>NC_067410.1:93236125-93926125 GCF_009764475.1 Pristis pectinata
AATCAGAAATGAAATCAAATAATAATTGAATTCAGTTTATACTTCTGAGGCTATTTTATACAATTTATAGGAATATCTATGAGAATGCTGCCATTTATTGTAACTGACATTTCTCTCCATATTTCAAGCTTCTACTACTTCTGCAACTACAGTTAAGTCTGCAACCACAGAGCAAAGTACAACAACTTTGACTCCTTCTACCACTGAGTCAACAAAAGTGACAGGTACCATCAATTACAAACTAGTAAAGTGGGCAAGGGAAATTTACAAATAGTTAAAAAAAGAATGCCTTATCAACCTAACTTCCTGCAGTTTTCTCCAGTGCTCCAGCATTGAATGACATCAGTCAAATAAACCCAGGCAAGTTCATGATGTCTATGAAAATTAAATAGTGTTTCAAGGTTGAGATCAAAAGAAGCATGGGCAATTTAATGCTCTGAAATGACTTGTCAAGTCAGGTACCTAATGGATACAGAATTCAAAATCATATTGAAAATATGGATTGAAACATACATGCACAGTTTCAAAACAATAACTTGAAGACTACTACATTGTAGAATAGCATGGTAACATATTAGTGCATAACCAAGAGAAATAATTCCATGCCAAACTTTTATCTGATGGTCATGAGCCTGAAGTTTATCAGAACTATATCTGCCAATTTTCCCCAAAGTGGCCAAACGCTAGATCACTTCACAGTTCCATACTGTGAATTATTCAACAATTTTAGATATATAGCACAGTGCAGTCAGGAAATTTTTTTATAAGATGGTTAATTTCCATGAAAGAGCCAAAGTATGTGTGCATTTGTTTTCTCACTTGCAAGCTTCTTCATTTCAGAAATAGCAGCAGCTCCATGGCACCAAGTGGGTGATGGTAATATTTGCCATCAGAAAGGAAATCAAATAATTGAAGTCAGCTCAGACTTCAAGGACCATTTTAAACAATTTATAAGAGTCGCCATGAGAATGCTGCCATTGTATTTGAACAGATATTTGTCTGCATATTTCTTGCTCCTACAACTTCTGAAACCACAGGAGCAAACACATCCACAGAACAAAGTACAACTTTGACCCCTTCTACCACAGAGTCAATATCAGCTGTGAGAAATACCATCAATTGCAATCCAGTCCTCCAAAATTGGGCAAGGGAAATTTACAAGTTGTGAAAAAATTGACCTGTCGAGCTAACTTCCTGCAGTTTTCACTAACAATCCGGCATTCAATGAGATCTGTAAAATAAAACCAGCCAAATTGTAATTGTCTATTGAAATTTAATCACGTTAAAAGGTCTGGTTCAATAAATGACAACTAACTTAATGCTTAGAATTGGTTAGTCAAGTCAGATATGACTGGATGCTGAATTCAAAATCAAATTGCTAATAATGATTGAGATATTTCACCTATCACCTGCCAGGTCTTGCTCCAGCCTTTCCCTCCACAGTTTTATACTGGCTATCTCCCCTTTATCTTCCAGTCCAGATGAAGGCTTGACTGGAAACATCAACCGTCCATTTCCCTACATAGTTGCTGCCTGACCTGCTGAGTTCCGCCAGTGTTTTGTATATACTGTATAGAATTATTTCTGGGCTATAATTTTCATGCTCAACACATTCAACTCAGATAGTAAACCAGCCGCTATTGTAATCAACCCAATTTTTTAATGTAGGAATACCCTGCAAATGTTTAACTTTGCCAAGTCCAAAAGTCACGCAATTTTTCATTTATCACTTGCTATATATTAGAAGCTTCTTCAGTTGGAAAAAGCAGCAGCTCCATGGCACCAGTTACCACATAGGTGATGGTATAGTGGTAATATTTGTCATCAGAAAGGAAATCAAACAATTGAATTCAGTTGAGTCTTCTCAGGCCATTTGATACAATTTATATGAATAGTCATGAGAGTGCTGCCATGTACTTTAACTGATATTTCTCTGCATATTTGTTGTTTCTACAACTTCTGCAGCTGTAGGAACAAGTACGTCCACGGATCAAAGTACAACTCTGACCACTTCTACAACTGAGTTAACATCAACAGTGACAGGTACCATTAATTGCAATTTGTTAATCCAAGGGTAGGGGATAAATTACAAATCGTTGTAATCTTTGTCTCTTTATCATAATTTCTAGCAGTGTTGTCCCAGGCTACAACTTTCAATGTCAACAGTAATTCAAACCAGTCAAGATCAAACCCTATCGAAATTCAGTCATGTTAAATGTTCTGAATCAAAGAATTTAATACTCAGGGATGGATTAGCATTGTCACTATTTAATAAATGCAAAATTCACAAATAAATTGCAAATGTTGATTGAAATCTGCCTGTAGAATTTCAAATCATTCACTTCAAGAGAACTTAATTTTTCATTGTGGAAAACACAGGTAACCTTTCAGTGCAGAAGAATCAGAATCAAGTTTATTATCACCGATATATGTTGTGAAATTTGTTGTTTTGTGGCAGCAGTACAGTGCAAGACATAAAGACATAAAAATCACTATAAAAATTAATAAATAGTGCAAAAGAGGAATAACGAGATAGGTTCATGGGTTCATGGACCGTTCAGAAATCTGATGGCGGAGGGGAAGAAGCTGTTCCTGAAACGTTGAGTGTGGGTCTTCAGGCTCCTGTACCTCCTCCCTGATGGTAGTAACGTGAAGAGGGCACACCCCATGTGGTGAAGGTCCTTAATGATGGATGCTGCCTTCTTGAGGCACTGCCTCTTGAAGACGTCCTCGATGACAGGGATGGTTGTGTCCATGTAGGAGCTGGCTGATTCTACAACCCTCTGAAGCCTCTTTCAATCCTGCACAATAGAGCCTCCATACCAGGCAGTGATGCAACCAGTCAGAATGCTCTCCACTGTACATCTGTAGAAATTTACAAGAGCCTTTGGTGACATACCAAATCTCCTCAAACTCCTAATGAAGTAGAGCCGCTGGCACACCTTCTTTGTGATTGGAACAATGTGTTGACTGAGAACAAATTACAATTCATAGCTTTTAACTCATGATCATCAGCTGAAAATTAATTGGAATTCCAAACTGTAACATGAAAACGTTGTTCAATTCTTGGTCAAAATTTCTTCTCCTCAATTTAAATTTGCAATCCATAATTTATCTGCTTTTTAGTACAATAAGGTGTTTCATTATTTCCAACAATCATATAGCCATTAACATCAACGTATATTTTATCTTCATTTTGAGTCTCAGAACCAAACACAAATACTACTGCTCCTACAACCACTTCTGTCACAAGCAGTGAAACAACAGATAAAATTATGCATCAACAATATCCCCTGTTCACCCTTCCCACAGTAATATTTACTATATATGCAAATGACATAAAATGGACAATGCTTGATCACTATACCTGCAATTTTTCAAAAATGTGGTGAAAGACTTGATCACTGTCATCACTATGAAGCACTGAAGTGATAAACTGGCCCATCACACCTCTAATAATAAAATATAGTTTCAACATCAGGAGCCCAGCATCAGACTATAGAAATTGCTGTCAAATATACAGTCACTTGTAGGCTCTATTTTTCAACACATTCTACTTGGGTAAAAAAATAGTTGCTATTGTAATCTATCCAATACTTTAACAATGAATAACGTACAAATAGACAATCATGCCAAGTCTGCAAGACTGGTCAACTATTCATTGATCACTTGCTATATCATGGAAGTTTATTCACTTGGAAAATAACTTGCAGCACCATGGTATCAGTTGCCACTTATATGATTGCATGATGACAATATTGTCATCAAAAAGGAAATCAAAGTAATTGAAGACAGCTCAGACTTCTGGGGTCAGTTTAAGCTACGTATAATAGTAGAGAAGTCCTCCTACATATTTTAGCTAATATTTCTTTACATATTTGAAGTTACTACAACATCTGCAATGACAGCAGGAAGTACCTCCACACAGCAAAGCACAACTTTGACCTACAACTGAGTCAACATCAACCATGACAGGTACCATCTATTGCAGGAGAAACAAAGGACTGCAGATGCTGGAATCTAGATGAAAAACACGATGATGCTGGAGGAACTCAGCAGACCAGGCAGCATCTGTGGAGAAAAGCAGGCGACCCGAAACATTGACTGCCTGCTTTTCTCCATGGATGCTGCCTGGCCTGCTGATTTCCTCCAGCATCATCGTGTTTTTCATTTACCATCTATTGCAACCTGCTACTCCAGACATGGGCAAGGGATAATTTACAAATAGCAAAAACCTTTGTCTTGTCAACATGAATTCCTGCACCTTTATCCAAAGGTCCAGCTTTGAATGTCAAATTAAAACCATCCAATGTCATACCATCCATGTAAATATGGTCTTCAAGTATTTTACATGCAAATTGATGTTCAAGGATGGCTAGTCACGTCAGGTACTTAATAGTGCAGAATTTGAAATTAAGTCACAAATGTCAATTGAAATCCACATGCAGAATCTTGATGCATTCACTTCAAGAGGACTGAATTTTTCATTGTGGAATGATAGGTAACCTTGCAGTGCATAAGACCAAGGACAAATTCCAGGCCAGAGCTATTATATGACAATCATCAACTGAACTAATCAGAACTCCAAAGGAACCAATAACATATTGTTCAAACATTGTTCAGCTTTTCTTCTAAAATGTTTAATTTTCTGTATTGCAATTTAGCTGCTTTGTGCTGCAGTAAGTTGGATCATAACTTCTAGAGCACCAGTGGGAATCCAAACCAAAATACAGTTGATGCTGAAAATTCTTTCATCCAGCATTGTATTACATAAATGGTGGAAAATACTGCAAAACTTCATTGAAATCATATTTCCTCAGTTCCATATTATAACAAAACACTGACCCAGATATGAGCAGTGGTAGGAATGAGGTCCCTTGTAACAAAAAGCTGATGGGATACAAGTGGAAAAAATCTAAAGTTCACTGTTCAGTCACTGTTCCAGAATTTGCTGTCAGCACTTGGTCTTAGAACTGGGCAAAACTGACAGCAACATTTAGTCTTTGTATATGTATGGTTAAGTGTACTACTTGAAAGTTGCTATAAGTGAAATCCGGCTTTTCTGCAAGCTGGGTTGCTGGAGCTTATTTAAAAAAACCAACAGATATGAAGTTTATGGTCTGAAAGGCTAATTAACCACCAGTTCTGAAATAATGAAAGATTTAAACATGGAGTAACTTGAGTTGTTTTAACGCCTTATAAATGATAACTATAACCAAACAATCTCCTTGGTCCAGAAAATTTAATTTTCCAAACATGGACTCTCATTCCCTTAAAAAAAAATATTGCCTCAGATTTTTATTAGCTTTTTTTTCTATTAAATATCTTTCCATTAATCCCATGAGTATATTCCAATCTTTATTTTGCTCTTTTCACAACAATTTAAATGTAATATATTTTGTGTGCTTTATTCCTGCTTTGTAGTCTGCATTTGACTGTGAAGGTGTTTCAAAATAATTGATTGAAATGCCTTCCTCATGTTTGGTTTGCCCCACAGATGTTGTGAATCTTTTTAATAAGTTTATCTCTTTCTGTCAAACAGCTGGAATCTTTTGTTCCCTGAGCTGCACAAACTCAAAATGTTTCATTAACAGCTCCACCACTGAGCCTGCATGCCAATGTAATAAAGGATTTGTAATGGATGAATCGAAGACAGTCTGCAGAGGTGTGACATTATTAATAATAATTTTACATTTAAAAATGATAAGTAACTGTAATTGGCATGTTTGTATAACACTGTGTTTGTGACATCCGTTTAGTGAATTATCTTGCCTGTTTGCCTTGACAGCCTCTGACTTTGCTTTAATGCTGCTACGTGTTACAAAGGAGAAGTTCCTGCTCTGTGAAACTTCCTGCTAAATTTCAGCGTTCTCTTTCCACAGATGCTGTCTGACCTGCTGAGTGTTTCCAATATTTTCTGTTTTTACTTTAGTTTTCCAGCATCTGCAGGTTTTTTTAAGTTTCATATAATTATATCAGTAATTGTGTTGGAGTGGCAGGGGGCTGTTTCAACAATCTCTTCAGGAGATAATGTTGCTTCCCTTATGAATAGAAGCAAAATTGCGTAAGTGTGCTTAGAAAGGGGGTGAGTCATGGAATCATAGTCATCCAGCCCAGAAACAGACCCCTCAGCATATCATGTCCATATTGACCATCAAAAATCCATTTATATTAATCCTGTTTACCAGTACTTGGTCTTTAGCCTTCTATGCCTTAGCACTTTAAGTGCTAATCTATATACTTAATGTTGTGAGAGTACTTGTCTCCTCTCAAGCAATATGTTCCAGATTCCAACCATCCACTGGATGAAAAAAAAACTTCCTTAGTTCCCTTCTGAACCTTTTACTCCTTACTCTGAACCTATGCCCTCCAAGTTTAGACACCTCCACTCTGTGGAATAGTTTCTTACTATCTACCCTTCCTGTGTCCCTCATAATTTTGTATACTTCTATCAGGTTCTCAGCCTTCTCAACTCTGAGGAAAACAAACCCAGTCTATCCAGTCTCTCATCATACTGAAACATTCAATCCCAGTCAACATCTGGGTGAATCTCCTCTCCATCCTCTCTAGGGCAATTGTGTCCTTCCCATGGTGTGGTGACCAGAACTGTATCTATGGCCTACCCATTATTTCCTACATTTGTACCATAACCTTCCTGCTCTTGTAATTTATGCCCTGGCCAATGAAGGCAAAATTCCTGTATATCTTCTTCACCACCTATGCTGCAAATTTCAGGGATCCCTAGGTTTGTACACCAAGGTCCCTCTGCTTCTAATACTCCATAAAGCCCCACCATTCATTGTGTATATCCTACCCTTATTAGTCCTCCTGAGGTGCACCATCTTATATTTATCGGGATTATATTCCATCTGACATTGTTCTGCCCATTTTATCATCCTATAGCCTAAAGCTCTATTCCTTACTATCAACAAAACCATCAATGTTTGTGTCATCTGCAAACTTGCTAATCATGCCTCCTACATTCATATTCAAATCATTAAGATATATAAGAAACAGTACGGGTCCCTGCTTTGATCCCTGTAGTTGTCAGAGATCTATGTGATTTATCTACATATCTGCTTCACTATCTTCTGCTAACTGTTAAGAGTCCTGTAGTATACCCCCCCCCCAGCATAGTGATCACCACCTTTATGTGCCTAAGTTCTACCCATATGGTTTCATTTTAACAGCCTTCTAGGATATCCATCTTCATTTCTGCAGTAATGGACTTCTTAATCAATATTACTATGGTACCTCCTCTTTTACATCCACTCCCACCCACCACCCCACCACCACACACTTGAAGATTCCACATCCTGGAATGGTGAGTTATCAGTCCTGCCATTTTGCCTTGCATTCCTCCCATGCACCTTATCACATGTCTGTGAAGTTGTGGTGTTGCACAGAACTAGATTTAAGCTGACAAAATCTAAGGGAAAAAATATTGGCACAAAAATAGCTGGAAAAATATTGTAGGTTTTTGCTGCCTATCCACATTAGTGCATTAAGAAAACTGAGGATTTGTGGTGTGGTGGAGATAACTTGTGAGTTATCAGTTTTAGAACATAGAACATTGCAGCAAAGTACAGGGCCTTCGGCCCACGATGTTGTGCTGACATTTTATCCTGCTCTCATATCTTTCTAACCCTTCCCTCCCACATAGCCCTCCATTTCTTTATCATTCATGTGTCTATCTAAAAGTCTCTTAAATGTCCCTAATGTAGCTGCCTCCACAACCTCTGCTGGCAGTGTGTTCCATACACCCACCACTCTCTGTGTAAAAAAACTTACCTTTGACATCCCCCCCATATCTTCCTCCAAATACCTTAAAATTATGCCCCCTTGTGTTAGCCATGTTCGCCCTGGGAAAAAGTCTCTGACTGTCCACTCAATCTATGCCTCTTATTATCTTGTACACTTCTATCAAGTCACCTCTCATCCTCCTTCTCTCCAAAGATAAAAGCTCTAGTTCACTCAATCTATCCTCATAAGACATGCTCTCCAATCCAGGCAACATCCTGGTAAATCTCCTCTGCACCCTCTCTAGGGCAATTGTGTCCTTCCCATGGTGTGGTGACCAGAACTGTATCCACATCCTTCCAACAATGAGGCGACCAGAATTGAACATAATACTCCAAGTGTGGTCTAACCAGAGTTCTGTAGAGCTGCAACATTACCTGGCGGCTCTTGAACTCAATACCCTGACTAATGAAGGCCAACACACCATACACCTTCTTAACAACCCTATCGACCTGCGTGGCAACCTTGAGGGATCTATGGACATGGACCTCAAGACCCCTCTGTTCCTCCACACTGCTACAAGTCCTGCCATTAACCTTGTATTCTGCCTTCAAATTCGATCTTCCAAAGTGTATCACTTCACACTTTTCCAGGCTGAACTCCATCTGCCACTTCTCAGCCCAGGTCTGCATTCTATCAATATCCTGTTGTAATCTACAACAACCTTCTACACTAACCTTTTCAACCGCTACAGTTCCTCTCCCCTTTAGTCAGCCTCCTAAAAGTTAAACTGAATGCCAGCATATACAATATCACAGAAGATTAAGCATTAATTAACATGAATTACATGAAAGAAAATATTCATTTTTTGCTGTCAGATAAATTATTAGAATAGTACAGTGCAAAAGCTTGGAAACACCACCACCAGGAAGTTGCCCTCCAAGCCAGACACCGTCCTGACTTGGAAATATATCGCTCTTCCTTCACTGTCACTGGGTCAAGATCCTGGAACTCCCTCCCAAACAGCATTGTAACTATATCTGCACCTCAAAAACTGCAGCAGTTCAAGAAGGTAGCTCATTGCCACCTTCTCAAGGGGATTTCGGGATGGGTAATTAAATGCTGGCCCATCCTGCAAAGCCCACATCTCTTGAATGAATAAAAACATTCAACAGCTATGCTGGTAACTGAAATGTGTCTAAATCAAGAAAAATAAGGACAGAATTGTGAATAAACATACTTCTTTTTTCCTACTATTTAGCAGCAACAATGCAGTAAGAAAGCTTTGCCTTTTCGTTTCACAAAATTGCATACCGAACGTGTCTGTTGAACTTATTAAAAGCTTACAAAAACATTTTATTGACAGCTTTGTTCTATACTGCCAACTGACCTTAGCTAGTATTGATTTTTCCCTCTTTTTTGCAGATATCGATGAATGTGACTCATCAAACGAGTGTGAACAAATATGCAAAAACACTCTTGGAAGTTATAAATGTTCATGCAAACCTGGTTATCTGGTAGATCAGGGAGACAAAAAAAATTGCAGTGGTGAGTCTCAACTTTGCATAAAATGCATAGAAGATGCAACATCATAGTGAGTTGTGAACCTTTGGAATTCTCTATTTTAGAAAACTATGGAGGCTGTTTTATTGAATTTTTACAAGGTTCACATAGGGGAATCAAAAGTTATGGAAAACTGGCAGGAAAGAGGCCTAAGTCCAAGATAAGATCACTGATCTAATAAACAACAAAGCAGGTTCGAGGGGCCATACGGCCCACTCATGCTCCAAGTTCATATGATCTTATGTGATTTATGAAATGCAGTTAATGGTTTTGAAATCAAAATGAAAAATAATTAGTAAGAGTAATGCATCCCTTCCAACCTTCCTCCACTTCATATTGATAGTAAGTTGCTTTGGAAAATATTTGGCAAAATACACGAGAATCACCCTATTTGTATATGATGACCTGGTGATTTCATCTTCCTCTCAAGTCTCATCCCTAAAGCAAACATCTCCAATCTATTATGAAACATAAGATAACACACATTAATTGTGTTTAACTATTTAAACAGTTTATAGTAAGTGCAATAAAGATTGGGACACACATGAGGAATTAAGGCAGCAGCAGAAATATTAAACAGTTAAAAATAATACGTCATTTCAAAAATATAGAATGTTGAAATGTTATTCTGAGGGATTGTCAACAGACATTGAAAATGAATTTTTCACGGCCAGAGATTGTTCAACATAAATTATCTGCTAATATGCATTTTAACTCACATTACATCTCTTTCAATGAATGTTTTCATGGACTTTGCACCAAGAATAGTACAAGAAGTTGAAATTAATATCAAATTAGTGCTTCTGTATCGATTGCATTTGTTAAGTCTACAAGCTTATTGTATTCAAACCTGCAGCAAGAAAGCATTTAACCAGATGCATTTGCCAGCCACACTCGGACTCACCAATGAAGACTGCATAAATGACATCATTGAACTCAATGGTCAACCAATGACGACATAAATCTAGATTAAAGGGTTGGTTGTACTCCAAATATAGTTCTATTACCTTCACACCTAAAAGCTGACCACTCTTAATATCCCAGAATGCAGTAAGGAACTGAACGTCTCAGTAATGAACTTCTTTAAGAAAAGGCTGTGAGCTGAAAGAAATGCTAAATGTGCCTACATGTATTTGTCGAAGCTTAACTAACTGTTTTCCTCTCTAAACCCCTGTCATTAAGCTGTTGGCAAGATTTACAAGTCAACATACAAGTAACTTAGTTCCACCAAGTCTGGATGTGTCCCAAACAGCCTTTGAAAGGACATTGTTCATATTTGACCTGAAATGATAAAGTTCATACATGGTGATTAAGAACAGTTAGACTAATACCTAAAATGTGTCTTTATCTAGCAATCTAAATATAGAATGTTGATTGTGAATGGTTAGATTTTCTCTTACCCTTATATTTAACATAATTCATTGCATTGAAAGTGCTATCTGAGTTTGCTTTAAACGTCACTGAATTACATATTGAATTTGTATGTTATGAATAAAAATTAATAAGGCATATTATTCATAAACATACTATATACATCTGAATGCAAAAATCTTAAAAATCAACCTAAATTGTCAACTGGGATTATATATTTCCTCTTTGTGTGCAGATATTGATGAATGTAGTATCCCTGAATTAAATGATTGTGACCATTCCTGTCAAAATACTCTTGGAAGTTATGAATGTTCATGTCGGCCTGGTTACCAGCTGGATAAAGGAAACAAGAAGAATTGCAGTGGTGTGTATAAACTTCATAAAATGCATAGAAGAAATAAATGTCACATGGCAATGTATTACAAACAGTGTGCTGTTTGGCATTACTGCTGGAGGAGTTACAGAATCAGAATGTGATTTTATTAGTAAACATTTAAGAAAGATAAACTGAGTTTTTGGGGAAAATACTTGACAAGGTGATGGAGTCCCCTCCCATCATATACTTCCCCAAATGTTTGCTTCTCATATTCATCTCAAGTTTAATGTTTGAAAGAATCAAAGGAAAACTTAAGATAATAAAACAAAACCTTCAATCCATATCTTTTCGTTCACTAACACAACTCGCTGTATTATTTGATATGGTATTTAAGTTGATTAAGCATTTATTGCACATAAGTATACAAACTAATTTTAGGTAAGGTAAGATATCTTTATTAGTCACATGTACATTGAAACATTTGAAGAGTTACAATGATTCGATTTCACAAATTGGCAAAACGTTCTTCTGAGGTCAAGTAGCACACCAGTATTATCAAGCAGCACACTTGAATAGCCATATGGGCTTCATACTAGAATGACCGATGCTGATATCTGAAGCTTATGTAATAAGGAGCAAGGGAAAAAAAATTGAAGATTAACAATTTCTGTATTCAATATTAACATTTTTCAATGCACTTGAGTAATTTGAAGTATTTCTCCCAGATATCGATGAATGCTTATCCAATCCATGCGGTAGGAAAGGTTCCTGCAACAACACACCAGGCTCCTTCCATTGCACTTGTTTAGATGGTTTTACTGGTCGATTATGCTCAATTGGTAAGATTAAGAAGATTTGACATAAACAGAAGAACCATAGAATATTGTTCAGTACCTAAGAACCTGAATTTGGTGATAAGAATTTAAAAGGTCATTTTGAAATACTAACAAAAGATAAATTTCCACTTTTAAAAACCTGGGAAATCTGAAAACCCGGGAAGGCAGGGTTGCTAGTCTACTATATTTATGGAAGAAAATTAAAAGTTAATGCATCCTACTAGTTCATCATGATATACAAGGAGGCCATTCAATCCATCTGGTCCATGCTGGCTCTCAGCAGAGCAATCCCATCAGCCCCATTCAACTTATTTCCTGGAGCCCTGCAAACTATTCTCTCTCGCTTGCGCATAAACACTTCTTTGATTCTTTCTGCTATTTACCTAGACCAGTGGTAATTTACAACAGCCTATAAACCTATCAGCATGTCTGAGATGTAGGAGGAAACCAAGGAACCAGCAGAAAGCTACACATTTATGGAGAAAATCTGTAAATTCCACACCTGAGAACACCCAAGGTCAGGATTGAACCTGGGTTCTTGGAACTGCTATCTGTACAAGAAATCACAGTCTGACTCAGCAAAAGATGATAGCTTCCCTTTCAGACTTACAGCCAATATTCAACCAGTGGTACATAATCAATAATTGTTTTACGGGTTAATCTTTATTTTGTGGGTTAGTTTCATTTAAACAGTGTGGATGACTTCATATTCAAAATTAAAGATTGTTGCCACTTCATTAAATGTGATTGCTGTCATTTGGATAAAAATGTTATTAAATTTTGCAAATGCTTCTACTACTTACTCCGTACTCCCTAAATCATCCCCTTTCTATCCTGATTGCTTCACCTCTTACATAAAGAAAATCCAGATTCAGAAAATGGTAGCCTATGAGTTTTATACTTTATTTATAGGCAATTTAAAAACTAAATACCCATTCAATCAATATGAAAAATGAAAAGGAAATTCTATGATGTTCTTATATCAGTTTGAGTTTCAGGCATGATATGTTGTTCACATTAAAAAAAGTGACTTTCTATTTACAAACTATGCAAAAGCCCTGTGTTGTTGATTAAATTTAAAATGATATGCAATTCAGATTTTTAATTTTTGAATAGCAGTGAATTCACCAAATGAATATTAATTCTGATTATCATTTTCCAGACATAGATGAATGTTTTTCTAGCCCATGTATGAATGGAACATGTTCAAATATACCAAGAAGTTTCCAATGCCAGTGCCAAAAGGGCTTTACAGGACAGCTCTGTGAAACTGGTAGGCAGGACATCCTGAATTCTGATCTGTATTTGTAAACCTTAAAAGAATCCTTGAGAAAACTATAGTGCTGGACACTGTCATACTACAACCATAATCAGACTTTGAACCTATTTCTTCTAAGTATTTGATAATGATGAACCATCATTAAAGAAAATGATCTGTACTCGAGATGCATGTACAAAATTTATATCTATGTAGCGGTCTGAGTAACTTAGAATCACACATGTTTTACAGTACGTAGTCTTAAGGGGATCTTTTACTTTTTATGTCGAAACAAATAGTTCTGAATATCTTAATTTTATTTTTCTTCACTTCTCAGATATTGATGAATGTTCTAGCCAACCATGTATGCATGGAGCCACCTGTTTGGATCGTATAGATAACTTTGTCTGTGCCTGTTCACCTGGATATACTGGCCGATTTTGTCAAACTGGTGGGATTTATTAATTTTCGGTACAATTAACTAAACAAGCAGCTCATTGTCAGATAGCGAACAAAAGATCATATTCTTCAATTTGATTAATAGTTTCATAAAAAGCTTGTTCCTAATTTCACCTGTAATTTCTGTAATTTTTATTTGACATTTGCAGTATCTTATTGCCTTTTTCTGCATTCTGCTTAATATATTCAACATGACTCTTGAAAGATCTCCACACTAATAGCAACATTACCTAAATCATCTGATTTTGTCAATTGAATCAAAAAATAATAATGTACCAAATCTTGTTTCCACAATGCAGATTATTATTCTATACATTCTAATTATTAGGTGCAGTGTGGTACTTGAGCCCACTCTGAGCATTGGGTAATGGCACAGGATACAGGCTGTATCCCTGGACTTGCACAGCAGCAGTGCTCAAGACTCAAAGCCATCAAAATTCTATGAAGTGGTCACTGAAGGAGAAGACTGCTTCAAAAATTTATATGACATTCATGTTTCCTCTCCTCTTAGGACCATCCTGAGAGTTCCCCTTCATGCTTAATTTGCAGTAAAGCTTTTGTGCTCAATGCAACGTAAAAATGATATCACTGTAAGGGGAGCTATGATGAGTGCTGGCACCTGACATTCACTTACCAACACCTCCTCTTGTGAAACCACTTTAAAATATGATGGAATATAAACTTATTTATAGGAACAGTGGTCTTAGCAGATTTGTTTAATGATTTGAAAGAAAGAAATGAATGAATATTGTGCTATGCTTAATAAATTGCACTTAATCTAAAGCTAATTTAGGCATTTCCTATAAATTTTATTATCAGAAATATGTTCCTGTATGTCCATCCGGGAGTTTCTCCTCATTGCTATCAGCTAAATAATGGTACAAATTCTTATAGAACTCCAGAGCAGACCGGTTGTTTGCTATCCATACCTCTATTTAAAAACAAACAATATACCATAGGTGCTGGGAATCTGCAATATAAACAGAAAATTCTTAAAATATTCTGCTGAGAGATTAAACATTAATTCTATTTTTTTCTTCACAAAAGGTACCTGATCCATTGAGTATTTCTAATGTTTCTCTTGTTTTAATTTTAATTTATATTAAGCCTTATTATGTTTCAGTAGTGTCAAAGAACAAAATAATGTTGTATGGTGACTGTTTTAATGTAGGTACCAATATATATATTGTTTGAATTTGTTTTGGTACATGGGTAAAATTAGTAAAGCTGTATTTTATTGTTTCCATAAGAGGGTGGTGGTAATCTGCTGTCTCAAGCAAGGATGAATATATACAAAGCAAAATCACAAGAGCATTTTCATACCTCAGTTTGTATTCAAATTTTAAAGCAAGACTGAAATTAACAATCATTTAAAATGGAAGTACAATTGCTGCTAACATATGTAGCTGGTATTACTTAGTTGCTGCATGAAACATGCTAATCTTTTTGTCACGTTCTGGAATTGACACATATTAAATTGAGAATTAGATGCTTTGCAACGTCATTTCCCTGTTCCACTATAGGTGCCTTAAGATCTGCAGTGCTGTCAATGATGCCAGAGCATACAAAGATTTTAACTGCCCCTGCTGACGTTTCCTTCAATTACCCTGAATGACAGGTCACCAGCAGAGACCTCAGTACCTGACATTTTATTTCTTTGGCCAGGATTCCCACACTTCCACATTACTCAACCACATACATTATGCATCTACCTCTGTCCCATCCAATTCATATTTTCTCCTTTGTATCTTCAGTTGACACCCATAATGCATCTCTTGTCCTTCACATCTAAAAAGTTTCTGATCTTTTCATCCTAAGGCATCAAATCTTTCTATAACCCATTCCCTCACAAGGGTCGCCTTCTACCTCTTCCATAAACAGGCAAAATTGGTCCCTGTCCACCACAGTTTACATCACCTTAGTTGAACTTGTTCTCAAGATGAACACCTTCGCTTTTGCTTCCATTTTCATCTTCCAAGTTATAAAGTGCTGCACTGGGAACACACAAAGTTAAACCTGCCTTTTGATGGAATATGTGCAACATTCTTCATTCCACTGCTATTGATATCGTCCCGCTCACAACTTTTTCCAACACATTGATGACTGTATTAGTGCTGCTTCCTGCTTTCGTCTTGAACTAGAAAACTGGAGTTCTCTTCCTCCACAGCTCATTTTCTGGAGAAAGGCTAGTGACTGATATCCAATTAAGGGCACTGATTCCCAGGGCAATCTTGACTTCTGTTCCAACCACCCCATTTCCTGTAAATTTCCATTCTATTTCATAGTTTCATTGTCTCTTTCATATCAGGTCTCACAATGTCACCTTGCATAGCAGTCCTTCGGATTTTCCTCCACTCTAGCTAACAGGACCCTTGCCATTGGTCACTGTACAACAGGGTTCTGTTTCTGAGAACTATTCATCACTCGAACTGTTCGTAAGTCAGAATTGAACAAAAATGGTGTGTGGGATAGGATCGCAGAAACAGCTGTGAAGGGTGAATGAGCAGATGTGGGAACAGCAGTTGCCAGCTGGCCTCACTGATTCAGTTAGTGAGCGAGTGAGTCTGCTGAATGCTCTCAGCTCTACTTGGCTCCACCCAGACCCCAATTGTTGCAGCTAGATGGAGGGGGATGGGGAAAGAAGGCAAACGGAAATGCCCTGTTTTCACCCGGCAGAAGATGCCTGTACCCCTGCAGTAGCTGGCAAACCCATCCCTATCCATCCCACCAGTCTCCCAAATGCTCATTTGTATGTTTACTGTTGTAAGTAATGCTGATCTCAGGACAAAGACTGGAACAGATCTGACCTTTCCAAATTTTTCCTCACATAAAAGCAAAATACAGCAGAATCTGAAATTAAAACAGAAAATACTGAAATCTCTCTGTAGGTTAGCTAGCAACTGTCAATCCATCAAGTTAATGACCTTACATAAACACTGATAGAAGAGATGATAGTGCAAGGCAAGAGTAATGGAAATTATTGGAATAAATGTAAAGATAGTTCAAGAAAATTAAAAGGAAATTTAAGTGAATACTTCAAACTTTCATGTGCCAAGAAACCCAATTGCTGAAAGAAAGAATTTGTCTTGTTAATTATAACAAATCCTTTTCTATACTGCAATTGTCTGATTAACATTTTTTTTTGTTTTAAAACAGTAATTAATAACTGTGCTAGCAAGCCATGCCAAAATACTGGTTTCTGCCAGAACCTCATTAACAACTACACATGCAGATGTCCTGACAATTGGAAAGGTCAAGATTGCAGTACAGGTATAGTAGAAGAAATATTTTACTTTATTAACATTTTATTTACTATTATTTAAACATAAATACTATGCAGGCAACAATATCAGAAATATTTTAATAAAGTACAGCATTATTTATTGTAAAACATGGCATTATTGAGTCAGAGAGAGATACAGTATGGAAATAGGACCTTCTGTGCCAACAATCAACCACCCATTTCCCCTGATCTTACATTAATTCCATTTTTATTCTTCCCACCTTCTCATCAACAATACCTTTATTCAGCCACACACCTACACACCAGGGTTAGTTTACAGTGACCATTTAACCTACCAACCCGCACGTTATTAGGATGTGGGAGGAAACCCACATGGTCACAGGGAAAACCTGCAAGCTCCACACAGTCTGTACCCGAGATCAGGATTGAACCCTGGTCTCTGGCACTGTGAGGTAGCAGGTCTATCAGCTGGATCACTGTGCCACCCTAGACAATATATCATAACTGTTGTGCTGTTTCTTAAATCAATCATTTGTACATATTAATAAGTTATAATTACTATTACTTATTAGTAGTCATTATTAAGCAAATAATAAAATACAAATGGAAATTACTGTAGGGCTAAGCAATTGGGCTTCTCATATATTGGCCTAAAATTTCTGGGATTTCACTCCACTGGTGTGAGTGCAATATTGAAAACTTCACTTTCACACAATGGATGAGGTCATTTTTATAGCAGGGGTTACTATTGGTGCCTCAAAAAGCACATCATTGGCAGATGACTTAGCCTCAGCCAATCAACCATTCAAAGCAGGAACGAAACTCTACAGAGGACAAACTGGTCAATGTTCAAAATAATTCATATTCCATCATCACCTGAAGCCATTTCATCTGGGGAAGAAAATTAATTCTCTCTCCAACATCAATTAATTTATTTTAATGAAGGTTTCTCAGACTTCAGAAAAGCTTAAATATACTTAGTTTCAGGATTCAATGGTGCAGGTTGATCCTGACACAATGGGAGGGACTTGCTAGGAAACTTTGAACTCCTCCTTTACGTAGGAAACAGGCAGGAGATCCACCCATGACCTCCTCAACCAGAATTTGAAGGTTCAGTCTAAATTTGGCATATTTGAGGCAAAGTTGAGAAGAAATGGGATTGTGCCTTCAACGTCCACTGCGATCATCGTATCATAGAAATTGTGATTCAAGTTTAATGGTCTGGACTTTGAGTGTACGAGTTTCTAAGTCCAATAGCATCACTGAGCTGAAGGAGGAGGCCAGCGAGAAATATTACTCTATTTATTTCTCAGAGGAAAAGGCTGAGGGGTCCTGATTCAGATAAACAAAATTATGAGGAACTTAGAGAGTGTAAGTAGGGAGAAACTTTTCCCCTCAGTGTTGATAAACAAAGGGCATAGGTAAAAGTTAGAAGTAGGAGATTTAGCGGGAACTTCAGGAAGATCTTATCACCCAGAGGGTGATTGAAATCTGACGTGCACCTCCTGAAGTAGTTGTGCGGTACTTAGATGAGCGGAATAAAGGCTATGGGTTGTGTGATGGAAAATGGGATTAGTAGAGATAGGTACTTGATGGCTGACATGGGCATGGTGGGCCAGTACGTGATTTCAATGCTGCGTGGCTCTGTGACTCTATAGGGTGAAAACGTCACATATTTCTCACTCATGCATCTATTAGGCACATGCTCTGGTTGCAAATGATAATGCACAACATGAAGAGCTCTGAAGCTCCAACCTGGTGGAAAGTAGTTTGTCTTTAATGTTTCTATTCTGAAAGCAGCCTATCACAAATGTGAACAAATTTGACTGCTTCAACATTGCTCTGAAACCAGTACATTGTCATCCCTAATCTATCCTTGTTTGTAATGGTTATGATGTAGAACATGAATTTTTAAATCATTGCTTATTCTAACTTTTTAATATTTCATATATTAAAAATATAAATCAAAGTATTTTGTCTTAACATTTTAAAATGTTTAAAGCATTATTTTCTAATTCAGATGTGGATGAGTGTTTCCTTGGTACTCACAAATGTGATCGGCGTGCTGGAAACTGTACAAATACAATTGGATCTCACAAATGCTCCTGTATAGAAGGGTATGAAGGCGATGGATTCACTTGCACAGGTAGAGTTTCACTGGAAAATTCACATGTATTGGAAAGCAATGTATTCAGTATTTAGTTTCATGTTTGTAGATCATTTTCCATAAACTGTAATTTCTATATACTGAAAAATATCTGCCTGCAAGGTTTTTTTAACATTTTGGTATTGATTATTTAAATCATGAAGTTTTGAAGTTTAGTGTCCCAAAAGGCACCCTAACTTATATAGCAATAAGAGAAAAAGTAAATAAAAATTCTGATTAAAATAATGCAGTTAATTCACATGTTCAAATTGTATTAATTATTTTTAAAATGTAATATGCCATAAAACCACTTTGTGATATTGTACTGGTTTAGTAGAATTTCTGCATTAATTCTAGATGGAAATACTGTGCCCTTTCTATTGGCATATATCTATAAATGATTATCCTTAATATAATATAATCCTTAATATCCTTAATATAATATTGCAATTAAAAATTCTGGCAATATAATGATTTACTCACAGAACAAGCACCTTTACAGAAGTGTCACGACTGTGATCCACACCAGTTTTGTGCACAACTGCAGGCAATTGTTACTTTGAAGTTACATTGTTACTTTGAATGCATTATACCATAGAACCATAGAACCATACAGCACAAAACAGGCCCTTCGGCCCACCGTGTCGTGCCGTCCATCAGACCACCCTCACACTACCTAACCCCTTCCTCCCGCATATCCCTCTATCTCACGTTCCTCCATATGCCTATCCAACAAGCTCTTGAACCTGTTCTCCATCTGCCTCCACCACCACCCCAGGCAGTGCATTCCATGCACCAACCACTCTCTGGGTGAAAAACCTCCTTCTGACATCTCCCCTGAACCCCCCACCCATAACCTTAAAGCCATGACCTCTCGTCTTGAGCATTGGTGCCCTGGGAAGGAGGCGCTGACTGTCTACTCTATCTATTCCTCTCAATATTTTATATACCTCTATCATGTCTCCTCTCATCCTCCTCCTTTCCAGTGAATAAAGCCCTAGCACCTTAAGCCTCTCCTCATATTCAATACCCTCCAATCCAGGCAGCATCCTGGTAAATCTCCTCTGCACCCTCTCCAATGCCTCCACATCCTTCCTATAATGAGGCAACCAGAACTGAACACAGTACTCTAAATGTGGCCTAACTAGAGTTTTGTAAAGCTGCATGCTTCCTGTGCACAATTTCATATTAAACAGCAAAATTGAACAAACAAAATGCAGACTTGTTACACAATCTCATGGCATCATCCAAAACAAATCAAGTTGCTGCTTCCCAACAGATAGAGACGATTGGACCCTTTAACAAATAAAGCAGTATGAAGGTCTGCTCATAGTGTTTGAGGCCAACACCATTCATCAAGTCTATATTTGTGCTGCAATATCACATTGATTGTGCATTGCATGTATTCAGGTTCATAGCATAATTGGAGCATATGCACTTCCATATAATTTCTGGGCACATCCAGCTCTGAGAGTCCAGTTGTGAATGCAGCACAAAGCAGATTTCAGACATCCTTACTGAAGCACCGAAGTCTCACATATTGTTCCTTGCAAACTTCCAGGAAAGATAATTTTGCCCCATACATCCTAGATGGATATGTACTCCTGCAGAAAGCCCATAACTATCCTGCTCCTTCATCATCTTCCAGACATTGCCTTGCATTACCTGCAGTCTTCTCATTTTCCCAATCATGTAGTATTCCAAGGGAAAATTTACTAATGCATTTTGTCTGGGAGCAACTTGTTTCTGCAGAAGCACTGAAGTCGGCAAAAAGTTCTTTAGGTGCTGACATACCATTCACTGTAAACTTTTGCAACTTGAACAATTAACCTGTAAACAGTTGATGATCCCTATGATTGGAGGTCATACTTACTGCTGCCCATTGTTCAGCTATGCAAGGTAAACAGAACATCAAACCAAGTTAGAGTTCGTGCTATTAGGACTTATGTACTGAAATAGAGTAAGGATTTGTTAAGGGACAGAAAGCACAGAGTAGGAATAAATGGATCATTTTAATGAGGAGAACTATGACCAGTAACATGCTGCAAGTTTGTGGATGATGTGAAAAAGTTGATGCATGGACAATGAGGAGGATGTGGAAAGGTTTTGGGGATATTGACAGGCTAAGTGAATTGCAGAAGGAATATAACATGGAAAAATATGTGGTCATCCACTATGATAGGAAAAGAATAAAAGTATGGAGATTGAAAGGAGTTAATATTCAGAGGCACCTAGGTGTCATTATGTACAAGTATTGAAACTTCACGGGTAGGTGCAGCAAGCAGTTCAGAAGGAAAACAGTCGGCTGGTCTTTATTGCAAGAGGATTTGAATTAGAGATGTCTTGTTCAATTATCTGGGTTCCTGGTAAGACCATGCCTGAAATATTGGGTATAGGTCTGGAAAGATATAATTGTGATTTAAAAAGTACAACAAAAGTTCGGTAGGTTAATTCCCGAGATGGTGTGTTTGTTGTTTGAGCAGAGATTAAGCTAATTGAGCCTATTCTGTCTTGAGTTTATAAGAATGAGAGGTGACCTCATTGAAACAGACAATTTTTTTTCCAGGGGTTGACAGACTAGATACAGGGATGACATTTCCCCTCATTAGAGTGTCTAGCAACAGGGGTTACAGTCTCAGAATAAGGAGTTGTCCATGTAGGGTATTGAATCTTTGGAGTTCTCTACATGAGAGTTGTGGAGCCTCAGTTGCTGAATATATTCAAGGAATAAGCTGTCACTGCGGGAATATAGAACTAAGGTAAATGAACAGCCATGATCTTATTGAGTGGCAGGACACATATAAGAGGCTGAATAGCCTACTTTGGCTTCAAGTGGCTACCTGTAATTACTAAGGAGATATCAAAGCCTTATGTACCCAATAGAAAGGTCTGGTTGGTCCTTCCCCTTCTGTAAAGGTGTGTTCATTGGCTTGGCTCTATAATCTTAATAAATTGATCATTTATCAACAATTCTTTGAGACCTCTGGTTGTTACCTTCACTAATTTCAAATACCTTTTCCTGTTGTGGTCCATTTGCATCCTAGCTGAATATCTGCTCCGGTCTAGCTTCAGTTTTCTGAGTCAATTTTTTTCCGTCAGGTTGACTGACTACTTAATCAACTACAAACATTTCCTAATGATTGTAACAAGTCAAACTTTTCATTTGGTCTAAAGTCTTCAATAGTTCATCTGAATATGTTTTCAAAATACCTGTACACTTCAATGTAGCACTTGGCTGAATTGGTGATACATATTTTGACTCTTGACTTAACAGCTTACTGCAAAATCAATATTTTGTTGATGCATTGATCATTTTCCCATGCCTTTGTCTTGAAGTTATTCTGCTTTCTGTCATTGCTGCTGGTGGAACAAGCGGGATACGATTTTAAATAGTGGATTGTGAAAAAGGATCAACATGCTTCTGAATTAAATACTGACTTTTTTAAAACTTTCATCCAATTGTTGCTTCTTGTTCTCCAAATCCAAAGTGACTTTTCATGGTTGCTTTTAGTCACCTTCAAGCTTTCTTTGAGCATATTGAAGGTCCATTTTCAAAACAGAATTCTCCATTACCCTTCACAGTGGAGTGCAATTGCATTGGTATTGGATTAAATTCATTAGCGTTTCCTGCTGCCATATCCAAACATGTCTCAATTTTGCATGGAGGACCAAATATGAAATGCTGTGTGTTTGACAACATAAATTTGCTCATTGATTAAATCATAAGCAAATTTCTCACACAGCACGCAGTCCAGAAAAACATCATTGTTCAGGAATACAATGCTACTAGGAGGGCCACCTATTCATTCACCAACTCCTTCTAAGTACTCTGTGTGTGCAAGTATTCCTTATATGTTCTTCACAACATAGAAGAAGGCCATTCAGCTCATTGAGTCAATGCAGGTTCTTGCAGCAATTCAGCCAGTCTCATTCCTCAACTTATTTCCCTGTAACCACTTCTCTCTATGATTATCTGCCACCCACCTACACTAGGAGTAATTTACAGTAGCTAATTAACCTACCAATGTACTTTTGGATTGAGGGAGAAAACTGGAGTTCTTGGAGAAATCCACATGGTTGCAGGAACAACATGCAAACTCAACACAGACAGAACAAAGACAGAATTGAACCTGACTTCCTGGAGCTGTATGGCAGCAGCACTGTCTGCTGTGCCACCGTATATTATGCATTCATTTACATACACGACACCAATGATCCAAATTATATGCCAATTGTGTAATACCTCTGTAGAATAAACAACCAGCAAAAGATAATTTAAAAGCTGTTACAAAAGTCTTATTTTCTGAGTTCCATTCAAGTACTGCTCAACAGGTGACCCCCTTCCTTTATTCAGCAGTTCATAATTAATTATGTCAACAGTTAAAGACATTAATATTAAGTTAGGGTTTATTGTTCAATGTGATTTTATAACAATTATGTAAATGCATTTGAAGTAAAAACATAAAATGATGGAAATATTCGGTAGGTCACTCAACATCCTTGCAGATGCCAGATTTTCCATGTTAATTTCAGATTCCAGCATTTGCCATATATTGCTTTTGGATATATTTGCAGTTGTATTTAAATGGCATAATTATCCAATTCTTTTTGAAACAGAGAAACGACTATTCAATTATGGAATTCAATATGGAGATACAAAACTAAACAGAATGGCACGGGACTTTAATTCTCCGCCCATCAACATCCCAGTTGGCTTTCCATTTGGTGATACCTATTACTACCGATTATACGTATGCTTCAGATTTTTATCTTTAACAGTTACTTTTACAATGCAAACTGTACACTCACTAGGAGGTTTATTTAAAACTCAGTTCAGTGAGGGTATTCCAATAAAATACAAATTTTGTTACAAAGCATGATTAAAATTTAATTTTGCAACATTACTGTTTTCCCTTTAGAGAAATCCAGGGATATGGGATAGGGCAGAAGAGGTGGTAAGACAGCCTTGATCTTGGTAAATGGCAGAGCAGCCTCTAGGGGTTGAATATTCTCTCATGCTCCTATTTCTCATGTTTGCCCAATGATCCATTTATTATACACACTGATTCATATGCACCACACAAAGATGGAAGAGGTATGATCACCGCAAAGCATGGCAATCAGAAAATTTACTGATCTGAACAGAGATTTCCCTGTCCTAAACACTACCTAATGGCTTTTGGAAGGGATGCCTGCTTGTAGAATGCTAAGTTTAGATAAATGGCTCAACCTGCTGACTCCTGCTGTATTATTTATCACGTAACCTCAGAGCACAGAAAAATACCATTTGATCTTTCCTGCCTCCACAAGCGATGTGAAAGAGCTATCCAATATTTTATTCATCTGCTCTTTCTGCCTATTCCTGCAGGCATCCTCTTGTAAATTTTAAATCTATTTCATTTTTTAGAGCTAATATTGAATATGTTTTCAGCATTTTTTTTAGATCAAAGGGATGATGCATAAAAAGAATTTTCCTCATTTGCTCCTGGAGGTTCAGACAAGTATTTTTAAAATCTGTCCTCTGGTTACACCAGTGGAAAAGGGTTTTCCCTACCTGTTGTATCAAAATCTGCACATGACTTTCAGCATCTCTATTAAACCTCCCAAATGAATCTCATCTGAGATAAGGTTTGCTGTCAGATGTCTAGAAAAGAACAGCAAAGTGAAAAGACATAAAAAAAAGATTGTGGATTGTAACCGGGTTTCCCAATTTTATCTCATTTTAAAAGCACCAATCCAGTTACTGTCCAGAGTTGGCATGAAGAGGACACAGAGTGGTCTCCAAAATATTAGCAGGATGGAGAGCATGGGAGACAAGGTGGATGTAGTCCCCATGCATGTGGACTTAGTTGTCTACCTGAGCTAGACAACTCGGTCAGCATAGACGAGTTGGGCTGAATGGCTGTATAACTCAATTATTCTATGACAGAGTGATATTCCAACAACTTTAACTCATAGACTCCAAGTTGGCTACAGTGTTGGCACAAGGATGGGGACTACATCCATCTTCTCTCCCATTGATCCCAGGTCCCTTTTGAGTTATTCCCCTCTCACCTTAAACCAATACCCTCTAGCTTTACACTCCCCCACCCTAGGAAAAAGACTGTGATCATTCACCCTATCTATACCTCTCATGATTTTATATACCTTTATAAATTCACCCCTCAGCCTCCTACACTCCAGGGAAAAAAGTCCCATCCTATCCCAGCCTGGGATATGGACCAAACGCAGGCAAATGGGACTAGCTTGATTGGCATGGACAAGTTGGGCCAAAGGGCTTGTTTCTATGCTGTATTACTCTAGAACTCAATGATTATCCAGCCTCTTCTTACAACTCAAGCCCTTCAATCCCAGTAACACCCTCGTGAATCTTTATTGCACCCTTTTCAGCTTAATGACATCTTTTCTATAGACCAGAACTGCAAACAATATTCCAAGTGTGGTCTCACCAACTAATTGTACCATTGTAACACGACATTCTGACTCCTAAACTCAATGCTCTGACCGACGAAAGAAAGCATACCAAATGCTTTCTTCACTACCCTGTCTACGTGTGTCTCCACGTTAAGGGAACAATGTACCTGAACCCCTAGGTCTCTCTGTTCTACAACACTCTCCAGGGATCTACCATTTACTGTGCAAGTCCTGCCAAGGTTTAACTTACCAAAGTGCAACATCTCGCATGTGTCTGAGTTAAATTCCATTCACCATTCTTTGACCTACTTCCCCATTTGATCTAGATCCTGTTGTAACCCTTTTCAGTGTCTACAAGATGATCTACAAAATTTATTTGCTGTAACTTTGCACTTCCTAATTAATTGTAATATCTTGCAATGTAACACAACACCAACAGGTTTAAATACATACTGTACTTTGAGCTCAGTTTGAGTCGGTCATCTCAATCAGAAGAGACTATGATTTTAGCTTCTGCCCCATGAATTCCAAGCAAGTCAGCAATTGCTAGGAATAAACAAAAGGATGTTGGTTATTCTTTTGGCCCTTGTCCTGCTTTAATCCATTCCCTTGATGGATTGACCTAGTGGGAAATTTGCAGCCACTTCTCAAGTAGGACATAGAGTCAAACTGCATTCAGCCTTCAGTAATGTTGCTGGGTCCAATCTTAGAAAAGACTGGCCAGCATCTCCTTTCCCACGCTGGCAAAAATTGGGACAATACCCAGTGGCTGTGCAGTGATTAATTTACTTAAGGGGATTTAACTACCCATCTAGAGCAATGTAAGCTTTTCCTGTCATGGCAACAGTAATTCTGATGGTTCTCAAGATATCATAAGCAATGATTTTCATTTTTTTACATTTGAAACAAAACTGTACAACAAACTGCCTTTGTATAGTTTTCAGATAATGGGCTGATTACATTTCAAAGAAACAATGATTATGTACAGTATATATATCCAACTCCATTCTGGGCATTCAGAGGCTATTTGTATAAAACACCATCGATGATTGCTGTTTTCTGGGATGATGCAGACGTGAGAAGAGGTAGCGGATGTATATACTACCAGGTATGAAAGGTCAATCTTTTAATGGAAATTGCTTTTATAACTATTTGAGGATGTATGAATAAGTCTGTTATGTGTTAAAACTTACTTTAGCTTCCTTTAGAAAGTATATACTTGGAACAAGATAATATAAAAACTCTTGCCTAGAAATGACACTGCACCCTAAAGAATTTGGAAAATTGACTTTTTTGGTCACTGCATCAAAGTTCAGCTTCAGTCCCAACTTTGGTTTTAAGAAACCAGGCAATGTACAATTTTGCACTCCATTGTGTCACCCAGTTGTTGAC
Organism: Pristis pectinata; assembly: GCF_009764475.1. Classification (NCBI taxonomy): domain Eukaryota; kingdom Metazoa; phylum Chordata; class Chondrichthyes; order Rhinopristiformes; family Pristidae; genus Pristis; species Pristis pectinata. The sequence goes on from NC_067410.1 coordinate 93,262,865, forward strand.
TCCTGAGGCTGGGCTTGGGAAGTCACCATTAGCACAGACCAGCAATAATATGCCATTGCTGGGGCACAGTTGGGACAGAAGAGGTTGGACAGGCACATGGTATTAAGTAGAAGTGGGGAGGGAGGAATCAGACTTGCGCGTGTGTTGTGGAGGAGGAGGAGGAGGAGGATCATAGTATCCCAAAACAGAGGGGGATGAGCAAGGTGGGGATTGGGGTGGCTGGTATGTTTTGGTTTTGAGGGGAGACTGGAGAGGCTAGGCCTGTTTTCCCTGGACTGGTGGAGGTTAAGAGGGGACATGATTGAGGTATATAAAATTATATGGGGTAGAGATAGGGTTGACTGCAGGAAGCTTTACCATTAAAACTAGAAAACATAGATTTAGGGTAGGGGTAAGTAGTTTTGAGGGGATCTAGGGGGATCATTTTCACCCAAAGAATGGTGAGTACCTGGAATGCACTGCTGGAGAGAGTGGTGGAAGCAGAGATGCTGACAGCATTTAATAGACATCTAAGTGAGCACTTGGATCACGTAGGGATAGAAGGCTACAGGCCAAGTGCTGGAAGATGGGAATAATAAGGATTGGTACCCACTGGTTGACATGGACATGGTGGATCGAATGGCTTGTTTCCATTCTGTATGATTCTATGACTCCATGTCAGGACAAAGAAGTGGAGTGGGCAGAGGTAAGGGATAAGGGATTTTTTGTGAAAATTCTAAGTCTTGGTGGATTTTTTTCCCCTCGCCAACCCCGATATACCAGTGCCACCTGCGAAGCTTATTCTTTCAGTTAATGTCACCAGTTGTTTGGAACCAACGAGCTAAACAAGCCACATAGTAATGTATGTATGTCGAACTTCACTTCTAAAATTCCATTCCATTGATTTAAATGGAAGCAAACTTCAGAAGTATTGTTCAACATGCATATATTACTTCATTTACATTTAGTGCTACACCAGAAAATGAATTTCTACCCTTCTGAGCTTGGACATCATTTCTGCCATGCCATACATGAATTGTTGATAGCAATAATTTATAGAGAGTTCACAACTTTATGTTTCACAAAATATTTAAGTATATATACAATGAAGAGGTAAACTGACAACAACATTTTTAACAACATTTCAGGTATTTGATTTTCAATACAAGAATGATGATCATAGTCGGAATTTCCAGAATGACCTTAATGCACAAATCAATAAGTTTTATGGATCTGAACTTGGCATCACCAGCTTTGAGTCTAAATGGGCAGTCAGGATCACCTGGGAAAATATGCTTCCATTCACTGGATATAGAAATGTGGACTATCAAGGGGTATGTATTTACTAATTTCATTTCCATTCATTTCTGGCTAAATTTAAAAACATTTCAGTGGGCTCATATATGTCATATGCCAGAGGAAACCTCTGCATGCACAAGGAATAGCAGCATGAGTAGGCCATTCACCCCCCACTCTGCTATTCAAGAAGATCATAGTTAACTTCAGTGCCACTTTCCTCATTGAACTTACATCTGTTGATTCTCATAATATCCTAAAATCCATCAATTTCTGTTTTGAATGTATTCATCAACTGAAACTCCACAGCCCTCTTGGGTAGAAAATTTCAAAGTTTCACTATCCTCTGGGTGAAGAAATTTCTTCTCATCCCAGCTTTGAATAGCCAAACCCTATTTTAAGACTGCTAACTCTGGTTCAAGGCTTCCCAGGGCCTGCATTCTAGCAATGGAGCTGAGTCCTGATGAAATCCCTGGTGTTACAATGGGTGATTGTCTCTTAAATTCAGTGTCAGGGCAAATTTGGTGTTGGATCTGAGAACCTTCTGATTTCAAAAAGGATTTTGGATGTGTGGATTTGAAGGCAAAGGGGAAGGGAACTCAGTTTTTCTTTAGTTTAACATTTAAAATATTTTTATTTGTTTTAAATACCACAACCAATCAAAATTTTCTCATGAAATATTTATAGTTATTCACTTCCAATAGTTTTTCGAGATCCCAGAGATCTTTTAAAGCTATTTAAATTAATGACAACTTTCAAAGTTGTCAAATCTTTCCACCACCTCCCCTACCCATCTTGGCCATGTCAGCTGTCAAAGCTAGTCAGGACATAGCAGGGGTGGGGCTTCCACACTGGGTCTGCAGCCCAAGCATCATTTAGGCAATGCTGCTGGAGTTGAGTGTGCAAAGGGCCTGTGAACTGAGGATTCAGTATCTGGTTCCACACAAGTGCAGATATGTTTTTGGGCAGTGGGACCCTTCTGGTGTGAACTGACCCACCGTCACTTTAATTAAGCATTAATGGAATAACAAAGCTGACCTTTTTTTCTTTTTCAGACTAATACATACCAAGCAGTCTTAATAACTGATGGTATTTTCTCCTTCTGCTTAATTCAATTCAAAGATGGTGGAATGAACTGGAAATATTCAACAAGACCTTTCCAGAGTAATTACGCTCTCATGGGATATTATAGGTATTCAGAACACAATCTGTACTGTATATTAAAATAGAGATTTCTGAGGTACAAATTGCTAGTATTGGTGTGGATTTTCAATATTAATGATAGTGAAATTATCAATGATCCACAATATTTCTTTGCTAATCAGAGGGCCACTTCCTCTGGCAGCTCAGTCCATATGCACATCACCTCTGCATGAAGAAGTTGCCCCTCAGGTCCCTTTTAAATCTTTCACCTCTCACCTTAAATCTATGCCCTCTAGTTTATAGTTCCTCTTCCCTGGGAAAAAGACTATGTGCATTCACCATGTCAATGCCCCTCATGATTTTGTACACCTCGATAAGGTCACCCCTCAATCTCTCATGTTCCAAGGAATAAAGTCCGAGCCTGCACAACTAATCCTTGAGTCCTGGCAGCATCCTTGTGGTTGTTCTCTGCACTCTTTCCTATAATAGGGTAACCAAAACTGTTCAAAAAACTCCAAGTGGTCTCACCAACATCTTGTACAACTGCAACATAACATCCCAACTCTTATACTCAGTGCCCTGACTGATGGCTATCGTGCCACATGCCTTCTTCACCACCCTGTCTACCTGTGAAGCTGCTTTCAGCGAATTATGTTCTTGTATTCCTTGGTCACTTTGTTCCACAATATTCCCCAGGGCCCAACCATTCACTACCCTGGTTTAACTTGCCAAAACGCAACAATTCACACTTATCCAAATTGAAAGCCATTTGCCAATCTTCGGTCCACTTACCTAGCTGATCAAGATCCCCCTGTAATTTTTGATAACCTTCTTAACTGTCTACAATACCACCTATTTTAGTATCATATGCAAACGTACCAACCATGCCTTGTATGTGCACATCCAAATCATTTATGTATATAACGAACAACAAAGGTCCCAGCACTGACTCCTGTGGCACACCACTAGTCACAGGCCTCTAGTCCAAGCAGCAACCTTTAGCCATCGCCGTCTGCTTCCTACCATCAAGCTAATTATGAATCCAATTAGTTCTGTTTCCCTGGATCCCATGCAATCTAACCTTCCAGACTAGCCTGCCATGCGGTACCTTGCCAAAGGCCTTGCTAAAGTACATATACACAACGTCAACTGCTCTACCCTCACCTATCATCTTGGTTACCTCTTCAAAAAACAAAAAAGAGATTTGTCAGACACGATTTCCCATGTATAAAGCCATGCTGACTATCCCTAATTAGACCTTGCCTATCCAAATGTTGATAGATCCTGTCGCTCAGAATCTCCTCCAGTAACTTACCCACCACTGATGTCAGAATCACCAGCCTGTAGTTCCCTGGCTTGTCTTTGTTGCCCTTCTTAAATAATGGTACAATATAAGCCACACTCCAGTCTTCTGGAACTTCACCTGTGGCTAAAGATGAAGCAAATATCTCTGTAAAGGCCTTTGCAATTTCTTCCCTCACTTCCCACAAGGTGCGAGGATGCACCCAGTCAGCCCCTGAGGATTTATCCACCATAATGCACTTTAAGCCACCAATACCTCCTCCCTAGTAATTCATATGCGGTCCAAGACATCATCACTCATTTCCTTCATTTCTATAGCAACCGTCATTTTCTCTGATGAAAATTGATGAGAAATATTCATTCAAAATCTCATCCATCTCCTGTGGCTCCACGCATAGATGCCATGCTAATCTTTAAGGGGACCTATTCTCTCCCTAGCCACCCTTTCACTCTTGATATACCTATAGAATTTCAGAATTTTCCTTAACCCTGCCTGCCAGGTCCATCTCATACCCTCTTTTTGCCCTCTTGATTTCCATCTCAAGTGTACTCTTGCACTTCTGATAGTCATGGAGAGATTTTACTGGTTCCCAATTGCCTAAACCCAAAGTATGCCTTCTTCTTTTTCCTGACGGAGCCTCAATATGTCTTATCAAGCAGGGATTCCTAAACTTGCCAGCCTTGCCTTTCACCCTTGTGGGAACATGCTTCCCCTGGACTCTTGATATCACACTTCTAAAAGATTCCCATTTGCCCATCGTCTCTTTACCAGCAAACAGTTTCACCCAATCCACCTCTGCATGATCCTGCCTCATGCCTCCGAAATTGGCCCTGCCCCAGCTTAGGACCTTAACTTGTGGGCCCATCCTATCTCTCTCCATAACTATTTTAAAACTAATAAGATTTACGGTCACTGGACCCAAAGTACTCCCCGACTGACACTTCAGTCACTTGTCTTACCTCATTCCCTAGGAGGAGATCCACAGTTGTGCCCTCTCTCGTAGGGCACTCTCTATATGGATTAAGGAAACTTTCTTGGACACGTTTAATAAATTCCACCCTGTCCAAGCCCTTTGCACTATGGGTGGCCCAGTCAATATTAGGGAAGTTAAAATCTCCCACTAATTCTACCCTATTATTCTTACAACTATCTGCTGTCTCTCTACACATCTGCTCCTCTAATTCCTGCTGACTACTGAGGGACCTTTTATACAGTCCCATCAAAGTGACCATCCCCTTCTTGTCTCTGAGTTCTACCCATTTGCCTCACTGAATGATCCCCCAAGAATATCCTCTCTAAGCACGGTTGTTGTGTCCTCCGTCATTAAAAAGGCAACTCCCCTTCCTCTCTTACCTGTATTTCTGTCATGCCTGTAGCATCTGTAGTCTGGAACATTAAGCTGCCAATCCTGCCCTTCTCTCAGCCACATTTCTGTTATGTCCATAATATCCCAGTCCCCAGAGCCAATCCACGCCATGAGTTCATCTGCCTTACCTGTTACACCTCTTGCATTGAAATAAATGCAGTTTAAACCAGCATTCTTCCCTCTCCCTTTACTGTGTTCCCGGCTATCCTGACTAATAAACATTCTCTTATTGACTACAGTATGTTCCCCCAACTTCCTGTCAGCCTCTCTACTGCTCAGGATCCCACCCCTCTGCCAATCTAGTTTAAACCCTGAAATCAGATAAGAGGATTTTGTAAGGGTGTTTTCCCATTGATTTTAATGGAAGAGAGTGGTTGTTAGAGACCCAGAGAGGAGAATTTAAATTACATCTTGCTAATTTATGAAGAAGTTTCCCATGTTTCTAATTCATTGAACTGTTCATAATATTCATTAAAAATCTCATTAGTGCCATGTTAATTTAGATTTTTTAAATTGGTTAAAATTTTAAAACTTTTTTGTAGTCTTTCAAAGTGTTTATGTTTTTTAAAGCAAAAAGTTTGATCTCCAGGAGATCAGATTATCTGGGGATATAACTTAACCTACTGTTTGATTGTTTTCTGATTTTGTGGATGGGGTAGTCTTGACAATTTCAGAGCATGTCACTTATACATTTGCAATGACATTGAAGGGCATTTCACAGAAAAATCTCCCAGCAATTTCTCCAAGTTGGCGCTGTTTTCATCAGTCACCAGTGACTGCAAAACGGAGACACAAGAGATTCTGCAGACTGTAAAATCCTGGCCATTATTTTATTTGTATCACTTGAATTGATGGGGAACAGTTGAGATAAAAACATAAAACTGAAAAAAAGTCTAACTTGTGATTAGTATTTCTTGGCATTTGAGCCCTTTGCCATAATGAATTATTTGTCTGGAATGTTCATTCAATGGAGCTTTTGTTTCTTCAATCTTCTTCTGCTTGACACACATCCACTGTATTATAAATTGATACTATTTCAGTTGTTTCTATTTACAGTGAATCTACATCCTTCTTCTTTAATGACCCTCAGACCAGATTTAATGTGCCACCTGAAAAAATCTACCATCCTGATAAATACCCTGGCCATAAAACAGGTGAGACATGTTAATAGTCAAAGTAAAATGCAACAAGGTCCACTGATGTGTTGCTGTTCTAAAGGGTCAGCCTTCTACAGTTGCTATTCACTTGAATAATGTAATGTAAATTTGAAAAAGATGTTAATTATTTTAAGATGTTCAGCAATTTGTTTTTTGTAGCCAATGCTTGCAATGGTAATTTGATTGTAACTATGAATCTGTTCTTTCAACAATACAACCTTGAGATTCCTTCTACTGTATCTATGATGAACACTGGTGGTGTTACTCTCTAATCAGTGATTAGAGAGTATTACTCCTTAATCATACAATCTTGCATCATTGTTACAAATACAGTATAGCACTGAAATTCTTGCCAACTCTCTCAGAACATTTACAATATGTGCTACCAATATTGGTAAAGACACTTAATTATTTCATAGCCATTAGTCTTTGCAAATTACAGCAAGTTTGTTTTAAGATTGCAACTTTCACCTTAGAAATTAGAGCATGTTATAGAAACAGCTTTTGACCAGAGGTACAAATGTGTAGAGAGATTGCAGATAGCTGTAGAAATAACAGGGTTGTAACAGTAGGTGATTTTAACTTCCATTATATTGACTAGGCCTGCCGTAGTGCTAAGGGATTGGGGCAGAATTTGTTAAGTGTGTCCAGGAAAGTTTTGTCCTGCATTATGTAGCTGGCCCAACTTGAGAGGGGGCAACACTCGACCTCTTGGGAAATGAGGCTGGGCAAGTGAGTAAACTGTCAGTGGGAGAGCACTTTGGGAACAATAACCATAATTCTATTAGTTTTTAAATAGTGATGGAAAGAGATAGCAAAAAAAACTGCTGGAGGAACTCAGTGGGTCAAGCATCTTCTGTGGGGGGAAAGGAATTGTCAACATTTCAGGTTGAGACCCTACATCAGGACTGAAAGTGAAGATAGCCAGTATAAAGAGGAGATGGGAGGGGTGAGCCAGTGGGTGATAGGTGGACCGAGGAGGGGTAAAGGATGCTAGTCGGATGGAGCAAAGTGGGGAAGGGAAGGGATGGAACTGGGAGACAGAGGCAGGTGTGTGTTAGGTGGAAGCATACAAAGAAAAGGTAGCTGGAATTAGGGGGAGGAGGGGAGGATAAGGGTAGAGATAGCTGGGAGGGTGCTAAGCAGGAAACAAAAGCTACCAGTGCTAGAATATGATAAGTAAGGAAGATGATAATGGGAACTATTAAGGGAGAAGTGAAGGGGAGATGGAACTAGATGGGCGAGGGTTATTCCTGCAAGTTCATTTGTCAACTGCAATATATTATCACTCTTTCATATACTGCATGTATAATATTTTCACATTTGTGGGTAGTAGGTGGATGAAACCAGGAGCTGGAGGGGGACAAAAATGGGTCACGGGGGCTGGGGGGTGGGGGGGTTATGAGAGGGGAGACAAAAACTGGAGGACCAGTGGTGGATCGGAAGGAGAGAGTGAGAGAGTGGAGAACCCATAAGGTAAAGGTTACATGAAATTGAAAAATTCAATGTTCATAACATTGTGTTGTAAACTACCCAGTCTGTGCTTGGTCTCACCAATGTAGAGGAAGCCACAGCAGGAGCACTGAATGCGTAGAGAAGGTCGGAGGAAGTGCCTGTGAATCTCTGCCTCACCTGGAAGGGCTGTTAAGGTCCCTGGATGGTGGTGAGGGTGGAAGTGTAAGAACAAGTGTTGCACCTCCTGTGGTTGGAGGGAAAGTGTCAGGGGTCAGGGAGGAGTGGGTGGGGAGTAGATCAGGGAGTCACAGAAGGTGTGGTCCCTGTGGAAGGCAGAAAGGGGTGGGGAAGGGAAGATGTGGCTAGTGGTGGGATCCTGTTGCAGCTGGTTGAAGTGATGAAGGGTGATGTACTGGATGCAGAGGCTAGTAGGGTGAAAGGTGAGGACTAGGGCACAACCTGTAATCTATGAAGCTGTGGGTGTTGGTGGGTTTATAGTAAATGTCAGTGGCTAGTTTATCTCCTGAGATGGAAACAGAGTGATCCAGAAAAGGGAGAGAAGTGTGAAAAATGGTCCAAGTGAATTTGAGAGGGGGTGGAAGTTAGTAGCAAAGGTGATAAAATTGACAAGTTTTGCATGGATGCAGGAGGCAGCAGCAATGCAGTCATTGATGTAATGGAGAGAGGGTGTGGTGCCAGAGGAAGTTTGGAACAAGGACTGTTCCACATAGCCACATTCCTATAAGACAGGTGTAGCTAGGACCACACGAGTGTCCATGGCTACACCTATGATTTGTAGAAAGTGAAAGGAGTCAAAAGAAAAGTTGTTCAAAGTAAGAACAAGTTACCTCTGGCAGATGAGAGTGTTTGTGGAGGGGAGTTAGTTGGATATTTGTTGCAGAAAGAAGTAAAAGGCTTTAAGACCTTCCTGATGGGGGATGGAGGTGTATAAAACCTACACATTCATATTGAAGATGAAACAGTGGGGGCCAGGGAATTGGAAAGTGATAGGACTGGTCCACAAGTTAAAGTGCTAAATTAGGACAAGACCAATTTCAATGGCATTAGACAGGAACATCCAAAGGTTGATTGGGAGAGGCTGTTAGCAGGTGAAAGGACATCTGGCAATTGGAAGGCTTTTAAAAGTGAGATAGAGAGAGTTCAATATGTTCCTGCTATAGTTAAGGGCAATGCTGGCAGGATTAAGGAACCCTGGGTAATGAGGGATATTGAGGATCTGGTCAGAAAAAAGGAGGCATACTGTATGTAAGATACAGGCAACTGGTATCAACTGAATCCAGGAGGAGTATAAGGGTTGCAGGAGTATACTCAAGAAGGAAATCAGAAGGGCAGAAAGAGGGCATGAGATAGCTTTGGGTGAGAAAATTAAGGAGAATCCAAAGAGATTTTATCATTAAGGGGAAAAGAGTAACTAGGGAGAGAATAGGGCCCCTCAAAGACCAAAGTGGACATCTTTGTGTTGAGCCATAGGAGATGGATGAGGCCTTCAATAAGTATTTATCCTCTGTTTTTACTGTGGAGAAAGACATAAAGACTTCGGACCTTGAGGCAGTGAATGGGGAGGTCTTGGGGATAGTCTGCTTTATAGCACAGGAGGTGTTGGGTGTCTTAAAAAGTATGAAGGCAGATAAATCTGCAGTGCCTGATCAGGTATATCCAAGAACACTTGTGGGAAGCTAGAGAAGAAATTGCAAGAGCCCTGGCTGATATATATGCATCATTGTTAGTGACAGGTGAAGTGCCGGAAGACTAGTGGGTGGCAAATGCTGTGCCTTTATTTAAGAAGGGCTGCAAAGAAAAACCTGGGAACAATAGACCAGTAAGTCTAACATCTGTGGTAAGTAAGTTACTCGAGGTGATTCTGAGCAATAAGATATACAAGCATTTGGAAAGACGGGGGTTGACTAGGGATAGTCAACACGGCTTTGTTGATAGGAGATGATGTCTCACGAATTTCATTGAGATTTTTTGAAGAAGTAACCAAGAAGGTCGATGAGGACAGGGCAGTAGACCGTGGTCCATGTGGACTTCAGTAGGGCCTTTGATATGGTTCCACATGGTAGGCTGCTCAAGGAATCCAGGGAGCATTAGCTAATTGGATACAGAATTGGCTTGATGGTAGAAAGCAGAGGGTGATGGCGGAAGGTTGTTTTTTGGACTGGAGGCTCATGGTGTTCCCCAGGGCTCAGTGCTACGCCCATTGCTATTTGTCATCTATTATCAATGATTTGGATGAGGATGTACAAGGCATGGTTAGTAATTTTGCAGATGGCACTCAAATAGATGATGTTGTTGACAGTGAAGATGGTTATCAGGATTTAAAGAGGAATTTTGATCAGCTGGGTAAATGGGCCGTGGAATGGCAAATGGAGTTTAATTCAGAGAAGTTCAAGGTATTGCATTTTGGGAAGACAAATGAGGATAGGACTTTCACAGTTAATGGTAGGGTCCTGGGGAGTATTGAAGAACTGAGCGACCTAGGAGTATAAATCCATGGTTCCCTGAAAGTGATGTCGCAGGTAGACTGGGTGGTGAAAAAGGTTTTTGGCACACTAGCCTTCATCAGTCAGGGCATTGAATATATAAGTTGGGAGGTTATGTTGCGATTGTACAAGACATTGGTGAGGCCACACATGGAGTATTGTGTTCAGTTTTGGTCACCCTGTTATAGGAAGGATATGATTAAACTGAAAAGAATGCAAAAAAGATTTACAAGGATGTTGTCAGGACTCAAGGGAGAGGTTAGACAGGCTGGGCCTTTACTCCTTGGGGCATAGGAGACTGAGGGGTGATTTCACAGATGTATATAAAATCATGAGGGGCATAGATAGGGCAAACAGTCTTTTTTTCCAGAGTTGGGGAATCAAAAACTAGAGGATGTAGTTTTAAGGTTAGAAGTGAAAGGTTTAATAAGAACCTGAGAGGCAATTTCTTTTACACAGCAGGTGATAGATATATGGAACCATCTGCCAGAGGAAGTGGTTGAGGCACATATATTAGATACATTTAAGAAGTATGTGGACAGGTATATGGGTGACAAGAGTTTAGAGGGATATGGGCTAAATTGAGGGACATGGGAATAGCTTGAAAATACATCTTGGTCAGCACAGACGAGTATGAGTCAAAGGGCCTTTTTCCATGGTGTATGACTCTATAGCTCATTAATAGGGCCCTGACCCTATTGCCAAACTTTCTGCACTGGGTTTTGTCTAGTAAAATGTGATTATTCCTAACTTGCAATGATTCTTTTCCTCATCAGAATCTGTTGGATCTTATATACATTAAGAGCACTGAATTATATTGCCAGCATGGTTTGGTCCATTAAGACCTTTAGCATCAGATAAGTGCATACTCAAACCAAATCTCTAATAACAATCCAAATATTCTGCTATGACAGTGTTGAATTTAATTCTGATAGCTTTCTTTTTCTTTTAATCTGTGTAATCTTACTCTATTCATAGGTGAAAAGGGACGGTGGGCTTACCGTTTGGAAAGGAATAATGCAAATACAAGAAACCCAAGACAAAAATGCATCGATTGGTATCTAAAAGAACCTTTCCCATATTGGAGCTTCATCACTCCGCCTTGTCCCTGTTCATTTTGGCAGGCTTTTTTTGATAATTCCTTTACATGGGGATTCATTATAAAGCTTTATGGATTTGAAGTTAAAGAACCTCAAGGTAATGATTCATTTCCTTATTTAGTAGCAAACATCCAAAATCAGAGTTTTGTCACATGCAATGTGTTTTGCTTGTGCTACTTCTGAATGTTCCAGTATTTAGTATAATGTGTACTTCAGTCTCAGTACCTTGAGCTGAAGCACAAAGCTCCAAATCTATTCAAGTTACTGCTTTTGGCCTGTGCACTTATATTGCTATGCACTTATGCAAAAGACTAGTGTGACTAGGATTCAACAGACATCAGTCCAACACAAACACAGCAGCAGATGCTGAATAATAGAAAGTACATAACAAAAGATCTAGATTTTTGAAAGAGCTGTCCATCAATTCCTCTCCTCTGCTCTTTTCCACACTTGTGCACTTGTCCCCCTTCAAATACTTATCCAATTCCCTTTTGAAGGTTATGTTTGAACCCACCTCCACCACTTACAGGTAGTGCATTCAAGGATTTTTTTCTTCATGCCACTTCTTGACCTTTTGCCAGTTACCTTATGTTTGTGTCTTCTGATCAGAGACCCATTTAATCTTTTCTGTCCCAAGGAATATAATGGAAAGGATGTTGAGGGACTTAAAATTGATAAAAAAGCTTTTAACTACATGTCAATTAGTGTTACAAATTCCTAAATATGCAATCTGATTTTGTTTCAATACAAATGTAATCCCAGCAGAAATTAATGGCCTACTTTATGGCTTGTGACATGGAAAAAATTAAATCTCCTCTCTCATTCACTTATTTTTATGGAATTAGTGATTGAAATTACAGCAGAACTGTCAGCTTTTTCCCTTCAATTACTGAAGGAAGCATTTGAAAGCAAATATGTTAAATGCCAATTTAAAAAATTGATGGTGGTCAACAGCAACTGCAGTCTTGGAATTGAAATTGGTTTATTATTGTCACAGTGCAGTGTACAGTGAAAAACTTGCCTTGCATCCCGTTCACACAGATCAATTCATTACACAGTGCATTGAGGTAGTACAAGGTGTCGGATCCGGTTATTTTCGAATCCACAGGTTCTTTCAGGAGTCCAGGAATGAGTTGAAAACAACTTGGTGCTTCACAAAGTTTTATTGGAAAAGTTTAAAACAAAGAAACAGTCACAGAGCACATGGCACTATCTTTACTACTAGGAGATGAGCCGAGACAAAGGGAACAAAAGATGAGCTTGGGCTGGGGGGAGGAAGAGCAAGAGAGAGATTAACAAAAAGCGACACCTTTTATACCTGAGATAAGAGATAATCTTTAGCTAACAATAGTCCAATCAGGAAACCTATTAGATACTTGTGGCCAAACCAACCAGTGAAAAAACCACATATTCACCTGATGGACGAACCAATAAACTAGTAAGCGGCTATCCCTTGTGCAGCCACTTGAGCTGTATTAAACACTATACATGTTAATGAACTAATTAAAACAGTCGAATCCAACAATCCCCCCTTTGATTCTAAATCACCCATTTAGAATTATTATATCTGAAAATTCAGAGGAAGAAAAGACTTAAAAATATGTACAAGGATATGCCCATGTCCTCCAAAGCATTTGTAGCCTTATGTCATGGTTGGCAGGTCAGTGGATGCACTTGCATGAGTTTAAATAATTTGAATAATGATCGCCTTTAAACAAGTAATAGAGATGTAAATCATGATTAAAAATACAACAACAACTAACATTAGAATAGACTTCATGATGTCTAGTAGTTGTTGACTTGCTTGAAGTCTTCTGGCTGGTTAGTGATTTGCTCACTGTAGCCCAGCAGCATAGGCACTGTGACCAAGAGGTTACTAGCTCATTAACCACAGCACTTGTTGCCTTCATCTGGCGCCACTTTAGTCTGCTTGTAGCGGCTGGCACGTATCCACTTACTTTTACCTTCTACCTTGACTGCTGAATTGGTGATCAGCGGTACTTGGTAAGGGCCTTCCCACCAAGCTCCCAGTGGTTCCTTGTGTGGTTTCTTGACCAGGACCCACTTGCCAGGAATCAGGGTGTGTCCTCCTTCCAATGGACTTCTCCAAGCAGTAGAAACCTGTTGGGAAGCAGACTGAACCGCTTGGGTTAATTTCACACAATAATTGACCAGACTATCATACAATGTGTGTCACATGTCCACTGCATCCGAAGATGTACTTAAACCTGCTCCATCCGATCAAGGTGCCCCATTCTTTGCGAGGTAGGGGATTGAACTTGTTGTTGTTGAGGCTGTGGTTGGAATTGTTGCTGAAGCTGTATATGTCAACACTTTTTTGCACTATGTCCCTTCTTACCACAGAACTGACATCTCATTTTATTACCTTGTGGTCGTGGCCCAGACCGATATTGCTGTGCATTGCAGTCCCATTTGTCCTGTTGGTTAGCAGGTGTGGACAGTTGGTTCGTCTGTACCAATCTTATTTGGACTTAGATATCTCGCTCCACTTGTTTGGCAGTTTGCACCAGATCACTGTAGGAAACGGCAGCTCCACTCCAATTTGCTTTTGTTAGCCTCACCATTTTGGCAACATCTGCTTTCAAGCCATCCATGAATGTTGACTTCAGGGGGCCATATTTGGATTCCTCTATATTATCTTCAGTTATTCCTTGAACTCCTGAGTAGCTGATCCAAACTGTCCTATACCGGTCTTGGTATTCAGAAACATCGTCTGAAGCCTTTTGTTTGCAATCGACCACTTTCCTCCAATCGACCTGCGTTGGGGCCTGTTCTCTCAACCATCTCTTAATTGCCTTCCAACCACCTCCTAGGTCCTGTCTGTCATCTCCCATGCCGTCATCAATTCTCTCACTCAACTGTCTGGTTTGCTAAGAAGACAACATAGTAGTCAAAATTTGGAGTCCATCATATGGATGCAGTTGGTATATGTTCTTGATTCGTTGAAGTTCAGTCCAAGTCCTTAAGTTTCCTTTTTTAGGATGTGGAATCTCTCTGGACCATTTGTCAATTTTTTCTGGATCTAGTGGTTGATGGTAAACCTCTTGTCTCCTGTCATAATCTTCATTCTCATTCTTGCATGCTTTGATTGCCTTTGTTTTTATTGGGGCAAGTCGTGACATGGCTGCCAGACCAATTCTCTCATTGTTGTCATCATCACTTGAGTCACCCGAGGTTTCTGTTGAATCAGTGTTACATCCATCCCGCAGTACTGTAGAGTTCCAAAGGTGGCGCTGTTCCTGGGATCTGTTCAATGCTGAGCCCCGGGAAGGACCGCCCACTGAAAGTCCTGACTGTGTATTGCAGCTGATTCAGTCTGCTCTGGAGTTCCCCACATTTTGCATTAAGCTGGTTACATTTATTGCTTTGTTTTCTCACTCATTCAGTTAATGCAGAAAGTTGTTCTTTGGACTTTTTACTGTCTCTATCATACTGTTCCTGCAGCATGTTACACATTTCTTCCTTCTTCCCCAATTGTTCGGTTAATTTATTTGCTTGCTCAGTCACTTCACCATGTGCTCGCTTTAGTTCAGTGATTTGGCTGTTTAGCTTGGCACACTCACTCTCAAATTCAGTGATTTGGCTTTTTAGCTTGGCACACTCACGCTTTCTTAGCTCTGTTAATACTGCAATCGTCCAGCCAGTTTTTGCCTTTCCAATCACATTTTCTGAATCTTATTCCATATCTTTCCAACATCACTCATAAGCCAATTTTCACTAGACTCGGCATCAATAGCACATTTCTTCCGGATTGTTTTGTTAATCACATCAAATTGATATACTTTATCCAAGTAAGCACCTAAACCCCCAGTTATTAGTTCTCTCAGTTGGAGATGCTGTGGTTCGTTTCTCAACGCCAGCCAGTTCAATGACAATGAATGCTCTTCACTTAGGTGTTAATCACAGTTATCAATAGAGTTTCAACCCAAAATATTTCAAATAGCAAGGTAAAATAGAGTTTTCTTCTCACTCTTAAACTTCCTTCAGATAGTGTACTGAAGCAGAATCCGATGATTTCCCCAACAATTCAGAAATGGAAGATGCTCTTACCTTTTGTCTGTCTGAGGAATTTTCAAACTCTGTTTTTCATAACCATCCTGCACGACTACGCCAAGATTGTCGGATCCGGTTATTTTCGAATCCGCAGGTTCTTTCAGGAGTCCGGGAATGAGTTGAAAACAACTTGGTGCTTCACAAAGTTTTATTGGAAAAGTTTAAAACAAAGAAACAGTCACAGAGCACATGGCACTAGCTTTGATGAGCCAAGACAAAGGGAGCAAAAGATGAGTTTGGGCTGGGGGGAGGAGGAGCAAGAGAGAGATTAACAAAAAGCGACACCTTTTATACCTGAGATAAGAGATAATCTTTAGCTAACAATAGTCCAATCAGGAAACCTATTAGATACTTGTGGCCAAACCAACCAGTGAAAAAAACACATATTCACCTGATGGACAAACCAATAAGCTAGTAAGCGGCTATTCCTTGTGCAGCCACTTGAGCTGTATTAAACACTATACATGTTAAAAAACTAATTAAAACAGTCGAATCCAACAATCCCCCCTTTGATTCTAAACAAAGGTTAAACAATACAGAATGCAGGATAAAGTGCAACAGCTACAGAGGTAGACAATAAGGTGCAAGGTCATAACGAGGTAGATTGTGAGGTCAAGAGTCCATTTTATTGTACTAGGGAACCATTCAATCATCTTATAGCGGGATAGAAGCTATCCTTGAGCCTGATGGTACATGCTTTAAGGTTTTTGTATCTTCTGCCCAATGGGAGAGGGGAGAAGAGAGAATGTCAGGGGTGGATGGGGTCTTTGGTTATGATGGCTGCTTTACCAAGGCAGCGAGAAATATAGACAGAGTCCATGGAGGGGAGGCCTGTATTCGTGATGTGCTGAGCTGTATCCACAATTCTCGGCAATTTCTTGTGGTCACGGGCAGAGCAGTTGCCATACCAAGCCATGATGCATCCAGATAGGATGCTTTCTATGATGCATTGATAAAAATTGGCGTGTATCACAGGGAACATGCCAAATTTCTTTCACCTCCTGAGGAAGTAGAGGCACTGGTGAGCTTTCTTTGCTGTGGCCAAGAAATGCTCTTGTCTCAGCAAGAGCATTAATTTTTACAGATACCAATTTGCACAAATCCACTGATAACAATACTGACTTTTAAAGGGTAATTCTGTTGGAAAGTTTTACAGGGAAGCAAAGAGATTTGTCCACTAACAAATCACCACAAGCTAGGGGGCAGTAATGCAAGAAATGAAAAAGGGTCTAAAATGCAAAAGCATGAAAATTATATTTCCATTTAATGATATCAGCCTTAGGAGAAATGTAATCTTTGAGTTTATACTGCACAAGTTCTCTTGGATAGTCAAAAGATTTAGATCATAAAAATACTTTTGATAACCTACTTGAATAAGTAGAATGTTGAGAGTTCACAAACTTGGTTGGGTAGATATGGTGAAAACATTTCCATTGGTGGGAAACCCCAAATCATGGCTACAATCTTAAAACCAGAAGTAGACTACTTACTTTTTTATACTAAGTATTATAGAAATGTTGAACTCTCAATCATAGAAGACTAGATGCTGGGCAAACTGAATTTTTTAAAAATGAGGTGAGTGGATTTTTGTTGGTTAAGTTTTTTGATGGATGAGGAGCAAATATAAATAAATGAGATCAAAATCATCAGTTACCAGCTAAATGGACTATGCCAATGCCCTTCTCAATCTGTTGAGCAAAACATACTTGGATGCAGTCAAATATCTTGCTTTTGTTAATGAAAGAAATGGATTTTATCATGTGTCTACAGGAATGTCTAACTATTCTGCATTTGAAGTGGGGAAAGAAATGGGAAACGTAGGAATTGATTGCAATCATGTCTTTAAGTTTAAAACAAAGCTTTCATGGTATCCAACATAAAATGCAAAGAAACAAGGTAAACAGGTATTAGTTGGTTGAAAAGAGAGGTCTTAGGTATTTTCATAAAAGGGTGAAAAAAGCTTGTTGCCAAGTGATGGAAGGTTCTGTCAACAATCGTGAAATGACCCAAAAGGGTCAAAGATCCAAGAGAAATAGAAAGTTTGTGGTGGTGTGACATGGAGCTGCAGGATAGTAATCAAGGAATCCATAAAGATCAGAGTGGTACTTATGGTTAACATGATACGTTGAAGAGCAGTGGTTAATTAAGGGACTACCATCTTGACATTTGGACATAGGTCAGAATCCCATAGCAGCAGCTGAAATTCAATTAAAACTTAAAGAAAGAGTCACCAGTAATGATTACAATGAAATAACTGATTTGTCAAAACCCTTATCCCATTTGGCCTAAGAGTCACCCAAGACCTGCAAGAATGAGATTGACCTTTAAAATATTTCAGGAAAGACCTAGCAATTAGGTTGGGGTCAATTAGGAATGGGCAGTAAATCCGGGCCTTGCCAGGAACACCCATATCCTTTGAATCAATGGAATTAATAAAAGGATGAAAATTTTGAAAAAAACTTTGAAGGAACATGGTCTAGTGTAAATGAGTTAAGAATGACTTGATGGACAATTTAAATTGAGAACTGGTTACTTGGAGGTGAATTAATGTAGGTTGTAATGCAAGCAAGTGAGCAATTTGAGTAACTGCATGCAAGTTAAATGTGGTAAATCACTTTTTTTCCCAGATACATATTTCACTTTCCAAAGCCGATTCCCTAACTGGCAGGGTTCAGGAGTGAGATGTTACTATTCATTTACTGGTGGTCTAATCTATGGTGAAAAAGAACGATTTCTTCCAACACCATGGATTCACTACAACGTGTGGGCTTGGTGGTGGAGAGGATACTTATATTATATGCAGCAAAGAAATAATTTTTTCAACTACATTTTACCAAAGCTGAGAGCTGACTATGAAGGTAAGAGAAAATACATGTTACTTAAATAATACTTTAAAATATTACTAAAAAGACCAAGGAAGTATATCAGTTATTAATAATGTGCAATTATTTCCTCAGCAATTATGTTAGAAATAAGGCTTTTTCTTAAAATGTAATTCTTTAATTGTTTAACTTTTGATGAATAAAGGATTAATTATCCTAACATCATTAAAAAATGATAAATCCATATCAAGTTCTGCACATATAATTTTTATTTATAAGAGAGTCAAAGGACTGCAGATACTGGAATATCTAGATGAAAAACACTATGATGCTGGAGGAACTCAGTAGGCCAGGCAGCATCCATGGAGAAAAGCAGGCCTTTTCAGGTCGGGACTGAAGATAGGAAAAGGGGAAGCCCGAAAAAAAGGATGGAAAAGCAGAGCAGTGATCGGTGGACAAAAGAGGGGAGGCAGGGTGAACACAAGGTGGTGACAGGCAGATGCAGGTAAGAGATAGTGATAGGCAGGTGTCGGGGAGGAGGGGAGAGAAGATCCACAGGGGGATGGGTCAAAGGTAAGGAGGAAAAAAGGGTATAAAAAGGAGATATAGTGTAGAAAGGGAAGAAAAGAAGAAGCATGGTTGGGGGGGGGGCACATGATCGAGGAGCTGGACAGTAGAGGAGATCACGGGGGGAGCAGTGAAACAGGGGCTCACGAAACTCCCATCAAAGAGATGAAGAAAACTTCTTCAAAGTGGGCACCCTTGAAGAGACTTTGCAGTGGAGCAGTAATACTGGAGTGTAGGTAAAGGAGTGCAGATGCTGGAATATCTAGTTGAAAAACATTATGGCGCTGGAGGAACTCAGCAGGCCGGGCAATGTCCATGGAGAAAAGCAAAGATTTACCTGCACCTCCCTTAATACGAAACAGAGATTTACCTGCACCACTCTTAATATCATCTACTGCATTTGGTGCTCCAAGTGTGACCTCCTCTACATTGGTGAGACCAAACACAGACTAGGTGACTGTTTCACAGAACACCTGCGCTCCGTCCGTAAGCACGATCTGCATCTCCCCATTGCCAGTTGCTTCAACTCCCCCTCCCACTCCATCACTGGTATATCAGTCCTCGGCCTCCTCCACTGCCAGGAGAAGTCCAAGTGCAAACTGGAGGAACAGCACCTCATTTTCCATCTTGGAACCTTGCAGCCTAATGGCATGAACGTTGAATTCTCCCACTTTAAGTAATCCCCACAACACACCCCCACAACCACCCCCCCCCAACCATGCTTCTTCTTTTCTTCCCTTTTCTAGCCTCTCTCTCTTTTTCCTACACCCCTTTTTTCCTCCTTACTTTTGACCCATCCCCAGCCTATGAACCAGGGTATAATTTGGCTAAATACTGATGCTTAAACATAAATTTCCAATAGTAAGAAATATAAGATATGCATAATGGATCATTGATATTCAGTGGGATTGTGTAATTAGACATTGAATATCCTACTGTAAAATCTAGTAACTTTTTTGGAGTCATATAGTCATAAAGTACAGAAACAGGCCTTTCCACCCAACTGGTCCATGCTGACCAAGATTCCCGCGTTTGGCCCATATCAATCTAAATCTTTCTTATCCATTTACTTGTCCAAGTACCTTTTAAATGTTGTTAATGTACCTGCTTCAACCATTTCCTCTGGCAGCTTGTTCCATATACTAAACCCCCTCTGGGTGGAAAAAGTTGGTCCTCAGATTACTATTAAATCTCTCCCCTCTAGTTCTTGATTTCCCCAACCCTGAGAAAAAGACTGTATGCATTGACCCTATCTACGCCCCTCAGGATTTTATACACCTCTATAAGGTCATCCCTCATTCTCCTATGCTCCAATGAAAAAAGTCCCAACCTGCTCAACCTCTCTCCAGAACTCAGTCCCTCTAGTCCTGTCAACATCCTCGTAAATCTCCCTTGCATGCTTTCCAGCTTAATGGCATCACTCCTATAGCAGGGTGACCAAAACTGAACATAATATTCCAAATGCAGCTTCACCAATGTTTTGAACAAATTTATTTGAGAGCAAGGAGCAGTTCCAGTTATCTTCAGGTCATTGGAACTGTTCCTATGTATTCTACTCTTTAGGATAAGGCATTCATTTTAAGAAAATTTTCCTTTTACCAGGACTAATGTTAGCATTATTCCAAGCAGTGTAGAGTATGTTTCCTGTTAATATGATCACCATTTATCATTAATCATTTTTCACTGTCAAACTATTTAGGTCAGGAAGTTGATCCATACAATGACTGCTGCAGAGACTCTGGTGATAGTTTTTACTGTTCTCTTTACCGATTGAAGAGGCCCCTAGACTTTTGCTTTGGATACATTCCCCCGAGGATAGGTACTGTATTTCATTTAAAGTTTATGGGTATATTGTGTACCATTTACTTTTGATAAAAATTAGCATGTTGCTTTTTCATCTTACTGACTTAATTAATTTTGTTCTCAGTAGTTTAAGTTTAACAATTTATTGCCACAAGAAAACAGAGCATGCTGGACCAGGTCTATCATCCTCTCACATCCGAATGTGGATGGCTCACAATGCTGGCTCTCTGCACCCCAGAATCCAGAAGTGAGGTCAAAGTGTTGACTAGGCCACAGACAATATATTAGTTTTTAAAAATAAATAATTTGATTTCATTTAAAATAATTAAGTTGATTAAAATACATAAACAGGGAGATAATTAAAATCATTAAAATGAGGGAGACTGACTCACCTACTCCTAATCTTCAAACCTTTAGTCACAATTGAAATCAATGAGGATTTTGGATTTAATGCCAGGGTTGACATGATGTAGGATCTATGACCTGGGCCCTGCCATTGGATGCCAGGGAGGGAAATTTGGCCCTTGAATCTGTGAGTACTGGAGTCATAGCATGTGAACAGATCTGCTGGCCATTGCTGGGATGATTTGGCCATTTTTTTCTCAAAAATTATTTTTTTATAGAGGTCAGCACATTTCCAACTTGATTTCAAATAACAAATACACACATGCATGTTATAACAACATCCTTCAATTAATTCTCTTCTTGAGTAGTAAACTCTCATTTATCCGATATTTATGTATCCAAAATTCTCATGCAACTGGTAAAAATTTCCAGTTAGCCTAAATCTCCTCAGCCATCAACTTCAACTCACTAAAGTTCTGTTGAACTGATAAAATGCCATTAGAGTATCCAGAACACTGCCTTTTGACAAAGAAAATTAAATGATTTTTGTTTAAGTATTAGCCTAATCCACGCTAGGCTCTGAGTAAAAGTCTATGCACAGCCTGCATAAGATTGATTTGTTTTTATGAAAATAAGCTCAAACAGTGAATTTTATTGTCATACAAAGTAATGGTGAAAAGACTTTTTAAATTTTTTTATGTTTATACCTAAGGGTAGTGCAGTTGTAAGGTGATTAGCAGCAACATCTTCGAAGATTTGGTATTTCATGTGATGCCAAATACTACCATTCATTTGATTTAGTTGTGCTGTACTTTACATTAATGCTGTTTAGCCTTAAAATATAGAATTGCAGTGTGAATCATTGTTATTTAAAAGGGTAAGGAGATGACATAGCTCAGCAATTTATTTAAAGATTTATCCATGGAATACTGTGATGTACAGTAATTTTTTGAGCAATGCTCATGCAATAAGCATACTTAGACAACCAGTAACTCCCCCCCCCAGCCCCTGCCCCCACTCAAAAAATTCTCATTGATGCGGGATGGCTGAGAGATATCATTGTGGGTTCAACAACTATGGGGAGTTGTTTTCCATTTAGCTACTTCATGGTGTTGATAAAATTACAATGACAGTAAGATTATCACAATCCTTGACATCACTTTTTTCAATGACAGAATATTTAAATGTGTTTTCAACTACAACTGCTATTTACAACTTACATCAGTCTAGTGATAAAACTATGGTGAAAAAGAAATCTGCAAATGCTAAGAGAAAACTGTGGTGCTGTTTCCACTTAAACCCTAACTAAAATGGAATCAAGTGACTTTGATTAACATATTTTATGCAAACTGCTCTTGACTGAGTGCAGCAGGCATTTTATTTCTCCAAAACCAACATTGATAAAATTAGTGTGAAGTAAACAAAAGATAGAGCCCCTTGACTTTAATTGCTTACTAATGCCATTCAAATCCAACAAGAGGAGTTGCACTTTCTCAAATGGCTTCCGTCTTAATTTTAATAAAGGATTTAAAAGTTACTTTTTTTGTTTAAACTTACCAGGTTTCTTTTTTGGAGATCCTCATGTGGTGACCCTGGATGGAGTAAAATACACATTTAATGGTCTGGGCGAATTCATCCTATTAAATGTGAAAGATGAAAATGATACAGTTACATTCAGTTTACAGGGTCGAACCCTCAGAGCAGGAGAAAATAGAACATCAGAGGCAACAAACTTTGTAGCATTGGCAGCAGAAGGTCCCAGCGGAACAAAGGTGATTAGTATTAGTTATTAGGGATTCACAGTATTCTGCATTATTCTAATGAAGTGCCCAATCTGTTTAAGTGCCACACACACTCATTCCTTAACAGCTGGAAGGTCATACTTTAAAGTCACAGACCTGGATTTCAGACCCTAATCTAGATTAACACTTAGAAGTGTAATAAAGGAAAAGCGTTGTATTGTTGGATTTGACAGGCTTTATTCAACATGTTAAATTAAGATAACTGCTGTTCAAGTGAATAAAAATATCATAAGAAATTCTTCTAATACTGTGACAACTAACACCAGTAAAGGCAGATTCATTGACCATTTACTTAATTGCTGTTTATGGGAGATTACGATGAAAAATTCAACTACTAGTTTTGCATGCAAGACTGACTATGCTTCCAAAAATAGTAATTTTTTGTGAAGTGCTTGAGATGCCATCAGGAAATAAAAGGTACTATATAATAGAAATGATTTATTGTCTGTCTTTACTAATTCTGAATCTAATTCTTCAATTCAAATGTAGCTAGACAGCATTGTCCACAACCTGAAGCCGAGCATCAACTTGGCTTCTCTACCACTGTCTTCCCCTCCCCCTCCCCTCTCCCACCCCTCCCCATCCCTCCTCCTCCCCTCCCTCCCCACCACTCCCCTCCTTCTCCTCCATCCCTCCCCCTCCTTCTCCTCCATCCCTCCCCTTCTCCTCACCTCTCCCTCCCCTTCTCCCCACTCCTCCCCTTCTCCCTCACCCCTTCCCCTCTTTCTCCCTTACCCCTCCCCTTCCTCCCTCACCCTCCTTCTCCCTCACCCCCTCCTTCTCCCTCACCCCCTCCTTCTCCCCCACCCCCTCCTCCCCACCCCTCTCCCTCCTCCTCCACCCACCCCCTCCTTCCTTCTCCCCCACCCCACTTCCTCCTTCTCCCCATCCCTCTTCCTCTTTCTCCCTCACCCCTCTCATCACACTCCTCCCCTCTCACCCTCCCTCCTCCCCGCTCCCCTCTCCTCCCCTTCCCCTCCCCTCCCCTTCCCCTCCCCTCCCCTTCCCCTCACCTCCCCCTCCCCCGCCTCCTCCCCTCCCCTCCCCGTTCCCCTCCCCTCACCACTCCCCTCCCCTCACCACTCCCCTCCTCCCTCTCTGCTTCCTCCCCCTCCCATCCAATCCCATCTCATCCCTCCCCTCCCCTCACCACTCCCCTCCTCCCTCTCTGCTTCCTCCCCCTCCCATCCAATCCCATCTCATCCCTCCCCTCCCAAGAGCACAATTTTTTAAAGGAATTAGTAAACACAATTGTATTTGCAAACATTTGGCACCCATCATTGGTTTAAATACAGGCAGTGCTATTATTTTCTTTTTACAGGTTCAGTGGAATCTTATTAATGATGAAGAACTAATTCTCCGGGTCGATGGGAATATTGTAAATGTTACAGGTCAGAGTGAATAGTCTTTGCCTTCATTAATCCCTATTACACCATAAAGTTAAAGTAAGCTCCTGTGATGATAAGAAAAGCCTGAAGAGAGATTTAGCAGAATATATACTGTATAGTAGAGATTTGGTAAATTAGTTTATTACTGTCACATGCACTGAGTTACAGTGCAAAACCTGCCTTGCATCCCATCCATACAGATCAATTCATTACAACAGTGCACTGAGGTACTACAAGGTAAAACAATAAAAGAATGCTGAATAAAGTGTTACAGTACAGATAAAGTGCAGTACCGTTACACAGTAAGGTACAAGATCACAATGAGGTAGATTGAGGTCAAGTGTCCATTTTATCGTACTAGAGAACCATTCAATAAGCTTTTAACAATGGGATAGAAGCTGTCCTTGAGCCTGGTGGAACATGCTTTCAGGCTTTCATATCTTCTGCCCAATGGGAGGGGGAGAAGAGAAAATGTCCAGGGTAGGTGAGTTCTTTGATTATGCTGGCTGCTTTACCGAGGCAGCGAAAAGTGCAGACAGAGTCCATGGAAGGGAACCTGGTTTCCATGATGTGCTGAGTTGCATCCACAACTTTCTGCAGTTTCTTGCGGTCATGGGCAGAGCAGTTGCCATACCAAGTCATGATGCATCTGGATAGGATGATTTCTATGGTACATTGGTAAAAATTGGTGAGGGTCAAAGGGAACATGCCAAATTCCTTTAGCCTCCTGAGGAAGTAGAGGTGTTGGAGAGCTTTCTCGGCCATGGCGTCCACGTGGTTGGACCAGGACAGGCTATTGGTGATGTTCACTCCAAGGAACTTGAAACTTTTGACCTCAGTACCATTGATGTAAACAGGAGCATGTGCACCGTCCCCCTTCCTGAAGTCAATGACCAGATCTTTTGGTTTGCTGACATTGAGGGAAAGGTAGTTGTCATGACACCATGTCACTAGGCTCTCTATCTTCTTCCTGTACTCTGACTCATCATTACTTGAGATACGATGCCATCATTTGCAAACTTGTAGATGGATTTAGAGCAGAATCTGGCCACACAGTTGTGAGTGTATAGGAAGTAGAGTTTTGTGGGACACAGCCTTGTAGGGCACCAGTGTTGAGAATAATCATGGCAGAGGTGTTGCTGCCTATTCTTACTGATTGTGGTCTGTTGGTCAGGAAGTCAAGGATCCAGTTGCAAAGACTGGTGCAAAATGTGTAGCACCCTATCAAAGTAGCAGCTCAGAGATCTGGCCAAGATCTCTCACTGGTTTGGATCTCATTTAAACTATTTTAATGAGCTTCCAGTACCAAATAAATCCCAGGTTTCTCCATGAGGGCCATATTAGGTACATTTTTCTCCCCTTTCTCGACAGACACAGCCCACTTTCACTCCAGGTAAACTGGAAAATGGCTCAAGGGGATGCTACAGTCAGGCATTGGCTATGAGTCACATCAACTATCCCAAAAGCACCTTGCACCTAATGATCAGGTTAATTCCTGTAACTGAGAGGAAGCACTGTTGCCATATCCCCAGTTTCTGTTTCATCCACCCAGTTCTTCATGCCTACCCTTGCTTCTCTGAAACTGGTACCTTCGGGTAACTGGTTCTGACACTGAAGGAGACAAAGATTTGTCCAGATCCATTGCCAAAGACCATTGCTTTTCATGCAATTAACCCTGGCACCCGCTCAAACTGTTTCCATCAGGGGATCATCAATCTATATATTGACAGTAGTTCAGAGCGGAAGGCAGTAACATTGAGCTGAGCACTTCTGATCCACCGGATCATCACCCATTTTATGCCTGCATCTTTCCTGAATAAACTCATCAAAGTGCTTGATACAAAGTACAAAAAAGAAAGAGGGAGCAAAGTTACTTCAGAAATGGATGAGAAATTTTCCATTTCCACCCATTGATTAGGAGCAGGCTATAGCTAAACAACTTCTGTATTTCATTTTAAGTTGCTCGATATTTTCTGGTCTTCAGTTTCCTGCTCAGATTCTATATCTCCCTGCCAGCTTCTGGTCTTCCAGTAAATGATAGTCGGTCAGCAGGAGGCAGTAGTCAAAGACAATTATGTCATTGGATCTGACCGTGAGCGTTGGCACACAAACTGGAAATGTCCTTGCCTGACTAACTCAGCTGGTCTCCAGCAAGTGTGCAATGGTGGGGTTGTAATCTGCAAGGTTGCTGACAACCTGCAGCTGAGTTTGATCTTAACAAACACAGTATTAATTGATAACTTTAAATCTGTTGTTATAAGTTTTAATTTTAAGTGGGCTTTGACACAAACATTTTTTTCCTTAATTTTCTTAATTTCCTTAATTTTCCTGTTGTTAAATGAATTCAATTAAAATTTCTTCTCCTGAGTAGGCCAATATAGCTTAACATAAACTATCTTTTCAAATATTTGCCTTTTTTTTACAGAAAATTCTACCTATATAAATCAAGTGACCTTACAGAGGACAAGCAACAATGAGACAGTGGCCAGTTTTGAGGGTGGAACATCCATTACGGTCTCAGGAAAAAAGGGAGCCTTGTCTTTCACTACTGCATTAGATAATTCTTTCAAAAATAAAACAGAAGGGCTCTTGGGTGAGTAATGCCACCACTTTCAGAAATACTTTTTTTTTAACAACAGTCGTGAACAGGCAACAAAACACACATTGTTATAATTCACCTCGCAATCATTTCTTTTCTGATCTTGTTACCCGTCCGTCAGTAACAGGAGAGGTGCAGTAACCTTTTCCCAGCCTCTGAAAGTAATATTGTTGTTATTTACAGTTAATTAGGTACAGTTGTTAGTGGCCTTCTGCGCAGGCGCCAAGGCACACGCAGGTCTGAGACTTAACGGTCAAATCCCCAAGCTTGAGTTATTCAGTCTCGCTTGGATTCCCCAGCGTTTAGGAGGGGGTGGCAAGTTACTTTAAAAATCTTCTTGCTGTGCTCCATTTTTAAAAATCATTTATAATTGTGTGCTTTTCCCTATTTAAAAGATCGTCTACTTCGCATTGAAAACCTTTTTTTTTCCAACGAGATATTTGTAAACTATTGCATTCGGTTATAAATTGCCTAGTCGGTAAAACCCAGCTACTTCGAGGGTGGGCTGCCACATTGCGTCGCCGGGGACCCTGCAGCAAATCAGGGCACGCAGACATGGAGAGGAGTTGGTGACTACTAGCAGTGGAACCAGGCCGGCATCATATTCCAGTTAGTGATGAGAAGACGAGAACAGTAGTGATGCTTACAGACCCATACTGATTAATCTAGAAATGCTTGGGATGATATTTTCGGTGATGGTGTAAAATGAACTATTTTGAATCAGTTGGCTTTTAAGTACCTAACTCAAAGTCTTTGTTTCCGAGAGAGATGTGTATTTGTTAAGAATTATGAAATGTTACTTTAAAAGCATGCAATTTCATAATCTCAATCTAATTTCCTAATCTACCCAGCCCGTTATTTTATGCATTCATTCAAGTTTAAGATACACATTTGCAATCTTCCACCCTGAACGTTAAATTCTATCATATTATAATTACTCTTCCACCTGAGGATTTTATACATTGAGTTTACTAATTAATCCCCTTTGTACTTTTTACCACAGTTCTAAAACAACTAATTCCCTGTTTGGGTCCACGATTTACTAGTCTAGGAAAGTGACCTTACTAGAAATTCTGTGAACATCTTTTTGATTCCCTTTGCCACAATTATTTCTTCTTGTCTGTCCAACAACTACTTTTGAGGGTTTAAAGACCATTTTCACCAGTTTCTGCTGTTCTGTTATTCCTTGTCTTCATCCAAACTGATTCTCTTTCATCTTTGAGAAAAGATCCATTTTTACCACTGCCCTAAAGCCATCAGTTCAGTTACCCATGTGTTATTTTCCTTTCTGCTTGCCTTTCTGAA
This sequence comes from Pristis pectinata, assembly GCF_009764475.1. Taxonomy (NCBI): domain Eukaryota; kingdom Metazoa; phylum Chordata; class Chondrichthyes; order Rhinopristiformes; family Pristidae; genus Pristis; species Pristis pectinata. The sequence continues at coordinate 93,290,873 of NC_067410.1, forward strand.
ACATCAAGCATTCTGGATAATCCAGTTCCCATCAGTCAGTAATGGTTAATAGATCAAACTCACTTAACTTTATTTAGTCCAATATTTAATTTATCTTGCTAGGAAAGCTTTCAGATATAGAAACTTAAATTTGACTTTTTGGCATTTTACCTCCCTGATAACATTTGCTTACCTCTATCCATTGCACCCTTACCTTGTTTTTAATCTTTAAATTAATAAATTTCTCCTCGACTGAACCCGTTCCACATAATGCTATTTAGCTTAAAGCCTTTCTGCAACCTTGATTTCCATGATTCAAGAGAAGCCAGTCCCAATGAAGTAGTTACCTCTTTCTGCAATAGTTCCTCGTGAATCGGAACCCTTTCTCCCACTTTGAACCACATACTCAATTCTGATCTGTTTGACATCTTACCAGTTTTCATATGATTCAGCTAATATGCTAGTAACTATTACCTTTGTTCTCCTGCGTGTTAACTTGGGCTCCAGCTGCTCAACAGAACCTCTCCTATGTTGGTCATTTATTTGTGGACCGTGACAAGAAAGTCCTTCCCTCTCCGAGATCCTCTCTCACTTACAGGAATGTCATCAACTCTGGTGCAGGCAACTCCACCTTTGGGACTCTTCCACACAGTTTCAGAGAATAATATCAAAGTAATAAAAGCAAGATTGCTGAAAATACTCAACAGGTCAGGCAACATCTGTGGAGAGAATTTTGACCAATAACCTGTCATTAGAATTGGAATGTATATAGTTGCAGAGAAAGTGGGGAGGGATAGAGAGATATAAAAAAATCTGATTGTGAATAACTGATACTTCCAGAACTGTATCTTATGTTGCTAACATTTATATTTTCAGATTTCATTCACCTTCTTATTGTTCCTCCTCCATTTACAAGCACATTGCAGTCTTGCTCTTCTTATTCATTACCTTTCCCACCTTCTCTCAGCCACCAATTGTGTAATTCATTCTCTGCTTGTCATCACTTTATTATAGGTAATCTCTTGTGTTCTCTCTGCCCCTCACTTATTATCTTTGTAACTTTAAACGTGTTTCATTTCTAACTTTTCCCAGTTTCCATGAAAGGTTATTAGTCTGTAACTTTAACTCTATTTTTCTCTCCAGGGAGCTTCCCAAGCTGCTGAGTATTTCCAGCTTTTTTTAAATTTTCATTCAGAACTCCAATATCTTCAGTATTTTGCTTTTGGATGAGAATATCTATGCCCCAGACTGTATTATGCCTACCACTGCCACATTCCTTTTTCTTCCCCCTCCCTGCATCTTCTACAAATAAGTCATTGTCTTGTCCATCCTCTTGACAGCCTTTATCTTCATCCCTGCAGACTTCAAGATCCTCTTACTGAGGATCGTGCATCATCACATCCTAGGTGCCTATATCTACCTGTGTTTTCCTGCCACATCCTATCCCTGATCAATACCCAAATCCAGGCTACTATCTAATATTAAGGGGTGTGACTATCTTCTGGATCAACCTGTCCAGGTAACTCTCCCCTTTTAACTCCAGCTCCAGAACTTTGAGCCAAAGTTCCATAATATACTGTACAAATATTTAATGCAGAATGAATTGCTGGGAATTTCACTATTTTGCACCAGTACCCATATGTTGCAGCTCAGTGCATCGCCTAATCAAATCTTGTTTTGCATTTTAATTAACAAAGATTTCAAGTTGATATCTACCTTGTTTTTTAATTAAATAAAAAAGTTATTGTCAGCATTATTTTTAGTCTGCTGTATTATAAAGATAAAACTTGCAATAAATCCTGGAGTTAACATGAACCATCAGAAGCATTGAAGGCACAAAGCAGCACCTCTTGCCCTCTGCACCAAATTGCTATGCAGACTAAATTGCTGTCTGATCAAAATTTGTTCACAAGTTTTGTGAAGTGTCTTAAAGGAAGAAATGGAGGTGGAGATGCAAAACTTTAGAGATGGAATTTCAGTGTGGGGGAGATTGTGGTGATATCCACTTCAATATCACAAAATGAAATTGTCTGACTGATCACATTTATGGTTACAGGACATTGCAAACTGTCACATTGCTCACATTAGAACAGTAGTTACAAGTAAATGATAAGTACTTGATAATGAAAATGACAAGTAAACTGGCTATAAAATACCTTGGAATGAGTTCATGAAAGGTGTTACATACATGCAAGCTGTTTATTTTGTCACTGAGCTAAGAGTTTGGACGAATTTTAGCTGAGATGCATTGATTGTGGAAAAAAAAGATAAATCTCAAGGTTCTTTTGCTGTAAATTTTCCTGTTTATTTATTTCTACTCAATTTGCATGGTGGTTCACAGTAATGATTCTAAAAGTTTAGAACCAGAGTAAGCTGCAGGAATAAATAGTAGCTTTGTACACTCTACTACATCCTTTCCCATTCTTGTGTCTAGGAGTCTGGAATGATGATAAGATGGATGACTTTAAAGCTGCCGATGGTCGTCACCTTGAATTTGATGGAACTAATTTGCCCAGTGACAGTCAGATTTTCTTTAACTTTGGTCTCACATGTAAGCCACAGTTTTCATGTATTTCAAAATATTGCTGCTGGTTAATGAAATGACTTGCCTAATATTTAATTATGTGATAATTAAAACAAGTCTGATTACCTTTATCTGTGCATGTGTTTTCTAGGGAAAACAACAGTGAATGACAGTGTATTTACATACAACACAACCCCAGGGGAGACTTGGTACACTTACAACAACAACAGTTTTGTACCTAAGTTTTATGATGAGCTTTTGCAAACCACAGACAAAAAGAAAATTGACAAAGCTAATGAAACTTGCCAGGGAAATGATGACTGCATTTTTGATGTTTTGAGTACAGATGATTTTTCCTTTGGAACAGCAACGTTACAAAGTGTGACATCATTTGCAGCACAGAATAGCACAATGAGTATGTATTGTATGCACGTTTGCTATGCTAATGTTATTCACAGTGTCATAACTGGTGATGGATTATTAGTCCAGATTTTTCTGTTGACTATCTAATAGCAAATTGGACTTGTTAAACTTACCTTTGCAAGTTCAGACTTCTTGTGTGGTAAATTGCTGAAATTGTGGGCATCATGTCATTAATTTCAAAATTTTACTTTTTGTGGTGAGATTATTTTGTATTCACACACAAATACAGAAACCATGCTATTTGATGTTTTCATTACTGAAGTTTTTGCAAGGATAAAACTTGGATGACACATCGAGAGAGCAACCTCCGGATGTTCATTTTAACTATTCTTTAGCCCCTTTCTTGAAGTTACTGTATTTTAATGCATAAATAATGGAAAATACTATTAACCTGTTATCATGACAACAAATTTTAATCCAATACATGTAAGTGAAGTAACAGAATGAGATATGATCGGTTCAGTAAAAAATGATATTGTAATTTTATGTTTCTCTATGTTATTGTGAACTTGGAGAACAGTTTAAATGTTCCCAGATTGGAAATTCTATTGCATACAGTAACATTTTTTATTTTTTACTAAGAAATAGATCACTTAAAACAATTGGCAGCTGTGTGAGCGGATAAATTATGTTGCAGTCTGCAAGCTGAAAACCTGCTTTAGATTGGGAAGCCATGGAGTGCAGCAGTATGTAATGGACATCAATGGTGTGATACTGAATGCTGCACTCGCACCTAAGTCTCATCATGTGCTTTGAATGTGAGAGAATGGTCTTGCTATGGGCTCATGGCTTCTCCAATCTAAATTAAAATGCCCATCCTGTCCCTTCCTTACCCACCCTTTGGGAAATTTGCTTGTGATGCATTAAGGTGGATAAATCCCCAGGGCCTGACCGAGTACCCCCTTGGACTTTGTGGGAGACTACAGAAGAAATTGCGGAGACCCTTGCGGAGATATTTGCTTCATTGTTATCCACTGGTGTTCCAGGAGACTGGAAGGTGGCTAATGCCATTCTGTTGTTTAAGAAGGGTGGCAAAGACAAACCAAGGAACTACAGGCTGGTCAGCCTGACATCTTGGTGGGGAAGTTTCAAGAGGGAATTCTGAGGGATAGGATCTACCAACATTTGGATAGACAATGTCTGATTAGGAAATCAGCATGGCTTTGTGCATGGAAAGTCATGCTTGATGAATCTTTGAGTTTTTTGAAGAGGTAGCCAAAAGGGTAGATGAGGGTAGGGCAGTGGATGTTGTCTATTTGGACTTTATCAAGGCCTTTGACAAGGTCCCAAGTGGTAGGCTGGTCTGGAAGGTTAGGTTCCATGGAATCCAGGGAGAGCTAGTTAAGTAGATTCAAATTCAGCTTGGAGGTGGAAAGCAGAGGCTGGTGGTTGAAGGTTGTTTCTTGGAATGGAGGCTGGTGACTAGTGGTGTGCTGCAGGGTTCGGTGTTGGGACCCTTGTTATTCATTATTTATATAAATGATTTGGATGCCAATGCACAAGACTTGATCAGTAAGTTTGCGGGTGACACAAAATTAGGAGGTATCATTAATAATGAAGAAGATTATTGTAGATTACAGGGAAATCTTAATCAGTTAGGGAAGTGGGCAGAGGAGTGGCAAATGGACTTCAATACCGATAAGTGTGAGGTGATACATTTTGGAAAGTCAAACCAGCGTAGGACTTATACTATGAATGGTAGGGCACTAGGAAGTGTAGTGGAACTGAGGGACCTAGGAGTGCAAGTGCATAACCCATTGAAAGCGTCATCACAGGTATACAAGGTGGTGAAAAAGTCATTTAGCTTGCTGGCCATTATCAGTCTGAGCATTATGTTGGGACATTATGATGCAGTTGTATAAGTCGATGGTGAGGCTGTACTTGGAGTACTGTGTACATCTTTGGTCGCTCTATTACAGAAAAGACGTGGTTAAACTGGAAATATTGCAGAGAAGATATACGAGGATGTTGCCAGGGCTAAAAGGCCTGAGTGAAGGGAGCAAATGGCCTGGCTAGGTTTTTATTCCTTGTAACCTAGGTCTTTATTCCTTCTATCTCCTAATAGAAGAATGAGGGATGATCTTATAGAAGTGTTTAAAATAATGAGAGGCATAAATAAGGTGGACAGTAACAGTCTTTTTCCCAGGGTAGGAGAGATCAAAGCTAGGGGACATAGGTTTAGGGTAAGAAGGGAAAGATCTAAAAGGGACCTGACGGGGAACATTTTCACCCAGAGGGTAGTGAGTATGTGGAATGAGCTGCCAGAGGAAGTGGTTGAGGCAGGTACAATAGTATAACTTAAAGAGCACTTGGATAGGTGCTTGGAGGGATATGAGCCAAACACAGGAAATTGGGATTAGCTGGGTGGACACCATAGTCGGCCTGGACTTGTTGGGCCAAAGGGTCTGAGTCCGTGGTGTATTGCCTATGACTATACACAAGCCTTGCATGAATGCTCCCACTGTTTTTGATATTTTTTTGAGGGATGACCACCTCTGACTTTACAATGTCTCATCAGTTACAGGAGATGCACAAATCCTGTACTTTGTTCCATGTGCTTAGTGGCTCCAAACTGTGGTTCACATTGTGACTCACAGCCTTAAGAGCTCCCACCATGGTGATTAAAGCAACATACTCTTTCCCTTTGCGTTCTCACCTGAGGTCCGGAATTTGCAATACTTATGGTTATTGCGCATTGTGGCTGTTAGAAAATTATTCCCTCACAGTTGCCCATGAATCTGGTCTGGATCCTTTGCATGTCACCTAACTATTGTGTGTTTTAAAATACTGAAGTATTTCTAGGTCCCCATCTTTTAATATATTTGAATTTCTTATGACTGAAACAAAATACATAATAATTTTGTGTGAATTTGTTTGCACATTGAAGGTAACATAAGGCTGAAGGCCTAGAATAACATTCACGTCATTCTCACAGATAATTTCCCTCCAAACATCACTGGAGATTCATCTATTCAAACTCGTCTTGGTGAACTAGTGTTTGTTCTTTTTTCTGCCACTGATGCCAATGATGACAATGTGACTTTTTCGGTGTTGACTGATTCATCAGAAATCACAATGACAGGTAAGGTTTGGCTACTCATGATTCGTACCACATTTGTTTACAGCTCTAGTCACTTATTAGGTTTACAGTCGGTCTACATGAGAAATGATATTTTGGCTATGGGTTTTTGAACATCCACAGTTAGTGGCAAAGAGGATACTCAAGTAAGATGGGCACCTACAAGAAGGGAAGAATACTATTATTTCGATCACATTTACGTATTATTACAGAATTTATTCAAGCTGAGGTTAAAAACAAAATCACCAGAATCTGAGGGGATTCTGAGAGTTTTCCATTATTGTTATGTTGTTATTCTTACCAGAATTCAGATCTAGTTTGTTTGATTAATTACCATTTTTAGTCAAGTTATTCATTTATTTTTGGGAGGATGTATCACTGGCAAGACCAGTATTTATTGTCTGTCCCTAATTGCCCATAAGGTGGCAATAGGCTACATTCTTGAACCATTGCAGTCCTTTTGGTGAAGATACACCCGTAGTGCTGTCGAGTAAGGAGTTCCAGGATTAGACTCGGCAATGATGGTCTGGTAATATATTGCCAAGATAGGATGGTGTGCAACTTGGAGGGGAATCTGTAGATGGTGGTGTTTCCACTGTGGGTTTAGTAGGTGCAGTTGGAGTAGCCTGGGTAAGTAACTGCATTTTTGTGGATGATGTAAGGAATGAACGTTTAGGGTAATGAATGGGTAACAATCAATTTTCTTTTAAATGTTGTTCTCCCCAGAATTCAGATTCCTCCTTCTGGGAGTAGTTGGGTATTAACAGTGGCTATCAAAGTACTTACAGTTTAAACAAGAGGAAGCATGGAGGTGGTCAAATCTTGACTATTTGCACAATATTATTGTCAAGTACTTATCCACCTTCTTCTATTAGGTCACTTTATCTTTATGTTATGAATCACATTACAGAAGGAAGCAAAGGTATAGTAAATGGAGTCTTGAAAACTCCAACTGTCTGGACATCTATGTCCTTTTGTGACAGAATGTCAGCTGTGTATTATGCGAGGTAGGAACAATTGCTTTCTGATCGCAGTCCTGAAAGCCCTAATTTTAATTTTCAGATTATGGCACAGAAGGAGAGGAAGTGGGTGGTCACCAGGAAGGGCAGGCAGGTAGTGTAGGAGTCCCCTATGGTTATTCCTGTCTAAAACAGGTCTACTGTGTGGACACTGTTGGGTTGGATGGCCTCCAAGTGGAATACGGCAGCAACAGCTCAGTTTGTGGCATCATGGAGGGCTTTGCAGCACAGAAGGGGAGGAATAAGACTGGGAGAGCAATGGTGTTAGGGGACCCTATCATTAGAGGGGCAGATAGATGTTTCGTAAATGAGACCCCAGGATGATATGTTGCCTCCCTGGTGCTATGGTCAAGGATGTCTCAGAATTGCTGCAGCACATTCTGAAGAGGGAGGGTGAAAGCCAGCAGTCATGGTACATATTGGTACCGATGATATAAGTAGGAGAAGGAATAAGATCCTACAAAAGAAGTTTAGGAAGCTAGGTAGCCATTTAAAAAGAAGAACCTCGAAGATTATATTTTGTGGATTGCTTTGGGTGCCATGAGCTGTTGAGTATTGGAATAAAGGGGCAGGTCAGATGAATGTGTGGCTGAAGGGGTGATGCAAGGTGATAGGCTTTAGCTTCCTGGATCATTGGGATCATTTCTGGGAAAGATAGAAACTCTACAAGTGTGTTGGGTTGCACCTAAATTGGAATGGGACCAACATCCTAGCGGGGAGGTTTGCTGGTGCTATTTGGAAAGTTTAAACTGAGTTGGCAGGGGGGAAGGAGGCTCAGAACAGATTGTCAAATTTGAGGTACATTCACCCAGAAGAGAAAAAGTTAGTAAGTCCAGCAGGCAGAGCAGAAGCATAAATGCACATGACAGGAAGTCAGGCTAAATCGCATCTATCTTGTTGCAAGGAATCTACTAGTAAGGTAGATGAAATCAAAGGTTTAATTAACACATGGCATTACGATATTGTTGCCATCACTGAGACAATGTAGGAAGACTGGCAGGATTGGCAACTCTGTATCCCCATGTACAGAATTTTCAGACAAGACAGAAGGGGAATGTAAAAGAGGAGGTGGCATTGCACTGTTAGTCAAGGAATGCATTACTTCATAATTGAGGGAGGATATCTTAGAAAGCTCCTCAAATGAGGCCATGTGGGTAGTGATTATGAACAAAATGGGTATTGTCACTTTGCTGGAGGTCTATTGCAGAACACCTAATAGTCAACAGGAGATAGTGGAACAGGTATATAGGCAAATAGCAGAGAGTTGTGATTAAAAATACAGTTATAGGTTTGTAGGTAAAAGAATGTCTAGCAAGTGGGAGGCAGCGAGAGCTCAGGGCCAGCATGTTCCTGTTATAGAGTGAAGGGCAAGACTGGCAGGAGTAGGGAACCCTGGATGACAAGAGACTCTGGTCAAGAAAAAGAATGAGACATATGTCTGGTATAGGCAGTTGGGATCAAGTGAATCCCTATTAGGGGTGCAGGAGTACACTTGGGAGGGAAATCAGGAGGGCAAAAAGGGGACATGAGATGGCTTTGGCAGATAAGGTAAAGGAGAATCCAGAGAGAGTCTACAAGTATATTGAGGGCAAAGGAGTAAGTAGGAAGAGAATAGGTCCCTCAAAGATCAACGAGGTCGTCAACGAGGTGGGTGAGGTCCAATATTTCTCATCTGTGCTTACTGTGGGGAAACACGTGGATGCCAGGGAACTTGGAGAAGTTAATAGTAATGTCTTGAAGAGAGTTCAAAATTCTGAAGCAGAGGTGCTGGAGGTCTTAAAACACATAAAGGTAGCTAAATCCCAGGACCTGATCAAGTGTATCTTTGGACATAGTGGGAAGCTAGTGAAGAAATTGTGGGACCCCTAGTGGAAATACTTGTATCATCAGTAGCCACTGGAGGGTGGCTAATTATGCCTATATTTAAGAAAGGCTGCAAGGAAAAGCTTGGGAATGACAGACCAGTGAGCCTAATGTCAGTGGTGGGTAAGTTATTGGAGTGGATTCTGAGGGACAGGATCTACCAGCATTTAGAAAGGCAAGGACTGATTATGGATGGTCAGCATGGCTTTGTGATGGGAAATTGTGTCTCGAATTTTCTTGAGTTTTGTTTTGAAGAGGTCACCAAGAAGATGGATGAGGGCAAATTGATAGATGTCTACTTGGACTATAGCAAGACCTTTGAAGAGGTACTGCATGGTAGAATAGTTTGGAAGGTTAGATCACATGGGACCCAGGGCAAGCTAGCCAATTGGATACAAAATTGGCTTGATGATAGGAGACAGAGGGTGATGGTAGAGGGTTGTTATTCAGACTGGAGGCATGTGACCAGTGGTTTGCCGCAGAGCTTGGTGCTAAATTCACTGCTGTTCATCATTTATAGTAACGATTTGGATGAGAATGTAGGTAGCATAGTTTGTAACATTAACATTTGCAGATAACCTTAAAATATAGCTGACAGTGATGCAGGTTATCAAAGATTACAATGGGATTTTGATCAACTAGGCCAGTGGTCCAAGGAATGGCAGATGAAGTTTTAATTCAGATAAGTGCAAGGTATTGCATTTTGGTAAATTAAAGGAGGGCAGGACTTGCACAGCAAATGGTAGGGCCCTGGCAAGTCTTGTAGAAAAGAGAGACATAGGGGTGCAGGTGTGTAGTTCCTAGAAAGTGGTGACATAGGTAGACAGGGCGGTGAAGAAGACATTTGGCACACTTGCCTTCACTGGTCGGAATATTCAGTCCAGGAGTTGGGTCGTCATCTTACAGCTGTACAAGACATTGGTAAGGCCACATTTGGAATATCGTGTACACTTCTGGTCACCCTGTCGTAGGAAGAATGTCACTAAACTGGAAAGGATGCAAAAAAAGGAAGCATAAAACATGCAGAGAGAAATAAAGATGGGGGAGGTCTATCAAGAGTATAAAAATTGTAGGGAGGCACTTATAAAGGAAATTATGAAGGCAAATAGGGGTCACAAACTATCACTGGCAGACAGGTTTAAGTTAAATCCATGGGCATTTTTTATGTGTAGGGCACATTGGGGACAATAGAGGCAATCTGTGTATGGAACCAGAAGTATATGTGAGGTTCTAAGTGAATATTTTTCATTTTGTATTCATAAAGGAAGCAGATTTTGTATTTGGAAAACTTTGCAAAGCAGATAGAGAAATTCTGATGCAGGTCTCTAAGAGGAAGCACTCAATGCCTTAGCAGGTTCAAATCCCCAGGGCTGGGTGAGACTTATCTGAAGTTGCAATGGGGAGCAAGGAAAGAGATTGCTTGGGCTCTGGCAGAGATTGTTGCATCTTCCCTGGCCATGGATGAGGTGCCAGATGACTGGAGGACAGCAATTGTGGTCCCCCTTTACAAGAAGGGCAGTGGGGAAAAGCCTGCCAATACAGACCTGTGAGTCGAATGTCATCGAGTGTCATCATAGGGAATTTACTGGAAATATTTTCTGAGGGACAGGATTACTTGGAAAGGCAGGAACTAGTCAGAGATAGTCAGCATGGCTTTGTAAAGGCCGATTGAATATTTTCAGGAGGTAACTAAGTGTATTGACGAGGGCAGTGCAGTAGTGTGGATTTCAGTAATGCCTTGACAATGTCCCACATGGGAGACTGATACAAAAAGTTAGGGCCTATGGGATCCAGGGTAAGTTGGCAAATTGGATTCAAATTTGGCATGGCAATAGAAGATAGAGGATGATGATAATTTCTGTGATTGGATACCTGTGATTAGTGGTGTTCCACAGGGATCAGTGCTGGGACACTTGCTGTTTGTAATATGTGTTGCTGAAGTTGACCATGTGGAGGATTGTCTTCGGCTACAGGGTGATATTGTTGTGATCGTGAAATGGGCTGAAAAATGGCAGATCAAGTTTAATCTTGATGAATGTGAGATGCAAGCATTAATGAGTCTGGGATATACACCATGAATTGTCAGGGAACAGAGTGACCTTGATGTGCAAATCCAAAGATCCTTGAAGGTGGCCGTGCATGTAGATAACATGGTTAAGAAGGCCTAAAGAATGCAGGCCTTAATTAGGGCATTGAATATAAGACCAGGAAGGTTACGCTCCAACTTTATAAAATGCTGATTGCACCTTAGTTGAGGTACTGCATGCAGTTCTGGCCACCACACAATAGGAAAGATATGAAAGCGCTGGAGAGGGTGCAAAGGAGATTCACCAGAATGTTGCCTGGGATGGAGCGTATTTGTTATAAGAAGCAGCCAGAAAGGCTAAGTCTTTTTTTCCTAGAATGGAGGAAGATAGGCGGGGCCATGATTGAGGTATATAAAATTGTGAGGGGTAGAAAATTATGGTAGAATAGACTACATGAATCTTTTCCCCTTATCAGAGATAAATAAAATCAGACATAGATTTGGGGTAAGCAGTAGGAGATTTAGAGGGATCTGAGGGGGCCTTTTTTACCCAGAGAGTGGTGAGTACCTTGAATGCACTGCCAGAAAGAGTTGTGGAAGCAGAGTCGCTAACATCATTTAAGAGGTACCTAATTGAGCACTTGAATCACCTCTGCATTGAAGATTACGGGCCAAGTACTGGAATATCGGATTGATACAGATGAGTGCCCACTGGTCACCTTGAAAGTGGTGGACCTAATGATCTGTTTCCATGCTGTGTAACTCTATAGAGCAAGATTAGATATCAAAAATTAACCCTCCAACCTCCAGTAGCATCCTGCAATGAATCCAGTGGTTTCTTTGCAGAGACAAACAAGAGCAAGGTAACTCCAATGGGAGGCCATACATTAACCAGAAAGATGTTTCAGCGAAATAATGGTCATCCTAATACAAATGTTTAAAACTATATTTATGAATAACATCCATCAATTCTTAAGGGAACGCTGCTACAGAAACTTAGTACTCACTGGCCGATTTGAAAGAGCTCTGAATACAAGCAAGGCCCTCAATTTCCATGCCGTAAATGGGTTTCTTATTGTATCATGTGGGAACAGTGATTATTTGTTTTCCAATCTGCCCCAACATTTGGGGAAGGTGGACTTTAGCAGAACTGGTGCAAGATTTGCAATTCCATTGTTGTTTTGCTTGTTATTGTCCTGTTGCTGCCTAGAAGCAAGATTGTCTCAGTATTGCTTTTCAGGGACACAGAACCGAGAAAAAAAATCGTAATGATATAGACAGAGGTTGAATTTCACACAAGTTTAAGGTATGCAGAGATTGGCAGAAGATTCCATTAATTAGAAATTGCATTATACAATGTCTTTTTTTTCAGCAGTACATTTCTAGAGAAGTATTTGTTTCTAAATGAAATGCAATAATGACCATTTGGAGGTTGTTCTACATCTCCCATATCTTTGATTTGCTGCTCTTCAACCCTGTGATCCATCCACATTGAAACTACCAGTCTGGTCCATCCTTCCTTCCTGAAAGCTGCTAGTTTCTCTCACCTTCCCCCTCCTCACCCCCAGCCTTGTTCCAAATTATTGTTTTCCCAATGTTTCCCCCTCTTTTGAACTGGCAATCCCTGATTTACCCTCCAGTTGCCATCCCAGTCCAGTAAATCTTGTCCAGGTTACCTGGAGATCTCTCCTGCTCTTTCTTGTTATGACTGGTCCAAAATTGAACCGTTCCATTTGTGCGAAGGTAAAATGTTAAACTTGATTATAAACAGAAAATACCGGAAATTAATGGAGAGAAAGAGAGTAAACCTTCCAGATCCATGACCTTCCATTAGAATTAGGTTAAATAAGAAATCAAACATGTTCTAAGTTGCAGAATAAGGCAGGTTTTGAGATGAGGGAATATCTGTGATAACAGGAGAGCAAGTGAGACTTCGACGCAAACAGTGATACTACTAGCTGAAGGAGTCTAATAAAAGCTTGGTAATTGCAGCTAATCTCTCTGGTATGTTAAACTGTATGGTTTATTTTTGCCTTTTAGCGAATTGGCATTTTATAATTTCATTTAACTATTAGAATATGAATATACAGCATTTTAGAAACAACACGTGGATTCTTCTTTTATACCTATAGAAAATGGGAACTTTTCTTGGCATCCAACAAGCTCCACTCCAGTGTTTGCCATAATACAAGCCAATGACTCAAAGGCCACTTCTGAGCTTGGATTGACACTGACATTATGCAACTGCAGTATCAATTCAACCTGTGATTATTCCAGATCAGTTATAAGCATGGAAAGAAATAACACCAAGTTTGTGGTAAGTTAAATCAAAGGCATAATTCATAACTTAGTTATTGGTTAGAACGTATTCTGTCATTGGAAGCTCCAAAAACACAGGCAATCTTTCTATTCTGTTTTGGTGTAGGAAATTCTGTTGTGGCAATGGTTGGTTGTGGGCCAGGCAGGGGAAATCATATAATAATCGGGAAATAAAAGCTCTCTAGATCATTTATAAATCAAAAACATCTCTGTTTATAATATAGGTTGCAGCATGTAATTGTACTCCTGCATATATTGGTGATTACTGCACTGAAGATTTTGATGCTTGTCAAGACAATCAATGTTTCTTAAATGATACCTGCAAAGACCATCCTGCACCACTGGAAGGTTATACTTGTGGTCCATGTCCAGACAATTTAGAAGGAGATGGAGAAAAATGCTATGGTAATGAAGATGGCTCTTATTGTCTTCTCATAATAAACGTGCAATAATAACTAACAAAATGGGTGCATTTGAGATAATAATCCTTCACCAAGAAACAGATAGCGAGCGGCATGGTAGCGTAGCAGTTAGCACGACGCTATTACAGCGCCAGCGATTGAGGTTCGATTCCTGTCGCTGTCTGTAAGGAGTTTGTACGTTCTCCCACGTCTGCGTGGGTTTCCTCCGGGTGCTCCGGTTTCCTCCTGCATTCCAAAGACGTATGGGTAGGTTAATATGGGTTTAAAATGGGCGGCACGGACTTGTTGGGCAGGAAGGGCCTATTACCATGCTGTAAATAAAATTTTTTAAAAAACAAAACTCTATTCATTGTTGAAAATTTATCAGTGTTACAAAGGTGCATTGACACAAGGATTTCATCATGGAAATGTTCTGAATATTCTGTTATTGAAAGTACAATTAAAAATTGTCAGGAAAATATTGACATAATAGTAGATATTCATAAGTTATAAAATCATAATCGGAATACATGGAATGAATGAGTTTTACAAAAGGAATGAAGGAATTGAAAAATCAAATAGGATTTCGTAAGAATGTAACTGCCAGTATGGAGAAGAGGGAACTGGTTGATGTGGCATATATAGAAATTTAAAAGGTATTCAATAAGATGTTCGACACAGATCTTGTGACATTGCATTAATGCATGCATTTGGAGGGAGAATTGGTTGATATTCAGGAAAAAGAGAATGGTGCCAAAACTTGATCTTCTTCAAGTTATTAGGTTATTAATAGCAGGATATCAAAAAGATCTGAGCTGGTGCTTGGCTATTCACATTAGCTCCAATCTTCCATTCAAAATCCAGCTGATCTAAGCAGATGTCAACTTTTAAACACTTACAGGAAAACTTGGAATACTGGAGCATCAGCTACAGTGTATTTTTCTGCTAAAGTTCCCTGTGGTTGCTTGGTCACTGAGTGTAAGAGAAACTGAGGTCAACAGATTGTTGGAGCAGGTTCCAGGGCTTTTGCCCACTCCTAAGATTTTATTAAGCCACCTCACCAAATTTTAAAATTACACAATTTAATAATGTAGGTTTAATGTAAACTTTAACACTATTGCAGACAAATATTGATACTGACCGACGAATCATTTCTGAAGTGTCAAGGTGAAAATCAAGCTGAAAGATTAAAAGAAAGGTCAATGTTGGTTGAGGAGATTGGGAGAAAGGGAGATCAGTCAAAAGTAGATTTGGGGGAAGGAAGAGAGATTGTTTGGGAGGAGAGAGTTGATTAGGAGGATTGGAGGGGAGACATTGGTGAGTTGAGCTGGGCAGGGAGAAATGGAGTCAGATGTTTATTGTGGGGGAGAGATTGGCCAGATGCTCAGCAGAGAAAGAGACAGAGCTCAGCTAGAAATTTGTGAGAGATAGATTGGTTGTAAAGCTGAGGAGCATATCATTGGAGGGTCATAAAGGAGAGCTCAGTGGGAAGTGATAAGAGGGAAAGCTCATTTAGTGATCAGTGGAGAGTGGTTGGTCAAATAGTTGGGATGCAGTTGGAGGGTCAACTGTAGAGGTCAGGAGGGTGAGTGATTATGGAGTGAATAGGAAAGACAGGGAGGCAGTACGATTGGTAGAGGGATCAGTTAGGGGAGATTGGTAGGAGGGTAAGGGAGAGATAATTTGGTAGGATGGTAGTCATGTTAAGTGTGAGTTAGCAAGAACCCTTAAAAGTGCCATCATGACAGGAAAGTATATTACTTAAAAAAGACCACCCTGAGGTGGTTCCCAGGACTGGACTCCATTGGATCTCTTTTAAGTAAGGATGAAGCAGCCCTGAAGTGTTGTGAAAGCTTCTTTTGAAATGTATGGCATCCAAATGTGCATTATATTCCTATTGTTGCAACTGCATGCAGTTGCATTTCATGCAGAGATGACTCCAGAAGGAAAATTGCAAACTTAGAATGCACTATAATTCTAAAACACCCTTTTAAAATCAAAATTGAATCATATTGCAAGCAAAATCTCTGTAGGGGGAAAAAAGTAGCAAATGATATTGTGATGCTGTAGAAGTTTTGAAGAATTGTGAAATATTGCCTGAATAAGTGGATGAAGGAAAAGTTGTCTCACAACTGATTGTCTTTTGTTGTGGAGCAAAGATCCATACAACTGATGTATGTCTTATTGCTTGCTATTGTAGATCTTGATGAGTGCCAGGTAAATACAGACACTTGTGAGCAGATCTGCATAAATGTGTTTGGAAGTTACAACTGCAGCTGTAATGAAGGTTATGCAATAAATGCAGCAAACAGTTCTCTGTGTGATGGTAAGCTACCAGTTCTTACTACCTGAAGAAAAAATTACATTTTATGGAGGAAAGGAACAAAGAAAAAACATACTGAAATGCTCATTAATGGAATTAGTCTTATTGACATTGTTGCAGCAACTTATTTTCATACTTGTTTTCAATACATTTGCTTAGTAATGTAATTGAATCATGAAGATAATGCAATTTCTTTTAGTTTTAATCATCCTGAGGCATAATCCACTGCATGAGCCTTTTCAATGAATAATCAAAAGCAGGGAGATTGCATCTCAGGTACAATTTGCCTGTCACACACACTGAAAAATCTGTCCTTTGTCGGTTTGCATTTTATCACAAAATCTCAAAACTATTTTGTTTGAAACCATGATCTAATTGCAATTAATGATCATAGGAACTCTTCCACTAGTCTTTTGCTCAATGGGGAAAGCAAACTTCCAGATCTACAACATCCCTCTCCTCCACAGTGTACCCATTTGTAAATCAGTGCATTATACCAACAAGTTCCCCTAATACAGCAATGGAAGCATGCATTATGTTAAAGTCCAGCAGGTAAAAATATCAGGGGCAAAAACTAAAATCTTATCCTGCACCATTATGCATGTTTATTACTTCTAATAACCAATATTGGGAAGAGACAAGGATATGTAGGCAAACTGCAACAGTCACTAATTTAACTCTTTTCTTTCAGACATTGATGAATGTAGGAATACATCTGCGTGTCCCCAAAATGCAGACTGCATCAATTCAGTGGGAAACTATACTTGTGTGTGCAAGTCTGGATATGAGGGAAAGCCATACAGTTTCTGTGTTGGTATGGTATTTTTCTTTGTGTTGCCATTTAATCTGTAAACAGTGAAGACTAATTAAAACAATGTGAATACTAAGGTAAATGCATGGAACTTTCTATCACTGCAGTTTTTCAAACCATTCAAAGAGCAAGCTATTCCCATTGCAATTTTAAGATGCAATGTCTTCCTGCTTAAATAGACAGAACAATTTACTCTGATGGTTGAGATCTTGAATTGCATTTCTCTCATGCAAACGTTGTTGCCATATTGTTACCTCCTGTCCGAAGTAAATTAAACTATTTGTTGATGGAAAATGTAACATGTGAACTGATTATTATTTCCGCAGCAAAGAAACACTTGGAAGTGGCTTCCCTTAAATGGATTTAATTCAACACATTAGATAATTCATATCGATCCTTATAACCCATAACATGGAACTTGGTTTCTTTCTCCTAAGGCAGTTAATCTTTCCTCTGGAATTCAATTCTTCTTTGGGACTCAAGCAAATAGCTCATGTGCTTCCTACTTTATTAAGAAGCTAAAACTCTTTCTGCACCTTCCCAACAACACATTTTAATCCCAGATTATAGAGCATTCCTGGATCTTTCATTTTGATTCCTGTTTAGTACAATAGTCATTTTTATGGCATGTTGTACCCCAGCACTATGGATGGGTTGAGTTCCTAGAAAACCATCTGTATTGCGACTTTTCTATAGCACAGACCTTTTTTCTCATTAAATCCCATGTTATGAGTGTAGATGCATTCCCACAGGAAGTTTTTCTCACAGTAGTAATAAGCAAGGGAATTCTGATTGTATTGTTAGCAGAACAGAAAGGTTGTTGTCTTAATTAACTGGAAATAGATAGAGTCATTGAGCAATATAGCACAGATACAGACCCTTTGGCCCAATGAGTCCACCATGAGTCTTTGGCCCATAGTGTCCACCCAGCTCGTCCCAATGTCCTGCTTTCAGCCCATATATCTCCAGGCCCCACCCCTCCATGTACCTATCCAAGTGCTTCTTAAATGACACTATTGTACCTGCCTCAACCACTTGCTCTCGCAGCTCATTCCATATACTCGCCACCCTCTGCATGAAAAAGTTGCCCCTCAGGTCCCTTTTAAATCTTTCCCCTCTCACCCTAAATCTATGACCCCTAGTTATAAACTCCCCTACCCTGCGGAAAAGACTGTTACTATCCACCTTATCTATGCCTCTCATAACTTTAAACATTTCTATAAGGTTGCCCCTCATTCTCCTGCGTTACAAGGAATAAAGACCTAGCCTGGCCAACCTCTTACTATAACTCAGGCCCTCTAGTCCTGGAGACATCCTCATAAATCTTTTCTGCATTCTTTCCAGTTTAACTACATCTTTCCTATAACAGGGTTACCAAAACTGTACATAGTATTCCAAGTGTGGTCTCACCAACAACTTATACAACTGCAATATAATGTTCCAACTCCTATACTTAATGTCTGATTCAGGCCAGCATTCTAAACACCTTTTTTACCACCCTGTATACCTGTGAAGCTACTTTCAACGAACTATGCACTTTTACTCCTTCTGGGTCCCTCAGTTCCATTACACTCCTAGTGCCCTACCATTCATCGTATTAGTCCTATGCTGGTTTGACTTTCAAAATGTATCACCTCACACTTACCTGTATTGAAATTTATTTGCCACTCCTCTGCCCATTTCCCTAACTGATAAAGATCCCCCTGTAAACTATGATAACCTTCTTCACTATCACCAACACCTCCTAATTTCATGTCATCCGCAAACTTACTGATCTAACCTTGTGCATTCGCATCGGAATCATTTATATAAGTAATGAATAAAAAGGGTCCCATCACCAACTTCTGCGGCACACCACTAGTCACCGGCCTCCATTCCAAGAAACAACCTTCAACCACCAACCTCTGCTTCCTACCTCCAAGCCAATTTTGAATCCAAGATGTTGCATTGTTTGATAAAGTATTGTATAATTATCAATAGAAGAGATTGCCTTGTTGGTTTTCAAAGCAAATCTCTAAAATAAATTTGTTGGGTGAATCCAAGAGGGTTTCTTGAAACAATCTGTAGACTGTCCAACTAAAGAAGAGGCCATACTAGACCTTACATTGGGACATAAACCTGGTCAGGTGACTGGGGTTTCACTGAGAGAGTATTTTGGGAATGGTGATCACAGCTCTAAGTTTTAAGATGGTTATGAATAAACATTAGTCTGGACCTTGTGGGAATGTGCTGTATTGGGGGAAGGCATATTACAGCATTATTGGGCATGAACTAGGGAGAGTGGATTGGGAGCAGCTGTTACTAGGCATCCACATCCGGCATGTGGGAACCGTTTAAAGTCCAGCTGATCAGAATTCAGGACAGGCATGTTGCAGTAGTGGGGAAAGAGAAGGATGGCAAGGTTTGGGAACCTTGGATGATGAGAGGTGTTATAAATGTAGTCAGAAAGAAAAAGGAAGCATATGCAAGGTTTAGGAAGCTGAAATCAGACAAGACCCTTAAAGAATATAAAGAAAGCAGGAAGGAACTTGAGCAGAGAATTAGGAGGGCCAAAGGGGACCACAAAATGTCAATGGCAAGATTAAGGATAATTGCAAAGATTTTTATACATGCATCAAAAACAAGAGGATAGCTAGGGAGGGCATAGGACCATTCAGGAATAAAGGAGGGAATTTACGCCTGGAGCCAGAGAATGTGAGTGAGGTACTACATTTTGCATCAGTATTCATCAAGGAGAAGGACAGAGGATAGTGAGATCAGTGTGCGGAATGTTGATAATCTAGGGCAAGTTGAGATCAGGAAGGTGATGGTGTTGGGTCTACTGAAGAACATTAAGGTAGATAAGTTGACAGGGACTGATGGGATCTATCGCAGGTTATTGAGAGAGGCAAGAGAGAAGATTGCTGGGGCTATGACAAAGATCTTTGTGTCCTTTCTAGCTACAGGACTCTAGCTCCCAGAGGACTGGAGAATAGCCAGTGTGTAAAGAAGGACAATAGGGATGATTCAGGAAATTATAGGCCTATGAGCATCATTATTGGTAGAGAAGCTATTGGAGAGGATTCTTAGGGATAGTATTTACTCACATTTGGAAGAGCATAGGCTCATTAGAGATAGTCAGTATGGTTTGGTGCAGTGTTGTTCATGTCTTACAAATTTGATTGAGTTTTTTGAGGAGGTGATGAAGATGATTGAGGGTAGGGCAATGGATGTTGTTTACATGGACATAAGTAAGGCATTTGACAAGGTCCCTCATGGTAGGCTGAACAAGAAGATTAAGGTTCATTGGATCCATGGTGACTTGTTCAACTGGATTCAAAATTGGCTTGGCAATAGAAGACAGAGGGTAGTGGCAGAGGGGTGTTATTCTGACTCTAGGTCTGTGACCAGTGGTGTTCCACAGGGCTCAGTGCTGGGATGTCTCTTGTTTGTGATATATTTGGACAAAAATGTAGATGGGCTGGCTCATAGGTTTATGGATGACACAAAAATTGGTGGAGTTGTAGATAGTGAAAACGTTTCGCCAAAGGGTACAGCAGGATATGGATCAGTTACAGATATGGGCAGAGAAATGGCAAGTGGAGTTTAATCCTGGCAAGTGTGAGGTATACAGTTAATAGCAGGACTGTCAGGAGCATTGATGGACAGAGGGATCTTGAGGTCCAAGTCCATAGCTCCCTGAAAGTGGCAATACAAGTCGATAGGGCGGTAAAGAAGGTGTATGGAATACTGCCTTTATTGGTCAGTGCACTGGGTATGAGAGTCAGGAATTCATGTTACAGCTGTATGAAACCTTGGTTAGGCTGCATTTGGAGCATTGAGTGCAGTTCTGATCGCCCCATTACAGACAGACATGGAAGCTTTGGAGAGGATGCAGAAGAGTTTCACCAGGATACTGCCTGATTAGAGAACATTAGCTATAAAGAGAGGTTGGACAAATTTAGATTGTTTTCTCTGGAGCATTGGAAGCTGAGGGAAGACCTGGTAGGGGTTGATAAAATTATGAGAGGAATAGATAGGATAGATGGTTGGAGTCTTTTTCCCGGAGTAGAAATGTCAAATACTAGAGGACATGGCTTTAAGGTGAGAGGAGGAAAGTTTAAAGTTTTTTTTACAGTGTGGTGGGTGCCAGGAATGTGCTGCCAGGTGTGGTGGTAAAAAAAGACACAATAGTTATGTTTCAGGGGCATTTAGACAGGCATTTGAACATGCAGGGAATGGAGGGTTATGGATCATGTGCAGGCAGATAGGTTTTGTTCGGTTTGGCATCATGGTAGGCATAGATATCATGGACTAAAGGGCCTGTTCCTATGCTGTACTGTTTTATATTCTATATAAGTGGCCTCCTGCTGTAAACCAGCAGCCTGCAATGGTTGTACTAGTATCAATAGAAGAGATTGTCTTGTCAGTTTCTAAGCAAATTCCTTAAGTGGCCTCCCGCTGTGAACTGGCAGCCTATGATTGTTATTCTTGGCAAACTATTTCAGTTTTGTGTAAACATTTTGTGCATATTTATTTATTTTTTTCACATAAATTCCATGTCTCAAATTTTTGGTAGTGATTTTGAATTCTGTAAGGGCAAATTTCCACTACCTGAACTGCCATAACATCGGGGTATGCTGTATCTCAGAGCAAACCTGACAATGCCAAATTTTGAGCTGTTAATATCTGTTGACAATAGGTTCAAACCTCCTAAGGGCCATTTTATTTAAAGACATTTATATTCTTTTACTCTGAACTAAATCAAATTACTTCCTGAAGAAAATAGGCCAGATTTTCCATTTACCAACAAACTTTGTGAACTCATTTGTCATTTTGCTCCTAAATCCATTCTTACTGGGTTCCCAAGTGTGAACCTTACCAGTAATCAGGCTTTCAGTGAGGCACTGAGCTGTGCAAGGTCTTTTCAATCAGAATTAATGAACACTGGCATCTCCAGCACTGTTTTCACAGTTTTGTGGTGGTATTTGTCTACCAGATACCCACTAAGCACAGCAGAAAGGATTAGAGTATGTCCATTTAAGTATGTGAATTTTACTAGATGAGAGGTGCTTTACAAAAGTGAACAGGAAATGCAACTTGAAGGTAAATCAGGCTCAGCACAATGGAAGCATTTAAGGAAGGAGATTGCAAGGGTTAACAGTAAATACTTTTTCCACAAAGAATAGGGTGGGACTGCCAAATTTTGAACTCGTTGGATGACAAAATGCAGAGAGGATAGCTCTCAAAGCCTCAAGGCAGATCTTAGTGAATATTCTGTTATTGTCTTCACCTAAGTGCTGATGATAGCAGTTCAGAGGGGGTGAGTATGGAATACTGAAATGGATAAACATCGTAAGTTAGGAAAGGTATTAAGGGCTACGACATCCTTGGAAAATCTAAGTCATCCTGCCCAGCTGAAATTTTTCCAAGCTGTTAAAAGAAACAGGAGTAAAATTCAGAGTCTCTGCCTACAGGAGAGGTGCCAGTGGATTGAAGGACAGTTGATGTAGTATTGCTTTTTAAAATGGGAGTAGTTAAGCCAATTCATTGAAGTCTGGTTAGTTTAATGACAGTGGTGAACAAATCATTGTAATCAATTCCAAGGAAAATATAAACCTTCAATGAGAAAGGCCAGCCTGACAGATTTTACAGTTGGTATGTATTTAAGTGAAGGTTGTTCAATCAATTTTTTTTGAGAAGAGAACAAGGGCCATTGTTTGTTGTCACCCACGTAGATTTTAGCAAGACTTGACAAGGAGGAGGGTAGTTAAGAAAGTAATAGTCCATGGGAATATAAGAAGAGTGGCAGATTGGATCCAAAATGAGCTCAGTGGCGCAAAAGAAAGGGTACTGGTTGGTGAATCTCTTTTGTGACTAGAAGGCTGTCAACAGTGGGAGTTCACAGGCTCAGTGCTTGGACCATTGATTTTTGTCATATGTATTAATGATTTAGACCTAACTGAAAAGGCACAACAAAGGTAATTTGCAGATGGTACAAAAATTGGCCATATAGTCATTGAGGAGGAAACATTTTGATTGCGAGAAGATATAATTTGTCTGGTCAGTTGGGCAGAAATTAACAAATGAAATTTAATCAGAAAAGTGTGAGATAATGCAGTTAGGGAGGTGCAACATTACAAGGGAAATACATTAAATGGGAGGATATTAGGTGTATGGAGGAACCAAGGAGTTCCTATTGACTGACCCTTCAAGTTAGCAGGGTGGTTTAATAAAGCAATTAAAAAGGCATGTGGGATACTTTATAAAAATATAAGAACAGGGAGGTTATTGTGGAAATAAAAACAAAATATGGTGGATACATTCAACAGGTCAGGCAGCATCTAGTGGAGACAGAGTAATGGAAGTAATATTACAAAATGATGGGTTTCACCAAAACTAGGAAAGTGTGTTTTAAATTGCAGAGGGCGGGTAGAGTGGCAAACTCAGGCAGGGACCATTTCCTGTGCTTCCTTCTAAATTCAGCAGGGCTTCATTTCCAGTGCTTCCTTTAGTTCACTGGAAAATTGTTACTCTTGTGTAACATTTAATGAATTAAAAGTGTATTGCATTATTAGGATAGTCTATTAATATCTAATAGTCTGTAAAATGTGTCATTCTGGTACCACTAAAGCCCCAAGGACACCAGTTTATCAGAGCTTTACTTTGGTGTGATCTCAGAATAACGGTCAGAGATTAGAAGTATTTTCTTCCCTCAGGACTGTGAAGCTTTGCAGTCCTAGAATTCTGAGGGCTCTGGATCAGTCAAGACTTAGATTAACAGATTTTTGGAATTCAAGGGATATACATAGAGAGTAGAAAGTGGAGTTGAGGTAGAAGAAGATCCACGATCAAATTAAGTACCAGAGCTGGTTCAAAAGACCATGTTGCATCCTGATGCTTCCATTTTTCGAAGTTCATTTCAAATTTAATTTTTTTTTAATTTTTAAAAATTTTTTAAGAATGTTATTTACAGCGTGGTAACAGGCCCTTCTGGCCCAACGAGTCCGCGCCGCCCATTTTCTTAAACTCAAATTAACCTACCCATACGTCTTTTAGAATGTAGGAGGAAACCGGAGCACCCGGAGGAAACCCACGCAGACACGGGAGAACGTACAAACTCCTTACAGACAGCGACGGGAATCGTACCCCGATTGCTGGTGCTGTAATAGCGTCGAGCTAACCACTACGCTACCGTGCTTGAAGGGACTGTCTCTCATTCCTTAAGATTTAATATATTTTAAAAATATTTTCCACTTTAATTTCATTATATTTTCATCCCATCCTTCTTTCCCTCCCTCTGTTTCTGTTCATCTACAAGACTTGGCATTAGATCATATACTCTAAGTGAGACTTACTGGCTTAGACTGTCCAAAACATGCGCTTTGTTGACTTTTTTTTTCCTAACCATTTGAAGAGTCTACATTGTTTTCACTCACTAACATGCTACTTCGCACTATAAAACCCCACAGAAAATCTATTATCAACTGTATTCCTTCTTTGATGATTGCTTAATTATGAAACACATATGCCTGGATTTTGCAAACTACTATTGTGCAAAATACTACAGTGTTGTGAAATTACTTATTCTTTCAGATGTGGATGAATGCATTCAAAGTACCATCTGTTCAGGAATTAATTCCATCTGTACTAATACTGAGGGCTCTTTCAACTGTACTTGTAGAACAGGATATGAAGGACCCAACTGCACAGGTGAGTACTCAATTGTATTCCTCTGGAAGAACCAGTCTTGCAACACATTTTCTTTTTGCTAAGAGTGACAAAATCACAAGTTGCTTACATTATATTTGAAAAGGATGAAACAGCAAATAATTTTGATGTATAGGAATCAATGTTTAGTTCACCAATAGGGTGTAAAACAGGGAAAAAAACTATAACAGGCAGTTGCAAATGTATGTATTGTCAGCATTATATATCATTTGCCTTTACATCTGCCTTTTCTATGCAGTCTGCCCTCTCCCTCAGAGGTTCCTCTAGCTCTGTCTACATTTCTTACACCTGGCAAGGAAAATTATTGTTGCCATTGTGAGTAAAGTTAGCAGAATATGTTTGCAGTGTTATGAGATGCAGTGTCATTAAATGAATTAAAATTTCATTAGGTATAAAGTTATATAGCACATAAACAGACCCTTCGGCCCAACTAGTCTGTGGCAACCAAATTGTCCACTTGAGCTCGTCCCAGTTCCCTGCTTTTGGCCCATATCCCTGTAAACCTCTCCTATCCATGTACCTGTCTAAATGTCTTGTAAATTTTGTAATTGTATCCATCCCTACCACTTCCAATAGCAACTCACTCCATGTACCACCATCTACTGTGTGAAAAAGTTGTTCCTGAGATCCCTTTTCGATCTTTCCCCTCTTAAACCTGTGCCCTCTGGTTTTAAATTCCCCTACCCCGGGGAAAAAGACTGTGACCATTCACTTTCTCTATGCCCCTATAAGCCTCTATAAACCTCTATAAGGTCACCTTTCAGACTCCTACACACCAGAGAAAAAAGTCCCAGCCTATACAGTGTCTCCTTATAGCTCAAGCCCTCCAGTCCCAGTGTCCTTGTGAATTGTTTCTGCACTCTTTCCAGCTTAATGACATCCTTCCTATGCCCAGGTGACCAGAATTGTACATAGTATTCCAAATGTGATCTCACCAAGTACAGCTTTGTACAGCTGTAACATGATGTCACAAATCTTATACTCAATGCCTTGACCAACATCCTTCACCACCATGTCTATCTGTGTCTCTGTTTTCAGGGAACTATGTACCTGCACCCCTCGGTCTCTCCGTTCTATGACACTGTTCAGGGCCCTACCATTTACTGTGCAAGTCCTGCCCTGATTTACCTTGCCAAAGTACCACGCCTTGCACTTGTTCAGGTTAGATTCTGTTTGCCATTCCCTGGCCCACTTCCCAAGTTGAGCCAGATCCCCATCTAAATTTAGATGACTCTTTTTCACTGTCAACTACACCACCGATTTTAGTGTTGTCCACAAACTTACTAACCATGTTAACAACATTGTCATCCATTTAGTTAATATCAATGACAAACAGCAGTGGACCCAGCAACAATCTCTGCATCACACCACAGGTCACCGACCTCCGGTCTGAAAAACAACTCTCCACTACCACCCTCTGCCTCCTTCCACCAAGACAATTTTGTATCCACTTGGCTAGATCACACTGGATTCCATGTAATCTAACTTTCCAGACCAGCCTACCATGCGGGATCTTGTCAAAAGCCTTGCTAAAGTCTATATAGACCACGTCTATTGCCCTGCCCTCGTCAATGCTCTTGGCCACCTCTTCAAACAAAAAACTCAAATTCTTGAGACAAAATTTCCCACACACAAAGCCATGCTGACTATCCTTCATCAGTCCTTGCCTTTCCAAATGCTGACAGATCCTGTCCCTCAGAATCCCCTCAGTAACTTTCCCACCACTGATGTTAGCCTCATGGAGCTATAGTTCCCTAGCTTGTCCTTGCAGCCTTTCTTGAATACTAGAATACTACAGCCTTGCACATTAGCCACCCTGCAGACATCCAGTACCTCACCTGTGGCCAAGGAAGGTACAGATGTCTCTGCCAGGACTTCAGTAATTTCTTCCCTTCCTTCCCACAATGTACTAGGTTACACTTGGTCAGGCCTTGGGGATTTGTCCAACTTAAGACCACCTATACCTCCCCTTTTGTAATGTGGATATATTCAAAGTGGTCACTATTCATATTCCTTTACTCCGTAGCTTGCATTATCTTCTCCACAGTAAATACAGATGAAAAATAATCATTTAAGATCTTAGCTATCCCTTTTGGCTCCACACTGATCACATTGATCCTTAAGGGGACCTATTCTCTCCCTTGTTACCCTTTGGCTCTTAGTACAAAAGTACTTGGCTGGAACAATTTCTTCTTGGTCTGTCCCCTAGGATCGAGGATAACTTGATTCCATGTGTTCTGAGGAGGCCAATGTGGGAACTGCAGACCCTTCCATAGATAGGGCAGGGTGGGTGGTTGGATAGTTTATGAGTTGCTGTGTTCCTTCCACTGGTTGTGCAGGGTTTGTGTTCTCCTTTGTTCTCCATATTATCCAGAATTCTGCTTCTTGACTTTGAGCAGCCACAGGCCAGAGCTTTCCAACTGTCAGTGCAGATGTTGCATTTCAAGCAAGTTTAGAAAACACCCTTGAATCTTTTGATATGCCTACCTGATGATCTCTTCCCAAGGCAGAGTTGGAATAGAGCATCTACTTTTGGGAATCTGGCATCAGTCACGTGAATGACATGGCCTGGCCACTGTCGCTGACTCAGAGTTGCCAGTGGTTCACTATTGGCATTGTTGGTCCTAGTCAATATCCAGCTCACCACATCAATTGCATGCCGAACACCAGACCCCTGAAACAAATGCTCTATTCTAAGCTCTCATTGCTGGTGATGTTGGCCTGGGAGAGTATGCTGACATTGACTTATTGACTTATTTATCATTCCAGTGATTGGAGGATTTATTAGAGACAATATTTTTCCAGTGTCTTGAGATGCCTGCTACGGGTTACCCATGTCTCAAAAGCATACAGGAGAGCAGGGTTCACTGCTGCCTGGTAGACCATGAGTTTTGTGCCAGGTCTGGAGTCTTGATCTTCAAATATCTCTTTCCTTAATAAATCAAAAACAGTGTCCTGTTCAGCCTCCCAGAAGGCACAAACGCAAGCATTTTTTGCAAACTGCAGGTCAACCAACTGAGGTTTGAATGGTCTTGATTCTGGGATGCAGTCACCATATGTTCAACAGTTCACTGACTGCTATCAATGCATCACCTGCAACATTAGAGGATCCAACATACTCAACCACTTCTATACCATCATCAACACCGCCTACAGCCCCATCCCTCGCCTGCACTTTGGCAAGTCCGACCACCTGGTTGTACTCCTTCTTCCTGTGTACAGACAGGGTCTGAAGAGCACGGCACTAGTCAAGACAACTATATAGAGCTGGACAGGAGAGGCAGAGGAGCGAAATCAGGATTGCTTCGAGTCAGTAGACTGGACCATATTTCAAGCAGACCTAAATAAAACTGCCACACCGACTTCATAAGGATATGCATGGATGAATGTGGACCCACAAAAACTCTCTGAGCCTTGCACAACTGGATGCCCTGGATGGTTCAGAGGATTTGTAACCTTCTAAAGGCTAGATCTGTGACATTTACGGCTGAGACCCAGAAGTCCAGGTATGACCTCTGGAAGGATATTGCAAGTGGAAAGGCAATTTTGGACTAAACTGGGATCATGGACAGATGTTCGACAGCTGCGGCAGGGCTGGCACTTTATTACTTACTTCAAAGTGAGATCGGGTAACATCGGGCAATGACCCATCATTCTTGGATGAGCTCAATGCCTTTCATGCACGTTTTGATAGGGAGAACAATGACACACCCACACGAGCCCTCACATCTCCACATCACCCTGTAATCTCAGTCTCTGAGATCGACATCTGGGCATCCTTCAAGAGGGTAACCCACGAAAGGCAATCCAGTCCAGACAATATACCTGGCCGAGTGCTAAAGATCTGTATGAACCAACTGCCTGGAGTACTTACAGATGTATTCTACCTTTCGCTTCTGTGGTCTGAGGTTCCCACCTGCTTCAAAAAGGCATCTATTGTACCAGTGTCCAAGAAGAGCGTGGTGACCTGCCTCAATGACTACTATCTGGTAGCGCTTATGTCAACCATAATGAAGTACTTCAAGAAGTTGGTGTTGGCACGAATCAGCTCCTGCCTCAGAACTTACTTGGATCTGTTTCAGTTTGCCTATCGCCACAATAGGTCAACAGCAGATGCCATTTCTCTGGTTCTTCACTCTGCTCTGGACCATCTGGACAACTGGAATGCATATGTCAGGTTGCTGTTCATTGACTACAGCTCGACGTGTAACACAATCATCCCCTCCAGACATCATCAAGCTTCAAGACCTGGGCCTCTGTACCTCCCTCTGCAACTAGATACTCAACTTCCTCATCAGCAGGCCTCAGTCAGTGAGGATTGTTAACAATATCTCCTCCTTGCTGACCATCAACACGGGTACACCTCAAGGCTGCGTGTATAGCCCCCTGCTCTACTCCCTATACACACATGACTGTGTGGCTAAGCAAAACTCTAATGCCATATACAAATTTGACAACGACACCACTGTTGTTGGAAGAACCACAAGTGGCGATGAGTCAGCGTACAGGAGAGAAATAGGATACCAAGCCACAGCAACAACTTCAACATCAGTAAAACTAAAGAACTGATTGTTGACTTCAGGAAGGGGAAGGTGAGGGAACATGCACCAGTCTGCATTGGTGGATCGGTGGGGGACAGGGTCAGCAGCTTTAAATTCCTGGGCATTAATATATTGGATGACCTGTCCTGGGCCCAGCACATAGAAGCAATCACAAGCAAGGCACGCCAGTGTCTCTACTTTCTGAGAAGGTTAAGGAGGTTCTGCATGTTACCGAACACTCCAACAGACCTCTATAGATGTACTGTTGAAAGTGTCCTGACTGGTTGCATCATGGTCTGGTACGGCAATTCAAATATGCAGGAATGTAAGAAACTGCAGAGAGCAGTGGACTCAGCCCAATAAATCACGGGCACATCCCTCCTCACCATCAAAAGTATCTACATGAGGCACTGCCTCAACATCTATCATCAAAGATCCCCACCATCCGGGCCCTGCTATCTTCTTGCAGCTACCTTTGGACAGGAGGAACAGATGCCTGAAGTCCCACTCCACGAGGTTCTAAAACAGCTACTTACCTTCAACCATTCAGTTCTTGAATCAACCTTCAAAACCTTAATCACTTCCTCAGTACAGCAAACCTATGACCACTTCACGCCACAGTGAACGTTGTATTTTTTGTTCTAATTTGTTGTAGACTCATTGGCATGCCCTCGTGGAGCAATGGTAAGATGGAGACAAGTTTCTGAGGCCAGTGGAATATGAGGGGAATGTTCCATAGTTCCCCCAACTCCACCCCCCCAACCCCTTCCCAACAGATGGAATCAAAGGCTTTAGTGAGGTTGAAGATAGCCTGTATCGTGCCTGATACTTGTCCCTGCATTTTTATTGGAGTTGTCATGTTGAAGATCAAGTCCACTCTGCATCTAGTTGGACAGAATCTGCATTATGATTATGGGAGCAACTATTTAACAGAGGAAGGAGTCAGTTCTTTTTGGCCTCATCTGAAGCTTCCAGGGTTGAGGTGTGTGCACTGATGACCATAACAGGTTGGTTCCATGTTCGAGTGAACTGAAGAGTCATGAGGCAAATTCTGCTGGGGGTGTCAATAAGACTAGCTCATTCACATTGGTGAGCTTTACTTCTTCAAAACTGCATTCCTCTTCCAGTTTGCCCTACAGACAAAGGTGTAGCCAATACCTTGTTCTTTAAACTGGCCATCTCCTGCCTGACGTGCCTCGCTCAGCGTGGCGATGTTGATGTCAAATGTCTGCATTCCCAGGCTATGATAGTAGAGCAATGTTCAGGTCTGTCATTGTTCGGATGGTCCACTAGGGTGTTGACATTCAAAGTTCTGAACTTCATATGGTGCAGTGGATATTGCCTGTATGTGGTTTCTTTTAATGTGGGATGGCTGTGACACAATTAGCAGAAACATCCTATTATGGCAGACAATAACTTCTGAACATGTATTTTTGTTGGTGGGGAAATGAGGGAATAGTGTTGGAGTAGTGTTAACTATTAGCCATGTAGATTCCAGAACCAGCATTTCTTAGTGTAGATTTCTAAGGATCTCAGGAGATGGAAGATTGGGAGATTTCCAGGGTAGAAGAGGCCTAGATTTTTCCTGAGCCTGAAAAAACATTTCATAAAAGTTGAAGACAGCCAGTTAACAGTGATTAGGTCACTTTACTCAATAATACAAGAAACTGGCTCATCACCACTTCATTGAAGGCTGTTAGTGAAAAACAAGAAATGTTGGCTTTGTCACTGATGCCCATCTGCCATAAATGAAATAAAACCAAAGTTAATTTTAACTGTCTATCCTTCTGATCTCCACTGGATGGATAAGGTTACAATTGTACCAACGATTCCCCAATTTAATCAGGGTTCACAAAGTTTTCCTTTATGCATGTTCACTTAGCTCTTATACCAACCCAATGTTTCTGAATTCCCAAGTATCTTCAACTCTCACGCATCTATTTTCCTCTTCACATCTCCTCCATCATTTCTGAATTTCTCAGGTTTCTTCCACTTCATGTTTACAAAATATTTGCTACCCAATCTCTGTCTGCTGCTTCTGCCTCTGTGTTGTTTGTCTCGTCTTCAAAATTTTTTCATAATCCCATCTTGTCATCTCAAGTCCCCTACAGTCATCTCCCTCACTCCTTTTCTTCAGTGTCAACTCTTTCATTCTGTCTTTGAAACACTTTTCCTCTTTCCAAGTGTTGCTTTTCATATACTCTGTAGACATGTCTAAGTGTCATTTCTTAAATTGACTCTTGCCTTAGGCGGACTTAGTTTCAAGTCCACCCTGATTCACTTCACACCTCTTGCTGTCTTTCTCTTGGTTTCCATGGTACTTTTGTCATGGAAGGGAAAATAATGGTATGGAATATATGACAAAAAAAGCAGATCAAAATTAATCAACTGAATGTGAAATTGCTAAATAATGCACTCTACTACTTTGTTTTACAAAATTTAATATTTTTATCTTTATTTCAAATAAATGCAGATATTGATGAATGTGTACAAGGTCAGAACAATTGTGTTTTGAATTCTGAGTGTGTCAATACAGAAGGCTCATACATGTGCAAATGTAATAGTGGATATGAAGGTCCTAACTGTACTGATATTGATGAATGTACCAAATTTCTGGATAATTGTGACAATAACGCTGACTGTCAAAATACACCAAGATCATTCTCCTGCTCCTGCAAGTCTGGATTCAAAGGGAATGGAACATTCTGTGAAGGTATGAGATACTTAACTATATATTTATTTTCGGGAATGTATTTACTGAAAATGTTTTTTGTAAAGTGGCTAATGTATATAATGTATATTCTGAATTAAATAATTGTGCAATCAGTATGTTCTTTGGGTAAATCCTTTATTTCCCTAAAATCACTTGGACATACTGTGCACTTCAGTGTGGTTTCTGGCAGTGTTAAGCTGGCTAGAAGCCCAGCTCCATGCACTGTCACAGGCAGTGGCACTCACTGAGTGGATGGATAGCCAATGATCCTCAGACCCAGACTCGAGGACTGTCAATGCTGTCAGCATAATTGGGGCCATTGAATATCTGTTAACATCTTTAGCAAACACAAACACTCAAACATTCCAAACATTTATAATAAAATAATACACTTTATCTTTATACTTCAAAAGCTGAAAAGTACATCCAATCTAAAAATCAATTCGAATCATTTAAACTAAAGTAAATTGTGAAACGATAAATACTTTTTCCTTGGGAGCTGACGGTCACCTGTTCAATAGCTAAAGTGTCATTGTGTTTGTACCTGGTTTAACCTGGCTTGAGTTCAGGGTCAGTTTCACCAGCCTTGAGAGTTGGGAAAGTTGTATTTCAGCACACTATCTTGTTCAACTCTGTAAGAAGTCAACCAGAAGAGCATATGGCAGGCAGCGAGGCAGAAGTTTCAAGTGCTGACAAAGACCAATGGCATCATTGGAAATCAGGGATTCCCTGATACATCCTGGCATTAATACTCAAGTAGCAGTGCAAGATCTGCCCTGTTTTGTAAATGTAACCACTGGTAAGGTTAAATCTGTAAGTTCAGATCTTCAATAAGTCACCTACGTGGTACTTTTCTTAAACGAATTCTAAAACGTAACTGAAATAATTCCATCGAACAATTTATCCAGTTGTGAAGCAAAAAATCAGTGGACTCTCCATAGAGAGTACAAACAAGTTTATATGCTTTCCATCAACTTAAATGGATTGAATATTTTGCAGGTTGCTTAGGGCAGGTGTTCCTTCTCACCAAATTTTTCTGTTTTGCCAAAGTTACAAAATCCAGTACTGTATGTACAGAATCAGAATCATATAGCTCAGAATATCTCCAAGATGGATGGGTTATGAAATCAAAATGAATAAAACTATGTAAATATTTTAATAATTAGCATTGTCTCATGGCATCATCTTTGTTGCAGATATTGATGAGTGTACAGAGCAATCAGGAAATTGTCCTACAACTGAGCGCTGTGAAAACAGCTTTGGAAATTATACTTGCAATTGCCTTGAAGGATATAAAAGAGTAAATGGTGAATGTGAAGGTAGGCATCAAAAAGTCTGTTAATTTCTGTCACTAAATAAATGTGTAATGTTATCATTCAGTAAAGGTTCTACAAAGATTTTTATGGGAGCTGTAACACTGGCATGATTCCAGAGCCTTACTGAGATACCACCTTAATTACACTTTCCTGTCTCTTTGTTCTCATATATTTATATCTGCCTGGTGAATTCTCATTTAATCTTTTGGGTTAGAAATGCGAGTAGATTAGCACCACTCCATTTTATTTTTCATTTTGCCATTGATTGAACAGGTGAATAAATATTGCTGCAAAAATAGATTATATTTATAATGAATCCAAAGTTTTCCTTGGGAGGCAAAGCATGACCATGACCCTTTTGGCATGACCATGACCTTTTCAAACTATTTTTGTTCATTTTCAGTTATTCATGCAACTAAGGATTTAAAAAATAAACTTGTTACATAATTATTTTGTTTTACCATAATTTCAGATATCGATGAATGCCTAAGCATGGCATCTTGTCCAGAGAATGGCCAAAAATGTGTTAATACTGAACCATTTTTTAACTGTGAATGTAAAAGTGGATTTCAGAGTATCAATGGAACATGCAGAGGTATTTATATATTGCAAAATAGTTTCACCTAATACAATCGACAAACAGAAATAATTGATGAGTAACAGGTTGGGACTCAAGTCTGCTTCATTGGTGCAAAAGGAGTTTGTACCAATGGAGATGCTTCCAGCTTATTACAACTGTTCATTTAAAATCATGTTAAATCCATTCAGCCATTTGTTGAACTTGGGCAATTCTTAACAGTTTTTTAAGTATTAAAAGTTACATCCTCTCACCCCTACAGCAACACACACCCACTTATTTTATAGTTCTGTTGTTTGAGGACATTGAAATCAAATATTGCACTGTCAGTGCCATGGTGATGTTACAAAGAAGCGAAAAAGAACAGGCAATTTCTCTGCACGCATCCTAAATTGTGCTTATCACCAAGTCACTGCCAGAGGGAAATTCGAAAAACAAATAGTCCTTTGCTCATTAAGGAGATTTGTAATGGACAGTCGATGTCTTCGGTTGGGATATTCCAGATAAGGGATCTCAACCCAAGCATCTATGCGTTGAAATGCTTGGGTTGTCCATTTCCCTCCATAGGTGTTGCCTGACCTGCTGAATTCCTCCAGCTTTTAGTGTGTTGCTCTGGATTCCAGCATCTGCAGTCTCTTGTGTTTCCAACAAGATTTGTAGTTCTAGTTATGTGCAGACTTGCCAGGATTTTGATCATGTTGTGCCATTTTCCCACTATTATTATAGGTACTCTTCACTGATGTTATTATCTATTTTCAGTCCAGAACTCACCCTGGTGACCACTTAGAATATGCAGCAGTTCCGTCTACAGCTCCTTAGGAACTGTTCCTGACCTTTCCTGTGCCTGCCTTGCTTTATAATTCAGAAATCACACGCAGGGCAGTTTAATTTACACAGCCTTCTCTTATTTACTATTGTTGCCATGTTTGCGGGCAGTGCAATTAGTATTAGCCTGAAGCAGGGAATGTAACAAAATATACAACCATTAACCTTGGCACATTTACACATAGAAACGTTCTTTAATACAGTTTACTTCAACTTATAGTAATTTTGGATTGCATTATTCTGACACAAGTTAAAATTCTCCATAATAAAGTCTTATCGACACATGTAGTCTAACATTAGAAAATATGCTCCGCAGATATTAATGAATGCCTTGATGCAGAAGCAAATAACTGCTCCATAAGTCAAGGACTCTGTGTTAACTTCGAGGGGTCATATACTTGCCAATGCAAGGCTGGATACTCCGGAGATGGTTTTACTTGCAATGGTAAGCATAAAATCATCCAAATTATCTTTTTTTTTAATTCCTTTTGCTCTGTACATACATTAATAAAGCAGATGTGTGCTAAGGTTATATTCAAACTAGATCACCATGGACTTTACTGGTGTAATGATGACAAACCTAACTGCGGCTGTGCAAGTGGATAGCAAGAAAATCCAGAAGCTGCTGTTAGTGATACCTTGCTCCTCCATAGGTGTTGTTTGCAACAATATTCAGTGTATTTACTGAGCGATTTGCTTTGCAAACTACTCTGAAGATTTGAGCTATGTTACAGGTGTTAAAATTGAGATTTATAAATACAAGGTTCTATGTTGGGATATGCATCATTAGATTTAATTGACTGCAGGTAATGCAAAACTTGTGCCCATTTACCATGTGTAAATTTCTAAAATGTTACAGCTACTAAATTTCATCCATGGTCAAGAGTAACAGATACTTTTGTAATAAGGAAGACAGTTGCAAACATGGATCTTGCCTGATGCAATATTTTGTTTCTGGATTATTCTTTCAGATGTGGATGAGTGTCTTGATAATAACATCTGTTCCAGGAAAACCAATTCTTATTGTGTCAATACCGAGGGCTCTTTCAACTGCACGTGTCTAGATGGATACGAAGGATTTAACTGCAGTGGTGAGGAATATAATGAAATATTGTACTACCTCAGGAGAAGAATTGGTTTTGTTACAGTAGTTGTTCACATTTGTCTTTACACTCTGAATAAATTGATAGCATTAGTCATTTTATATATAAAGCTTAAACTTGTGTAAACAAAAGTTGGATAACAGTAATTTCATCAGAAAAGTAATTCATTATGAGTGCATAATTCATAAGTACAATGCCAAGTAAATATATATTTGCTTTTGAGTTAAAAGTTAAAATTGTTTTCATTCAACAGTGAGCACTGTTGGCAATGCCTGCATTTCTTACTTAATTTTCCTTGTGGAAGCATCTTTTTGAAGTACTTAATTCGATCCCTGTTCTGTCCCTGCCATTTGCTGCCTGAATGGATGATATAAAACAAATAACAAATTTATTAAATATTTATAGGCTTGATTAATTGTGGGGGATTGTCAAAGTGACTGGCATTGGCAATTTAAATACTGTTCTTCTGTGCTGAAACACCTTCTTTTACATCCATGCAAGCACATCCATCCTATGCGGATCTCTATTCCAAGGCACCCTGCATCCCTATCGCACACAGCCCCCGACAGACAGTAAACCCTTGCCTTGTGAAGTGTCCCATTACGGGTTAAGTGGCGGTTTAAATGGTATCAGAACATACAACTCGATGAGCTGTGTTGCTTATTCTCTTGGTGATTGCCAAACAACTGTTTGGACCTGGGGGTTCCAATGGGCTTGGGATGTCAACAAACCCATGTGCCAGCGCAGTTGACATTATTAGTTGCATGTCTGAAGCCAGGAAAATATAACAAACAATGTTGTAGATCCAGACCTGTAGATTCTTGTCCAATTTTACCTATAATTATCTTTATTAAAATTTACTCTGAATTGCCTTACTTTTTGACTGGATAATTCTAAACAGTGCTAAGCAATTCAAATACTAGTCATTGTGGTCATAAGGACTTCTGTTGTCTCATATCAGAAAATCTGCTCTGCAGATATAGATGAATGCCTTAAGGTTAAACCAAATAATTGTGCTAATAGCAAGGATTCTGTGCTCATTTGGAGAAGTTTTACACCTGCCAGTAAAAGGGTGGAAATATAGGAATTGTTTTCCTTAAAATGGTTAGCATAAAATCATCCACTTAATCTGTTTTGGTATGTGTTGCTTTATAGCAAAGTTTATAAATCCGATATATACCAAGATCATATTCACACGATATATACCAAGGTCATATTCACACGATATCAGTCCAGTCTCTGCAGATGTAGCGATGTCAAAACCAACAGCAACTGCGCGAGAAGCTTCCAGAGAAATCCAGGCACTACTTTTGACAATACCTTGGTCCTCCTCAGTGTTTGCTGTTTTCAGCTTTATCCATTGAATTAATCACTGACTGATTCTCAGTGCAAGCACTCCTGATGATGTTAAGCTCTGTTTTTGGTGGTGTAATTGAGATTTTAAGATGCAAGGTGCAGCGTCAGGATATGCACTCTTTAGATTTAACTCGCTGCAAGATAATGCAGAAAATGTGCCTGTTTATCATGTGCAAATCTTTAACAAGTTACAGCCTTGGAAATTTAATGTCAGGCCGAGAGTAACATACAAGTGCATCATTTGTAAATATAGTGACGATTATAAACATGGATCTTCCATCATTATCTTGGAATAAATAGTAATATGTTGGTTCTGGATTATTCCTGCAGATGTGGATGAATGTCTTGATAGTAACATCTGTTCTTGGAAAAACAATTCTTATTGTGTCAATACTGAGGGCTCTTTCAACTGCACATGTCTGACTGGATATGCAGGACTCAATTGCACAGGTGAGGAACATAATGTAATACTGTACTTGAGATAAATTTGCTTTGTCAGCAGTTCACTTTTGTCTTTGCTGAGTAAATTCACCATGTCAGTCACTTTATATCAGAAAATTAAAAATTATATAATTAAAAGGGAGAGACAGTAAGATTGATAATGTTGGCTGGAACAACTTCTTTTTAGTCTGTCCCTTAGGATTGAGGATGACTTGCTTCCATGTGTTTTGAGGTGGCCAATGTGGGAACTGCATAATTCTTACATTGTTGGGGCCGGAGGCAGCTAGCAGGATGGGTGGTTGGGTGGTTTGGGAGGTGCTGTGTTCCTTCCAGTGGTTGCACAGGACTTTTGTGTTCTCCCTTAATGTCCTACGGTTCTCAATATTATCCAGAATACTGCTTCTCCACTTTGAGTGTTCGTGGGTCAAGGGTTTCCAGCTGTCATTGTGGGCCAGTGGTTTCCAGCAGTCAGAGGAAACTTTGAGCACGTTCTTGAGTCTTTTCATCTGTCTGCCTGATCACCTCTGCCGATGGCAGTGCTCAGAATAGAGCCTCTGTTTTGAGCGTCTGCTATTAGTCATGAGAATAACATGGCTTGATAAAATTAGCTGAGTGAGATTTGCTGGGGCTCAGTACTGGCATTGTTTGTCCTATTTACTCAGTGTTGAGCTGACTGCATCATTTGCATGCTCAACACCAGACCCCTGAAACAGATGCTCTATTCTGAGCTTTCAATGCTGGTGATGTTGGCTTGGGAGAGTATGCTGACATTGACTCACTTGTCGTTCCAGTGATTGGAGGATTTGTCAGAGTCAGTATTTTTTCAGTGGCTTGAGAAAACTGTTGTAAGTAATCAGGGTCTCAAAATCATTAAAGAGAGCAGAGATCATTGTTACCTGGTTGACCATGAGTTTTGTGCCAAGTCTGAAGTCTTAATCTTCAAATTTTCCTTGCTTCAATCAATCATAAGCTAGCTGACACATTGAAGGCAGTGGTGAATTTCATTATTGACATATGCTATCACCAAGATAGGGTTTGAGGAATGGTCCATGATTTCTATGTTATCAATGTGAACGATTATTTTCTGAGGAAGGTGTGGTGCAGGAGGGAAAGATTGTTGGAGGACCTCGGTCTTGAGGATGTTGAGAATAAGGCCTATCCTCTTGTATGCTTCACTGAATGAGTTGACAATGTCTTGGAGTTCAGCCTCCCAGAATGCACAAACACAAGCATTGTTCACAAACTGCTGGTTGGGGCAATGATTCTGCATTGTCTGATACTGGTCTTCTCTGAGATCAGTTCTGTTGTAGATTCATAAGTTTCATGTTATAGGTTGCATGCCATTATGGAGCAACTGTAAAATCGAGACACATTTCTGTGGGCAGTGGAACTTGAGAATGTTCCAAAGTCCTCCCCAAAGATGGATCAAAGGCTTTAATGAAGTTAAAAATGGTACTGGTCCCTGCATTTTATTGGAATTGTCATGATAAAGATCAAATCCACTGTGTATCTAGATGGACAGAATCTGCACTATGATTTGGAGAGCGACTATTTAGCATACGGAGGAGGTAGTCCTTCTTGGCCACATCTAAAGCTTCTAGGGTTGAGGTTTGTGCACTGGTGACCATAATGACCGTGTTAGAATGAACTGAAGGGGTGATAGGTGCTTACAGATTCTGTTGGGAGAGTCGACAAGACAAGTTCATTCCTTCTGGTGAAGTTCATTCCTTAAAAATTGTTTTCCTCTTCCAGTTTGCCCTACAGATGGATGTGTACCCAGCACCTTGTTCTTTAAACTAGCCAACTCCTGATTGATATTCATCGTAGCAATGTTGTTGTCAAAGTGCCTTCATTCCCAAGCTATGATAGTAGAGCAGTGTTAAGGTCAATTGTTGTTGGGATGGTCCAATAGGGTTTTGACATTCCAGGTCCTTTAATTCATATGGTGGAGTGGACTCCATGTGCCAAAGATACTCCAATTTCATCAGGATTCACAAAGTTTTCCTTAATGTATTTTCACTTAGCTAATATACCAGTCCATTGTTTCTGAGATTCCCAAGTATCTCCAATTCTCACCTCTCTTTTTGGTTCCTCACATCTCCTCTATCATTTCTGAATCTCTCTGGTTTCCACCATTTCATGTTTCGGAAACATTTGCTACCCAGTCTCTGTCTACAGCTTTCGCCCCTGTGTTGTTAGTCTTGTCTTCAAGATTTTCTCATACTTGCTATATTTCCCTCTTGCCACCTCATCCCTCTCAGACATCATCTTCACCCACTCCTTTTCTTAATTGTCACCTCTTTCATTCAGTCTTTGAAACACTCTTCCTCTCTTTTCAGCTACTCGAAGTGCCATTTCTTAAATTGACTCCTACCATAAGTCATTAACACCTGTTGACTCAGTTTCAAATCCACCCTAATTCATTTTACTGCCTTTTTGTTGGTTTTCATGTTACCTTTGTCATTGAAGGACAGGTAATGGTAAAGGATATGCAGAACAATAAAAAGCTGATCCAAACTAACCAAGTGATCTCAAAACTGCAACATCGTGCATCATACTTCTGGAAGAAACTATTCCTGTCGTATGAATATCAAGAGCTCTTTTGACTGCACGAGTCTAGCTGGATTTGATGGACTTTAGTAGGTGTAGGATTAGAAGGATAGGTCAGATCAATGTATTGCTGAAGGGATGGTTCAGAGGGATGGGCTTCAGGTTCCTGCATCATTGGGTCCATTTCTGGGGAAGATGTGACTTGTACCAGTAACAGGTTGCACCTAGACCAGAATGGGACTAACATACTTGTGGGAACGTTTGCTAGTGCTATGGGGGAAGCTTTAAACTGAGTTAGCAGGGAAAGGAGCTCAGAGTAAATTTTCATATGGGGAGGTACAATCACCTAGAGGAGAAAACGTAAATTCAGTAGGTAGAGCAGGTGGGAAATACAAAGCTAAATTGCATTACTTTAATGCAAGGAGTCTGGATAGTAAGGTAGATGAACTCAGCATTTTAATTAACACGTGGGACTACAATGTTGTTGCCATCACTGAGACGTTGTTGAAAGGCAGGCAGGACTAGCAACTTGGTATCCTGGGGTAAAGAATTTTCAGGGGAGACAGTTGGATGTAGAAGAGAACCAGAATCAGGTTTATTATCACTGACATATTTGTTGTTCCATGGCAGCAGTACAGTGCAAGACATAAAAATTACAGTAAGTTACAAAATTAAATAAGTAGTGCAAAAGAGGAATAACGAGGTAGTGTTCATGGACTGTTCAGAAATCTGATGGCGGAGGGGAAGAAGCTGTTCCTAAAATGTTGAATGTGGGTCTTCAGGCTCCTGTATCTCCCCAATGGCAGTAAGGAGAAGAGGGCATGTCCCGGATGGTGAGGGTCCTTAATGATTGATGCTGCCATCTTGAGGCGCCACTTCTTTAAGATGTCCTCAATGGTGGTGAGGGTCGTGCCTGTGATGGAGCTGGCTGAAACTACAACCCTCTGAAGCCTCTTTTGATCCTACACATTGGAACTTCCATACCAGGCAGTATTGCAACCAGTCAGAATGCTCTCCACCGTACATTTATAAAAATTTGCAATTATTTGGTGACATACCAAATCTTCTCAAACTCCTTATGAAGCATGCCTTCTTCGTGATTGCATCAATATAGTTGGACCCTATTTAGATCCTCTGAGATGTTGATGCCCAGGAACTCAAAGCTGCTGACCCTTTCCACTGCTGACCCCTCAATGAGGACTGGTGTGTTCTCCTGA
Source organism: Pristis pectinata (assembly GCF_009764475.1). Classification (NCBI taxonomy): domain Eukaryota; kingdom Metazoa; phylum Chordata; class Chondrichthyes; order Rhinopristiformes; family Pristidae; genus Pristis; species Pristis pectinata. The sequence continues at coordinate 93,331,989 of NC_067410.1, forward strand.
CTTCCCCTTCCTGATGTCCACAATCAATTCCTTGGTCTTGCTGATGTTGAGTGCAAGGTTGTTGTTGCAACACCACTCAACCAGCCGATATATCTCGCTCCTGTACACCTCCTCGTCACCATCTGAGATTCTGCCAACAACAGTGGTGTCATCAGCAAATTTATAGATGGCATTTGAGCTGTGCCTAGCCACACAATCACGAGTGTAGAGAGAGTAGAGCAGTGGGCCAAGCACGCATCTTTGAGGTGCTCCTGTGTTGATTGTCAGCGAGGAGAAGATGTTATTACCGATCCGCACTGACTGTGGTCCCCCAATAAGGAAGTCAGGGATCCAGCTGCAGAGGGAGGTACAGACACCCAGGTTTTGAAGCTTGTTGAGTAGCACTGAGGGGATGATGGTGTTGAATGCCAAGCTGTAATCGATAAACAGCAGCCTGATATAACCTTTTGCTCTTGTCCAGGTGCTCCCAAAGCAGAGTGGAGAGCCAGTGAGATTGCATCAGCTGTAGACATATTGTGGCAGTAGGCAAATTGCAGTGGGTCCAGGTCCTTGCTCAGGCAAAAGTTAATTCTAGCCATGACTAACCCCTCAAAGCACTTCATCACAGTAGATGTGAGTGCTACTGGACAATGGTCGCTGAGGCAGCTCACCCTGCTCTTCTTGGGGACCAGTATGATTGATGCCCTTTTGAAGCAGGTGGGCACTTCCAACTGCAGCAGTGAGAGGTTGAAGATGTCCTTGAACCTTCTAGCCAATTGGTCGGCACAGATTTTCAGTACCCTGCCAGGTACACTGTCGGGACGTGACATCTTGCAGGGGTTCACCCTCTCAAAGGATGTTCTGACATCATCACAGGGTTGCCAGATGCTGTGGTTTGCATTACTCCAATATTGAGAGAGAATATCCCAGAATGCTCCTGAAATGAAGCCATGTGGTAGAGGTTAGGAACAAAAAGGATATCATCACTTTGCTGGGTGGGGAGAGAGGTATTACAGATTTTCAGAAAGTCGTGGAGGGACAGATATGTAGGCGAATGGCAGAGAAATATAATAAAAATAGGGTGATAGAGTCATAGAGTTATACAGCACAGTAAAAGGCCCTTTAACTAAACTCATCCCTGTTGACCCCAAGGTGCCTTCCTGAGCTTGTTCCATTTGCCTGAATTTGGTCCATATCCCCATAAACCTTTCCTATCAATGAACTTACCATTGTACCTGACTGTATCACTTCCTTTGGCAGTTTGTTCCATCTGCCCAACAACCTCTGTGTGAGAAGCTACACCTCAGGTCCTCTTTAAACCTTTCCCCTTTCACCTTAAATCTATGCCCTCTAGTTTTCGAATCCGCTACCATTCCCCAGCCTATCCTGTCTCTCCTTGTAACTCAACTCCAGTCCTGGCAACATCCTTGTGAATCTTCTCTGCACTGTCTAGCATAATCACATCCTTCCTATGGTATGGCAACCAGAACTGAACACAAAACTCTAGGTGCAGTCTCACCATCATCTTGTCCTCAATGCCCTGTCCAATGAAGACAAGCATTTCATATGCCTTTTTCACCACCTTATCTACCTGTACCAACACTTTCAGGGAACTATGTACATCTACTCCTTGGTCTCTTTTTTCAACAACATTCATGGGCCCTGTCATTCACTGTGTATGTTCTGCCCTGTTTTAACTTCCCAAAATGCAACCCCTCACACTTGTCAGAGTTAAATTCCACATGCCATTTCTTTGCCAATTTTCCCAGCGGGCAAGATCTTGTTATAACTGTAGACAACCTTTTTCACTGTTCACCACACCACCAATTTTGGTGCTATCTGCAAACTTACTGATCATGCCACCTTCATTCTCATCCGAATTGTTAATACACGTGGGGAAAAAACAATGGACCCAGCATCGATCCCTGTAGCACACCACTAGTCATGGGGGTCCTATTACAGACCTTCAAAAAGTCAAGAGGAACAGATATGTAGGCAAATAGCAGAGAGATGTAATAAAGATAGGGTTATAGAGTTGTACAGCAAGTGAAAGACCCTTCATCCCAACTCATCCATGCCTACTAAGGTGCCTTCCTGAGCTAGTCCCATTTGCCTGCATTTGGCCCATTTCCCTCTAAATCTTTCCTATCCATGAACTTATTATTGTACCCAGCTCTTCACTACCACCCTCTGACTCCTTCCACCAAACCATTTTTGTATCCAGTTGACTAGCTCATCTTAGATCCAATGTGATCTCACCTTCTGGACCAGTCTACCATGTGGGACCTTGCAAAAGCCTTGCTAAAGTCCATGTAGGCAACATCTAAAACCCTGTCCTTGTCAATCCCTTTTGTCTCCTCTTCAAAAAGCTCAGTCAAATTGGTGAGACGTGATTTCCCAAGCACAAAGCTATGCTGACTTTCCTGAATTACTCCTTGCCTATCCAAGTCCAGATAGATCCTGTCTCTTTGAATCCCCTTCAATAACTCATCCAGCAATGATGTTAGGCTCACCGGCTTGTAGATCTCTGACTGTCCTTGTAGTCTTCTGGTTGTCCTTGTAGTCCTTATGAAATAAAGGCATATTAGCCACCCTCTAGTTTTCCAGTACCTCACCCGTGGCTGAGGAAAATTTAAAAAAATCTCTGCCTGTGCTTCAGCAATTTCTTCCCTTCCTTCCCACGAGTTCCTGGAGTACACTTGGTCAGGCTCTGGAGACTTATCCAGCACCAAGACCGCCAACACTTCCTCTTTCACAATACTGATGTGTTTCAGGACAACTCTTCCCTGAATTCTGTAGCTTTCATGACCACTTCCATGGTAAATGCAGACAGGAAGTATTCATTTAAGGTCTCGCCTGTCTCCCCGGCTTCACATATAGAAGACCACACTGATCCTTAAGGGGACCTATTCTCTCCCTAGTTATCTTTTGCTCTTATAGAATCTCTTGGGATTCTCACTTACCTATCCTGCCAAGGTTAAGTCATGTCCCCTTTTGCTCTCCTATTTTCCTTCTTGAGTGGACCCAGGGATTTTAATTTCTGGAATATTAACCAGGATTGCCTTAGGCTCAGAGGTGGTGGAATTTTTGAGGACTGTCCAGATGAGCTTTTTGACAGAGTATGTAGCTAGACCATTGAGGAAGGACCATTACTGAAACTTATCTTAGCAACTGTAGCTGATCAAGTGGCGGGAGTGCCAGAGGGGGTGCATTTTGAAGATAGTGACCATAACTCTGTATATTTCAAATTTGTTTTGAAAAATGATGGGGATTGGCCAGGAATATAAGTCTTAAATTAGGGGAAGGCTAATTTCATTAAAATAAGTTAGTGCCTTGCAAAGTTAGACGATGAGAATCTAAGTTACCATCTGCATAGTGGGAAGCATTCAGAGGAAAAATTGCCATCTTTCTGTAAGATTGAAAGACAACGGTAACAAGTAAGGGGAACACTGAATGTCAAGGCATACTGAGGACTGGATAAAGAAGGGAAAATAGGAAGCGTATGGCAGGTTTAGAGAAATGAAGAAGGGGAGGCCTGTCAATGTTATAAAAAGTGTAAGGAGGCACTTAAAAAGGAAATTAAAAATGCAAGAATAGATAAGTCACCGGGGCCAGACAGGATATATCGAAGGTTATTACGGGAAGCGAGGGAAGAGATTGCTGCGCCTTTGGTGATGACCTTTGCGTCCTCACTGGCCACAGGAGTAGTGCCAGATGATTGGAGAGTGGCAAATGTTGTTCCTTTGTTTAAGAAAGGGAGTAGGGATAACCCTGGGAATTACAGACCAGTGAGTCTTATTTCAGTGGTGGGTAAATTACTGGAGAAGATTCTTTGAGACAGGATTTATGGGCATTTAGAGAAGCATAGGCTAATTAGGGACAGTCAAGATGGCTTTGTGAGGGCCAGGCCGTGGCTCATGAGCCTGATTGAATTCTTTGAGGATGTGACAAAGCACATTGAAGGTACAACAGTGGATGTGGTGTACATGGATTTTAGTAAGGCATTTGATAGGTTCCTCATGAAACCTTCAGAAGGTCAGGAGATATGGGATCCAGGGAAACTTGGCTGTGTGGGTTCAGAATTGGCTCACCCATGGAAGACAGAGGGTGGTGGTAGATGGAGCATATTCTGACTGGAGGTCAGTGACCAGTGATGTTCTGTAGAGATCTGTTCTGGGATCCCTGCTCTTTGTGATTTTTATAAATGACTTGGATGAGGATATGGAAGGGTGCATTAGTAAGTTTGCTGATGATACAAAGATTGGTGGTGTTGTGGATAGTGTAGAAGGTTGCTGTAGATTACAACAGGATATTGATAGAATGCAGACCTGGGTCGAGAAGTGGCAGATGGAGTTCAACCTGGAAAAGTGTGAAGTGATACACTTCGGGAGATTGAATTTGAAGGCAGAATACAAGGTTAATGGCAGGACTCTTAGCAGTGTGGAGGAACAGAAGGATCTTGGGGTCCTCGTCCATAGATCCCTCAAGGTTGCAGCGCAGGTTGATAGGGTTGTTAAGAAGACGCATAGTGTATTGGCCTTCATTAGTCAGGGTATTGAGTTCAAGAGCCGCCAGGTAATGTTGGTTAGACCACACCTGGTGTTCAGTTCTAGTCGCCTCATTATATTGAAGGATGTGGAAATTTTAGAGAGGGTGCAGAGGGGATTTACCAGGATGCTGCCTGGATTGGAGAGCAGGTTGAGTGAGCTAGGGCTTTTCTCTTTGGAGAGAAGGAGGATGATAGGTGACTCGATAGAGGTGTACAAGATGATAAGAGGCACAAATCGAGTGGACAGTCAGAGATTTTTCCCAGGGTGACAATGGCTAACATGAGGGGGCATAATGTTAAGGTGATTGGTGGAAGATATAAGGGGGATGTCAGGGGTAAGTTTTTTTACACAGTGAGTGGTGGGTGCGTGGAATGCACTGCCGGCAGAGGTTGTGTGGGCAGTTACATTAGGGACATTTAAGAGACTATTAGATAGCCACATGAATGATAGAGAAATGGAGGGCAATGTGGGAGGGAAGGGTTAGATAGATCTTAGAGCAGGATAAAATGTCAGCACAAAATGATGGGCTCAAGGGCCTGGACTGTGCTGTAGTCTATGTTCAAAGAGGGATCGAGAAAAATTGCACAGGATTAAGATAAATCCAAAGATATTTTTAAATAATAATAAAGGCAAAAATATAACCAGGGAAAGATTGCTGTAGATTACAACAGGGCAATTGTAGCTAGGCTCCACTAGGGACAACTGAGCAATCTGTGCATAGAGCTAGACGCAGTATAGGTAAGGTCCTAAATGAATACTTCATGAGTATTCACAAAGGAAACATACTTTGTAGTTGTAGAATTCAGTGAAGGGGAAGATGAAATTCTAGTGTAAGTCTCCATACATAAAGAGGAGGTAATTGATGCCATGGCAGGCTTAAAAGTGGATAATTCTGCAGGGCTGGGTGAGATTTATCTCTGGCTGCTATGGGAGGCAAGGGAAAAGATTGATGTGGCTCTGGCCTAGATTCTTTAATCTTTGGTAGCCACAAGGAAGATACCAGAGGACTGGAGGATGGCAAATGTCATCCTTTTCAAGAAAGGGGAGAGTGACGTGCACATAATGATGAAGTATTAACCAGTTTAAGAATTTGATTTCAAGTTTCCTCAGAAATTGAAATCTGCAGATCATGTTCCCAAGCATTTTTAATTTTGTCTAAAGGAACCTTATTCATTCCTGATAACCTACCATAAATCTTAGATATTGAACCGTCATAAAAAGGCTTCAAATTAAAAATTACATATAGTAAGTTCTCATCAGGACTTATAGGGAAAGTATGTACGTGAGATTGGAGAAAATCTCTAATTTGCAAATATCGAAAAAAGTGAGTTCCTTAAAACTTCCTTGAAATATATTTCCTTCACTGAGATATTAACTTACTTTGCATCATCTTTCATGTTGAAATTTGTTTGGACATCTCACTATTTTAGTCATTGCTTGCATTCACAGAGTTGCCCTCCACCACCAATGCAACTGCAAGTCCTTCAAGTGCAACAGTGAATCAAACATCTAGTCCTGCATCAGGGGTTGCTACTGCTCCCCCTACAAATAAAAGTCTTACTAGTACAAATACCAATGGAGCAAATGAAAGTATATCAACACCACTTGCAATTATCTCAGTACCAACAGATACCACTGCAGTTACCTCAATCCTAACAAGCAATTCTACAACTGTCTCAGAATTGACAAGCAATTCTGCCATTGCCTCAGAACCGGCGAGCACCACTGCAGCTACTTCAGGACCGGCGAGCACCACTGCAGCTGCCTTAGAACGGACAAGCAGCACTGGAACTAGTTCAAAATCCACGAGCACCACTGCAGCTACTTCAGGACCGGCGAGCACCACTGCAGCTACTTCAGGACCGGTGAGCACCACTGCAGTTGCCTTAGAACTGACAAGCAGCACTGCAGCTAGTTCAAAATCCACGAGCACCACTGCAGCTACTTCGGAACCGACGAGCACCACTGCAGCTAGTTCAAAATCCACGAGCACCACTGCAGCTACTTCAGGACTGGCGAGCACCACTGCAGTTGCCTTAGAACGGACAAGCAGCACTGCAGCTAGTTCAAAATCCACGAGCACCACTACAACTACTTCGGAACCGACGAGCACCACTGCAGCTAGTTCAAAATCCACGAGCACCACTGCAGCTACTTCAGGACTGGCGAGCACCACTGCAGTTGCCTTAGAACGGACAAGCAGCACTGCAGCTAGTTCAAAATCCACGAGCACCACTGCAGCTACTTCGGAACCGACGAGCACCACTGCAGCTAGTTCAAAATCCACGAGCACCACTGCAGCTACTTCAGGACTGGCGAGCACCACTGCAGTTGCCTTAGAACGGACAAGCAGCACTGCAGCTAGTTCAAAATTCACGAGCACCACTGCAGCTACTTCAGAACCAACGAGCACCACTGCAGCTAGTTCAAAATCCACGAGCACCACTGCAGCTACTTCAGGACTGGCGAGCACCACTGCAGTTGCCTTAGAACGGACAAGCAGCACTGCAGCTAGTTCAAAATCCACGAGCACCACTACAACTACTTCGGAACCGACGAGCACCACTGCAGCTAGTTCAAAATCCACGAGCACCACTGCAGCTACTTCAGGACTGGCGAGCACCACTGCAGTTGCCTTAGAACGGACAAGCAGCACTGCAGCTAGTTCAAAATCCACGAGCACCACTGCAGCTACTTCGGAACCGACGAGCACCACTGCAGCTAGTTCAAAATCCACGAGCACCACTGCAGCTACTTCAGGACTGGCGAGCACCACTGCAGTTGCCTTAGAACGGACAAGCAGCACTGCAGCTAGTTCAAAATTCACGAGCACCACTGCAGCTACTTCAGAACCAACGAGCACCACTGCAGCTAGTTCAAAATCCACGAGCACCACTGCAACTACTTCAGAACCAATGAGCACCACTGCAACTACTTCAGAACCAACAAACAATTCTGCAATTGCCTTAGAACGGACAAGCAGCACTGCAGCTACCTCAGAACGGACAAGCAGCACTGCAACTAGTTCAAAATCCACAAGCACCACTGCAACTACTTCAGAACCGACGAGCACCACTGCAACTACTTCAGAACCAACAAACAATTCTGCAATTGCCTTAGAACGGACAAGCAGCACTGCAGCTACCTCAGAACGGACAAGCAGCACTGCAACTAGTTCAAAATCCACAAACACCACTACAACTACTTCAGAACCGACGAGCACCACTACAACTACCTCAGAACTGACGAGTACAGCTGTAACTACTTCAGAACTGACAAACAATTCTGCAATTGCCTTAGAACGGACAAGCAGCACTGCAGCTACCTCAGAACAGACAAGCAGCACTACAACTAGTTCAAAATCCACAAGCACCACTACAACTACTTTAGAACCGACAAACGATTCTGCAATTGCCTCAGAACAGACGAGCACCACTACAACTACTTCAGAACAGACGAGCACCACTACAACTACTTCAGAACCGACAAACGATTCTGCAATTGCTTCAGAACGGACGAGCACCACTACAACTACTTCAGAACGGACGAGCACCACTGCAACTACTTCAGAACGGACGAGCACCACTACAACTACTTCAGAACCGACGAGCACCACTACAACTACTTCAGAACGAACGAGCACAGCTGTAACTACTTCAAAACCAACGAGCACAGCTGTAACTACTTCAGAACTGACAAACAATTCTGCAGTTGCCTTAGAACGGACAAGCAGCACTGCAGCTACCTCGGAATGGACAGGCACCACTGCAACTAGTTCAAAATCCACAAGCACCACTACAACTACCTCAGAACCGACAAGCACCACTGCAACTACTTCAAAATCGACAAGCACCACTGCAACTACTTCAAAATCAACAAGCACCACTGCAACTACCTCAGAACCGACAAGCACCACTGCAACTACTTCAAAATCCACAAGCACCACTGCAACTACTTCAAAATCAACAAGCACCACTGCAACTACCTCAAAACCGACAAGCACCACTGCAATTACTTCAAAATCCACAAGCACCACTACGCCAACAACAGTCATCCCAATACCATCTGATAATGGCCGTAAGTACATTAATTATATCTGATGATATGAAATTAAGTTTGATGTAAAAATGTGATGCCATCATGGGATAAATCAAATAGTTTTGAAGCAAAAACCTAGATAAATTGCAAGGGGAAATAAAAATAATATTTTTAAACTGAACTGTTATGATTTATGATGCATGACATGAAATGATAGTGGAAGCAAATTCACCAGTAACTCTCAAAATGAATAAATAGATGAAAAAGTATTTTTCCCATTAAAAGCAGAGGAATGAGACTAATTGGATATCTCTTTCCCAGAAAGAACACTGGTATTGGAATGAATAGCCCCTTTCGGAGAATTGTTTCTGTGAAGTCATAGTCATACAGCACAAAAACAGGCCCTTTGGGGGCCAACCTAGATTAAACCTAGATTTGGAATGGACAACCTAGATGCCAACCTAGATTCCCATCTAAGCTAGTTCCATTTACCCACATTTGGCCTATATCCCTCTAAACCTTTACTATCCATATACCTGCCCAAGTGCCTTTTAAAAGTTGTTAATGTAGCTGCCTCAACCACTGTCAATGACACTTAGTGTCATCTGCAAAATTAAGAATCTTGCCTTGAACATTCTCATCCAAATCACTGATATGGATGACAAATAGCAATGGGCCTGGCACCGACCCCTGGGGAACACCACTCGTCACAGGGCTCCAGTCTGAAAAACAACCTGCCACCATCACCTTCAGCTACCTACCATCAAGCCAATTGTGTATTTAATTAGCTAGTTCTCCCTGGATCCCATGTGATCTAACTTTCCTTAGCAGCCTACTGTTGCAGGTATTCACCCTTGACAACAACAATTAGTTAGGCACAAAGAGAATCTGTATTAATTGACAATTACCTTTTTTGATTCAGTTAAAAACAAACATGCAAATCATATAAAATGAAAAATCTGTGCACACACCAAGGTTTCACTGACCCTCCCTGAACAGTCAAAGAATAAAAAAGGTAATACTAGGTGTTCCTCTGATCCCAACGTAATCTCCACATTTCTGACGTGGGGTCATTCACTTTAATGATGGTTGGTCGCCAGAGTTTTTGAAGCTTCTATGCCCAAAATCCTCCATTCTTATTCTCTTTCTTATCAGATCAAACTGTTGTGTTTCAATTTCCTTTGCTCTGGCTTATCTGGCTAGCCTGCGTCAGCTTCTCATTGGATCTGGTCGAAGGTTACAAGCAGCATTACTTTTTGCTCTTCCACCAGACTTGTGCCTCATGTCACTTTCTCTGTTCCCCCTGAGTCAGGCCAGCTCAAACCAGTTTAGCTAGATCAGCTAAACGCTGGGCTCAGGATACCTCAGGTCACAGGCTGTTCTTTTCAGAAGCCTGAAGTTTCTACCTTACCAAGTGAGATCACAAACAGCTTCTTATTTGGAAATGATCTCTGGTTTAGCAGATTATTGGTGAGGACCTCATTGTGTCTACTTTCATTTGCTCTAATCAAATCATCCCTGAGCATGAACCAGTTCACAAAATGGTGACCACAAGAACAGTCTCACAAAATGGCAGCCTCCGTTCCTTCCACCACGTGGCAAGAACAAATACATTTGGTTTGTCTACTTCTACTGTCTTGACTCATTCCAGTTAGATATTTTGCAGATTTTAATTCCTTTATGGCCAACACTACCATGCGAAACTTTATCAAAGGCCGTACTAAACTACATATAGGCTATGTCTACTGCCCTGCCCTCATCGCCCTAATTGTTTACTCAATCAAATTCATGAGAGGTGATCTCCCACGCACAAAGCCATGCTGTCTCTAATCAACTCCTGTCTTTCCAAATGCTTGTATACCTTATCCCTCAGAATCCTCTCCAGTAATCTGTCTACCACAGACATTAGGCTTACTGGTCTATAGTTCCCAAGTCCCAAGTTTTGCTTTCCAGCTCTTCTTAAATAAAGGCACAACATTAGCTACCCACCCCCAGTCTTCCGACACTTCCTCCCACAATTTCTTCTCTAGCTTCTCACAGTGTTCTTGGATATACCTGAATAGGATCTGGAGATGTATCTACCTTCATTTGTTTTAAAACATCCAGTACTTCCTCTGCTGTAATGTGGACTACCCCAAGACTTCCCCATTAACTGTCTCAAGTTCTGAGGTCTTCATTTCCTTCTCCACAGTAAAAACCGAGGAGAAATATTCATTGAGGACCTCATCCAACTCCTGCAGGTCCACACAAAGATGTTCTCTTTGAGGGGCCCTATTCTCTCTCAAGTTACTTTTTTCCCCTTATACTTATAAAATCTCTTTGGATTCTCTCTTAATTTTCTCTGCCATAGCTATCTCATGCTTCCTTTTTGCCCTCCTGATTTCCTTCTTGAGTACACTCCTGTAGCCCCAATACTCCTCCAGGGATTAACTTGATCGCAGCTGCCTGCATCTGATCCACATGTCACACTGCATCTTGTTTTTTTTAAATAGCTTTCAGAAATGGGTGCACCAAACAATCAGTTATATCAAACCTGCACTGATAGTTAGGAATGGGGACAAGCATGGTAGTGTAGCAGTTAGCGTAACACCTTACAGCGCCAGCGACCCGGGTTCAATTCCGGCCACTGTCTGTAAGGAGTTTGTACGTTCTCCCATGTCTGTATGGATTTCCTCCGGGTGCTCCGGTTCCCTCCCACATTCCAAAAAGACGTACGAGTTGGGAAGTTTTGGGTACGCTATGTTGGTGCCAGAAGCATGGCGACACTTGTGGGCTGCCCCCAGAACACTATGCAAAAAGATGCATTTCACTGTGTTTTTCGATGTACATGTGACTAATAAAGATGTCTTATCTTAACACCTACCAGGTCTAAACCTAAAAATGAGTTTCTGAAAATCTATTTCTCTCCTTTCATGATCAGAATATTTCTCTTGTTTGATATTTGAATTTTTTCCTTTAGATGTGATTCTTTTCCCATATGGTGACCAAGCCAGTGATAAAAGGCTGAGGAACAATTTGCCTGCTGATAAACCTTTGAAAACAAATAATCTCATCAGTCCCACTTTTGAGCCTCGCATGTACTTTGCTTTTGGGAAATCTCTGTTCTCTTCGATTTATGTAAGTAACTTAGGTTTAGTCATAGATTGAACACAAGAAAAAATGGTAATAAAGTGATTACTCTGTAATATGGTGGAACAATCCAGCAGCATGATGCATTAATGTATAATTAAGCATTGCAATGAGCAATTACACATAATTGGGTACACACTTAAACTAATCATTCACCGATAATTCCCAAACCAAATTGATGAACTTTTCTATGTATCCCAGTCTTCCTGTTCTAAGTACCTGGGATATGCTTGTATAAATCCAGGAAGTGTCCAGCAAGATATAGCTGCAGCAAGCCCAGGATAAGGGAAAAGTGGCGGGAAGAGCTGTCCAAGACTCCAGAGCTCTGATTTCCTGTGCAACAGAAGAGCACCCATCTTTAGCACAAAGATTCTGTGCCTGTCAGCTTGTCTGGCAACTACAAGCCTGTCACCAGGTAGATTCCCCTTTCTATAGTTGGGCTTGTACCAAAAGTACAACTTGAACACAAGAAAATAGCAGCCTACCCTGCCATTGAATATGATCGTATCTGGATGTTATGTTGCCTCCCAGGTGCCAGGGTCAGAGATGTCTCGGATCAAGTCCACAAGATTTTTAAGGGGGAGGGTGAGCAGCCAGAATCGTGGTCCACTTCAGTACCAATGACATAGGCAGGAAGGGTGACGAGGTCCTGCAAAGTGAGTTCAGGGAGTTAGGTGCTTAGTTAAAAGACAGTACCTGCAGGGTGGTGATCTCAGGATTGCTACATGTGCCACGTGCTAGTGAGGCAAGAAATAGGAAGGTAGTGCAGTTTAACATATGGCTAAGGAGATGGTGCAGAAGGAAGGGCTTCAGATTTTTGGATCATTGGGCTGTCTTCCAGGGCAGGTGGGACCTGTACAAACAGGACGATTTGGACCTGAACTGGAGGGAGACCAATATCCTTACAGGAAGGTTTGCTAGTGCTGCTTGGGTGGATTTAAACAAGAGTTGTAGGGGGGTGGGAACCAGAGTGGCTGGGATGCAACTGGAGTGGCTGTGGGGAAAGTAGATGTTAAGCCAGCAGCAAAGACAGAAATCGACTGGTTGATGAGCATGGTGAGACTAATGTTCTGAGATGCATTTATTTCAATGCAAGGAGCATTGTAGGTAAGGCAGATGAACTTGGAGCATATATCAGCAAATGAAATTATGATGTTGTGGCCATTAGTGAGACTTGATTGTAGGAGGGGCAGGACTGGCAGCTCAGTGTTCTGGGGTTCCAATGTTTTAGACATGATAGAGAGGAAGGTATTAAAGGGGGAGGGGTGGCATTACTCATCAGGGAAAATATCACAGCGTTGCTTAGAGAGGACATACTGGAAGGGTCATCTACTGAGGCAGTATGGATGGAACTGAGAAATAAAAAAAGAGATGACCACGTTAATGGGACTATATTATAGACCTCCCCATAGTCAGCAGGATTTAGAGGAACAAATTTGTACACAGATAGCAAACAGTTGCAAGAAATATAAGGTTGTGATGGTAGGTGACTTTAACTTTCCATATATTGACTGGGACTCCCATATTGTAAAGGGATTGGATGGGATAGAGTTTGTCAGATGTGTTTCCTTAATCAATATGTAGAGGTCCCAACTAGAGAGAGTGTGATACTGGATCTCCTTTTAGGGAATGAGATAGGGCAGGTGATAGAAGTGTGTGTAAGGGAACACTTTGGATCTAGTGATCATAATTCCATTAGTTTCAAGATAATTATGGAGAAGAATAGGACTGGTCCTCGGGTTGAGTTTCTAAGTTGGAGTAAGGCCAATTTTGATGGCATCAGAAGGGATCTGGCAGGCACCCTAATTCACCTCAAGACAGCCAGTACCTCCTCTTCTGTAATCCGAGCGGGATAGGCTGTTTTCCGGCTTGGTAAGTGCAAGGCTTTCAGAAGTGAAATATTGAGAGCACAAAATCTGTATGTTCCTGTTAGAATAAAAGGCAAGGCTAACAGTTTTAGGGAATCTTGGTTGTCGAGGGATATTGAGACCCTGGTAAAGAAAAAGAAGGGTAGAGGCAGTTAGGATCAAATGAGGCGCTTGAGGAGTATAAGAAATGCAAGAGAACATTGAAAAGTGAAACAGGAGGGCAAAAGAGGACATGAGGTCGCTCTTGCAGACAAAGTGAAAGAGAATCCCGAGGGTTTCTATAGCTATATTAAGGGCAAAAGGGCAGCAAGGAACAAAATTGGTCCCCTTGAAGATCAGCGTGGTCATCGCTGCATGGAGCCAAAAGAGGTGGGGGAGATCATAAATGAATTTTTTGCATCCGTATTTACTCTGGAGACAGAGACTATAGAACTGAGGCAAAAGAGTAGTGAAGTCATGGACCATATTCGGATTATGGAAGAGGAGGTACTGGCTGTCTTGAGGTGAATAAATCCCCAGGGCCTGACAAAGTGTCCCCTCAGACCTCGTGGGAGGCTAGTGCAGAAATTGTAGGGGCCCTGGCAGAGATATTTAAAATGTCTTTAGCCACAGGTGGGTTGCTGGAGGACTGGAGGATTGCTAGTGTTGTTCTGTTATTCAAGAAAGGCTCAAAGAATAAGCTGGGAAATTATAGGCTGGTGAGCCTGACGTCAGTTATGGGTAAATTATTGGAAGATATTCTAAGAAACAGGATGTATAAGTATTTGGATAGACAGCGCCTGAACAGGGATAGTCAACATGGCTTTGTGCAACTTAGATCATGTCTAACCAATTTTATGGAGTTTTTTGAGAAGGTTCCTGAGAAGGTTAAGGAAGGAAAGGCTGTGGATGTTGTCTACATGGACTGTAGCAAGGCCTTTGATAAAGTCCCATATAGGAGGCTGGTCCAGAAGGTTAAGTCACCTGGCATTCGGAATGAATTGGATTTAATGTTGGCTTAGTGGGAGAAGCCAGAGAATGGTAGTAGATGGTTGTCTCTCTGACTGGAGGCCTGTGACTAGTGGTGTGCCACAGGGATCGGTGCTGGGTCCATTGTTGTTTATCATCTATATTTATGATAATGTGGTAAACTGTATCAGCAAATTTGCAGATGACACCAAGATTGGGGGTGTGGTGGACAGCGAGAAAGGCTATGAAAACTTGCAGCGTGATCTTGACCAGCTAGGAAAATGGACTGAAAAATGGCAGATGAAATTTAATGCAGACAAGTGCGAGCTGTTGTACTTTGGGAGGACAAACTAGGGTAAGACTTGCACAGTGAATGGTAGGGCTCTGAGGTGTGCGGTAGAACAAAGGGACCTGGGAATACAGATCCATAATTCCTTCAAAGTTGTGTCATAGGTTGATAGGTTCGTAAAGAGAGCTTTTGGCACATTGGCCTTCATAAATCAGGGCATTGAGTGCAGGAATTGGGATGTTACCTTGAAATTGTACAAGATGTTGATGAGGTCAAATTTAGAGTATTCTGTGCTGTTCTGGTCACCTACCTACAGGAAAGATATCAATAAGCTTGAAAGAGTGCAGAGAAATTATACAGCGATGTTGCCAGGACTTGAGGACCTGAGTTATAGGGAACGGTTGATTAGATTAGGGCTTTATTCCCTGAAGCGCAGGAGAATGAGGGGAGATCTTATCGAAGTATACAAAATTATGAGGGGTATAGATAGGGTGAATGTATGCAGGCTTTTTCCCCTCAGGTTGGGTGAGACTAGAACCAGAGGTCATAGGTTTAGGGTGAAAGGTGAAATATTTAAGGGGAACCTGAGGGGAAACTTCTTCACTCAGAGGGTAGTGCGAGTGTGGAACAAGCTGCCAGTGGAAGTGGTAGATGCGGGTTCAATTGTAACATTTAAGAGAAGTTTGGATAGGTACGTGGATGGGAGGGTTTTGGGGGATATAGTCCAGGTGCAGATAGATGGGACTAGGCAGAAGATCTGGTCAGCATGCACTAGATGGGCCAAAGGGCCTGTTTCTGAGCTGTAGTAGTCTATGACTCTGATCATGGCTGATCTATGCCTCAGCTCTTCATTTGTGCCATTTCCTTCAACTCCTTGATCTAGCAAGTGACCCATTGCACCAGATCTAAGTCTTATAGGCTGAGAGAGATGCAGCATTCACCATCCATACTGCACTTTCCCAAGAAATGTGAGGAAAATGCCATGGAATATTTGAGTCCTGTGATCCTCACGTACCTGATAGTGCTCAGCCAGGCATTTCTGTTTACTTCATTGTTGTATATTCTTTCATATGACTAGTAACTGTTATTATCTTTGTATCAAATTATTAAGATGACTTGTATTGTTCCAAATTAGATTTGTTCAATTTTGAAATTCATCATTGCCAACAATACCATTGTTCATTTTACGTTTACTTGTTTCTTATAATATACTTAAACAACTTAGTTAACTCACTAAAGATTTTTTTTTGTTGTTGACAGTTTACGGAGGATGGACTAATAGTTTTTCCATTACCAAACTCTAAGAAGTACAATTATCCCAACCCATTTCAAAATGGATTTCAAAGCAATTCTCAACCGCCAATGATTGCTGTGTTTTGGATCAATACATACCTCTCAGATGGAGAAGTTTTCTATCAGGTGGATTTGTTATTAAACATTGCTAATGATTTCTATTGAAAACTGGTTGAATTACAATAGTAATGAAAACTAGTTGAGGTTACTGACAAAGTGCTAGGATATAAAACGTGTCTGGTTATGGTAACTAGTATACAAGTGAAACAAGATCCATGCAACAAAGTTAGTATTAGACAGAATAAATGAATACATGGGGATAGTTTGTGATTCCCAAAATAGTTTTGCATTTGAATTGAAAGGAAGTTTTGGAACCTGTTTGGATTTTTTGTAAGTTTTTTTTACATTACAGTTGTAAATACATTACCAAATGTTTTTTTTGCATGTAAAGCATTTTGGCACATCCTAGATGTATTTAAAAATATAGAAAGATTTTTACATTTAAGACTATATGTTTAGTGAGTTTAATTATTTAGTCCACCTTTTAACTGTAAATGGTGTTCTAATACTTCAACAGCCATCAGTGAAAGGAGAAATTAAACTGAAAACAACTTAAGGCATCTGAGCAATGAGAAGAGATTGTAAAGAGAATTTAGAATATTTCATCCTTGAGTAGATACTCAGAGGGAACAACATTCATGTTTTCAAGATATTTAAGGAATACCATAAACCCTAATGAAAGATTTGAGATTGCCTCAAAACCAGAGGATGCAAACTCAAACTTAAATGAAAGAACAGATGATCTTCCAAACACAAACTCCCATGGCGGTTAAGGAACATGTGGGTATGATAGTGAAGGCTTAATGCAGATGCTGAGATCTTAAAAGTATAAAGAAGGTGCAGGGGTGTAATTAGGAAAATTATGAAGCAGAGAGACTGAAAAGACATTAGCGGGTAAAATCTAGAAAAATTCCTAAGATTTTTTTTATAAGAGAAAAGAAAGCAAATAATAAAGGAAATACTGCATCCTATCAGATACCAAAAACTATACATAGAGTCAGAAGGCAAGTATAGGGAGATAATATGCGCATTGACGTTGAAGAAGGATATGAAGTATTGGTTCCTAATCCTTAAAAGAAGCAAGGGATGAAATAGCACTGCTATGATCATCTAATATTTTCACTACAGGAATGAAGCTGGAGGACTGCAGACCTCTAACATGCACCTTGGTTAAAAGGGGGTAAAGAATAAAACAAGAAACTATGGCCAGTTAGCCTTACATTAGTGGTGGGACAACAACTGAGGAAAAAGTCTAAAAGACAGTGTAAACCAACATTTAGGGAGGTAGCAGTTAATCAAGTATTGCTTGCATAGGGAAGGTCATGACTGCATTTTGTTTTGAGAAATTGATTGGAGGGTGGTGAGAATCAATGGGCATTTAATGGATTTTTAGCAAAGTTCTTGATAAAGCCCAATAAAGTGAAAGCTCATGGGATACAAAGGAAATTGATAAGCTGTATAAAACAAAATTGGTTGTGTGGGAGTAAGGAAGAGTTAATGGTTGACAGCGGTTTTAGTGTCTTGTGGTCTGTGTACAATGGGGTTCCACAGGCTCAGTAATAAGTCAATTGCGGTTTGTGATATATAGGAATAACTTCAACTAATTATAGGGCCTATGATTAATAATTCTGCTGAAATAAAGACTGATAGTGAGGAAGAAAGTTATAGTGTGCAGGAAGATATAATGGGCTGGTGAAGTGGACACAAAAGTGAAAAATGGACTTTGATCTGGAGAATGTGGCTCAATGTATTTGGGGAGAGCAGACAATCTGAGGGAATATATGAGAAATGGTAAGATATTAAGAAGACTAGAGGAATTGAAGGATTTGAAATGGTTTAAAAAAAACATTTGAATGCTACTTGCCTTTAATGGCAGAAACAGAGAATATGGTAGATGAATGCGTGGCTGAGGAGTTGGTGCATGGGGCAGGGTTTCAGATATGTTGATGATTTGGATCTCTTCCGGGGACGGTACAACCTATACAAAAGGGACAGGTACACCTGAACTGTAGGGGGACCAATATTCTTGCAGGCAGGTTTGTTAGAACTAAGAATAAAACACTATGATACTGGAGGAACTCAGCAGGCCAGGGATACGTAGGCTGGTGGGATAAAATGTGAGGACAAGGAGGACCCTATCCCTGTTGGGTCTGGAAAGGGTGAGGGTGAGAGAGGAGGTGCGGGAAATGACAGAGATATGGGTGCGAGCTCTCTCGACCACAGTCGGGGAGGGTTAAACTAGTTTGGCAGGGGGATGGGAACCAGAGTGATAGGTCAGAGGTTGATGCATCTATTATACAAGTAGATGCAGAGTGTAGAAAGACTGTGAGGAAGGATAGGCAGTTGAAAGAGCAAAATTGCAGTCAGTTGGATGGGCTGAAGTGTGTCGACTTTAATGCGAGAAGTATCAGGAACAAGGCTGATGAACTTAGAGCATGGGTAAGTACATGGAACTATGACACAGTGGCCATTACAAAGACTTGGCTGTCATAAGGGCAGGAATGGCTGCTGAATATTCCGGGGTTTAGGTGTTTCAAAAGGGACAGTTACGGAGGTAAAAGAGGTGGGGAAGAGACTTTGCTGATCAGGGACAATGTCACAGCTGTAGAAAGGGAGGATGTCCTGGAGAGATCGCCTACTGAGTCAGTGTGGGCGGAAGTCAGAAACAGGAAGGGAGCGATCACTCTATTAGGAGTATTCTACAGAACCCTCAATAGCAGCAGAGACACTGAGGAGCAGATTGGGAGGCAGATTTTGGAGAGGTGCAAAATTAACAGGGTTGTTATCATGGGTGATTTCAACTTCCCTAATATTGATTGGCACTTCCTTAGTGTAAAGGGGATAGATTGGGTAGAGTTTGTTAGGTGTGTCCAGGAAGGATTCCTGACAAAGTATGTGGACAGGCCAACTAGAGGAGAGGCCATACTGGACCTGGCACCAAGCAATAAGCCTGATCAGGTTTCAGATCTCTCAGTGGGAGAGCATTTTGGGGACAGTGACCATAACTCCTCGACCTTCACTATAGCCTTGGAGAGGGAGAGGAGCAGACAATATGGGAAAGTATTTAATTGGGGGAGGGGGAATTATGATGCTATGAGGCAGGAAATTGGGAGGGTGAATTGGGAGTAGATATTCTTGGGGAAGTGCACAATGGAAATGTGGAGGTTGTTTAGGGAGTACCTGCATGGGTTCTGGATAGGTTTGTCCCATTGATGCAGGGTAAGGATGGTAGAGTGAAGGAACAATGGTTGACAAGAGATGTGGAACATTTTGTCAAGTGGAAGAAAGAAGCTTACCTAAGGTTTAGAAAGCAAGGATCAGACAGGGCCATGGAGAGTTACAAGGTAGCCAGGAGGGAGCTCAAGAATGGATGTGAAGAATAAGAGGATGACTAGAGTGAGAGTAGAATCGATCGGGAATAAAAGAGGAAAAATGTGCCTGGAGTCAGAAGAGGTAGGGGAGGTCCTTAATGAATACTCTGCTTCAATATTCACTAGTGAGAGAGACCTTGACGTTTGTGAGGATGGCATACAACAGGCTGATACCCTAGGGCATGTCAACGTGAGGAAAGAGGATGTGCTGAAGTTTTTGAAAAACATTAGGATAGATAAGTCACTGGGGCCAGATGGGATATATCCAAGGTTATTACGGGAAATGAGAGAAGAGATTGCTGCGCCTTTGGCGATGATCTTTGATCTTTGTGTCCTCACTGGCCACAGGAGTAGTTCCAGATGATCAGAGAGTGGTAAGTGTTGTTCCTTTGATCAGGAAAGGGAGTAGGGACAACCCTGTGAATTATAGACCAGTGAATCTTACTTCAGTAGTGGGAAAATTACTGGAGAAGATTCTTAGAGACAGGATTTATGGGCATTTGGAGAAGCATAGGCTAATTACAGGTAGTCAGCATGGATTTGTGAGGGGCAGGTCGTGCCTCACAATTGAATTCTTTGAGGATGTGACAAAGCACATTGATGAAGGTAGAGCAGTGGATGTGGTGTACATGGATGTGGTGTACAGAGGGTGGTTGTAGATGGAGCGTATTCTGACTGGAGGTCAGTGACCAGTGGTGTTCCACAGGGATCTGTTCTGGGACTCCTGCTTTTTGTGATTTTTATAAATGACTTGGATGAGGATGTGGAGGGGTGGGTTAGTAAGTTTACAGATGACACGAAGGTTGGTGGTGTTGTGGATAGTGTAGAAGGTTGCTGTTGGTTACAACAGGACATTGATAGGATGCAGCGCTGGGCTGAGATGTGGCAGATGGAGTTCAAACCAGAAAAGTGTGAAGTGATTCACTGTGGAAGATCAAATTTGAAGGCAGAATACAAGGTTAATGGCAGGACTCTTAGCAGTGTGGAGAACAGAAGGATCTTGGGGTCCACATCTATAGATCCCTCAAGGTTGCCATGCAGGTTGATAGGGTTGTTAAGAAGGCGTATGGTGTGTTGGCCTTCATTACTCAGGGTATTGAGTTCAAGAACTGCCAGGTAATGTTGCAGCTCTATAAAACTTTGGTTACACCACGCTTGGAGTATTGTGTTCAGTTCTGGTCGCCTCATTATAGGAAGCTTGTGGAAGTTTTAAAGAGGGTGCAGAGGAGATTTACCAGGATGCTGCCTGGATTGGAGAGCATGTCTTATGATAGGTTGAGTGAACTTGGGCTTTTCTCTTTGGAGGGAAGGAGGATGAGAGGTGACTTAATAGAGGTGTACAAGATGATAAGAAGCATAGATCGAGTGGATAATCAGAGACCTTTTCCTAGGGCAAAAATGGCTAACCACAAGGGGGCATAATTTTAATGTGATTGGAGGAAGGTATAGGGGGTATGTAAGAGGCAAGTTTTTTACACAGAGAGTGGGTGCATGGAACATACTGCCGGCAGAGGTGGTGGAGGCAGATACATTAGGGACATTTAAGAGACTCTTAGATTAACACATGAATGATAGAGAAATGGAGGGCTATGTGGGAGGGAAGGGTTAGATAGATCTTAGAGCAGGATAAAATGTCAGCACAACATCGTGGGCCAGAGGGCCTGTACTGTGCTGTAATGTTCTATGGACATGATGGGCAAAATGGCCACCTTCTGTTCTGTAAATTTCTATGATTCTTAAAAGATAACTTAAATTTAACAACTGCATGCGGAAGGTATTAAGTTTATCCAGAAGCTGAAAATGTGAAAAACAATTAAAGGAAAATGGAGTAAAATTTAAGGAGTCTTAATTTTTGGGACTTGCCAGAGATTTCCTTCAGTCATCTATTTTCTGATGTTCGTTTTGCAACCAATTAACATCAGACAATGTACATTTCTTAACCACTGAGATGGATTTTGGTATATTTATTTTATAGGAATATGAAACATTTGGTTCCAAATCTTCCAGCCTGGTACAAAGAGTAGAAAAAACAATAGAGAAGTACATGGCAATTGAGTACAAGGCAACATGGACCTTAAAGATAACCTGGGTTAATGTAACGGCAGATCTTACTTCTCCAGCAGATGAGGTATTACACCTGCAATTTTTTGCTCAGAATTAATGTAAACACTAGTTTATTTTTTGTATTAATTCTTCTTTAAATGTCATGCACAGTGGGTAAGTTACCTGAATTACTCATCTGGTAACAATTACTGCCTTGGCCAACAATTTAGAAACACAAGTTCAAAAATCACCACAGCAGCTATGGAATTTAAATTCTGTTAGTAATCTGAACTGTAAAATAAAATAAATCTTAGCAGTGATGACCACAGTGCTACTATATTGTTGTAAAAACTATTCTGCTTCACAAATGTATTTCAGGGGAATAAGTCCACTAACCTTATCTGCTCTAGACAATGTGTTACTCCAGAGCACTGTGGTTGACACTTAAATGCCCTCTGGAGTGGCCTGACCAATCACTCAGTTGTACCACAAAGACTCTGTTGAAGTACAAGAAGGAAAAAATAGCAGGCATCGTCTGGCATTAACCTAAGCAGCAAATTTGCATCTGGCAAAGCCATTACAGCCCAGTTGATCTTGTAAAGTCTCCCTCACAAACATCTAGGGACAGGTGTATAAATTAGAAGAGTCATACTCAGAATCATACCTAACCAACAATCTATGGAATGGGTTAAATGGAATAGACTTGGAACAGACTGGGCACCTCAAAATTGGCCATTCATGAGGTGCAGCAGCAGAAATATGCACTAGCACTATCTGTAACCTCATTGCCCAACATTTCCCTCACTCCGTCATTACAATCAAACCAGAGGATCACACCCGATTCAATGAGGAGTGTAGAAAGATGTGCTGAGAATGGCACAAAGCATACCTAAAAAGGAGATGCCAACCTTATGAAGCTGCAACACAGGGCAGCAAAAACAACTTGCAATAGATAAGGCTAAGCAATCCCACAACCGACAGTTCAGATACTGCAATCCTACCACATCCCTGCTTTTTAAACATTGCAGTTGTATTTGCTTCTATCACCTCTTCTGGCAGCTCATTCCAGATAACTACTACACTCTGTGTGGAAAAACTTACCCCTCAGATCACCTTTAAAATTTTTTCCCCTCTCACCTTAAACCTGTCCCCTCAAGTTCTGGACTCCCTTAACCTGAGAAAATGACTCTGACTGTTAGCTCTGTCTATGCCCTTGATAATTTTATAAATCTCTTTAAGGACATTCCTGAGCCTCCTGCGTTCCGGTAGGAATAAACCCAGCCTATCCAATCTCTCCTTATATCTAAAACCTTACATTCTATGCAATATACTGGTAAATCTCTTTTGCACTCTTTCTAGTGCTACTATATCCTTCTTACAGTGCAGTGACTAGAACTGTGCATAATACTTCAATGGGGTCTAAACAATGCCTTGTACAGCTGCAACATGATGTCCCAACTCTTGTACTCAATGCCTCGGCCTATGAAGACATGCATACCAAATACCCTATCCATCTGTGTTGCCATTTTTAGTGAGTTTAACCTTCACCCAAAGGTCCCTCTGTACATTAACACCCCTGACGTACCTGCCATTTACTCTATTTGACTTCTCAAAGTGCATTACCTCACAACTTGATGATCCATCTGCCACCACCACCCCATCCAACTTTCCAGCTGACCTATGTTGTGTTGCATCCTTAGACGAACTTTTCTATCTACGATTCCACCAGTCTTCAGTCAGGCTGCATACCAACTAGTCAGACCACCAGTATTTATCATATTTATTCACATATTTATCAATGTCATTTATCATAATATTATAAACAACAAAGGTCTCAGGACCGATCCCATTGGTACACCATTTCTTACAGACCTCCAGTCAGAGAAACACTATCTTCTCCCTCCTATCACCAAGCCAATTTTGGATCCATTTTGCCAGTAAGCCTTAGATCCCTTGTACATTAATCTTCTGAATCAGCTTACCGTGCTGGTCAGAAAACATACAGCTGTAATACTAAAGACTTGTGCTCCAGAACTCACCATGCTTACAACCAAGCAGTTTCAATACAGTTATAACATTGCCATCCACCTGATAATGTGGAAGATTGTCCAGTTATGTTCTGTTAGCAAGAAACAGGACAAATCCAATCCATCTAGTTACCATCCGGTCAATAATCAGCAAAGTGACTTGAGTCTTCTCAGGACTACTTGGTTCTAGCCTTCATCACAGTCTTAGACCAAAGAGCTGAATTGCAGAAGTGAGGTGAGAGTGACTGCTCTTAACTTTAAGGAGATAGTCGTCTAGTCTGGTATAAAGGAACCCCATTAAAAATTAAATCACTGGGCATCTCGTAGGAGTTGTAGCTCGCAGGAAGGAGAACGGTTGTGGTTATTAGAGATAAATCATCCCAAACCAGGACATCACTACAGGAGTTCCTCAGTTGGTGTCCTAGGCCAACTATCTTCATTTATTTCATCCATGACCTTCGCTCCATCGTAAGGTCAGAAGTGGGGATGTTTGTAAATAATTGCACCAGGTTCAATTCCATTCACCCCACCTCGCCAAATGAAGAAGTCCTGGTCTGCCTGCAGCAAGATTTTACAATATTAAGGCATCCTCTGATTGGAGACAAATAACATTTGCGCCACAAAAGTGGACAAATAGGAGGAAGTCTCATTATTTACTGCAACACTCATCATCGAATGCCAACTATCAACATATTGGAGGTCACCATTGACCAGGAATGCAGCAGGCAGATAAATACAGTCTATCAGAGAAGGTCAGAGGCTGAGTATCCTGCTCCCTGACTCCCCAGCCCTTTCCTCCATCTGCAAGGTGCAAGTCAGGAGTGTGATGGAATACTCTGCACTTACCTGGATGAATGCAGCTTCAACAACACTCAAAGTGTTAACACCATCCAGGACAAATCAGCCTGCTTGATTTGCAGCCCCTCCAACAATCCCTAAACATTCTTTCCCTCCATTTTTGGTACAAAGAAGCTATGTACCATTTACAAAATGTAGTGCAGTTATCCACAAAGGCCAAACTGACCTAAACCTGTGTCCACCACCTCCAAGAAAAGCAAGAGTTTCAGATGCATTAGGACACCATGACTTGTAGGTTTTCCTCCAAGCTGCACACCAACGTGACTTGGAAATATATCACTGTTCTTTCATCATAGCTGGATCTAAGTCCAGGAACTCCCTACCCAATATCATTTGAAATATCACCAGAAATACTGCAGCAGTGTGAGAAGACTGCCCATCTCTATCTTCACAAGTGTGATTATTAATAGGCAATAAATGTTGGCTATGCCAATGATGCCCACATCCTGAAATATTAATAAACTTTGTTTTTAATTGTAGTCAAATACTTATCAAGCAGTGATAACCACAGATGGAACTTATTCATTTGTTTTAATGTTGTATAAATTTGGAGGAATGAACTGGGATGTTTCAAAGCTTCCTGCTAAAAACATTGTTATCGGCTACAACAGGTGAGCTTTGTTGAATTCATGCACTTTTTCTGAAAATGTTTACAAGTAGAAAATAAATTGTCTTTATTACTTTTATTAACCAGGCAACCAATTTAGTGCATTTACATTTTATTTCACATAAACGTGGTGCCAGAATTGTGAACTACAAAAACTGTGCTGACGTTTTATTTTGTACCTTTTCAAAGCATTTGAAATATATTAAAATGCCAAATCACTAGATGTGGTAGAATGGTATAACTAGTGCATCCCACCTCCCAGCCCAACCCACAAACAACCACTAATCTCTTGCAAGGCAAAAACACGGCAATCTATTAAAAAGACAGGTAAATCAGGGAAAAATCAGAGAAATTCCATTACCAAAGGCAATAAAATCCTTCAGAGGACTACAGTGATCAGAAAACACATTTCCCAGAATCCAACCTACCTTTGACTACAATTAATCTTGCAGCATGGCCACATTCTAACTTCAGTAACAGACTAACTAGCAGCACTACCAAAGGTCTTAAGATGTGGTATTGGTATTGGTTTATTATTGTCACTTGTACAGAGGTACAGTGAAAGACTTGTCCATGCATACCAATCGTACAGATCAATTCATTACACAGTGCAGTTACAATGGGTTAGTACAGAGTGCATTGAGGTAGTACAGAGTACATTGATGTAGTACAGGTAAAAACAATAACAGTACAGAGTAAAGTGTCACAGCTACAGAGAAAGTGCAGTGCAATCAGTTGCAAGGTCACAACAAGGTAGATCGTGAGGTCAGAGTCCATCTTATCGTATAAGGGAACCGTTCAATAGTCTTATCACAGTGGGGTAGAAGCTGTCCTTAAGTCTGGTGGTACGTGCCCTCAGGCTCCTGTATCTTCTACCTGATGGAAGAGGAGAGAAGAGGGAATGACCTGGGTGGGTGGGGTATTTGATTATGCTGGCTGCTTCACCAAGACAGCAAGAGGTAAAGACAGAGTCCAAGGAGGGGAGGCTGGTGTCTTGAAGGATTTACTTTCCTGGAGGTTTCACAGGAAAATGAAGTAGAAGAGTGAATGTTTGATTCTGCTACAGTCAGCCAGTAGTTTAAAACAAATTAGACTCAAGACTGCTATTAGGTCAGCCAGAATAGTGGTTTCATTGAATTAACCAATGCATCACCTCTATTTCCCGCACTTCTGCTCTTACCAGCTCATCCCTCCACTCCCTTCCCGCTCCCCCACCACCTCCCCCCACCCCAAATTGCCAGGCTCATAAGAATGTATCAATGTGTTTAGGGGAACATCTATGCCTGAAGATAACTAGTGAGATGCTGTAAATTTTTAGGACATTTGAACGTTACAGGCAACTCGCACAGGGTCTCCCTGAGGTACGGAAAACCTGACACATGGAAATCTGACTTTGTGCAAATTCTCCTATTAATTTTTAAAGAAGTTTTCAAGGTAGTAATAATGTTTCATGCTATTCATTAACAACTGGATACAGTATATGCTGCATCAGTTTAATTGTGGGTAGCGCTAGGGTGAACATGAGAGAGATTCCATGAAATGAAAGAATTATAGGAAATGTATGCAGAGCGATATGATATGGGTACCTATGGAAAATGGATGTTTCTGGCATACAGAAAAATCAGTTTATGGACTGTTCTCGGGAACGGAACCCAGGGACTGCCCGTATTTGCTGTCAGAGTGCACAAATGCAGGACTTTGAATGTGACACCCGATGACACAGTTAAGATTGCAAACTTGAAATATTAATTGTTTCTCTTTCCATAGATACTGCCTGAACTGCTGAGTGTTTCCAGCATTTTCTGTTTTTGTTCCAAGCAGATATGTTCAACCTTTTGCTTAAGGGTCACTTAGTCATATTGGAGGACTGATATCTAATGTGAGGTAACCTCCCAGGATAGGTAATGGATGAAAAGATTGGCAATTTATTTGAATGTGAGGGAGAAGTTGTTCCAAAGTGGTCACTAAATATTTAGCCACCAAGTGATGTTCACATAAAAAGCTTAGAGAGGGCTGAACTTTTAGCATGAATGCAACCTTATAAACCTTGGCATTCAAATGAAAGATTCTTCATACCTGAACATTCAAGAGTCATTCAGAAAGTTATGGGCCTTTTATTTAAAAAAAAACTAGAGGGATGTAGGATTGCTGCATATAATATTAAATGGGTCCCATCATTATGCCCGATACTTTCGAGTAACCCAGCAATCTGGCAAACGTAAAACTAATTGAATTCCACGTCTTTCTGTAAAAGTGTCAGTTTCTTGATTTGTGCATCTCCTAATAGGTAGGTCATTCCATTAGGATGGGAAAACAGGTAAATTAGTCCCACTTAGAACTCACCTCAAAGTTGTTGGTATGCATGTTGCATCAGAATTTCTCAAAAATCAGCAAGTTAATTTGAAATCATTTGCTTTTACTTAACAATTAAAGGAAAACAGTTGATATTTTAGATTATGCATGTTTCTTCTTTTTGTCATAGTGGCAAGGGATTCTTTAAAAATGCTGAACAAATGAACCTTCCAGATTCTGAAAGATTTCGGCCTGATAGAAATAAAGGAGCAAATACAGGTTTGTTTTCATTCGTTATATCCTACAAAGTGTGGCACAGATTACCTCATTTAAATATAAATAATTGCACTTGAACTCTTCTGGTAGAAGCAGATTTATTAGTGAGTTTCTAAATGAAATTGGGTATATATTTGAAAAAGGAAAGAATGCATGGCCATAGAGAGGAGTTGGGTGAATGGGAATAATTCTGCTTTTATATATTCATTAGATGTGGATATAACTGACAAGGCCAACATTTACTGCCCATTTCTAGTTGATCTAGTTGTGGTAAAGTACCACCTCACACAACTGCATTCCATGATGCAAAGTACTGTTACATAGGAAGTTTCAAGATTTTTATCCAGTAACTATGACCAACAATATGTATATTTCCAAGGCAGCTGACTGTACAACTTAGAGGGTAACTTGCAAGTGGAGGCATTCTTCGTTATTTCTCACTGTTGCTGCTCTTGGAATACTCTTTGACACTGCTTATTGAACTAAGATTGATTCTTAAAATGTTGTTAGTAGAATGGGCCTTAAGGATGCAAACAGTAATGGAATGCTATGCTTCATAGCAATACTTCGTATGGTAATGGTACCTCACAGATCAACAATTCTCGGCGACCAGATTTCTTCTGAATTGGTCACATTGAGCATATTGATAGTATGACACAACATGATGAAAGTTGTCCTTTGTGTGAAAAAGTAACCTCACCTCTTTAAAGACTGTGTGCAATAGTTACTCCTACTAACATGGCCATATACAGATGCATCTGCAATGGATAGATTAGTATGGACAAGGACAAGTAAATTTTTCCCATGAGCTGGTTCTGCTGAACCAGTTGCAGATGCATTCTGGGAATGATTTTGTTTCAAGACTTGTTCAATATTAATGCTGCCAAGCAGCTGCTAAGTGATAGACATTAATGAACTCCAGCCACAGTACATTCTGCTTTCCTTCCTGTCCTCAGTGTTTCTTCTAAGTGATATGTTCTGAGATCCCATCACCACAGAGGCCAGTCTTTAGCCAATACAAATCACTTCATGTAGTGAAGTACAGATTCATTTTCTGAGGGAGGGTGGAAGGGGCATAATCAGCAGGAGAGTTCCTTGCCCATTTTTAACCTGTTGCCATGATATTGAGCTGTGATTTAATGAAGATTGCAGAAGGTCCTGGAGAAGCATTGGACTTATTTAAAGGTGAGGTGCCAATCTACTAAAGCTGCAATATGGGACCTCTTGCTGTAGGTAAGTAATCTGTGATAAATGACAAAAATAGCATAAAATTGAAGGAGCTATTGATCTAATGACCAATACAACAGATCAAAATAGCAGCATCACTGTGTTTAGTCATAAGTGGTGGTGTTTCATTAATAGGAGGAGGAAACTCTAAGACAGTCCTCATCTTCACCAGTATGAGTTGAAAGGAGGTTAAAGCACTCAATTATGTGAAGATAAAAGTGAATAGATGATCCATCTTGTCTTTCTCCTGAGATCCCACCATTACAGAAATGTTTTCAGCCTTTCAAATTCGTTCATGTGATGTCTAGAAATCATTAACAGCACTGAATATAGCAAAGGCTATGAAAACAGACAAGATTCCAAATGTGGTGCTGAAGACCTGTGCTCTAGAGCCAGCTGCAACACTAGCTAACAATATCGGCATCTACCCAACAATGCGGAAAATTGCCAGGGTACATCTGTTCACAAAAAGGACAAATCCATTCTGGGCTATTTACTAACCAGTCTGTCTACACTCAGTGATCAGCAGCATGATGGGAAAGTGTCACTTGATTGAGCTTTTCAAACATTTCAATACTAATCTTTTCTGGTTCTTTTTTCAGATTTGAACGGTCTATGGTTATATCAACTGAATCAGAATAATTCACAGATCAATTACAGAGCAAAATGTTTGCAATGGTATTATTTGGAGCCATCTCCATCTCAGTGGAACCAAGGTTTACCTGCTTGTCCATGCACCTTTTCCCAAGGACAGCTTGATAAGCAATTCCAGTTCTTTAAATCTGGTATGGATTTCTTTTGCTACTGTTAAATACAATTATTTGATTATTATTTCTTTCAGAATGGAATTGACCGAATTGGTTAAAATGCAGTGTTAAGCAGGTTATATTGTTCATGACGTGTACTTATAATGGTTAAGATCACCCTGTTTTTAAAGTACATTCTCAGGCTTCTTTATGTGCTAAGAAACTGCTTTAATGTCAAAAATAACTGAATCCCATGCGGTGAACACAGCATTACATGTAAATGTATTTTCAATTAAAGTTATTTTCCCTAAATATATATAGATTTAAATACTATCTTCACAGAATATAGTAAACCAGAAAGAGTGCAGGAAAGATTTACAAGGATGTTGCCAGGACTGGAGGGACTGAGTTATAGGGAGAGGTTGGACAGGCTAAGACATTATTCCTTGGAGCATAGGAAATTGAGAGATGATCTCATAGATGTGTATAAAATCATGAGGGGCACTTATAAGGTGAATGCACTCAGTTTTTTTCCCAAGGTTGGGGAATCGAGAACTGGAGGGCATAGGTTTACGTTGAGAGGGGAAAGATTTAATAGGAACTTGAGGGGCAACTTCTCTACACAAAAAGTGGTATGTATTTGGAATGAGCTGTCACAGGAAGTGGTTGAGGCAGATACAGTAACAATTTATAGAAGACAGTTGGGACAGTCACATGGATTGAAAAGGTTTTGAAGGTTATGGGCTAAACACTGGCAAAAGGGACTAAATTGGATGGGGATCTTGGTCGGCATTGACCAGTTGGGCCAAAGGATCTATTTCCATGCTGTATAACTCTATGAGAAAGCAAGGCTATTGACAGGAAAGTTGATGGTCACTATTTGTATCTGATATTGAAAGATGGTACTTCTGATTTATCAAGGAAACTGCAGTTATGTTGCATTTATATGATTAATAATGTTATCTTTTTGTTACATTTCCACAGATACTTCAAATAAGATTCTTCGTAAAACCAGCGAAAATAAATTTAATGCTGGCCAAAGATGTATCTACACTAAGAAGGGGAGTTTTATTGAAGGTTGGCAGGAACGGTACTGGGTACCAATTACACAGTCACCCTCATCAACCAAGAACCAACGTAGGCTTTCACTTCAAGTTGCTGCTGAATATTTTTAAATTTTATAAGCCTATTTAATCACATACATGTGTAAATCTTCTCTCGTAGAATTCGACCTAGAGCCATATAATTGGTGTTGTGAAAAGGTTGATGATCCTAAGTTCTGTGACTGTTATGAAGAGAAAAGACCAAGCATTACCTGTAAGGAATACAGGCCTCCAGGTCAAGGTAACTGACTTTATTTAAATAAGAAAACTGATTATCTCTGCAGAAATTACAGTACTGAAAATTGATTGTAATGCAGTAGTCTTTTCCAATATAAAACATAGAACTTTACAGCACAGTACAGGCCCTTCAGCCCATGATGTTATACCGACCTTTTGACCTACTCTAAGATCAATCTAACCATTCCCTCCCACATACCCCTCCATTTTTCTATCATCCATGTGCCTATCTAAGAGTCTCTTAAACGTCCCTAATGTACCTGCTTCTAGCACGCACCCACTACTATCTGTGTATAAAAAAAAATTAGCTCTGATATACCCCCGTGCCTTCCTCCAATCACCTTAAAATTATGCCCCCTCATGTTAGCCATTTCCACCCTGGGAAAAAGTCTCTGGCAGTCCACATGATCTGTTGCCTCTTATCATCTTGTACACCTCTAACAGATCACCTCTCATCCTCCTTCACTCCAAAGAGAAAAGCCCTAGCTCGCTCAACCTATCCTCAAGAAATCATCATAGAATCAATGAACAGTACAACACAATACAGGCCCTTCGGCCCACAATGTTGTGCTGACCTTTAAACCTCACCTAAGACTATCTAACCCCTACCTCCCACATATCCCTCTATTTTAAATTCCTCCATATGCTGATCTAGCAATCTCTTGAATTTGACCAATGTACCTGCCTCCACCACCACCCCAGGCAGTGCATTTCCATGCCCCAACCACTCTCTGGGTAAAAAAATCTTCCTCTGATATCTCCCTTGAACTTCCCACCCATTACTTTAAAGCCATGCCCTCGGGTATTGAGCATTGGTGCACTGGGAAAGAGGCACTGGCTGTCTACTCTATCTATTCGTCTTAATATTTTGTATACCTCTTATCATGTCTCCCCTCATCCTCCTCCTCTCCAAAGAGATAAGCCCTAGCTCCCTTAGTCTCTCCTCATAATCCATACTCTCCAAACCAGGCAGCATCCCGGTAAATCCCCTCTGCACCCTTTCCAACGCTTCCACATCCTTCCTATAATGAGGCGACCAGAACTGGACACAGTGCTCGAAGTGTGGTCTAACCAGAGTTTTGTAGAGCTGCATCATTACCTCGTGGCTCTTAAACTCAATCCCATGACTTATGAATGCTAATATCCCATAAGCTTTCTTAACTACCCTATCCACCTGTAAGGCAACTTTCAGGGATCTGTGGATATGAACCCCCAGATCCCTCTGCTCCTCCACAATACCCAGAATCCTGCCATTAACTTTGTACTCCGCCTTGGAGTTTGTCCTTCCAAAGTGTACCACCTCACACTTCTCTGGATTGAACTCCATCTGCCACTTCTCAGCTCAGCTCTGCATCCTATCAATGTCCCTCTGCAATGTTCAACAATCCTCCACACTATCCACAACACCACCAACCTTTGTGTCATCTGTAAACTTGCTAACCCACCCTTCTACCCCCTCATCCAAGTCATTAATAAAAATCACGAAAAGCAGAGGTCCCAGAACCGATGCTTGCAGGACACCACTAGTCACAGCCCTCCAATCCAAATGCACTCCCTCCACCACAACCCTCTGCTTTCTACAGGTAAGCCAATCCTGAATCCACACGGCCAAGCTTCCCTAGATCCCATGCCCTCTGACCTTCTGAAGAAGCTTACCATGTGGAACCTTGTCAAGTGCCTTACTAAAATCCATGTAGACCACATCTACTGCACTACCCTCATCAATCTGCCTGGTCACCTCCTCAAAGAACCCTATCAGGCTTGTGAGACGTGATCTGCCCTTCACAAAGCCATGCTGGCTGTCCCTGATCAGACCATGATTCTCCAAATGCCCATAGATCCTTTCTCCAAGAATCCTTTCCAACAGCTTTCACACCACAGATGTAAGGCTCATTGGTCTATAATTCCCTGGACTATCCCTACTACCTTTTTTGAATAAGGGGACAACATTTGCCACCCTCCAATCCTCCGGTACCATTCCCGTGGACAACAAGGACTCAAAGATCCTAGCCAACAGTTCAACCATCTCTTCCCTCACCTCGCGGAGCAGCCTGGGGAATATTCCGTCAGGCCCCAGCTAGTTATCTGTCCTAATATTTTCTAACAGCTCCAACACATCCTCTCTCTTGACATCAACATGCTCTAGAACATTAACCTTACCAACACTGTCCTCAGCGTCATCAAGGCCCCTCTCCTTGGTGAATACTGAAGAGAAGTATTCACTGAGGACCTCACCCACTTCCACAGCTTCCAGGCACATCTTCCCACCTTTGTCTCTAATCGGTCCTACCTTTACTCTTGTCATCCTTCTGCTCTTCACATAAGTGAAAAATGCCTTGGGGTTTACCTTAACCCTACTTGCCAAGGCCTTTTCATGTCCCCTTCTCACTCTCCTCAGTCCCTTCTTAAGTTCCTTCCTTGCTACCCTATATTCCTCAAGAGACCTATCTGATCCTTGCTGCCTAAATCTTATGTATGCTTCCTTCTTCCTCCTAACTAGATGTTCCACCTCTCTTGTCACCCATGGTTCCTTCACCCTGCCATTCTTTCTCTGCCTCACCGGGACAAATTTATCCCTAACATCCTGCAAGAGATCCCTGAACAATGACCACATCTCCATGGTACACTTGCCTTCAAAAATGTCATCCCAATTCGCACTTTCAAGTTCTAGCCTTATAGCCTCATAATTTGTCCTTCCCCAATTAAATATCTTCCCGTCCTCTTTGCTCCTATCCTTGTCCATGACAATGCTAAAGGTTAGGGATCGGTGGTCACTGTCCCCCAAATGCTCACCCACTGAGAGATCTGTCACCTGATCTGATTCATTACCTAATACTAGATCTAATATGGCATTCCCTCTAGTCGGCCTGTCAACATACTGTGACAGGAATCCATCCTGGACACACTTAACAAACTCAGCCCTGTCTAAACCTTTCGTACTAAGCAGGTGCCAATCAATATTTAGGAAGTTGAAATCTCCCATGACAATAACCCTGTTATTCTTGCACCTTTCCAAAATCTGCCTCCCAATCTGCTCCTCAGTATCCTTGCTGCTACCACGGGGCCTGTAGAAAACTCCCAGTAGAGTAACTGCTCCTTTCTTGTTCCTAATTTCCACCCATACTGACTCTAGAGAGGGTCCTTCTACATTATCCACCTTTTCTGCATCCCAGACCAGTAATGCCTCCCCTCTTCCTCTTCTTCCCCCCTCCCTATCCCTTTTAAAACACTGAAATCCAGGAATATTCAGTATCCATTCCTGCCCTGGTGACAGCCAAGTCTCTGCAAGAGCCACAATATCATAGTTCCATGTATTTATCCAAGCTCTCAGCTCATTACCCTTATTCCTGATACTGCTTGCATTTAAGTAAATGCACTTTAGCCCATCCAACCTTCTACTTTTATACCCTATACTCTGCTTCTCCTTCCTCAAAGCCTCTCTATATGTTCGATCTGGCTTTACTTCATGCACTTCTTCCACTGACCTATCCTTCCGGTTCCCATCCCCCTTGCAAACTAGTTTAAACCCTCCCGAACCACACTAGCAAACCTGCCTGCAAGGATATTGGTCCCCCTCGAGTTCAGGTGTAACCCATCCATTCTGTACAGGTCCCACCTTCCCCAGAAGAGATCCCAATGATCCAAAAGTCTAAAACCTTGCCCCCTGCACCAATTCCTCAGCCACGCATTCATCTGCCATCTCCTCCTATTCTTACCTTCACTATCACATGACACTGGCAGCAATCCTGAGATTGCTACCCTTGAGGTCCTGTTCTTCAGCCTTCTGCCTAGCTCCGTAAACTCACTTTTCAGAACCTCATCCCCCTTCCTACCTATGTCTCTCCAATCCAGGTAGCATCCTGATAAATCTCCTCTGCACCCATTCTAAAGCTTCCACATCCTTCCTATAGTGAGGCGACCGGAACTGAACACAATAGTCTACGTGTGGTCTAATCAGGGTTTTATAGAGCTGCAACATTACCTCACAGCTCTTGAACTCAATACCCTGAATAATGAAGGCCAACACGCAATATGCCTTCTTTACAACCCTGTCAACTTGCGTGGCAACTTTGAGGGATCTATGGATTTGGACCCCAAGGTCCCTCTGTTCCTTCACACTGCTAAGAATCCTGCCATTAACCTTGTATTCAGCCTTCAAATTCAAAGTGAATCACTTCACACTTTTCCAGGTTTAATTCCATCTGCCACTTCTCAGCCCAGCTTTGCGTCCTGTTGTAACCCTCAACAACCTTCTACACTGTTCACAACACCACCAACCTTCATGTCATCTGCAAACTTACTAACCCACTTTTCCAATTCCTCATCCAAGTCATTTATAAAAATCATAAAGAGCTGGGGTCTCCTGCGGAACACCACTGGTCACCAACTTAGGAAGCAGGAAAGCAAGAGGACCGACTAAGCAGAATACGCTCCATCTACAACCACCCTCTGCCAATTCCGAAACCACACAGCCTTCTGACCTTCTGAATGAGTCTATCATGGTGAACCTTATCAAACGTCTTACTAAAGTCCATATACACCACATCCACTGCTCTGCCCTCATCCATGTGTTTTGTCACGTCCTCAAAGAATTCAATCAGGCTTGTGAGGCATGACCTGCCCCTCACAAAGCCATGCTGACTATCTCTAATCAGACTATGCTTCTCCAAGTGCTCATAAATCCTAAGAATCTTTTCCAATAATTTGCCCACCACTGGAGTAAGACTCACTGGTCTATAATTCCCAGGGTTATCCCTACTCCCTTTCTTGAACAAAGGAATAACATTTGCCACCCTCCAATCATCTGGTACTACTCCTGTGTAAACTTCCATATGTCAAGCTCAATTTATGTTGAAAAGGAACTTGCATTTGGGGAATATGTTTTCTTTTACACTGGTTACAAATGTTATTTTGTCACATTAGTTGTGTCATCCATAATTGGTACAGATCAAAAACCAGCATACTCTTGCACTACAAAAGCACAGAACAGCAACATAAATATTTTAAAAGCCATGCTAAATTATATCAATACCATAACAAAAAAAGAACAGCCTTGTTTAAAAGAACACAATTAATCATACCTGTCAGAAATTCATGTATCTGAATCGCAATCAGTTGTAGAATTAGCAACAGTGCCACTCCTGCATCACCTTTAGTACAGGTCTGACTCCATTAGTACACTGAACATGATCCCTATCAGCAGGGTCTACCACATTTAGCTTTCCCCTGCCCACTCTGTCCCTTGTATGCAAAGGTACTGCTTCTGCCCAAGCATCATAATTTAATCATTCCTCCATCAGAGGCTGTTCTCACCTGCACAGCTCTTTTAATTGCATATCTGCCAGGCTACCACTGCTCCATCCAAGCCGCAGCAGAGACTGTGTTAAAGTCAGTGGCCTGCATTCCATCCCACTCATTCCCCTCCCCCTCTGGTCTGTTTGTTCCCCCAGTTTCATTTCAGCATAGTCTCAGTAATATACTTAATCCTTACTTTGTCTGTTTAACACGGCAAGAGATTGACCAGTTGGTATTAAAAAGAACAAGGTGTCATTTTAATTCCTTTTTTCAAAAAAATTATGCTGTACTCTCAAAGCAGAACTTTTGAAACAATTCTGCTTCATACATATAAGGTTTAGAATTGGACTCATTGATTTGAGGGCATAAATAACAATGTGTTTTTAGGCTATTGGCTGAAAAACTCAGTTGATAGAAATTTTAATTTAAATTGTCTTAATTTTTTGAAGTATAACATATTACTAAATCTTCACACATTATTTTTGTGTGTTTCTGTGGTAGGGTTGGGGAATGGAGATCCCCACTTATTCACTTTAGATGGACTTTCCTATACTTTCAATGGCCGTGGGGATTTTGTGTTACTTAATATTAATGAATCCAATGATAGAACCATTTTTAAGCTTCACGGACGCACAGTTCAAACTGGTACAGCTAACGCCACAAACTTTGAAGCCTTTGCAGCCCAGCATATATCAAGCAAACCAATCACAGTGAGTACCTCTGTTGTATAAGAACAGCGTCAGACCTAATTAATGATAATGCATCCTCGACTTGTCAGCTAAGGCATGTGCATCTAAATTGTTAAGGATGTTCATTCTGTCAGAATTGTTAGCCCTGTAACTATTGTTTTATTAATGATGATTTCTTGACAGGTCCAGATGACTTTGAATGGTGATGATTCAGTTGATGTGCGATTAAATAATAGTATGGTGCAATTCTCTTCTCCTACTGAAGGTAAGATAAATATATTTTTATTGTTTCAAAAATATACAGTTTACCTGTATAAAAAAATTCTCTGTTTAAAGTTTCTATCTATTGTAAATCAAACAATAAAACGTAATTAAACTTGAGCAATATACTTTATTGAAAGATTTACTGTACCCACCAACATCCATCTCCAAAAATGCAATCTCCTGATGTATTGCTGCAGTCTAGACATAAGATTAATAGTATTTTGTTCTCCTGATTTCTTGGCATAGCCCAAAGTATTAATGGAGTCATCAGCCAGGGTCCATTGCCATTACATGGGGCAGGAAATAGAAACAGCTGCTGGATTAGACAGGTTGAAACTCTCTAGTCTGGCACCCTTGGGAGCACAGATACAGAAACATATGCCTAACTCCAAGGCTTGCCCGTTCAATCTGCATATTTATTGCCAGCCATGTAAAGTTGAATAAAGCTTAAAACAGAAAATAAAACTACCATTAATGCCATCAGAAATAGTTTTTATTATTTCATGAAATATAATATGAAGCTTGCAACTGAAAAGATATACTCTGCTTTCATTTAAACTTAATGTTGTTGAAACATAGGTATAATAAAGTTTAAAACAAAATAAATATAAATAAACTTGGCGGCCTGACACTTCTAATACAGCTGCCCTGGAGGCCACTCTGCAAACTAATGGCACCAGATTAAAAATATGCTGGACCAGAGACTTTCTACCTTTGGTTCAAGAAAGAAATTAGCAACAAGAAAGCCAAAGATTCCAAACAGTATTCCTTAAAAGGTGCAGATAAACAAAAATAAAAAGTTACAATTCTGTCTTTAGCCATCAGTGGTAGGGCTTCTGGGGCTTGACCACACAAATTTACTCCTGGGGATTATTACGTCAACAAAGGTATAGGCAGGCAGAATCCCACCACATTTTCCTTTCTCTCCTCATTTCTAGTAAACTCTTGTTATGACAGTGTTTTTAGATGCATAAAAGGTAAGAGAGAGGCAAGAGTGGACATTGGACCACTGGAAAATGATGCTGGAGAAGTAGGAATAGAGAGCAAAGAAATGGCAGAGGAACTGAATAGATCCTTTGCGTCAGTCTTCATAATGGAAGACACCGCTAACATGCTAGAAATTCAACAGAGGGGGCAGAGATGAGTGTAGTGGCCAATACTAAAAAGAAGGTGCTGGGGAAGCTGAAAGGCCTGAAGGTGGATAGATGGACTACACCCCAGGGTTCTGAAAAAGGTAGCTGAAGAGATTGTGGAGGCAATAGTAGTGATCTTTCAAGAATCACTGGAGTCAGGAAGGGTCCCAGAGGACTGAAAAATCACAAATATAACACCCCTGTTTAAGAAGGGAGGGAAGCAAAAGATAAGAAATTATAGGCTGGTTAGGCCGACCTCAGTTGTTGGTATTAAAGAGCTCATTATTATAGATAAAATTTTGGAGTACTTGGAAGTACATAATAAAATAAGGCAAAGTTAGCATGGTTTCCTTAAGAGGAGATCTTACCTGCCAAATCTGTTGGAATTCTTTGAGGAGGCAACAAGCAGATTAGACAAAGGAGAATCAGTTGATGTTATTTACTTGGATTTTCAGAAGGCCTTTGGCAAGGTGCCGCACATGAAGCTGCTAAACAAGATAAGAACCATCGGTGTTAGAGGCAAGGTACTAGCATGGATAGAAAATTGGCTGACAGGCAGAAGGCAGAGACTGGAGATAAATGGGAATATGTTGCCACAGAGGGCTGTGGAGGCCAAGTCATTGGGTGTATTTAAGGAAGAGGTTAATAGGTGCTTGATTGGTAAGGGGGTTAAGGGTTATGGGGAGAAGGTGGGAGAATGGGATTGAGAGGAAAACAAATCAGCCATGATTGAATGGGGGAGCAGACTCAATGGATCGAATGGCCTGGTTCTGCTCCTATATCTTATGATCTTATAACTTTTGCAATTGTCTTTTGGAGCTGAATTGTAAGTCCTGGAGTAGCCTTTTGTGAGTCAAGGTTCAATATCCTCTCCCACTGCTTCCACTTGCCCTTCTCTTCCCCCCCCCCCCCCCAACCCATACTCATCCCTGTCCCCCTCTGTTTCCCCTTACCCCACTTTCCCATTCCCCTCTCTGCTCATCCCCTCTGGGCCCACAGAACAAGTAACCTCTCATGTGCCAGGTAAGTAGTAGGATCTCACCTGACTCGATCAACTTTGACAGGATCAGCAGTGGAGATCTGTATTTTCCATTCCTTGACCA
Organism: Pristis pectinata; assembly: GCF_009764475.1. Lineage (NCBI taxonomy): Eukaryota > Metazoa > Chordata > Chondrichthyes > Rhinopristiformes > Pristidae > Pristis > Pristis pectinata. Next base: position 93,371,414 of record NC_067410.1, read on the forward strand.
GAGTGTGGCATGCATTAACCTTTTGCACCACTTAAGATGCCAGTCAGAAATAAAGGTAAATGTCTTGCTCTCATTCTTTCAGCAATTTTTGCATGTTGCCTAAGTTTGCTTGAAATTCCAGTGTGTGACGTTAAATTATGGCAACCTCAATACAAAGTGCAATAGCAATGTCTACAAAGTGCTGTTGGTAATATTAAGGAAGGACTAATTTAAAATATCATTTGATGTTCTTCCTGATTTATAAAGGGCAGTAATCCTTACCAAATACCAGAGAAAAGAATGTGATTATAATTAATTCAGCTTTCTTCTACTAATATTGCTGGTTGTCATTTCTAGGCTTAGTATTTTTTGGATGCCCTTTGTGTTAGATGAAAGATTGATCTCCTTGAACATTCAGGTGTGTTATTTATCCTTACAGATAATAAAGAAGTATATTATGAAGATACCCTTTATCTGGAGAAAAATGGAAACTCATCAATAGTTGCTTTATTTGAGGATGGAATTTCATTAACAGTAACAGCAAGATTTAAAATGTTAACTATAGTAACCAGTTTACCAAAAATATATATGAACAAAACAGAAGGTCTTCTTGGTAAGTCAACTTTTGCTGATGACACATTTGGGTACCGACACATTTGGGTACCAACGCATATATGGTTTTTGTTATGATGGGTGTGTACCCCTTTAAAAATTCTTGTATCTGGCCAACTTGTCACTGTTATTGATATATTGTTTCATTGTAGATCTTGCTAGAGAGATTGTGTACCAAAACATAACGAAATTTAGGAATATTAAGGATGAAAATTAAAGATGTGATTGTGCTAAAGATAGTGCAGAAGAGATTCACCAGCATGTTGCATAGGTTGCATGACTTTAATTATTAGGAGAGATTGAATAGGCTGGGCTTGTTTCCCCTGGAGTGAAGGAGGTTGAGGGGTGACCTGACAGAAATATATAAGATTATGAGGAGAATAGATAGAATAGATGATAAAAATCTTTTTCCCTTATCAAAAACAAGAGGGCATAGGTTTAAGGTGAGATTAAGGAGTTTTAAAGGGGTTCTGAGGGATTAGTTTTTTAACACCATGGTTGATATCTGGAACACGCTGCCAGAGGTGGTGGAATCAAATGCAATTACTATGTTTAAGAGGTACTTAATTCGACAAAGCCTAGAAGTATACGGTCCTAATGCAGGCAAATGGGATTGGTGTAGGTGGACAAGAAAGGTCGGCATGGATGTGGTAAGCCAAAGGGCCATTTCTGTGTTGTAAGATTCTATGACTCTATAAATGTTTCTTTCCACAATACAAGTTATTTTTATAATTGAAGTACCTTTGTTTGCTAATTTAAATTGGGTTTATTTGAGTCATGGTCATTGACTTCAGGAAGCAGGGTGGAGTATCAATGGTGCTGAGGTGGAGACGGTTGAGAGCTTCAAGTTCCTAGGTATAAATATCACCAATAGCTTGTCCTGGTCCAACCATATAGACACTGTAGCCAAGAAAGCTCACCAGTACATCTACTTCCTCACAAGGCTAAGGAAATGTGGCATGTCCCTGATGAACCTCACCAATTTTATTGATGCACCATAGAGAGCATCCTATCTGGATGCATCATGGCTTGGCGTGGCAACTGCTCTATCCAAGGCGTCAAAAAAATTTCAGGGAGTTGTGAATACAGCCCAGTCTATCACGAAAACCAGCTTCCCCTCCATTAACTCTGTCTACACCACCTTCTGCCTCAGTAAAGTAGTCAACGTAATCAAAGACTGCTCCCACCCTAGTTATTCTCTTTTCTCCCCCCTTCCATCAGGCAGAAGATACAAAAGCTTGAAATCATGTACCATCGGGCTCAAGAACTGCTTCTGTCCCACTGTTATAAGACTGTTAAACAGACCTCTTGTATGATAAAAATGAACTCTTGATCTCTCAGTGTACCTCGTCATGGCCCTTGCACCTTATTTGCCTACCTGTACTGTACTTTCTCTTTAACTATAACACAATATTCTGTATTCTGTTATTGCTTTTCCTTTTGCACTACTTTGGTGTACTTGCATTTGGAATGATCTGTCTGGGTAGTATGCAAAACAAAGCTTTTCACTGTATATTGGTACATGTTACAATAATAAACCAATTCCAATTCATGCAGTATGGAAACAGGCCCTTTGGCCCAGGGAGTCAATGCCAACCGTCACACACCCATTTACTCTAATCCCAATTGGTTCTCCTCAGATTCTACCACTCACCTACATTGTATGGGAAATTTACAGTGGCCTATTAACGTACTAACCTGCAGGTCTGTGTGATGTGGGAGAAAGCCAAAGCACCTTTGGGGAAACTCATGTGATTACAGGGAGAAGGTGTAAACTTCTCACAAACAGCAGGGTGCTGGAACTGTGAGACAGCAATTCTATTAGTTGTGGCACTCTGCCACCCTAGCTATCCTCCAGTTTCTTAGGGAGTAAATGACAGAAACTGCTGAGCCAGGTGCTCTTCAAATTTGGAACATACATTTCACATAGATAAACTGGCTGCCCCCGGAACTCTCTGCGCAAAAGATACTGTACATTTCACTGTGTGTTTCGATGTGACTAATAAAGATATCTAATCTAATCTACTCCTTGATCAATTTAACATTTTATGTTTCCATATGAAAGTTATCTAACTTTAATTCTTATATTACCTTTTGTTAAATCAATCCAAAAACAATCAAAGAAGTAGCACTGTAAGACGTACCTGTACATAAAGATCTGTTAAAAACATACTGGTTGTAACACAAAATATCTGACCATATTCCTGCATAACATCCTTAAAGATTCTATAAGCTGTTTCAACTTTAGTTCTAAAACTTGATTAATTTCTAAATTTATCAGCCTTTTTCCATCACCATAAATGAAAATCTGGGTAAACCTATGATCGAGTTTGTAATTTTAAAAAGTAGAGTCAGTTCAGGTGATAATTGAACAAACTGCAGCCTTTCAAATTTGCCACGTTTTGTTTTGTAAAATCTTTGTTAAAATTCAAACCTGTTGCAAATGTATTTTTTTTTTGCTTCTAGGATTGTGGAATGATAAACAAGATGATGATTTCAAAATGCCCAACGGGTCTTTTATTCCAGCAAACAGCACAGACTCTATACTTTTCAGTTATGGATTAACATGTGAGTTCTAAAATTATATGCCATAGGCAAAATATTTGCATGGGAAAATTAAAACTTTCTCTATACCAACAGAATGCACTTTCACTTTTTGTGCATGCAGTATAGTGTCCATCAGCCTCTTTGTTTACATATCAATATCTTTACCAATAGGGGAAGTGCCCAGTGACCAGTCCATTTTCACAACTCAAAACGTAGCGTCAAAAGCTACAGATAGTTTGTTTACACCTCAATTTTTGGATGAGCTCCGACAGAATATGACCTTGTACAACATGTTTGCCACGGATTGCAACAACAACACTCAATGTATTTATGATGCATTAAGTACAGGAAATAAAGAAATTGGGTTATCTACAGCAGAAACAATCAGAAAATTGATAGAAGATGTGAAAATACTAAGTAAGCAATTTATTATTATTCAAAATATAAAAAGCTGTTATTTCATGCGTGTGTGCATTTGCCTGCATAAGGTACAAAGGAAACTTGCCAGACACATTACACCCAATATTTGTTTGTAAACTTAGTATCCTGAGTAGATCTTCGTGTCTTGAAAGTAGGTAATTTGTCTGAGAAAGTTTGAGTTGTGATGTACATGCCTGACATGATTATTATAATAATGACAAATGAAACATGTATCACTGTGATTATTTAATTATTTATTTCACATTTTTCATCCAATTATAGATTCATTTCCTCCTACAATTGAAGGAACTAGTATGATTTCTACAAAGCTGTTTGAACAAGTAATTAGTTACTACACAGCAACACAACAAACTGGAAGTGATGTTGTATTTACCCCTTACATATCCCAGGATCTAAATATAACAGGTAATATTTTACTAAATATTGTGTTCATTGCAAAACAATTATTTATCAAAACAGGCTTATTATTTGGGTTCAACTCAACTTAAGACAAATGAGTCAAATGCAACTTCTCTCTAACACTTTTAAGTCAAAATAGGCCTGATAGTCTTAATAAGACTCTGGTAAAGATGTGTTTACAGAATAAAATTTCTCATAGGTCTGCAGAAAGTAAAATAGCATTCAGCATAGTCCAAATAATCATACTGTTGCAAGAGGAGCTATTGCTTAGTGAGGATAGGGAACATTTTTGGGAGAACAAACTTGAGAAGGTCAGCTCCATCACCTGCCAAAATCTAGTTCCAATAGTGTACCTATAACTTTACCCTTGGTAGGTAATAAAGATCTACAACTTGCAGCTAATATTTGTCCTGATTAAAATGTATATACCTTGAATAATAAACAGCTACCATATTAGACACACCCACTGTTTAAAGAAAAATCTTTGCAAAAATTTTAAATGTTTTACACATTCTGCTAAATGGGGTTACTGAATATGATATTGATGGCTTAATTGATGAAGCCTTATAACATTTATACATGATATCCTGAGATCTTTGATCCTTCTATTTCAGTTGAGTATACATGAGCTTCAACAACCTTTCTTTTATTTTGTAAAATATTAAAATAATAAAACATTAAAATAAACAAGATCAATTGAAACAAAACTATTCTACCTCTTTTGACACCTCTTTTAACCATTTTATTTTTAATTCAATAGAAAATGGAACTTTGATTTGGCTTCCGACAAATAGAAGTGGAATAACAGTAGACGTTGAAGCAGTTGGGTCTAATAACCAATCCTCGGTCATTAGGCCCCAGCTAGTGTTATGTGACTGTGGTGAGAATGGAGAGTGCAATATCAATGAAACCACTCGAATCACTGGTTCATCTGTCTATGTGAGTGCAAATTAAAAGAATAGATTCAGACATAACAATTTTTGTACTATCTTTACTTAAACAGTAGAAAATGAAATTCATTGAAACTCGGGGGGATGGGGGGAATATTTATAGTATGAGAGTTGGAGCAGACAGCTCTCAAATATCAAGGTCAAGGAAACACTATAAGGTCTACCAATTTCATGCTTCTTAAATATACCTGGTCAACCTCAATTTCTTGTCTATTTAGAGATATTGTAACTTGCAGGTTGTCAGCACAAGGACCTTCCCCCATTGAATTATATCATAAGACTACTATCTTCGGTAAAAAGAAGTTGCATCAGATGTCCTAATCTAGTTTGAGTTCCCTTGTATTTGAACTCTGCAAATGAGTATTTTGCTTTCTAAGCTTAACTGCATTGATTTAATTATTATTTGCTCACACACTGGAATTGTGTCACTTGGAATATGAAACTGCCTGTTGTCAACCAAAATTTTGGACAAACGCTTGAAGCTTATCATTCAAGAGTACAAATTAGCAAAATCAATCAGGGTTGTACTAGACAAGCTGAGAATCACCTAGTAAACAAATTCTGTTTATTAATAATAATAATAACTGTTCTATAGACAGATGGTGCACAAGAAATGCCCATGGGCAACTTCTGGCCCTTAAGGTCTTTCTTAGAACATGACTTGAGCTCTAGCCTTTGACGGCAAAACAGGATGTTCTACAGGTCAACTCAGCTTGCTCCCAGGTGGATGCCATTTATCGTGACAATAAAAAACAAAAAATGCTGGAAACACTCAGCAGGTCAGGCAGCATCTGGGGAAATGGAAGCAAATAATCTTTTAGATCGAGAACCGTTTGTCAGAACTAGGAAAGAGAAAAAACAGATTAGTTTGCATTAGCAGAGAATTTGAGGGAAACGTGATAGAACAAAGGGAATAACTCTTAATGGGAACTGTTAGAATAGCAATTAGAAGCCTATCGTCAGTGTAACGTGTTGTTAGTAGCGAGGCTGTGGGGCATGTCCAGCAGGCTAGACTGCACAAATACAAAAAGAAAAACTGTGCCAAAATGGGTAGAAATAGCTAGTTCTGAAACGGCCAGAAAGAAAGTGAATTATCCAAAGTTGGAGAATTTGATATTGAGTCCAGAAAGCTACATTGTGCCCAGACAGAAGATGAGGTACGTGACATGCATAAGTACTAAGGAAAATATCCATATGAATCCCTCGCTACTGGCATCCTTGTTTTGTATTTTACTTTCTTGTAGACCACCTGGTCTGTCTTAATGCATGTTTCCATTTAATTGCTAGACCTAAATGAAACTTGTTTAACGTGTAAAAACTTAACTCAGGAATAATACTTAGACCAAACTAAAATTGTTTTTTTATAGATAGCTGCATGTAGATGTAAAGAAGGATTCACTGGTAGGAGCTGCCGATCTTCGGTAGAACTTTGTCAAGTTCTCACATGCTTCATTGGAGTAAACTGCTCCTCTTCTGGGTGTGGATCATGTCCTGCTGGATTGACTGGGGATGGAATACATTGTTTGGGTGACACATTTTTAATTTTCCTGCTTTTTAAAAAATTGAACAAATCTTGCCATTCTGGAAACACAAATCACACAGATTTTATTCAAGCTCTGTTGTATATATCCCAACAGACATAGATGAATGCAAAGACAAAAACCCATGTTCTCCAAATGCAACATGCACTAATACTCCGAGAAGTTATAATTGTACTTGCAACTCAGGATTTTCAGGTAGGTGTGATCTAAGTAGTATGTAATAAAATTGGGATTTGTCTCAGTATTATTATTGTTCCTTAAACATAATACATTAGTTAAACATGTAGTTCTGGTATAATTTTATAAAGCTATCAAATTATTTTGTATGTGTGCAATTTGTCTACATGTCCATTCGTTCTTAATTAAACTCAAATTGTGGTCCAAGTGTCTCCAGTTGATTGGTTAGTTATTTTTACCCCTTTTCAGGTATTTTTCCCCAAAGGGATGGATGATATGTAAATGTGGTAATGATCTTTTTGTGTTATGTATCTCTTAGACTGCAGTTCTCAAAAATTGCTGCCAGACCCCAGAAAACTCTCACCATGTTTGTGCGTTCTGTTTCCCTATGTTAATTAGGAAATGCAGTATTCAAGGAGAACTCAGAAATCATAGATCAAGTTGAATAAAATGGATTTGCAAATTTAGCAGTAGGATGTAAAGATACTGAGACATACAACATTCCAGCAGGGTGGACCGGAAACCCTCCTGGGAAACCATATGGATGGCAATTTTCTACTTTTCATATTGAATCTTGGGGTTTTCAGCAAGTCTTTAACACCAGATGAAATCCTCTAAACTTTCCGGGCGAATAACTGTGAAGACATGTACCCATAAAAAAAAGGATGGACTATTCAACTGAATTACTTTATGCCTGCATCGACTTAGCAAGTGACAAAAGATTATTTCAGAGTATTACCTAACTATCCTTGAGGTTGTTTACTTTATGGAATGCCTGAAAAAAATGGCATCATGATTATTGTAGGATAAAGCTACTTTCTGAAATTCAAAGACCATAAAGTGGATAAGAGTTTATGGTTAATACACAGTTTACAATAACAAAATCCATCTTTTACACAATTCTAGGCAATGGGACATTTTGCAGTGACATTACTGAATGCTCAGCATGTTCACCCAATGCTGTCTGCAATGAAACAGAAGGGAAATTCAGATGCATTTTTAATGAAGGATTCACAGGCAATATTGTGATTAATGACTTAAGAAATGCTTCTTCAAATTCAGTTTCCATATTTAATTTAAGCCATTTCTAAATGTTAGCTGATCCAAAACATACAGCAGTTATTGCTTCAAAATTTAGCAAGGATTGTGCAGGGTTTTGTCAGCTGTTCCATGTGGTTTCTCAACACAAGAGCTAGCAATTTTCAGAAATTCAGAAGAACTAAATTTACCAGTCAGGTTCTGCAAACTACTACTTGACTGCGTTCTGATCTGGAATAGGGAATCTGCCCCTGATATCAGGAGTTTTGTCACAGGAGTCCAACCAGTTAGTTAACAAAAGTTTCTGTTGGTAATCTGGAAAAAGAAGGGATCTGAATTTTCCTGAGTGGGCGTGCATGCTGGTCAATCTTCCCATTATCCTGAATTTCTCTGGATTTGGAAGGCCAATCTCACTGTCAAAATATTCCTGGAGTTGAGTGCTGGACCCCAAATGACAGCGGGGCTTTGAATGACATTGTAAATGACAGAGGATAGCAAAGCTCAGATGCCACTTTGTCATTTAGATGTCACTTTGTCATCAAAGTACGGGCACCACGATGTTGTGCCAACCTATATAAACCTACCCCACTATCAATCTAACCCTTCCCTCCTACACAGCCCATAACCCTCCATTTTTCTTGTATCCATGTTCTTATCCAAGAGTCTTTTAAATGTCCCTATTGTATCAGCCTTTACCACCAGCCCCGGCAGTGCCTTCCAGGCACCCACCACTCTCTGTGTAAAAGGAAGAACTGACTTCTACCCACACTGACTCAGTAGACAATCCCTCCACAATCCCTGCCCTCCCTTTCTGCAACTGTGATACTTTCCCTGCCATTCCCACCCCCTCTTTTACCCCCCTCCCTATCCCTTCTGAAATATCTAAACCCCAGAACATCAATCAGCCAATCCTGCCCTTGTGACAGCCAAGTCTCTGTAATGGCCACAACATCATAATTCCATGTACTAATTCATGCTCTAAGTTCATCACCCTTATTCTTTATACTTCTCGCATTAAAGTAAACACATTTTAACCCATCCAACTGATTGAATGTCTGCTCTATCCACTTTGCCTATCCTTCCTCACGGTCTCTCTGCACGTTGCATCTACCTTAATGCCAATGCTCCATCATCTGACCTCACACTCTGGTTACCATCCCCCTGCCAATTTAGTTTAAACCCTCCCCAACAGCTCTAGCAAACCTGCCTGCAAGGACATTGGTCTCCCTCGAGTTCAGATGTAACCCGTCCCATTTGCACAGGTCATGCCTTCCCCAGAAGAGATCCCAATGATCCACAAATCTGAAACCCTGCTCCCTGCGCCAACCCTTCAGCCACTCATTCGTCTGCCATATCTTCCTAATCTTACCCTCACTGGCACGTAGCACAGGCAACATTCCAGAGATTACTACCCTTGTGGTCAAGGCAATAGTGGTTTTTCACTATATTTGAAAATGCCTTACAATTAAAAGAACAAATTATATTATACTTTTGGTTTAATTGTTTAAAATATGTTAAGTTAGCTGCAAATCTAAATAATAATTAATAATTTAAAATACAATTAACTCAGATAAGGAAATGTAACTAGTTTTATTCTAATATTTCTTTCTGCTGTCCTACAATTCCTAATGTAAACAAACAGGATCCCAAAACAGCATATTTTAGTGAGAGAAAAGAAAAAGTCTCTCCTTAGGATTGAGATTATTCATCACACTGATTATCTGACATGTTAGTTAAAAGCATTCTCATTAGGCTGTTGATCTAAGGTGTGCTTGCAGGGTAAAGTGGAGGACACTGCTATTACTTTCAGCGATAATATAAGTAACAACATGCTTGGTGCAGGTGTCGAGTAATATCATGCAGGAATTCTGAGAAGTGATTCTGAATTAAGACTACCGCCTTTCAATGCTTATGTTTAGTCTTTTGTATATGCTACTTCTTGCTGAACACTCACATGAACCACACTGTTACATTTTCCACTGAATGGAAAGCCACTTATAACATAGAAAAGTGATTGCTTTTGGTTGTGAAAAAAATCTCAGTGATATAATTCTGCAGTCTTTTAAATGATCGTCTATCTGCAGTCACTTAGAATATAAATTTTCCTTCTTTTACTTGTACTCTAGGAAATGGAACAACCTGCACAGCATTGTCAGATCCATGTGCCTCTTCCCAGTGCCCTCCCACATTCTGCTGTAATGGAGGAACCTGTACTCTCAACCCTGCTGAAAACTGCAAACCAACCTGCCAGTGCCCAAATCCATACACAGGAGAGCAGTGTACACTTGGAATTCCGATATATATTGCAGAACCATCACCAAGTATGTTACAATTTGTTTATTTAAACATATTGAATGCAAATAGGACTATTTCAATATTGTACAAGTCAAATATTTGACATATTGGAATCGTAGATGATAATGAAGGTGAAAAGATAAAACAAAAAACAGTGAACTTGTAAAACAGCTTCCAGATCCTCAAGATTCCCATACCTTCATGTTACTTCTGAAGAGCAGTTGGAGGTATTGCATGGGCAAACATTGTAGTTAGCTCAGACATAAGAATGTTCCACAGATGCTGGAATCATGCTAGAACATACGTGCTTCTGGATGAATTTCCCCAGCAGTACCACAGAATGTATTTTGTTTGTTTGTATTAGTTTGAGCAGTATTTATTGTGTTTGTTTAGACTTGCATGGTGTCTCACAAACTGCAGTGTTAAATCTATTAAAAGCTAATCTCCTGTGTTATTACATACATATAGAAAATGAAACTATAACATGTATGCTTGATATCTAATTAGCAGAGAAGTTCCTCTGCCTGTTGCAGATTTATCTGTCAGACTTGTTGCAATTTCATTACCAAAAATTGATCACAGTTACAGCCAACTACATGACAGTGAATGTGCCAGAAAATAATTTCAGTCTATAATCAGAATTTTAAAAACAAATGATTTATTTAACAATATATTTTTGAAGCTGTGAACGTCTGCTGGTTCGATGAAAATATAACATTCTTACATTCAAGAGAATAATGAGAATCAATTATTTTGTTTCAAAGAGTCCCAGTCTTAGCTGCTAAATCAACTCTGTTGAAGGCGGTCATATAATTAAATAGTTTTATTATGGTGCTAGTCAGAGGATGAAATTGAGCCACATGTTCTGTCATAAAAACAATGAAGGAACCTCCCCTTTCCCTGAGCTAGTTCACATTATCGGTAAGTGATAAATGGGAAAGGTTAGTCAGACTTTCCCTTTTTTTGCAATTAGACATATTTGTCATATATCTAATTTTAATATTAGTCATATTAATCTGACTACTAAACATCAGTTGTGAGAAAATACGTCTTTACTTTCAGCTCTTCCCAAGAGATCAGTCAATATTACATTGACTTTAACAACTGTCGGTGAGACTTTGGAAAATAGCACATCTTTGGCTTATAACCTCAAAGCAAAGGTATGACCATTTCTTTCTCTTTACTTGTTGCAAATTTATTTGTTGACAGTGGTATTTGAACATTCTGTATCAGTGTAGATTGTCTAAGAATGGTAATTTCTTAAAGGTGTTCACAAATATTAACAATGTTGTCAACGTGAAGCAGAAATATAGCATAGGTTTTGTCTCAAGAATCTAATGTTACATTATTCCAAACCAAGAACAAGAACTTGTCTCACACTATTTGGGTATCACACAAAGCCAAGTTTAAAAAGCTCGTAGGCCAGCCCATAGTACACTTGGAAATTTTGAAGTTTTATTTTCATACTCATAATCAGGTCAGCTCGCATGAATTCTCTAACAATAAAAATGTAAACCAGATTTGGATGCCAGTGAGCAAAATTGTAGCTGGCGTTTTCCATTGGCACTGGGTTGGGACCGACATGGGAGCAAGCAGCATTACTGGGTGGGCATTGCAGTTATCCGTTCCTAGGGAAATTATGATGGTGACGACAGATAAATATATTAATGATTGATTCATTATCATTTTTAAAAGCTGGATAATGTGCTAATAGTGAGTAAGTATTCTAGGTAGATAACAAAACTAAGTGAAAACTGTTGGAGAATAACTGTTGGAGAAAATCAGATGGAGAATAATATCCATAGAAAAGGAGATAAATAAGTGATGTGTGAAAGGTCATTGATGAAAATGTAATCATAAAAGGTCTATTCCGTGGTTTTCTGGTACTTACCATCTTAAACATTAGAATATATGTGCAGTCTTTTGAACTGAATGTTAACTTCTGTTTCTTTAAGCTGAGAGCATAGAACAGGATAGCACAGGAACAGACCCTTCGGCCCACGATTGTGTGCCAAACTAATTAAGCTAATGACATATAATTAAACTAATCCCTTCTGCCTGCACACGGTCCATATCCCTCCATTCTCTGCATACTCACGTGCCTACCTAAGAGCCTCTATCGTATCTGCCTTCACCGTCATCCCTGGCAGTGTGTCAGGCAGCCACCACTCTGTGTGTAAAAAAAGAAAATTTGCCTCACATACCTCCTTTACTTAAATGCATGTCCTCTAGTATTAGATATTTCGACCCTTGGAAAAAGAGAAGTGGATGTTGTCTATGTGGATTTTAGTAAGGCATTCAACAAGGTTCCTCATCCAGAAGATTAAGATGCATTGGATCTCGTAATTTTACAAACTTCTATCAGGTCTCCACCCAGTCTCTGCCGCTCCAGAGAAAACAACCCTACTTTGTCCAAACTCATGTTATAGCACATGCCCTCCTAATCAAGCAGCATCATGGTAAACCTCTTCTACACGCTCTCCAAAGACTCCACATCCTTCCTATAATGGGGCGACCAGAATTGAATGTTATACTCCAGATTCATCCTAACCATAGTTTTATAAAGCTGCTATGTAACTTCCTGACTCTTGAACTCAATGCCTTGACTAATAAAGGCAAACATACCATATGTCTTGTTTACCACCCTATCGACTCGTGCGGCCACTTTCAGAGAGCTATGGACTCAAACCCCAAGATCCTTCTGTACATCAACGCTGTTAAGGATCCAGCCATTAACTGTGTACTTTCTCTTTACAGCTCATCTCCAAAAGTGCAACACCTCACACTTGCCTGGATTAAACTCCATCTGCCATTTCTCTGCCCATACCTGCAACTGCTCTATATCCCACTGTATCCTTTGGCAATCCTCTACACTATCCACAATGCCACCAATCTTTGTGTCATCTACAAACTTGCTAACCCACCCATCCACATTTTCATCAGTCATTTATGTATATCACAAACAGCAAAGGTCCCAGTACGGATCCCTGCAGAACACCACTAGTCACTGACCTCCAGCCAGAATAAGACCCATCAACCATTACGCTCTGTCTTCTATGGGGAAACTAGTTCTGAATCCAAACAGCCAAGTCATCGTGGATCCAATGCATCTTAGTCTTCTGGATGAGTTTACCTTGAGGGACCTTGTTGAATGCCTTACTAAAATCCACATCGACAACATCCACTGCTCTCCCTTCATCAATCACCTTTGTCACCTCCTTGGAAAAACTAAGTCAAATTAGTAAGACGTGATCTGCCCCACAAAGCCATGCTCACTGTCCTAATTAGGCCATGCTATTCCAAAAGCTTGTAAATCCTATCCCTTAAAATGCTCTCCAATAGCTTCCCTACCACTGACATGAGACTCACCGGTCTGTAATTTCCAGTATTATCCCTATTTCCCTCCTTGAGGGAATGAACAACATTAACAACTTGCTAGTCCTCAGGGTCCTCGCCTGTGGCTAGAAAGGACACAGAGATCTTGGTCAAGGCTCTAGCAATAACATCTCTTGCCTCTCTCAGTAATCTGGGGTATATCACATCAGACCCTGGAGACTTATCTACCTGAATGTTCTTCAAGAGACCCAACACCACCTCTTTCTTTATCTCAAAATGCCCTAGCATATTCGCATGCTCCACTCTGATCTCACTATCCTCCAATTGCTCACATTCTAAAATGTTTTGTATAAAAGAATTAAATTTTCTGTTTAACTGTACTGTAATAATATTTGGGATCAAGCAGAGGGTGGTAGTGGAGGGTTTTTCAGATTGGAAGCTTGTGACCAGTGGTGGGTGATAGGTCCTCTGTTGTTTGTCATATATATTAATGACTTGGATGAGAATTGTAGGTGGCATGATGATTTAGCTTGGAGATGACACCAACATTGCTGGCAATAATGGACAGTGAAGAAGGTTGTCTATGGTTACAACAGGGCCCTGGGGAGTGTTGTATCCTAAGGTGTCTCTGTTCAACAAGTGCATAGTTTCCTCAAAATGGGACCACTGGGTGGTAAGGAAGGCGTATGGTATGCTTGCCTTCACTGGCCGAGGCATTGAGTTTAAGAGGTTGGATGTGACGTCACAGTTGTACGAAAGGTTGATTAGGGTGCAGTTAGAGTATTGTCACCCCACACGAGGAAGGATGTGATGAAGCTAGAGAAGGTGCAGAAAAGACTCACAAGGATATTGACACCAGAGATTCTGCAGATACTGGGATCTGGAGTATCACACACAAACTGCTGAAGGAGCTCGGCAGGTCAGGCAGCATCTACGGAGGGAAATAAGCAGTCAATTTTATTTCCCTCCATAGATGCTGCCTGACCTGCTGAGTTCTTCTAGCAGTTTGTGTGTGTCACAAGGATGTTGTCTGGATTGGAGGGCTTGAGTTATCCGGAGGTCTGTTTTCCCTGGAGCAAAGAAGGCTGAGAGGTGACATGAGGAACGTATGTAAAACTATAAGAGGATTGGTAGGGTAGTTGGCCATTGTCTGTTTCCTATGGTGGGGGTGTCTAAAACTAGAGGGCATAGGTTTAAGGTGAAAGGGAGAAGGTTTAAAGGGGATCTGAGGTGTAAACCTTTTGGACAAAGAGCAGTTGGTATCTGGAAGGAGCTGCCAGAGAAGGTGCTGCAGGTGATAGGAACAGTAACATTTGAGAGGTATCTTGACAGGTACTTGAATGTGCAGGGCACAGGGGGATATGGAACTAATGCAGCAAGTGGGATTAGTGTAGAAAAGCATGATGTTTGGCATCGACATGGTGGGCCAAAGAGCCAGTTTCTATGCTACACAACTCTGATTTAATGCACGTTCCTGTCCTCTTTCTACAGCTGTCCTGCATGTGTCTAACACAAAACAATCAGTAAAGCCTCTGAGATGGCAGTATGGCTACTTAGAAGCGTATTGTGCTCTGCACTGCAGCTGCACAAAATTCTGTACCACAAAGCTAGTCCAGCTGATATGAATCTGCTCACTGGTCAGATTTATTTGGTGCCCCACCAGGTTCAGGAACGGCTACTTTCCTCCAACCATCAGGTTCTTGAACCGACCTGCACAACCCTTAACATACCTCAGCAATGGAACACTACAGACCACCTCATGCACTACCATGGACTTGTGTCTGATTGTGTCTTTTTGCACATATATTTTGTTTTTGCAGTCTTTTTTCCCCCGTCTCTTCACTGTTTTGTATTGTTTACCAGCAACAATAGAAACACAATAAGCCATGTTTAAATGTTGGAATCTATTTATTAATAACTACTTGTAATAATAAGAGAAATTAAAACATTAGCTATCAGACATTGACCCCAAAATAAACCGAAGTGTGTGTGTGTCCAATTCCTAAACCCCAAGTTTAGGAACAGTTCTCAAAGTTCAGTTCAGCAAATCATGAAGCAAAACGATGAGTAAAGGCTTCTGAAAACCACGTTAGAATGTAAAGAGAATATAGAGAGCAGTTTATGAATTCCACAAGTTCCGTGATGGAACCAATACGACACCTCAATCGCCGAAGAACTCTGTTGCTTTTAGTCAGAGATATCTGCCACTTCGAGGGCACTCGATATGTGGCCATCCACAGATAGACCTGATTCCTGGTACGAGTTAACGACAAAGTGGACTCCACAAATTGTTCCAAAAATCTATGTATGGATTGTAAAGTGACAGTCACAATGATAGTGCTTCACCCATAGATACAAAGACTGGCAGTCAATGCTACCAACTTTTCTTTTCTCTCCTTTTTGTCTCTCTCTCTCTCTGTACCTATGAGCCTGTGATGCTGCTGCAAGCAGGTTTTTCAATGTACCTGTACCTCACCGTACTTGTGCACATGACAATAAACTCGACTTGCTCAAGCCTCAAAATCACAGGACCACTATTCTGCAAACCAAGAGTCAAAATCTACCTTTTCTGTGCTTTGCAATAAAATATTAGAGCAAGTAGTAGTTTATGTCCAGATGGTTCCTAAAAAAAATGTACAAAGATATTGCAGTGAGCTAAAAATTGTTGTGCGCACAATGTGATTAATATTTTGCTGGAAGCGACAGGAAGTTCTACATGTGCATAGCTTTCTTCAGCAAATTACTTCACAATACTCCATGCCTATGCTAACATATGTAGAGAATCCTTTCAGTGTGTTTGACTGGCATCACTCAGTATAAAGCTCACAAATGACATCATGTTGCAAAGCTGCACCATGAATATAGGCTGAACAAACTGGGGTGAAGCTCTCGACCTGCATTAGTTAAAGAACCCATCTCTTCCTGAGCCACAGCTTGACTTGTTTCCTGACAGGGGGTCTTGACGTTGTTCTGGTGCATGGTAATGTTTACGTTCTTTACTGCTGAAGAACATAACCATCAGGATCCCTACTTCTCTTGCCCAATGTCCCATAAGAACTCAGATGTCTATCTCCATACCCACCACTGAAGTGCAGTTCTGCCCTGAAGTGCCATTTGAGGCAGCAATCCCCAGTTGAACCCACTACTTCAACAGCTCTAACCACAGGAGGAGATTGCAAATCAGAGTTCACACTGCTTCTGAAGACTTGTGACATGCACAGAGCACTAGGATTGGTGATTTACAGTATGTGCTCAATCCATTGTGTCAGACCAACACTGTCCTAGTGGCAACCTGCATAACTGCTGAAAGTACTGTGCACAGTACCACTGCAGGGCAATTACTTTTTTACACACACAAATGAATTTCTATTTGAATATATTTAATAATGAGTTTACCTCAATGTGTTTATCCATGAAAATTAAAAAAAAATCCTTTAAATTTTTTAGGTAATCGAAAAAGCAATGAAACTGCAACAGTTTAATAATAGTTCGAAACCTCTTTTGTGGTAGGTATAATTTCAGTCTACATTCTTGTGTTTATTTTGAAAGGATTAAAGTTAGAAATATTTATTATTACCCTACACTTATGGATTAGAGTTCAAATTCAGCACACACATAACAAATGATTGGCCAGTATTACAAATAAGTTTTTTTTTGTCCCTATGGATTTGTTACTAGGTTGTGCTTTTATTTTCAGTGGAGACAGCCACTACTGTAAATATACAGAAGGCTTCTCTAAAGATGGGCTTCTACAAGAAAATGCAAGTTTTCTGGATCTGTCCAATACCTTGGGGTTGTCCCATTGTAAATAAAATAATTATGCTGATGATACTGTGGTTGTAGTAGCTAATCAATAGGCAGTAAGTACCCTATTGGGCTTTTGCTTCTAATGAAGGTATTTAGAAAGTTCACCAGTCACTCATGAAGAGTTAGAACTTTTAAAAGTAACTTTTAAAAGTGATGAAAAGTCTCTATCAAGGTGACAAATATTACCATACAAATATTATTAGCAGCAAGGATACTGAGGAGCAGATTGGGAGGCAGACTTTGGAAAGGTGCAAAAATAACAGGGTTGTTATCATGGGAGACTTCAACTTCCCAAATATTGATTGCCACCTGCTTACTACCAAAGGTTTAGATGGGGCAGTGTTTGTTAGTTGTGTCCAGGACGGATTCCTGTCACAGTATGTTAACAGGCCGACTGGAGGGAATGCCATATTAGATCTAGTTTTAGATAATGAACCAGGTCAGGTGACAGATCTCTCAGTGGGTGAGCACTTGGGGGACAGTGACCACGCTCCCTAACATTTAGCATTGTCATAGGCAAGGACAGGAAAATATTTAATTGGGGAAGGGCAAATTATGAGGCCATAAGGATAGAACTTGCGAGTCTGAATTGGGATGACGTTTTTGAAGGGAAATGTACTATGGAGATGTGGTCATTGTTCAGGGATCTCTTGCAGGATGTTAGGGATATATTTGTCCCAGTGAGGCAGAGAAGGAATGGCAGGGTGAAGGAACCATGGTTGAAAAGAGAGGTGGAACATCTAGTTAGGAGGAAGGTGGCTGCATACATAAGGTATAGGCAGCAAGGATCAGATAGGTCTCTTGAGGAATATAGGGTAGCAAGGAAGGAACTTAAGAAGGGGCTGAGGAGAGCAAGAAGGGGACATGAAAAGGCCTTGGCAAGTAGGGTTAAGGAAAACCCCAAGGCATTTTTCACTTATGTGAGAGCAGAAGGATGACAGGAGTAAAGGTAGGACCTATTAGGGATGAAGGTGGGAAGATGTGCCTGGTAGCTGTGGAAGTGGGTGAAGTCCTCAATGAATACTTCTCTTCAGTATTCACCAAGGAGAGGGGCCTTGATGACGCTGAGGACAGTGTTGGTAAGGTTAATGTTCTGGAGCATGTTGATATCGAGAGAGCATATGTTGGAGCTGTTGGAAAATATTAGAACAGATAAGTCTCCGGAGCCTGACGGAATATTCCCCAGGCTGCTCTGCGAGGCAAGGGAGGAGATTGCTGAGCCTTTGGCTAGTATCTTTGAGTCCTCGTTGTCCACGGGAATGATACTGGCGGATTAGAGGGTGGCAAATGTTGTCCCCTTATTCAAAAAAGGTAGTAGGGATAGTCCAGGGAATTATAGACCAGTGAGCCTTATGTCTGTGGTGGGCAAGCTGTTGGATAGGATTCTAAGAGATAGGATCCATGGGCATTTAGAGAATCATGGACTGATCAGGGACAGCCAACATGGCTTTGTGAAGGGCAGATCACGTCTCACAAGCCTGATAGTGTTCTTTGAGGAGGTGGCCAGACAGATTGATGAGGGTAGTGCAGTAGATGTGGTCTACATGGATTTTAGTAAGGCATTTACTGTTCTATGTTTTATTTAAAGAGAAATGTAATAAATATATTTTGGGAAAGTATGAAATACTTAAGCCATTTACTAGCATTTACCTTTTTTTATAAGTTTGGAATAGGTGTTTTACGCATTTTTGCTCAATTGGCACAAATTGATTTCCTTATCTTCAGTAAAATGGATTGACAATTTATTGTTGACAGTGAGCTGCCAGAGAAAGTGGTAGAGGTGGGTACAATTCCAACATTTAAAAGGCGTTAGGACAGGTACATGGATAGGGACTAGCTCAATAGGCAATTTGGTCAGCATGGACAAATTGGGCCAAAGGGCCTGTTTCCATGCTGTACAGCTCGATGACTCTGATATAAATGTTATTCATAGAAATATTGCTAAAATTGTTATTTATAAAAATGTTATCTGTAAAACTATAGCTAAAACTTGCCAGAAAAATAGCAAAACTAAGGACTGGGGGCCAGTTTAGAATTCAGCAAGAATGGACCAAGAGATTGATTAAGAGAGTCTGGAAGTAAACCTGCAAGGAATATAAGGGTGGACTGTAAAAGCTTCTGCAAGGATATGAAAGGAAAAGATTACTGAAGGCAAATGCAGGTCCCATAAAATCAGAAACAGAGAATTTATAACATGAAACAAATGGTACAGCAATTAAACAAATACTTTGATTCCAATTACACAATTACTCCAGACTACTGGAGAAACAACATTATAATGAAAAGGAGGAAGTAAATTAAATTAGTATTAGTGAAAAGAAAGGACTGGAGAAATTAATAGGATTGAAAGCTGATAAATCTCTCGAACCTGATAATCTGCATCCCTGAGTCCTAAACAAGGCAGCTATGGAAATAATGGATGATTTGGTTGATATCTTCCCAAGTATAGATGATGGAACGGTTCCTTTGGACAGGAGGGTGACATGTAAATTAATACTTATCCCATTTACCAGCACTTGAATTGCCAAGTAATAGAAAGCTATAGATCAAGTGCTCAACCAGATACTTCTCAAAATGGTGTATGTGTGCCTATCCCACCACCCCCTCAGGCTGTGTGTTCCAGATTTCAACCACCCTCTGAGTGAAAAATTCCTCCTCAGATCCTGTCTCGACCTGTTACCACTTTACACTGCATCTATGCCCTTTAGTTTTGATATCTCTGCTGTTTACCGTATCTGTGCCCCTCATTATTTTGTATATCTCTATCAGGTCCCCCTTCAGCCTCTTCCACATCAAGGAAAAGAAACTTACCCTCTCCAGTCTTAATTGAAAAGCTCCATCCTAGGCAATGTCCTGGCAAATTTCCACTGAAATCCAGTGCAATCACGTCCTGCCTATAGAGTATAGTGTGGAGACCAGAACCATCTGCTGTACTAAACCTTGGTCTAACCAGCATTTTATAAATTTGTCCCATAACCTCCCTGTTTTTGCATCCTAAGCCCTGGTGAATGAGAGAAAGTAGGCCCTAAGCATTTAATAACCACATAATCTACCTTTGGGAATCCTTGGTCTAGTTCACCAAGATCTCTCTGCCCCTTAATATTCCTGAAGGTCATACTGTTTATTATTTAGGTCCTAATATTGGTAGTGTTCCCAAAATGTATCACCCCACAATAGCTAGGCTCAGATTCCACCTGCTGTAGCTCTTAACAACTGATCAAATCATCACGTAGCCCAAGGCTATCCTCCTCACTATCAAAAACAGTACCAAATTTCAACAAAAAATAAACTCAAGGAAGAATTTAGCAGGTCAAGCAGCATCTGTGGAGGTGAAGGGATGGCTGACATTTAAGGTCGAAGCCAGACATCAGGACCCTGTGGGGGGAGCGGGGGGGGGGGGGGAGGGCCCTGGTTCTCCCACCCAGTTCCAGGACCAGAAAGTCCTTCCTCTACTCTTTTACCTCCCCTGCTAAACACTCTTCCCATTATTCTCCTCTAACCCAACACACCACCCCAGTGCCAATCGCTGCCCTGTCTTCATCATCCCCCTTGATCTCCCCCTTTCTGAGCAGTCAGTCAGAGTACCCTTGTGCCCGCACTGAATAAGTTCCAGACCTGACATAATATCAAGCTCTTCTTCTGCCCCCTTCACATCTGTGCCTGTTTCTTTGGCAAGGAATCCTCACCCTACTGATGACCCTTTCTCACATCCCCAACAGTTCCCTTCCACTCAGACACCCCTCTTGGTCTCATGTAGTCTCTTGACGTTCTCATTTCTAATTGCCGACACGACATTGGCTGCCTTGACCTCCACTCCCCTCGCCCATTCCAACATTACACCCTCCGAATGCTCACTTTGCACCAATTCCAACCCTGTCATGTAACCCACAGATAAAGGTGGTGCTGTTGTAGTCTGGCGCACTGAGCTCAAACTTGCAGAGGCCAGGGGGTAACTCTCAGATATACCTTCCCATGGACCACAATCCCACGAACAAACACCAGGCTACTGTCTCACGGACCATTACAGATCTCATTGCATCAAGTGATATATCCTCCACAGCCTCCAATCTGATAGTTCCTCAACCCCTCACTGCCCTCTTCTATCTCCTTCCCAAGATCCACAACCAGGACTTCCCTGGTAGACCCATTGCTTCTGCATGTTCTTGCCCCACCAAACTTTGTCTCTTCATATCATGACTATGTCCTATCTCACCTTCCTTACCTTACCCATTCCCTGCCCACCTTCATCTGGGATAGCTCTCATGCCCTCCACCATTTTAAAAAGATCCTAATGCAAGCTCTCAACCTGAAATATCAATCCTCTATGTGTCTCCACAGATGCTACTTGATCTGCTGAGTTCTTCCAGCAGTTTATTATTTGCTTCAGTTTTCAGCATCTGCACTTTGTTGTGTCACTACCAATTTTCATGTTGTCTGCAAATTCACCATCACATAGAACCATACAGCACAAAACAGGGCCTTCGGCCCACCATTATATCCTTGTACCTTCATAGCCAGATCGGTAAGGTATATAACAAACGCTGAGGGATCCCTGTGGTACACCACAGGTGACAAGCTTTCAATCAGAAATAAACACACCTCGACCATCACCCTATGCCAAGCCAACTTTGGATCCAATTTGCCAGCTTGCCTTGGATCCCTTGGGCTCTTACATTTTGGACCAGTTTCCAATGTGGAACTTTGTTCAAGACTCTACTGAAGTCCATGTAGACCACATCAACTGCATTTCCTTCATCAATACATTTTGTTATCACTTTGAAAAGTTCAGATCTGACAGGATCTTCCCCTAACAAAGCCATGTTGACTATTTTTGATTTATCCCTGTTTTTCCAAATGCAGATTAATCCTGTTCCTCAGAAATTCTTTCAGGAACTTCCCTACTACTGATGTTAGGCTCACACGCCTGTAATTACCTGACTTATCCTTGCTTCCTTCCTTGAACAAAGATGCCATTCATGCAGTCCAACAGTTATCTGACACCTCTCCTGTGGTCAGTGGAGATTTAATCATGTCTGTCACACCCCCAGCAATCTCCTCCCAGGAAAGCCTGAGATCCCCATTTTATTACCCCCATGGAATTTATCCACCTTTAGCCTGCTAAGACATGCAATACCCACTTTTTAATGATAATGTTCCAGAATCTCACCATCCTCCCATTGTCTACGAAGAGAATTCCCCTTGGAATTCAACCTGCAGTAAAATTATACAATCATTCAATAGCATCATGCTAAAGTAAAGCATTAGCTGAGGCAAAGTTGGCAGTTCCTTATGGCTAATTGCAGTAGGCAGACCAATGTGTTCTGTCCGCACTTGCTATAGTGCAGAAGTACAGAACAGTTTGGAGGTCAGCCGCTGGCGCATCTGATCTCTTACTACAGCCTGTTTTACTTTGTTTATTCTAGTATCAATAAATACAATTTATGAATTAATATATAAACAAGATGACTAATTTATGCATCTGCCATACGCAAACAGGAAACGGGGAGAAGAAGAGGTTGCTACGCCTGTGCTTTTCTTCGATTACAATGGAAACAAGACTGTAATTGACTTTCTAAATGATGAATTATATTCTGCAATTCTGGATGCTTTCAACAATGCACAACGTGCTGTGTCTCCTGATAACTTTGGACCTTTAAATCGTACTGACATTCAAGATATAACTAAATGTAAGTGGAAGATTTTAACATTTGTTTGGTGATGTAGCACAGTAGTACAATAGTCAAGAGAGCAGAGTTCAAATCTCACCAGGGCAACCGTGGAATTTAAATTCAGTTAATAATCTGGAATTTGGGAAAAGAAAACCCACCTACCATGAATCAGTGCTCCTCCATATTGAACAATACTTGGAAAAAGCACAAAATGTATTCTGGGTGGGGGACTTGAGTGGCTTAGTGGCATTTCAACTGACCAAACCCTGAAGTACATAGCTGCCAGACTGGATCTTAAGCAGATGGTGAGTAAATCAACGCGAAGGATAAACCTACTTACCTTTAACCTCACCAATCAATCTGCAGCAGGTGCATCTGCCCAAGGTGATTGGTAGAAGTGTTCAACAGACAGTCGTTGTTGGTTTCATACCAAGATGCTTTCCAAGGTGTGTGGAACTACAAACAAGCTAAATAGGATAGACTCAGAACAGACCTGAGAACATAAAATTGGGCATCTGGGAGGGATGGAATCTATCCCAGATTATTGAGGGAGGCAACAGAGAAGATTGATGGGGCCTTGACAAAGAATTTTGTATCCTCTTAGTCACAGACGAGATCCCAGAGGACTGGACAATAGCCAATGCTGTTCCTTTGTTTAAGAAGGGCAATAGGCATAATCCCATAAATTATAGGCTGTGAGCCTTACATCAGTGGTAGGGAAATTATTGGAAAAGATTCTTAGAGATAGGATGTCTGGAAAAGCATAGACTTAGTCTGGATTGTCAGCATGGCTTTGTGCATGGGAGGTCATATCTTACAAACTTGATTGAGTTACTTGAGGAGGTGACGAAGATGATTGATGAGAATGGGGCAGTGGATGTTGTATGGACTTTAGTAAAGCATTCATCAAGTTCCCTCATGATTGCCTGATCTAAAAGATTAAGGCACATGGGATCCATGGTGACTTGGTAGATTGGATTCAAAATTGGATTGGCCATAGAAGACAGGGGGGGGGGGGGGTGTCATTACACACCAGAAACGAAACTGGAACAGCCACATAAATGCCATCAGAGACTTGTTATTCTATGATGAGTGACTCACCTCTGACAGTCTAAGGGCTTTCCACCATCTGAAAGGTGCAAGTTAGGAATATGATGAGATTCTCTGCATTTTTCTGGCTGAATGCAACTCCAAGAAGCATTCAACCATCCGAGACAAAGCAGCCACATTGAATGGCACCCCTTTCCACTATCCTAAACATTAATTCCCTCCACCACTGGCACACAGTGATTGTGATGCGTGCCATCTACAAAATGTATTGCAATTACTCACAGAGGCAACTTTGTGATCATCACTGGGAGTACATCCTGGAACTATCTGCCCAACGCCTGGGTAGTGGGTGTACCTTCACCAGAAATTTTGCAGTGGTACTGAAAGTATCTCACCATCACCTTCTCAAGGAAGACCAGTGATGGGCAATTAATGTCAGCCACATCAACCCAGTTCCTGAAAATGGACAACACAAGATTTTGTCTGATCTATTAATGTGGGTCATCGCTGTCCACCTATCCCCAAGGGAACATTAAATAGCCTGTTGTCAAAAGAAAAATCAGTAACTACTTAATCTGGTAACAAAAAAAATATCTAAATTCAATTCAAACTGTTAGTATTGCTTTATACTAAAGCAAATATGTGCATGAAGTTATTTTAAGTAAAAATCTGAAAGGACAGAAAGAGAGCAACTCAGAGTGGCAATTATAGATGGTAAAGGTGACATTTTGAAAAATCAATTCTTGCCTATTAGCCTTTGATTTTATCTCTAACCTATGGAAATAACCAATCTTTGCAAAATTACTCTTCAAAGCACTTAATAGAAATGTTTCCCCTTTCTAAACATTATTGATAATAGAATCCATTATTGACACACAACCTTAAACTCAGAACATTTTCTTTCTGATTACAGTATCGTACAAAGATCTATTGAATTACTTCAGCTGCAATAATACTGTATTTGCTGGTTATGTGCTTCAATGGGATGAACAACGTGGAGTTGTTTGCCGATCTCCCTGTGACATGGATTACTGTTTGAATCAGGCAGAGTGTCAGCATCTGTTAACTGGACCTTCGTGCAAGTATAAAGACATATATTTTAAAACATTGAGTAGTTTCTTACCAAAGTGCAAGGAAATTAATTTTATTTGTATGCATTTTTGTCACTGTTATAGGCTAACCTCATTGATAACTTGTACATATCTTTTCAAAAACTCTATGGTGGAATGAAAAATCCACTGCATAATGCTGCCTTGGATTCTGATCTTCATATTCCAGTGGATCATTCTAAATTTTATTCAGTGAAACCAGCCCCAACATAACACAATCATTGCTGGAAATAATGATCAGGTCAAGTAATATCACTAAGTAGAGGAAGGTGGGGATAACACCTCAGATTTGTAACACTTACAGAACTCTACCTGCTAATGCTTAGGTACCTCTGGGTTACCTCAGAAAGACTCCTTGATAGTGTGCTATATATCATTGTCCAGAATAAATTTTACCTAAGTTGTATTAAACCCAAGAATACCCCTCAGATTGTACATGCCCAACAAGAAAGTTTAAGCTTTGATTAAGCAACTAAGTGCACAGATCTAGCGGTACCAAAAATATAGTAAAAACAGCAGAGCAGTGCTAACCTCTCAGATTCACAGTTATTCCATCTCTCTGTTTCTCGCTGCACAATACTGACTAACCTGTTGAGTATTTCTAGCATTTTATCTTTATTTCCGATTTCTAGGATCTGCAGTTGTTTATTTTTCCAAAAACTTTCAGTTCAATTTGCATGGAACTGAGAGGAAAGAAAACATTTAGAAGCCCCTGAAGGTTTACAGAAATAATTGAAAAACTGAGCCAGCTAAATTTCTCAACATGATGCAACAAAGCGGCTATGACTCCTGGTCCTTGACCACCCTTCCCCCAAACCATCCTTTGGGGATTTGGCCCAGCCCCTAAAGAATTATTAAATGCAACTCAATTGCAGTGACGGTTGCTAATTTCTTGCACTGTGAAAACAACCAAACCTTTGGCAATCTTGCTTATCCTCAGCCTCCCTCACCCCAGCTTTCTGCGACAAATATCTTGTTAGGGCCACAGAAAATTTTCGGCCTTATTATTTCTTGGCTGCTACTTATCTATCCATGATCAACAAACCCTGAAAATGTGAATTGTAATTGACTTCATTGTGTACAAGTGTGATGATAAGTTTTTGTATCTAATGCCCTTGTTAGGTTTAATTTAAACATTTCCAAACAGAAGCTCAAGATATAGCAAATGCCATCTGAAGATCAATGGGTAACAGTTTTGCCTCTGAGTCAGAAGGTTAACTTTCAAATCACATTTGGAAAGAAAAATAAGTACAAAAACCTCAGCTTTTGCTTCAGTGTTGCACTATTGAAAGCATTGAAATGAGGTCCTATCCGATTTCTCAAGTAGTATTGAAGATCCCAGGTATTACTTCAAGGAAAAGTTGGGGAGTTAAACCTGATACCTTGGCCAATAGTTAATCCTCAATCAACAAAACATGTTGATTTACTACATTGCTATTGTGGAATATGCTGTGTGCAAATTGACTACACTTTAAAAGGTACTTTTGTTGGCTGAAAAATGCTCAGGAACATCCTGAAAACAGGAAAGCTGTGATAGACTTGCTAATCTTTTTAACTGATAACTTGCCAGTGCCTAATGCTGCTATGTTTTTTTTTCCCAGATGTGTTCCACGCACAATATACAGTAGTTTCGGTGACCGCTGTGAACACCTATCAATGAATCTCAGGGCCTTTTTTGGCATTCTATTTGGAGCTTTAGCATTCTTGCTCTTACTGATGTTAGCCATATTTTTAATTGTGTGCAAGTACAATTCATCTGGAAGAGAAAGATTCACAAATGACACAAACAGGTATATTATTGTTTATATTGCTTAATGAGGATTGTGGAAAATCTACCTTTTTCTGTGTATCAGTGCTGGCGATTGGCAGTGGCTGCTCTATCTGTTGACAGACTGCCCATAAATCCTACAGTCTCCCCCATCACCTGTTGTGGAATGTGATAGAAGCTGTTGTCTCCTCCTCTTTGTTTAGCTGCACAGTTCTTCTCAGCCAGAGATTTCTCAGTTGTAACAAGCTACATGCTGCTCTCACAATTCGTGTTGTGTTAGCCCAGCACAACTGTTGGAAGGGCAGGTGTTGG
Organism: Pristis pectinata; assembly: GCF_009764475.1. Lineage (NCBI taxonomy): Eukaryota > Metazoa > Chordata > Chondrichthyes > Rhinopristiformes > Pristidae > Pristis > Pristis pectinata. The sequence goes on from NC_067410.1 coordinate 93,398,444, forward strand.
CACCAGGGTCTCAGCATAGTAACACTGTGGGTGATGCATCTCTCCATATATAATGCTATAATTACCCATTTTAGTAACAGGAGCACTGATGGAATAATCACTGAGAGCACTTACTCCTCAAATCCGAAAGACACAAGTCAGGAGTGTGATCTTTACTTCTCCAACAAGAGTAAAGAAAATCAGGAGTACAGAAGAACCTATTTGACTGGTACCCCATCAAGCACCACTACTGCATAGTGTCTGCAGCACGTATCACTACAAAATGCAATGCGCTTATCGCTTATTTGCCTAAGCCACTCCAACACACTTCTACCACCTCCACACCACCGCCCCCCCCCAAACCACCGATAGACAAATTCAGCAAGTACATGGGAACACCACACTACACACCATTGATGGATCTCCTTACTCAACAATGCTGTGGAATACCTTTACCAGAAGAACTGTAGCTTTTCAGCAGGGCAGTTCACCACCAGTTTCTCAAGAAATTAGCAATAAGCTGTAAACACTTTGTACAGAAACTATTTTGAGACAGGTTTGCATCTGAATTCCATATCACCTTTTAATTCATTCTCTCGTGAGGGTTTGGTACTTTCTGTCCATCCTCTACACAGATGTGACCAGGGACATTGCCTGGTTTTGCCAAGGATTCCACATTTTATCCACTCCATAAGATCTTTAAAAATCTTTTCTGAACCTAATCTTCATGAGCTCGATGTATTTAATCCCAAAGAGGTTCTAAAGTTTTGAAAGAGATCCACCTCTTCCCCTTGGAGCAGGCAATGCAAGAAACCAAGCCATAGCTCCAAGCAGTCCTCCTCCATTCAAACCATCCAGTTTATTGATAAATCAATTTTATTTTACAGCATTGGAAATGAGAATCAGCATATTTTCTCTTGGCAAAGTAATCCATGTAAGTGTTTTCATTCACAATCTTATATGTTAATACGCTAAAATCTCCAGCCAGAGATCAAAGTTCATTGACCTCGTGTTTAATTTGCCACTGTATAGATATTGCATTGTGTTGAATATTTCTACCTTTTGTTGCTGATGTAGACTTGCCTGCAGGATTCATTGAACTGTGGAGTTCATTTCAACTAGTTAGCAAGGCAAAGTAATTTGTGAATAATAGTTCTAATATTCTTTAGCATGAGAACACCACCACCTAGAAGATGCCCTCCAAGCCACACAGCACCCTAAATTGGAAATGTATCACCATTCCTTCATTGTCACTGGGTTAAAATCCTGGAACTCCCTCCCTAACAGCATTGTGGGTATACCCACACCTCAAGGACTGCAGCGGTTCAAGAAGGCAGCTCATCACCACCTTCTCAAGAGCGATTAGGGATGGCCAATAAATGCTGGCTCAGCCCGCGAAGCCCACATGCTCTTGAATGAAAATAAAATCCTTACATTGATAGAAGCTGATACAGTACAACATCACAGGTTAACCACTTCTTCGAACTGGGCCATGTTATAAAGTTGGCAGTCACCTGTTGAATCTAATTTTAAAATTGAAATAAATTTTATTGCATTAATATAAGCACCAAATATTTGTAGAGTTTGATTTTCTGTCCCATGTTTGAGCAGTAATTTGGAGGTTGGGGCATGGGATGGCACTTTTCCCAGAATCAGCCACCTTTGTCCAGATTTCCCACTGGAACAAACAGCAAAATTAACATATATCTCATTATAGTTGGGCAGCAAATTAAAATTAGATATTCATGAAGATGAAAATTCTACCTGCCAAATTTGATCACAGCAGCAAATCAGGAGCATTAATCTTAAAAACAGCCGGCATATTTCTGGCATCGAGCATTGCTACGCCAGAAGTGGAGTTTAAAGTACATGGAGATGCCTTGTTCTTTGCAAGGTGATCAAATGCACCAGACAGACTGGGATAATCAAAACTCAGCAGACATCAACTAAGCTGCTCTGCAATGTTACAATAACTTCTCTGCCTTTATTGAGGTATCCTAACCAGCAATAATGCAACTATTTACAGCAACATTGGCATTTGAATCAATTACACACAAGGCAAATGGAACATGTCTCTAAACCATGTTTTTCTTGTCACATGTCATAAATATACCTTTAAAAACTAGGTATGTTATTGGAGTTTACTCATGTTATTTCAACATGATGCCTGTGGAACTCTAATGAAATTTATTTATTGTTTCAGTTTCTTCTAAAATGAAAGATACTAGCATCTTGCCTTCTTTGGATGAAAAAAATCTGTCTTCTTTGGTCTGGAAACCACATCTTGATAATGTCAAATCAACTGCAGAGGTATAAATTAATAAATAGTTTATGAATATTTCTCAGTAGGATGTAAATATTGTCCTACCTTAAGTATAATAGAAACTTTCCTAATAGTTGAATTTTGGTGTTATGGTAAAAGCATTAATCTCACAAACCAAAGTTATTAATGTAAACTTACAATGTTAAAGAACACCACCATTTTGGTTACAGGTTTTTATACTCCTTTTCCAGTTGAAACCAAATGTAAGAAAGTGACCACTTCCATGATTTATCCCAGTTATCATAATCTTTAATGTCAGTTTACTACTTGTTTTCCAACTCCTAATTATTTTTCACTCAAAAAGACATGTCCAAGACATCTTAAACAGGTAGTAGTTGTTCACAGTAGGATAGCTTAAAGGAAGTTCTTCCATAGTAAAATGCAAGAACAGGTAATTTGTGTAATTCCAAAAGTTCATTCGGGTACTTGTTAGCATGGGTCATCCTTGCACTCCTTAAATGATTTTTGCTTCAGGAGCGCATGGGATGGTGTTATTCCCTGCATAGTACACTTCTAGGAGCATAATGGGTGAGCTTGAGCTAATTTGTCCCAGGAAGAACCATCTTCCCAATGCAACCTGTCGCAGGTAAGTCCCTTACCTACTTATAATCATGCTGACCACCTTTAATCCCCTCACCATTTTCCCCCAATCTCCACCTTCTTCCCCTCTCCCCCACTTTCACCTTCCCACCACCCACCTCCCTGCCCATCTGCTGCATCACCACCACCTAATGTCACTTGTAGGCCACTTGATCGACCAAGGCTCCCAGCAGACAACTTCAAACTCCAACCTTACATCTGATGCTCAGCTGTTCCTTTGTGTGCCCTTCATGATCCTTGGCTCCCTGACCTATGGCACAGGTCCCAATCCTCCTCCTCCTTACCTGATCCAAAGCTTCGCCCCACCCCTACTCCAATCCCACATTAGGATTATAACTAGGGTTCCAATCGGGCCTGTGTCACCAACTCTCATAACCGGTTGGTCTTGGGATCAGCTCCCAGGCAGCACACTTCCGTTCCTGAAAACATGCAACACCCAATCATTCGTACCCAAGGGCTCAGACAAGAGAAGTTGTAAATTCCCCACTACAACCCCCACCTAGCACGTGGGTATTCGAGCATTGCCAGGCCAAAACATTTGGTCCTCAGTTAATTTAGGCATTAAATTGGAAATGCATCTGAAAAGAACCTGAGGTTTTCTTCCATCCTTCTCCTTGTCTGATAAACCACGAGGCTGGGGACTGCACTTAACCTTATCCAGACATAAAGAGGTTATTGTGTGATCCAGATAGCAACAGGGCCTAAGCTGGCACTGTAAGAAGCTGCCACTCTGAAGTCGTGCCCTCGTCCCACCCCACTCCCCCTGACAGATGGAAAATGTGGTGCAGGGCCTTGCTGGCTATAAAACTTGCCTGTGACTTTAATAGTTTTTAAATATTTGAAAATTCATCACCAAACTCCAAGACGTGGGTCTCAACACCTCCCTCTGCAACTGGATCCTTGACTTTCTGACCAACAGACCACAATCAGCAAGGATAGGCAGCAACACCTCCAGCACGATTATTCTCAACACTGGTGCCCCATGAGGCTGCATCCTCAGCCCTCTACTCCCTATATACTCATAACTGTGTGGCCAGATTCTGCTCTAACTCCACCTATAAGTTTGCAGATGATGCCACCGTAGTAGGCTGTATCTCAAATAATGATGAGTCAGAGTATAGGAAGGACATAGAGAGCTTAGTGACATGGTGTCATGATAACAATCAATCCCTCAATGTCAGCAAAACAAAAGAGCTGGTCATTGACTTTAGGGAGTGGGGGCGGTGTACATGCACCTGTCTACATCAACAGTGCAGAGGTTGAGAGGGTTGAGAGCTTCAAGTTCCTTGGAGTGAACATCACCAACAGCCTGGTCCAACCACATAGACGCCATGGCCAAGACAGCTCACCAGCGCCTCTACTTCCTCAGGAGGCTAAAGAAATTTGGCATGTCCCCTTTGACCCTCACCAACTTTTATCGATGCACCATAGAATGCATCCTATCTGGATGCATCACAGCCTAGTATGACAACTGCTCTGCCCGGGACCACAAGAAACTGCAGAAAGTTGTGGACACAGCCCAGCACATCACAGAAACCAGCCTCCCCTCCATTGACTCTGTCTATACCTCCTTCTGCCTTGGTGAAGCAGTCAGCATAATCAAAGACCCCACCCACCCGGGTCATTCTCTCTTCTCCCCTCTCCCATCAGGCAGAAGATACAGGAGCCTGAGAGCACATACCACCAGGCTCAAGGACGGCTTCTATCCCACTGTGATAAGACCATTAAACAATTCCCTTATACGATGAGATTGTCTCTTAACCTCACAATCTATCTATCTTGCACTTTACTGTCTACCTGCAATGCACTTCCCTGTAACTGTGACACTTTACTCTGTATTCTGTTATTGTTTTTAACCCTGTACTACGTCATTGCACTGTGTAATGAATTGATCTGTACAAACAGCACAAACAGTTTGCAAGACAAACTTTTGACTGTACCTCGGTACAAGTGACAATAATCAACTAATATCAATACTAAATTATTAAAATTGAATATTTTTTATAAATGATATTGTACCTAAGGTATGCTCAGCTAATCCATACAAAAAAAATGAATTATTTAAGAGAAATTTCAGCTTCTCAACAACTGAATGCCAGAGAAACAAACAAGCTGCAATAAAAAAAAGTGATTCATCAAATATTACAGGAACGAGACTTCAGTTTACAGGAATCAAACTTAACTTGCTTAGTATTCCGTTTCTCTCTTGAATGTATACTTTTTAATCACACACTTTCTGTTAAACCGAAAAATTTAACAGAAAGTGTGTGATTAAAAAGTACAGATTAAGGAATGATTAAGTCGGGTATGATGTGTCTGACGTTTATTTCATGATTGCTAAAGAGGCAGTGGAATATATTTCATTTTCATAATTATACAATAGTTATGTGATCCCAGGCTTGCTGCATTGAAGGATATCATGCAGCCCATTAAGATAGCTCCCCTTGGCCTCATTCCCCTGCATTCAAATTACCATTTTTCATTTAAATCTCTTTCTAAAACTTTTTTTAATTCTACAATTTTTCTCTTTGGTCTTCATCTCCTTATACCCTGCTTCAGCTGATGATTCAATAGAGAACTGTTGACTGTAACAAACTGGAATTTAGATGTTGGCACATCTGACCTCCCACACCACTACTGGACTCAACATCTGAGGGCAAATGCATTTCATATCTGATCCTTCAGCCTTATGCAAGGGATAGCTGTTCTTAATTATGTTTAAAGACATTTTACAGCAGCATACCTTCAGGGCAGGGTCATAGAATCCAATACCAGAGGCCTCATTACCACTTGACCTCCCTGCTTTATGGGATGGTTGAAGCAACCAAGCCTCAGGCCTCCAGCTCAGTTGGTTTTGCAGGGCCGTGAAACAGTGAGGCTGCAGGGACACAAGAGGGGTAAGTCCAAGTGACAAGCCAGAGATAGAAATTCTAATTTCTCTCTGCATTCTTTTAATTTGTGGTATCTCATTAACCAATCTATTTTTTTAATGTACCTTCTTAATATCCCATGTAGTTTCAGCACTTTGATCAGATTTCCTCACAACATTTTGCTTCCAAAGAGAGGGATACCAACTTATCTATTTTCCACAAGACATGGAGAGTTGGACATAGTATTCTGGTCTAATTAAATCTAGAGATGTCAAATAATTTTTCTTTTTCTCTGTATCTCTGACTATAATATTATTTAATGTCCATATTTGCTGATAGTTGCTGATTTATATATCATTCTTAAAAATATGACAATAATGCACAGAAAGCTGTTACCTCAATACAGTTTTGGAATGTTTCCATGATCCCATTCTCAGCAAAAAAAAACTGCACCTTTTGCAATAAAACAAAGTCATTTTTCCTATTGTTCTCTGACCAATGATCACACTGAATGTAGTTTCCAATTTCAAATCTAAAAATCAGTTCTTAGATTTCCTGTCATGTTTAGCCATTCAAATGACATTATCTACCACACCTGATGAACATATTCTTTTTTTTCCAAAGATAAAAATTGAAAGACCATCGCTCAAAAGGAATGGTAATGTTTCAGAAGTACCATAAATCCATCAGCCTGCCGTTTGAGAACTTCATTGATGCTCTCTACTGACCAACAAGTGACTCACAGGCGTGATGTTTTTGCTGCACTAAAAATCTATCACAGGGATGTAGGTTCATCAGAAACATGTACTTGAATACCTATACTTTAAATTGACATTATTTTCTTGTATTATTTTAAAATGTAAACACTGTTAAAATTAATAATATTCTCTGTCACAGTGATGTTATTGAATCTCGTAAAGGTTTATAGGTATTAATGGGTTTGTTTTGTTCCTGCCCTCTGTTCATTTATTATTTATAGTCAATTATCACTCATTACTTTGTAAAAGTTACAAATACATGTGTTTGGTAAAATAACTGGATAAGTTAGCAATGATGTACGTGATCTTGACAACACTGTACAATCCCTCAATATTTCTTAAGTGTTGAAACTTTCAAATCTGTTAAAATATCATTAAGAAAATTAAATATCATTAAAAATAACAGTGCTTTAATAGATACAGTACTGTATTTGATATGAATAATGGAACAAATTGGGCATGTAATGTTACTATTTTAGAATCTGATTTTTGGGATAAATTATAATTTAAATGTGATTTGTATAGTTAATCTTGTGAAAGGTGACAGAGTTTGCACTACATGCATTTAAATCTAAGGAAAATAGTTATAAAATTTTATTCTAAATATTATAATTTCAAAGATACTAATAAAATAAGCAACTGATTAAATAAGTATACAATTTTTATTTGCGATTAGCATGTAGATAATATTAACAAGGGCATATTTATTTCCTATCTTGACTCTTGCTCTAGCTCTCCTATTGAGTTCCTTCCCACCTACCTTGTTTCCTCCTCTGAACAATTTACTCTTGATCTCTTTCCTGAGTGTATTGCTCTCCTACCCTATCAGAATCCCCACCTCCATATAAACTCACAAACCCACATTCATGGTGCCAATTTTACTTTGTCATCCCACGTGACTTCAGTAGTTCCATCATCACAAATAGGACCATCCCTGATCATTTCCTTGTATTGCTTCCCATTCACATCTTCTTTGTCCTTCCCAGTACCACCAAAAAAGGTCACTCTCAGTTCACTTACATCATATTCAAAGCATCAAAATCTGAAATTATCTGTTTAACCCTCTGTCACAGCAACTCTGATGAAGGGTCACGGCCCAAAACATTGACTGTTCATTTCCCTCCATAGATGCTGCCTGACCTGCTGAGTTCCTCCAGCATCTGCAGCCTCTCTTGTGTCTCTAGCTCTGCAGCTCAACCTTGTCCTCATTTCAACCTTTGATGCCATATTCCCCATTAAACCCAGTACTCCCACAAAAATTGTTGATGTTAATTTGCATTGCTGCCTTTCTGGGGGGAAATTAAATTGTTTCAAAAATCAAAGTCACTTCATATCTTCTATCACACAGCCTCATCTCTCGAAACTTCTGCTATGATTCTGATACAATGTCTACAAACCCTACTATCATCCAATTCCCGGAAGTTGAAAGCAGGTACAGAAATGAACACATATCTGATCAAACTGGCTTTATTTGAAGCATTTATGTACCCCATTTCTGCAATAGTTCCTTAAGTGTGATCTTGTTTTCTGTCTGCTTATTCATTCTTGTTCCTAATTTACTCCTCTAAAATTGTCTCTGGTTTTCACAGAATTGATTTATGTGTGACAGCATTGATTTTCTTGGTACTTCAGAAACCAAGGTGTCATGAGTGACTGCTGTCCCTGACAGGCCAACTTCCCAACAGCATGGCACCTGCACTTTCCAGGCTTATTTCTTGAGGTCCTGCATATAATGGTATGATTGAAAGATTTAAAGAAGTGAGCTCTCCGCCACTCTCTGGAGAAGCAGTAATATCTGTCCCCTCACCAACTAGGCGCTGCCTGCTTATTTACATAAATGTTAGGTATCGCTAGTGTCTGTTTATGGACTTGTTGCCTCATCAAGGACCTGATATAATGGATGAGTAGCACTCATTAAATCTGCAGTGCCCCTCTTGAAGGACACCAGGAGTACATTATGGTTTCAGTAGCCATTTGCAACTGTTTGGACGTAATTCTGAGTTGGAGGCTATTCAAGAATAGCACAAAATGAGAGAGAGTTGGCTCCATTGGAGGTCTCAGTGCAGGAAAAGGAAAACAGTCAAGATGAACTGTTTCCACAGGGGTCAGAAGGATCTCCTGACACGCTGTACAATAGGTAGTTGTGGTGATTAACTGCCAAGCTACAACAAGCTGCCAAGTAAAAGCAGTAAATGCTGGAAACACTCAGCAGGTCAAGCAGTATCTGTGGAAAGAGAAAAAAAATCAATGTTTGAGATCCAAGACTCTTTGTGTACTGTTCTGATAAAGGTTCTTTGATCTGAAACATTAACATTGCTCTTTCCAGAGATGTGCCTGATCTGCTGAGCATTTCCAGCATTTCAGATTTCCAGCAACTGCGTTTTTTTTAATTGGATTATCAAGCCCCAAATGCCTGGATGCAGTACCACAAGAGGTTCACGAAATTCATACATGTGATCTGCACCAACAAACTCAATCACCTACCAACAATAAGAGGCAGGCACGGTAGTGTAGCGGTTAGTGTAACACTTTACAGTGCCAGCGACCCAGGTTCAATTCCGGCCACCATCTGTGAGGAGTTTGTACGTTCTCCCCGTGTCTGTGTGGGTTTCCTCTGGGTGCTCCGGTTTCCTTCAACATTCCAAAGATGTACGGGTTAGGAAGTCGTGGGCATTCTATGTTGGCGCCGGAAGCGTGGCGACACTTGCGGGCTGCCCCCCAAAACATTCTATGCAAAATATTCATTTCACTGTGTGTTTCGATGTACATGTGACTAATAAAGATATCTTATCATAATTGTGACTCATAACTAACACTGATTTACTCTAACTCACTCATACCTTCGGCACTGCTGCATTTCTTACACTTAAAACCTTACAGTCCACATATCCACCAGGATGTTTGATCTAAGTGGTATTAACTGGAATGCATTTTTTTAAAAATGTCAGACTGAGAAAATGATCAGAGGGAGATTTGTTGCAGAGGGAAGGAGGTGTTGCTATAAGAACAGGAATTAGGAGGAGTAGGCTATCCTGCTCTTCTAGCCTTCTTCATTCATCAAGATCATGGCTGACCTCCTTCCACAGCCCCACCTACTGCCCCATATCTCTTGATTTCTTCAACATCCAGAAATCTTGCTTCAAATGAACCTAATGACTGAGCCTTCACCAGCTCCTGCAGCTGAGAATTCCAAACCTTCTACATGGCAGAATTTCGCCTCATGTAAAGTGGCAACAGAGGTGGATGGGATGGCAAGGAAGACATACTCAATGTTTGCCCTCATCGATCGGAGTATTGCATATAACAGCCAAGGAGTTACGTTGCAGTTGTATAAAACTTTGGTTCAGCTACATTCAGAGTATTGTGTGCAGTTCTGGTCACTACACTTTAGCAGAAGGGATTCACCAGGATATTGCCTGAATTGGAGTATATCAGTGACCATCTTGGACAGTCTTAGATTGTTTTCTCTGGAGCGGTGATAGAAGTATGTAAAATTCTGAGAAGCATAGATAGAGTCTTTTTCCCAGCGTGGGAATGTCAAATACCAGAGGGCATGGGTTTAAGAAGAGAGAAGAAAGCTTAAAGGGAGACTTATGAGCCAAGTTTCTTTTTTTTACACACAGAGAGTAGTAGGTGCTACCAGAGGAGGTAAAACATTTAAGAGGCATTTAGACAGATACATGAACAGGCAGGGTATTGTGGGGTAAGGACCGTGTTCAGGCAGATTGGATTAGTTTAGATTGGTATCATGGTTGGCACAGACACAGTGAGCTGAAGGGCCTGTCCCTGTGTTGTACTGTCCCATGTTCAAGATGGCCTATCCCTTTTTCTGAGACTTTGACCTCTGGTTCCGGAATCCTCAGTCAGGTGTCAATGAGATCACCTCACAACCTTCTAATCTCTAGAAAATACAAGATTAGCCTAGTCGCTCTCTCCGCATAAAACAGATCTGTCATCCTGGGAACCAGCTTGGTGAATCATCATTGCACACCCTCTATCGTCATTCTACCCATTTTCAGGTAGAGAGCAAAACTCTTCACAATGACACTATATAATTTTAATGATACCTCTACTCCTGTACTTGAATCATATTGTAATAAAGGCCAAGATACCATTTGCCTTCCAGATTGCTTGCTGCAGCTGTAATTGATATGACATAATTTGCAACTGCATACAATTAACTGCTCAACTTTTACTACATCTCACCATCATGATGTTTCTATGGACACCTCCTCTGAATCTATCATTACAGTACACAAATGAACAATCAATCTGCCAACAAACAAAGCTGTAACAATTTATTGGGCAATATTAAGCAAAGGCACCATAAAACAATATGCAAACAAATTCCTAAGATAGTGAATTACTCTGATATGTAAATGTTTGCTTATCTGTGGTGGTGATGGCATCCGTTAGTCTCGCAAGGCCATGGATCTGCGCATGGAGAGTCTTGCTTCAGTCGGTAGTGGTAGAGCAGCGTCTGTTGTGACTGTAGAGGCCTACACGGGAGTGACAGTCTCGGCTACAGCGACTGCACTTGAAGGGGCTGTGCTCCTGTGTTGCTTTGGTGCTGTTTTTCTGGTGAGTGCACTAGCCTCAGCTTCTCTTCTCTTTGTTTCAGACCTCTGTGTAGTTCCAGCGAGAGCGATCGCTTGCAATTTCTTCCCACCTCTCGACGTTCATGTTCAGTGACTTCATATCTCTCTTACAGACATCTTTGAAGCGAAGATATGGCCATCCTTGCGCTTTCTTTCTGGAGGCCAACTCCCCGTACGCCAGGTCTTTCGGGACCCTCCCGTCTGGCATGCGATGTACGTGGCCCAGCCAGCGGAGACGACGTTGTTGAAGCAGGGTGAAGAGGCTGGGTATCTGAGCGCGGGTCAGGACCTCGTTGTTGGTGACTCTGTCAGTCCACTTGATGTCCAGGATCCATCTCAGGCTACAAAGGTGGAAGGCACTAAGACGCCGATCCTGTCTGGAGTAGAGGCTCCAGGTCTCGCTGCCGTAAAGCAGCGTGCTGAGGACGCAGGCCCTGTAGTCTGCAACCTTGGTGCGTGTTGTCAGCTTTCTGTTCTCCCAGACTCGCTTTGCCAACCTAGCGAATGTTGAGGCTGCTTGTCCGATCCATCTGTCGATCTCAGAGTCTAGGGAGAGACGGTCCGTGATGGTGGAACCAAGGTATGTGAACTCATGGACTACCTCCAGCTCATAGTTGTTGATAGTAATGGCAGGGGGGTGTTCAACATCTTGACCCAAAATGTTCGTCTTCTTCAGGCTGATGGTCAACCTAAAGTCCTGGCAGGCTCTTGAGAAGCTGTCCATGAGGCTTTCCAGTTGCTCTTCAGAGTGTGTTGCCAGTGCCGCATTGTTTGCAAACAACATGTCCCTGATGAGTACTTCACGAACCTTGGTTTTCGCCCTTAGCCGGGACAGACTAAGCAGCCTCCTGTCCGATCTGGTGTGGAGGTAGACACCATCTGTTTACGTTCCAAAGGCGTGCTTCAGCATGACTGTGAAGAAGGTGCCGAACAGGGTGGCGGCAAGCACACAGCCCTGCTTCACACCGCTGCGGATGTTGAAGGTCTCCGAAGAAGAGCCATCAAACTGAACCACGCCTTTCATGTCTGTGTGGAATGACTGAACTATCCTAAGGAGCCTCGAGGGACAACCAATCCTGGTGAGGATTCTAAACAGGCCGTCTCTGCTCACAAGTTTGAAGGCCTTCATGAGGTCAATGAAAGCAACGTAGAGCGGTTGTCTTTGCTCTCTGCATTTCTCTTGTAGCTGTCAAAGGGAGAAGATCATGTCGATTGTAGAGCGTTCTGACCTGAAGCCACACTGAGATTCAGGATATACCCTTTCGGTGATTTTCTGCAGTCTGTTCAGGACCACATGGGCGAAAACTTTCCCGACGATGCTCAGCAAAGACATCCCCCTGTAGTTGTTACGGTCACTTCTGTCCCCTTTGTTCTTACTTAGGGTGACAATGTTACAGTCTGTCATGTCCTGCGGCACTGCTCCCTTTTTCCAGCACTGGCAGAGTAGTTCATGCAGGTGGTTTAGTAGGACACCCTTTGTGCACTTGATGGCCTCTGGTGGAATGCCATCCAATCCAGGTGCCTTCCCGGTGGGCAGGCTGTCGATGGCTTTACTCTGCTCTTCGGCAGTCGGCAATGCATCCAGTTCCTCCATGATAGGAAGGCATTCCACGGAGTCTAGTGCGCTGTCCGAGATGCTGCTTTCCCTGGAGTAGTTCAGAGTAATGCTCCACCCATCTCTCCATCTGCTTGCCTTTGTCTTTGATAGTCTCACCTGTTTTGGTTTTCAGTGATGCTGACTTGCTCAGAGTTGGACTGATGGCTTTCTTGATCCCCTTGTACATTCCACAGATGTTGCCTGTGTCAAATGATAACTGGATACTTTCACAGAGTTGTAGCCAGTAGTCATTTGCATAGCATCTGGCTGTTTTCTGAGCCCTGCTTCTTGCTGTTCTTTGCGCTTGCATTGTTGCCTGGGTGGGGTGGCATTTATGCTCTAGTATTGCAACACGCTTTGCCTCGATGACAGTGATGAGCTTACATGAGCTTGCTTTGAACCAGTCCTGTGTCTTGCCCAGTTTCTTCCCGAAGGCCTTGAGTGCAGTGCTGTGGGTAATGTCCCTGAGAGATTCCCATCTCTGCAGAGCATCCCTTTCTGGTGGGTCTGCAAGGAGAGCATCCTCCAGTGATTTGATGAACTCTGCCGCTTTGTCTGGGTGTTGGGTCTTACTAGCGTCAATGCGCTGCTTGCCTGGAGGCTTGGCGTAGTGCATCTTCTTTGGCTGAAGTCTGATCTTGCAGCAAACCAGAGAGTGGTCCGTGTCGCAGTCGGCACTCTGAAAGGAGTATGTCATGAGCACGTTTCTCAGGTGGCGGCGTCTTGTGATTATCAGGTCTAGCTGATGCCAATGTTTCGAGTGGGGATGTCTCCAAGACACTTTATGCTGAGCTTTGGTCTGGAAGTAGGTGTTAGTAACACACAATTCATGGAGCATGCAAAGCTCGAGCAGTTGTTGCCCGTTATCATTCATGTTGCCAAACCCATACCGTCCCAGGCAGCTTGGCCAGGAGTCGTGGTGGGCGCCCACTCTGGCGTTGAAGTTGCCAAATAGCAGCAACTGTTCCTGACTTGGGATTTCCTGTATTGTTATTGAGAGCTGATCATAGAACTCGTCCTTCACATCTTGTGTAGAGTAGAGGGTTGGGGCATAGACACTGACAAGGTTGAGAGGCCCGTCGGATGTGTGGAGATGTAGTGAGAAAATCCACTCTATCCCTTTCTCGCTTTCTTCACTGCAAAGCCAACACCATGCTCTTTGGTCTCATCTGAGCCCTTGCCCTGCCAGAAGAACATATAGTCTCTCTCACATAGGGTTCCCAATCCTGCGAGACGTGTCTCTTGGAGCGTTGCGACGTCCACTTGGAGTTTCAGCAGCTTGTTATCTTGCTGTCTTTCAGCAGCTTGCTGTCTTGCGTGAGTCGCTGATCTCCCGAAGGTCATCTGATATACCAGTGGTCATGGTCCGTACATTCCAGCATCCTAGTCTGAGTGCTGGCTTCCTTTTTTGTCTTCTTGTTGAGCCTGGTGCAGTGTTTGCAGTCCGCAGTTTGGGATACTTGTATGGCTAAGCCCCACGCACCCAGTGGAGAGGGCGGACTGTGATGGGATAGCACCTAATTGGCTGGGGGCTGCCCAGCTTAAGGTGGGCGGTAGCTGTCCAGTGAGACACGATGGTCTCTCCCTCCATTGAAAGCAACCCCTGGCGCCTTTCTCTATGCCAATCAAGCACAGGCTAATGATTGGTAACCTGCTGCTTTCCGTTTTGTGCTGTCATGGTAAGGCAATGCTGGAGTGTCCTCTCCAGGGTGCAGGCCTGAGCAAGGTTGTATGGAAGACCGGCAGTTGCCCATGTAGCAGGTCTCCCCTCTCCACACCACTGATGTTGTCCAAGGGAAGGGCAAAAGCCAATACAGCTTGGCACCAGTGTCGTCGCAGAAGTTGCCAGAATGAGGTTGAAGACAATGTCGAACTGCCTTAGGGACTCCAGCTCTGGATTTGTCCTCAGGGTTTACTCCCGTAGCCTTTCCCATGAGTGGGTATGACCGCAAGGCAGCGGAGGTTTGAAATCAGAGTTTTCCCTCTCTTAGATGGAGTGCCTTCCCAGGCTGACGAGTTTCATCTACCCGACAGGACATGTTCTCGCTCATAAACATTTGCTTATCCACACATCTGAAATCTCACTCCTTTGAGTCATGGAATGCAGGCTTGATGAATGACCACAGATTTAACATTAAGCACTAGGGATATTCAGATCAGTAGTATTGGCTTCATCTCAGAACGTAAAGATAACTTCTGGTTACTTTGCTGCAAATTGTCTCTTTAAACCTCTCTCTACAAGTTCTCTATACTCACATGCAGTATCAAGTGTGAAGAGCTCATGGACGTAACCGAGATTAAGCCCAGTGTCATGTCTCTACCATTTTTCTCTCTTCCTTCAAATGCCATGTCAATTTTCCAAGATTCACCAAGGCCCAAGACCCAAACTTCTTTATCTGTATCTAAAGAAGAATGAGAGGTGAATTTATCGAAACATACAATGTTCTGAGGGCACTTGACAAGGTAGATGCTGGGAGGATGTTTCCTTGGTGGATAAAGGATCATTTAAGACTGAGGAATTTTTTTTCTCCCAGAGAGTTACTCTACACTGCAAGCTGTTAATGTTGACCCATTAAGTCTACTTAAGGCGGAGAGAGATTTTTAGAGTACAGAGGTGTAATGTATTGTGGTTTCTTCTGAACTGGTCTAGAGCTGAGCACCAATCACTTAGGCATGGAGCATCAAGGAACAACACAACTGTGCAGGTCTTCAGGCGTGGTTCAACAATGCTTCAGTAATTATCAGTCTCATTTATTGCATCTGGTACGGCCTCCTCTACGTTGGTGAGACCCGACGCAGATTAGGGGATTGCTTCATCACACCACCCTTGCTCCGTCCGCTGTAACAGCCAGGATCTCCCGGTGGCCAGCCATTTTAATTCCACTTCCCATTCCCACACTGACATGACTGTCCACAGCCTCCCCTACAGCCAGGTTGAGGCTCGACACAGATTAGAGGAACAGCACCTCATATTCCACCTTGGCAGTCTCCAACCTGATGGCATGAACATCGACTTCTCTAACTTCTGGTAACCACTTCCCTTCCGCCACCCCCCCCCCACCCCTCAGAGAGTATTAGCTATATGGAGAGGTTGGACAAACTTGGATTCTATTTTCTGGAGCGTCGGAGGCTGAGGGAAACCGGAAATAAGTATATAACATTTGGAGAGGCATAGATAGGGTAGGTTGCCAGAGTCTTTTTCCCAGGGTGGAAACGTCAAATACTAGACAGCATAGCTTTTAGGTGAGTGGGTAAAGTGTAAGGGGGATGTGCGGGGCAAGTTCTTTCTTAAACATAGAGAGTGATAAGTGCCTGGAATGTGCTGCCAGGGAATGGAGGGATATGGATTATGTGCAGGCAGATGGGATTAGCCTAATTTGGCATTATGGTCGGCACAGACCTTGTGGGCCAAAGGTCCTGTTCCTGAGCTGTACTATTCTATGAATTGTACACAGTCCTCCAGTTGTGGCCTAATCAATGTTTTACAAAGTTGTACCATAACCTCCCTGCTCTTATATTCTGTGCTCGAGCTAATGATGACAAGTATCCTGTATATATTCTTCACTGCCTTATCTACCTGTGCTGCCAGTTTACAGATCCTTAGGCTGGAACACCGAGGTCCCTCTGCTCTGCAGTGGTCCCCAAGGCCTACCATTGATTATGTATGTCTGACCCTTATTAGTCCTACAAAATTGCACCACCTTGCACTTATCGAGATTTATTTCCATCTGCCGTTTCTCTGCCCATCTTAGCAACTCATGAATGTCCTCCTCACTATCTACAACACTACTAATTTTGTTGTCATTTGTAAACTTGCTAATTATACCTGCTGCATTCATATCCCAATTATTACCAAAAAGTAAGGGTCAGAGCATCAATCCCTATGGTAGGCAACTGGTCATAGGCTTCCAATCACAAAATTAATGTTCCACCATGACCATTACCAGGCCAATTTTATATCCAATTTACTAACTCACCTTGGATTCCATAGTGTCCAAAGACACTGTCATCATTAATACATTTTATGTAATCATCAATACATGTTACTGAGCAGCCAAATACTTTAACAAGCCATCAATTTGTTAAAGCAAGTAATGGGACAGGTAGAACATTTTTTGCATGTCAGGTTATAAAATGTCTATTATTTGACTGTCAACAATTATACCAGAAACCTGTCAAATAAGCCTCTTTCTTGTCCAAAGCTAATAATTATCCTACTTCACAGTAATTCTATAGGATCCAAATTGAGCAGTCTTTAGACTGTTTCCTGTAAACTGATTAAAGGATAAAATTACTAATCCAATTTATTTACAACCAGTTTTTATTCCATAACAAAATTACACCATCAGTTTATGACCAGGGAATATGGCAACAAATTTAACTTAAACTCAAATGATAGCAAATCAGTAAAGTTAAAATGCAATTTGAAAAGGGGGCAGAGAAAGTGTAGAACATTAACACTGCCAGAGAACTTTTGGAACAAATCATCTGTTGTGTATTATTAAATACTTTGTAATAGCAATTGCTAGTCCAAATCTAAAATTGGCCTTTGGCTTAATTAAACAGATGAGCTGCAGAGAGGTTAAAATGAAGTGTGGTTCTCCTGTCAATGTCTGACCAATTCCTGCCTTCTTCAATGCCACATTGAACTGTAAGGAAATCTATGGATGGAGTGAAGGTAAGATGGGACAATGTAAGCATGGTTAGCAGAAACCCCTAGTATTTCTGTTAAGCCAGGAAGGATTCTCATGCTCTGACATTCATTCAGGGGGTAAAGAGAGATGTTCTGAAGCAATTACCTCAACAATCACATTGGTCCATAAAGCACTATTGAGGTCATATGCAATGGGAAGTTTACTTGGCCTTGCAGTGAATCACTGCAGGAACAGTCAGTAGTATTCCAGCAGTTGCCCCACAGATTCCATTCAATATCCACTGTCACATCCAAGAGCTGATGGGGTTCATGGAAATTTCATTTGGAGTTTTCGGTCTCTGACCTCATGCCGACAGAGCTGTGATGATTTGGGAGATGGTGCATCTACGACTTCTGTAGATCAGGTTTGATCTGTAGATTCATCAAATAAATTTTAGGAAATGTCGAGAATTTCTGAGCATCTGTTAACTATTTTATTCAAGAGTAAAATAAGCCACGTGCCCTTCAGTCACACATATAATTATGTCTACAATTCTACACACAACTCAGTACAGAGGGACCTTGGGATCCAAGTCCATACCTCCCTGAAAGTGATGACGTAAGTAGATAGAGTGGTAAAGAAGACGTATGGCATGCTTGCCTTCCTCACTGGGGGCACAGAGTATAAGAGTCAGGAAGTCATGATGCAGTTGTATAAAACTTTGGTTAGGCTGCACTTGGAGTATTGCATGCAGTTCTGGTTGCCTACAATTGATACTCTCTGCCAACCTTGCTCATAGATTGGGACTCATTTTTTCAAAATACATTTGGATTTGATCCTACAAAGGATGGAGTGAACAAATCATTTCCAATTGTGATTGAAACCCAACCCAAGCCCTTCTAATAAATAAACACCAATGTAAATCGCTATAACAACCAGTTCCAATTAGTTCCATTGCTTGAAGCAGGACTGCTTTGATTATGCTGCAAGTATACAATGGCCAGAGTTCAATTACAAAAAATGATCGGATCACAATGCAGTCTCTACGTCAATCAGCAACAATTCTGACGTTCATAAAGTGAAGCACAGCAATAGATCAACAAATTACCTGCCTAACATACTTATTAGGAATGAAATTCCTTTTTACATTCTGACATTGTATTAAATGGTAAACAGGGAGATGCCGGGGGGGTTAATTAAACTGATAACAGTAAGGAGTAATTTACAAGAAATTGTCCAATAAATGAAACAGGGATGGAGGTCATAAGGCATACAAAACTAAAGGAAGGAAATGGTGTCCAGGGAATAGAATGGTTTAACAGGAAAGTAATTTGATAATTAAAAATTCAGTGAAAAGAACTGCTATTAAAATGAATTAGCTGTACAGCTATGCACAGATTAGGGAGATTAAACAGAACAAAAGGTAAGGAAACATAGATATCACTAAGACAAGCTTACAGAAAAATCAGACTGGAAATTAAATATGTTGTGATATATAAAGATTAAAGAAAAGTGGAGAAGGAAAAAAGTGGTGAATCTTTACTCATTATAGATGAAGTATGGCAATAGAATAAAGTAACACGCTGTCAGGCAGATGTAGAATCAATGTGGATAGAAATAAAAATTGATAATCAGACCAATTGTTCTAACAGAAGTAGGCCTAGAAGTTCATGCACAGTTTCTTTTATCAGTGATGTTTGTATGAAAATCATGTATCTCTGGAGTGGAGCATCTTTACAATGATTTGAATCGATTTTTACCATTCTGGAAATTCAACAGGCACTTACAGTTACAAATCACATGAATGATGCAATTTCTGTGTTAGGGACATCTGGAATGACACAATCCCCCATGCAAACTAACTCACATTGTTCAAAGGCGCACCCATCATCAGGCAATCTCAGAACAACCATAATTTAATAAAGATCTTTCCTAAACAGGACCCAGCCCAGGACTGAAAACCCCATTCATGGGGTTTCCTTACTTACTTCCTTCCCTACGCTTAGCCACTCTACCCCAACCATTGTAGCTACATCCATCCCCTTCCCCACCACATCCTGTCTCTGACCCCCAAACCTTTGACTCCCCAATCTGACTTCCAACCCTAGCTAACAACTAAATCACCAACCAAGGCTCTAGTCTGACACCAGTCCTGATTCCAACCCAACCATTGATCTAAGGCCCAATCTACCAACTGCCTAGCTTGGCCCAAAAATGACCCCCAAACAAGAGGGCCTATTAGAGACCAAAATGGTAATTTGAGTGCAGCAATAGAAAACAAATCTTTCTGTACATTTTTATAGTAGTGCAGAATGATACAGAAAATGAATGTGAAATATTGGACCTGATAAAGAGAGGCCTTCTTAAGTGGTCCAACAACTTTCCAAATGATTAAATGGTGTTGGATAAAATATATTCCAGGCTGTTAAGATTAGCAAGAGAGCACATGCCAGAGGCTCTGACCATCATTTTCCAGTTCCCCTTGAGAACATTGTGCCTGATGATGAGAAGATGATTAATGTTTTATTGTTTAAAAAGGAGAAAGGACTAAACCCCGTGGTGCACTGGGAGAGGGTCTTTGGAACCCGCCCTCCCGCACTTGCTGAACTCACAGCCCATTTAACGAATCGATCACTCTCATCCCAGAACTTTACTGAAGGAGCTCCTAGGCCCTACCATCTTCAGTTGCTTCATCAACGACCTTCTTTCCATCATAAGCTGAGAATTGTGGATGTTCACTCATGATTGAACAATGTTCAATTCCATTTGCAGCTCCTCGGCAATGAAGCAGCTCATAACTGCAAGCAACAAGATCCAGACAGAATTCAGGAATGGGCTGATAAGATCACAAGACAAGGGAGCAGAAGTAGGCCATTCAGCCCATCAAGTCTGCTCCAAAGAAAAGGGGAAAAAAAAATGAGAAATGGTGGTGGGGGTGGGGGGGCAATGAAAAAACTATTCTAACCCCAATTTCTGGCCTTGATATCTCTTGATACTTTGACTAATTAGATATCTATCTATCTCCTCCTTAAACACCTCCAGTGATCTAGCCTCCACTGCTGTATGTGAGAAGTAATTCCATAAATTCACTACCCTCTGGCTAAAGAAATTTCTCCTCATCTGTTTCAAACCTGTACCCTCTAATTCTAAAATTGTGCCCTCTGGTCCTGGACTCACCCACCAAGGGAAACAGCTTGGCCACATCTACTCTGTCCAGTCCTTTCAACATTCTAAATGTTTCTATGAGGTCCCTTCTCATTCTTCTGTTCTCCAGTGAGTACAGTCCAAGAGCTGACAAACGCTCATCATATGTAAGCCCTTTCATTCCGGGAATCATCCTCGTAAATCTCCTCTGAACCCTCTCCAACATCAGCACATCCTTCCTAAGATATGGGGCCCAAAAATGTACACAGTATTCCAAGTGAGGCCTCACTAGTGCCCCGTAGAGCCACATCAACACTTCCCTACTTTTATACACTATACCTCTCGAAATGAGTGCCAACATAGCATTCGCTTTCTTTACCACCAATCTGTTACGGACTCAGTGAAAGTCCCTTTAAGATAGAGAGTGTGTGTGTATGTGTGTGTGGGGCGTGCTTACGTCAATAGAAGATAAAGGACGTAATGACGTTGTTGAAGAAGGCAGAAGAAGGAGAGAGAGAGAGAGAGAAGGGAGAGAGACACCAGCCTGCTTGTTTTCTCTATCGATGGATGAGAAACAATAACTGTGTTTGCCACTGAAATCCATGTATGGAAGTTGGAAGTAATCCGGTGGAGTTCACTTTGTTGCTGACCTGTAGAAGGAAACAGGTATTTGTGTGTGGACGACCACGGTTCGGATGCTTTTCGGGGTGAGGAAGTCACTACCGAGTAAACACTGAAGTGTCATTTGGGTTCCATCGTGGAACATTTGGATTTCGTGTACTCTCTCTAAGTTTTTCTACATCTACATCTTATCTTCAGACAACGGTGGTTGTTGAAGAAGCCCTTGCTCATGTTTCACCTTATGGCTTGCGGAACTGAACTTTAAGAACCATTCAGGAACTGGGAGTTTTGGACTTTGTCACACACACACACGAAGAGTTTAGTTTTGGGGTTAACGTTCGAGGTTTAACATTCTTGAATTCTAACATACTAACATTTTTTTTTACTTTTATTTTACGTATTATCATAAGTAGTGATTAATAAAATAGTTTTTAACACTGAATCATGCTCAGTGTGTTTCTTTTGTTGCTGGTTTGTGACAAAATTGGGGGCTCGTCCGGGATAGTTCCCAAGATTAACGAGTGTCGTCTGGGATCGTTCCCCAGATTGACAAGATTTGTTCGGGATTCAATCCAAATTCTTTTTAATTGGCTTGTGTGTGTGGAAACCAGCAGCAATGGATATTAAGGCATTTTTGGAGTCACCAACCCAAAAGGGATTGGAGGTGGCGAAAAAGGATGATTTGATAAAGATTGCTACAAGGCTAAACCTTACAGAAGTAAAGCAGTCTATGAGAAAGGCAGATATTCAGAGATTGATAGCTGGCCATTATGTGGAAAAGAAGGTGTTTGAGAAGGAAGTGTTAAAACAGTTTCCTGGCAGTGAAATAGCAATTTCTGAGGCACAGGTGCAGCTGGCAAAGATAGAAGCTGAACGACAGCAAACCCAGTTAAAGATAGAGGCTGAACGAGAGCAAAATAAATTAGAAGCTGAACGAGAGCAAAAGAGATTAGAGGCTGAACGAGAACAAACCCAGTTAAAGATAGAGGCCGAACGAGAGAAATTAGAGGCCGAACAAAAGATAACTCAGATGAAGATAGAGGCTGATCTAGCAATGAAGCAGATGGAATTGAAGAGGATGGAGCTGGATAACGAGGAGAAAAAGAGGCAGCATGAGTTACAAATGAAGCGTAGGAGTTCGGAATCTGATTCTGATGATGGTTTTTCAGCCAGCAGGGAGGTTCGATTAGTCCCTCCGTTTGAAGAAGATCAGGTTGATCAGTATTTCCAACATTTTGAAAAGGTTGCTGTGAGTTCAAACTGGCCAAGGAAAGGATGGGCTCTTATGGTACAGAGTGTGATTAAAGGTAAAGCTCAAAAAGCTTATTCTGCTTTGTCTGTTGAGGATGCAGCTGATTATACCAAGGTAAAACAAGCTATTTTGAAGGCCTATGAATTGGTTCCTGAGGCTTATAGACAAAAATTCAGAGACTTGAGGAAATCTGCAGATCAGACTTATATGGAATTTGCCAATGGAAAGAGAATATGTTTTGAACGATGGTGCCTGGCTAAAAATGTAGATGGGGATTATGATAAATTGACAGAATTGATACTAGTGGAAGACTTTAAAAGATGTGTTCCAGCTGAATTAACAACATATTTAAATGAAAAGGCAGTGGAAACTTTACAAGAAACTGCTAGGTTGGCAGATGATTATGCTTTAACCCATAAATCCAAATGGGGACAACCTAAAACCTTTCAAAAGAGTTACAAAGACAATCCAGGGAAACCGGAGAGTAAATTGGGAGGTAATCAAAAAGGAAAGGATGAAAAGAAGCCAGGGCTGGAGAAACCTGTTGAGCGTACTTGTTATTACTGTAGGAAACCTGGCCACGTGATATCTAATTGTGCCCTTTTGAAGAAAAAGAAGGAAGCTGGGCCCAATGCTTGCTTTCAGGCAATTAAAAATCAAAAAGGTTTAGGAGATGCTGTTAAAGATCAGTCCTTGCAAGAGGGAAAAGCGGAAAAGTTGGAGGAGGTGAGAAAAGAATTCCGTTCGTATGTATCAGAGGGTTTTGTTTCACTGAATGATGAGTCACCCCAGGTGCCAGTGAAAATTCTTAGAGATACTGGGGCTAGTCAATCTCTCTTGCTGGACAGTGTTTTAAATTTTGGTGAAGAAAGTGACACTGGTGAAGTAAATCTAGTACGAGGCGTTACAGGTGAGACCATGTCTGTCCCTTTTCACAGGGTGATTTTAAAGTCAAAGTTCGTAGAAGGACCAGTCGAGATAGGGATAAGACCTAGTTTGCCAGTGGAAGGAGTTTCTTTGTTATTGGGAAATGACCTTGCAAATGGAGAAAGTGATCCTGTGGTACGGTTAACAACCAAACCAAGGATTGATGAGTCTGAGGATGATCCAGATGTTTACCCATCATGTGCGGTGACTCGAGCTAGAGCTAGAGAATTAGCCAAGACAGACAGTCCGGTGCAGTCTGATGTGGTTCCTTGTGACAGTCCTAAACAGGAAGAAAATTTTGATGCCTTATCTGAGACTTTTCTGTCTTCACTGGAGGATCAACATCCTTACAGTGAGCCTGAATTTAAAGATTTGTCTTTGTCAAGGAAGGATTTTATGGTGGAACAGACAAAGGACCCTGAGTTGACAGAATTGAAAGAAAAAGCTCTCTCATGTGAGGAGATTGAAAAGGTGCCAACTGGATACTATGTCAAAAATGGAGTGTTAATGAGGAAATGGAGACCTCCTCATGTTCCTGTTACTGAGGAATGGGAAGTTATTCATCAGGTTGTTGTTCCAAAAGTTTATAGGGATGAGATTTTAAACTTGGCCCATAGTATGCCTTTGGGTGGTCATTTTGGTGTGAATAAAACTGTAGGGAAGATCTTGAAACAATTCTATTGGCCTGGTTTGAGAAAAGATGTGGTGATGTTTTGTCGAACCTGCCACACATGTCAGATGGTAGGTAAACCAAATCAAAAACCCCCTGTGGCTCCTTTGAAACCAATTCCTGCTTTTGGTGAACCCTTTTCGAAGGTGATTGTGGACTGTGTTGGCCCCTTACCAAAGTCTAAGACTGGAAATCAGTATTTGTTAACCATCATGTGTGCCACTTCTAGATTTCCAGAGGCAATACCCCTTAGAAATATTAAGGCCAAGACGGTGTCAAAGGCTCTTGTAAAATTTTTTACCTTGTTTGGTTTGCCAAAAGAAATCCAATCTGATCAAGGTAGTAACTTTATGTCAAAAATTTTTCAACAAATAGTCTATGAGCTGGGAGCAAAGCAGATTGTATCATCTGCATATCACCCAGAATCTCAAGGAGCTCTGGAGAGATTTCATTCTACTCTCAAAAATATGCTGAAGACTTATTGCTTTGAAAACACCAAGGATTGGGACGAAGGTATCCATTTACTTTTGTTTGCCGTTAGAGAATCGATCCAGGAGTCAATAGGATTTAGTCCGTTTGAGCTTGTGTTTGGACATAGGGTGAGAGGACCTTTGGAGTTGTTAAGAGAGCAATGGGTTAATGAGGAAGTTCACTTGAGTCTGTTGGACTATGTCCAAAAATTTAAAACTCGGTTGGAGAGAGTCTGCCAGCTAGCGAGAGAGAATTTGAAAACAAGCCAGATAAGAATGAAGACATATTTTGATAGACGTGCTCGGCCTAGGACATTCGCAGTGGGGCAAAAGGTGTTGGTATTTTTCCCTAGCCAAAATAATCCCTTGCAAGCTCGTTTTTCTGGACCCTATGTTATTGAATCTCAAGTGACTGATCTAACATATATAATCAAAACACCAGATAGACGCAAGAAAACACAACTCTGTCATGTAAACATGATAAAACCTTATTATGAGAGGGATTCAGTTGTGGCCTTGGTGGATGGTGTAAAGGTTGTTTCTAGAATGCCTGATGTTGATGTTGAGGAAGGCCAATTTAGACCAAATATTGTTCCATCAAAACTAAAAAACCAAAATATCCTGGAGAACCTTGAAACGAAGTTGGACCATTTGCAAGTTTCACAAAAACAACAGATGAGAGAATTAATTTTAAAATTTAAAAATCTGTTCCCAGATGTTCCAAACAGAACATCGATAATTACCCATGATGTTGATGTTGGGGATGCAAAACCAATCAAACAACACCCATATCGAATGAATGTGGAAAAAAGTAAACTTGTGGATCAGGAAATAAAATACATGTTGGAAAATGATATTATTAGACATTCTACTTCAAATTGGAGTTCGCCCTGTGTTATTGTACCTAAACCTGATGGAACTGTTAGATTTTGCACAGATTACAGGAAAGTGAATGCTGTAACAAAGTCAGATGCTTACCCTATTCCTAGGGTGGATGATTGCATAGACAGAGTGGGAAAGGCAAAATTTCTTACAAAGATTGACCTATTAAAAGGGTACTGGTGTGTTCCATTAACAGATAGAGGAAGGGAAATTTCAGCCTTTGTAACCCCTTCTGGATTGTATGAATACAATGTTTTGCCATTTGGAATGAAAAATGCTCCGGCAACATTTCAAAGAATGATTAATTCAGTGATTCATGGGTTAAAACATACAGATGCCTACATTGACGACTTAGTGACTGGGAATGATACTTGGGAAGATCACATCTCTGCGTTAGAAAGATTGTTTGAAAGACTTTCCAAGGCTAACCTTACAGTTAACTTGGCTAAAAGTGAATTTGGCCATGCCACTGTGACGTATCTTGGTTATGTTGTAGGTCAAGGCAAGCAAGCTCCTGTTCAGGCAAAAGTTCAAGCAATATCTGAGTTCCCTATTCCCACAGGTACGAGGACTGTTAGAAGATTTTTGGGAATGGTTGGATATTATCGAAAATTTTGTAAAAATTTTGCTGATATTGCTCTTCCCCTAACTAATCTTCTGAAGAAGGGAGTAAAGTTTGTTTGGACAGATTCTTGTCAAGAAGCATTTAAGAAGCTGAAAGCCATTTTATGCTACCATCCTGTGCTCAGAACACCTGACTTTGAAAAGCCATTTTCATTAGCAGTAGATGCCAGTGATGAAGCTGCAGGAGCTGTGTTGTTGCAGAAGGGTGACCTTGATGATATTGACCATCCTGTAGCTTACTTTTCAAAGAAATTTAATGAGCATCAAAAGAATTATTCCACCATAGAGAAAGAATTACTGTCGCTTGTTTTAGCCTTGCAACATTTCAGTGTATATGTTTGCACCGCTCAGAAACCATTGACTGTGTATACAGATCATAACCCATTGGTGTTTCTGAGCCGAGTCAAAAACAAGAACAGAAGGCTGTTAAACTGGAGTTTAATTTTGCAAGAGTTTGATCTCATGATAACTCACATTAAAGGCAAAGATAATGTGATTGCTGATTGTCTTTCCCGATGTTAAATGGGAAACATGTATCTGTACTAATCTGATAGTCTGTAGTTGTGTAGCATGATAATTATTAACATTACTAACTATGCGCGGTTAAAATTTTCTTGGGAAAATTTTTTTTTTAGGTGGGAGGTGTTACGGACTCAGTGAAAGTCCCTTTAAGATAGAGAGTGTGTGTGTATGTGTGTGTGGGGCGTGCTTACGTCAATAGAAGATAAAGGACGTAATGACGTTGTTGAAGAAGGCAGAAGAAGGAGAGAGAGAGAGAGAGAAGGGAGAGAGACACCAGCCTGCTTGTTTTCTCTATCGATGGATGAGAAACAATAACTGTGTTTGCCACTGAAATCCATGTATGGAAGTTGGAAGTAATCCGGTGGAGTTCACTTTGTTGCTGACCTGTAGAAGGAAACAGGTATTTGTGTGTGGACGACCACGGTTCGGATGCTTTTCGGGGTGAGGAAGTCACTACCGAGTAAACACTGAAGTGTCATTTGGGTTCCATCGTGGAACATTTGGATTTCGTGTACTCTCTCTAAGTTTTTCTACATCTACATCTTATCTTCAGACAACGGTGGTTGTTGAAGAAGCCCTTGCTCATGTTTCACCTTATGGCTTGCGGAACTGAACTTTAAGAACCATTCAGGAACTGGGAGTTTTGGACTTTGTCACACACACACACGAAGAGTTTAGTTTTGGGGTTAACGTTCGAGGTTTAACATTCTTGAATTCTAACATACTAACATTTTTTTTTACTTTTATTTTACGTATTATCATAAGTAGTGATTAATAAAATAGTTTTTAACACTGAATCATGCTCAGTGTGTTTCTTTTGTTGCTGGTTTGTGACAAATCCAACCTGGTGGTTAACCATTAGGGTATACTGCACGAGTACCCCCAAGTACCTTGGTACTTCTGTACTTCTAGATAATAATCTGCCCATTTATTTCTGTTTCCAAAGTGTACAACTGCACATTTCTCAACATTAAATCTCATCTGCCATTTCCTTGCCCATTCTCCTTAACTATCTAGGTCTCTCTGCAACCTACCTGTCTCCTCAATACTCCCTACTCCTCCACCTATCTTGGTGTCATCTGCAAACTTAGCCACAAAACTACTTACTCCATCATCCAAATTGTTAATGTACACGGTAAAAAGAAGCGGTCCCAACACCGACCCCTGCGGAACACCACTAGTAACCGGTAGCCAACCAGAACAGGATCCTTTTATTCCCACCCTTTGCTTTCTGCCAACCAGCCAATGCTCCACCCATTCTGTTATCCTACCTGTAATTCCATGAGCTCTCATCTTATTAATCAGTCTCTTGTGCGGCACCTTGTCGAAGGCCTTTTGAAAGTCTAAATACACAACATCTACTGCCTCTCCCTTATCCAGCCTACCTGAAATTTCCTCAAAAAGCTCCAATAGGTTGGTCAGGCAGGATCTTGCCTTCACAAAACCATGTTGGCTTGGGCCTATCTTGCCTTGCACCTCTAGGTATTCCATAACCTCATCCTTGAGGATCGATTCTAATAACTTTCCCACTACCGACGTCAGACTAATAGGTCTGTAATTTCCTTTATGCTGCCTCCCACCTTTCTTATACAGCAGAACTACATTTGCGACCCTCCAGTCCTCCGGAACCATGCCGGAGTCTATCGATTCCTGGCAAATTATCACCGATGCCTCCGCTATCTCAAAAGCCACCTCCTTCAGAACCCGGGGATGCACCTCTTCCAGTCCGGGAGACTTATCAGTCTTTAGTCCATTTAGTTTTCCTAGCACCTTCTCTCTACTAACCTTAACTGAAATCAGTTCGATCCCTTGAGACCCCTGACTAACCGGTATATTGTTGATGTCTTCCACAGTGAAGACCGATGCAAAATATTCATTTAGTTCCTCTGCCATCTCTTTATTATCCATTATAATCTCTCCCGCACTGTTATCGATTGGTCCTATACCAACTCATGTCTCTCTTTTACTCCTTATATATTTAAAAAAACTCTTAGTATCCTTTCGAATGTTATCTGCCAGCTTCCTTTCATAATTCATCTTTTCTTTCTTAATAACCTCCTTAGTTTCTTTCTGCAGGTTTTTAAAAGTTTCCCAGTCTTCTGTTTTCCCACTAATTTTTGCTTCCTTGTATGGCCTCCCTTTTGCTTTTATTTTAGCCTTCACCTCTCTCATTATCCACATTTGTGCCTTTTTTCCATTCAAAACCTTTTTTCTTGGAATATATCTATCCTGCATTTTCCTTATTTCTTGTAGAAATTCAATCCATTTCTGCTCTGCCGTCCCTCCAGCTAGCTTACTCTTCCAATCAGTCTGGGCCAGTTCCTCTCTCATACCACTGTAATTTCCTTTGTTCCACTGAAATATTGATACACCAGTTATCAGCTTCTCCTTCTCAAATTTGAAACTGAACTCAATCATATTGTGATCACTAGTTCCTAATGGTTCCTTTACCTTTAGTTCCCTAATCACCTCCGGTTCATTACACAGCACCCAATCCAAAACAGCTGATCCCCTGGTGGGCTCATCAACAAGTTGCTCCAAAAAGCCATTCCGTAGACGTTCCATAAACTCACTCTCCTCAGATCTACTGCCTTGCTGGATTTCCCAGTCCACCTTCATGTTAAAATCCCCCATAATTATCTTAATGTTGTCACTCTGGCACGCTTTTTCTATTTCTAAGTGCAACTTATAGTCCACTTCCTGAGTGCTATATATAACTGCTACTATTGTCCTTTTACCCTTGCTATTTCTTAGCTCCACCCATAAGGATTCCACCTCCTCTGACCCAATGTCCTTCCTTTCTATTGATCATGGCAACACCACCCCCTCTGCCTACCCGCCTATCCTTCCTATACACTGTGTACACCGGGACATTGAGTTCCCAATCACATCCGTCATAAAGCCATGACTCAGTGATTGCCACAATGTCGTATTTATTAATCTGTAGTTGTGCCACTAGGTCATCCTCTTTATTCCTAATGCTACGTGCATTCAAATATAGTACATTTAGTCCAGTATCTGCTATTGATTTTGTTGTACTTCTATTGTTCAGCAAATTATCCTGACTTTTCACCTGCCTGTCCTTCTTGGCATCCTCACTGGACACTGTCTTGGACTTGTTTCTATAAACCTCCTCCCTTACCCTAACATCTTGCATCCTATCATCCTGATTTCCATCCCCCTGCCAGATTAGTTTAAACCCTCCCCAACAGCTAAATTAAACATTCCCACCAGGATATTGGACCCTTTGGAGTTTAGGTGTAACCCATCCTTAGTGAATTGGTCATGCCTCGCCCAAAAAAGGTCCCAATGATCCAGAAATCTGAAGTCCTGCCCCCAGCACCAGTCACTCAGCCACACAGTCATCTGCCAGATCTTTCTATTCTTACTACCATTGGCACGTGGCGCAGGTGGTAATCCTGAAATTACCACCCTAGAAGTCCTGTTTCTCAACTTTCTTCCTAACTCCTTGTAATCCTCCTTCAGGACCTCTTCTCTTTTTCTACCTATGTCATTGGTACCTACATGTACCAAGACTTCTGGCTGATCACCCTCTCCCCTCAGAATATCTGGACCCCGTCCGTGACATCCTGTAACCTGGCACCAGGGAGGCAAAACACCATCCAGGATTCATTGTCGGTTTCGCAGAATCTGTTATCCATTCCCCTCACTATAGAATCCCCAATAACCACTGCATTTCTCCTTCCCCGCTGGACCACAGCACCAGACACGGTGCCAAGGTCCTGGTTGCCGTGGTCTTCCTCTGTCAGCTCATCCTCTCCAATGGAATCTAAAATGAGATACCGATTTTCGAGGGGGACCGCCACAGAGGTACTCTCTACAAACTCTTTATGACTCCTGTCTATTTCCTGCTCGCTCTCCCTAATCAGCCGAAGGTCATTGAGCTGCTGCTCCAGACTCTTAACACGTTCCTTGAGGAGCTGCATCTCGGTGCACTTTGTGCAGATGTAGTTATCGGGGAAGCTGATAGTCTCCCAGGGTCCCCACATCTGGCACTCCAAACATAAGACCAACTCCAGATACATACTGCTAAAGCACCGTCCAATACTGTAATACTGAGATAAATAAACTAATAACTTACCCCCTCTCTATAAATCTCGCCTCTTACCCGGTCTCGCCGAAGCCCATTGAGCCAAAGCCCAAACCACTCTGCTCCCTCTCACTCAGCTGCCCGTTCTGATGCTGCCTGCTGGATATGGCAGTCTTCCTTTTAAATCGCCCGCACGCTTCTGAGTGATGTCACATGCCTGCGCAGTCACTCGCCGCTATCCCGAACACTAGGAAGAAAAAAAAACTCGCTCCTCGTTAATTTCCGGCACTCTCCACTCTCTCGCCGCTGGAAAGAAAGCCAAAGGTACTCCCCTGACTTTTAAATCGCCCGCACACTTCCGAGTGATGTCACGCACCTGCGCAGTCACTCGCCGCTGTCCTGAACGCTAGAAAGAGAAAAGAAAAATAAGTGGCAAGTAACATTCATGCCAGAAAATTGTCAGGGAATGACCGTCTCCGACAAGAGAGAGTTTAAGCGTCTACCTTTGACATTCCTCAACATCGATATCCTGGGGTCATCTTTGACCAAAAACTCAATTTGGGCTGGCCACGTAAATACCCTGGGCACAACAGCAAGTCAGAGGATGGACATCCTGTGGCTAGTAACTTATCTCCTAACACCCAAGACTTTACCATCATGCACAAGGTAGAAGTCGGGAGCGTAATGGAATACTCTGCATCTCTCATGAAGTTTTATACCATCCAGGACAAAGCAGCAACCCTAAATGTTCATTCCCTTCACCAACGGCACCCAATGGCTGCAGTGTGTACCAAATGTAAGACACACTGCAGTACAAGCCCAGGCTACTCCAACAGCAGCTCCTAAATCCACCGTCACTACCACCAAGGAAGACAAGGGATGTAGATGGATGGGAAAATCATTATCTGTAGGTTACCCTTCTGAGTCACATAATATGCTGACTTGCAAACATATCCACAGTTCTTCCTTGTCACTGAGTCCAAATCCTAGATCTCCCTACCCAACAACAATGTGGCAGAAGGACTACAGTGACTCACCACCAGCAGCTCAAAGACAATTAACGGTGGGCCATAAATGTTGGCCTTGCCAGTAATACCAAGATCATGAAGGGAACAACATTCAATTCCACTCACAGCTCATGAAGTCATAAAGACTTGAGACACTGTGCAAAAGAGCAGAATTGTTGGATTAATTGGATAACTCAACCAAAAACTAGGTGCAACCATGACGTGTCAAATCACCTCCATCCATGCTGTTTCAATTTCTAATTCCAGAAGAATATCACATATTTCCCATCAGTTACAACCCAGCAATCCTGATGATAAAGTATTTTGCATTCCTGACATCCCTGTTACTTTGCATTTCAGGAAGCTATACTTTAAATAGTTGTTTTAAACAAGGCAATAAATTACAAAACAAATGACTAGAGAAAACATTAAGATTCTTTATGGCACTTTCTTTAGCTAGCATCGCTGCTCGTGCAACTGTGGAGTAAGTGACCAGGATCATGACCCTTCCTCTAATGTGATATGGCAGCTCGGTGTTGTTTCAATTGACCTTTGAAATGGCCTTCAATACGCAGTGATCTACAAGGAAGAGCCTGGTGCATTTCTATCTGCCCTTCAAAGGAATCTTAAAATTAGAGTGAGGCCATGCAGGAAGTATTTGTTCAATGGATATCAAGAGCTTAACCCCACAAAAAGCTTCCAAAAGTGGAACAAAAGGAAAATTCAAAGCTGGCCAGTAGATAAATATTTGTCCAATAGGTATTCTTGCCTTCTTCTATGCTTCTGAGACCTGGGTTACCTACAGCAGGCATTGAAAGACATCACTAACACTGTCTCTGCAAAATCCTCCAAGTTCATTACAAAGATAACCAAGTCCTCTCTCAGGCCAACACGCCCTGTACTGAGGCCCTAGTTATATTCAGTTACATTGGGCAGGCTACACTGTTTGCCCACCCAAACCAAGATTCCTAAAGCTGACACTGTATTCCCAGCTCAGTTGTGGGACGAGATTACCAGGCAGACAGAGGAAAAGAATCTAGGATGTGCTCTAAGCCATGCAGAAAACAAATACAACAGCCCCACTGGCTCATGGAAATCTGTGACCCCTGACCTCTTAAAGTGAAGAAGGAGCATTTAAGACGGTGTTGATAACATTGGGTTCACGCATTAGGAACATGCAGAAGCACTGCATAAACAATGGAAAGAGTGCACCACCTCACAGACTACCCACTCACCAGCTCCATCAGACACCTTCTGACCCATGTGTAGAAGAGTTTACAGTTCCAACATTTGCCCCATCAGTTACCTCAAAGCACATAAAACAAGTCATCTTATCTCCTAAGAGACTGCCTAAAAAGAATTATGGAACTCGGATGAGCTTACAAGTTTAAGATACAGATCTGTCACAGTCTGAAAGGTCCTGTAAATATATTCCTATGTTCCAACCAATCACAGACCTTGCTAAATTAATTGTTTCCTGCCCCATGGCCCTCCATTTTCCCTGCTTCACACTTCCTCAAAAGCTGCTCATTTTTAACATCTTCTAGTTCTGATGAATGGTTGAACTGCAGAGTATCTCCAATATTTGGTTTAGCATCTACTGATGTCTTTAATCTAGAAAATGTGTTGCAAGGTGATTTATGAAGTCATAACCCAAATGGTTCCAACATTTCACTCTGTTTACCAGGCCTACTTCAATTTTTGTAATCAGCTCCGTGGTATGGCATTATTCAATCTGAAGAAAAATATGCCCCAGATTCCTTTCTTTCTTTATTTGCAATTCTTGCACCTTCCACTTCCTATATTTTCCCCTCAAAATCATTCAACCAGCTTTCCATTTTTTCGGTTCCTGCTTCCAGGTTTCCAATGTGCCACTTTTGTTCCCAATTGCCCCATTAGTTGTGCAATAAGTGCTCTTGGATATCTGCACACTCTGTTTTCTTTAATCTTTTATTTCTTCAGCATTGTTTTTCTTATTGCTTTATATGCATTGTCAAACAATGGAATTGTTCAGCCTTTGGCCTTTACTGAGGTTTGCAAAATCATCTATTAACTCTCTCTGTTCATGGAGGTATCCCACCATTTTGATACTTTTCTGTAACCATTAAAATGTTTGCCTGTCTTTTAGTCTTCTCCTGTGAAAAAGAATATTATTATAGAGGTTAATGTGACTGCACTGTACTGTGTAACATAAACCTCACAGCCATGGTCTTGGAATGCTGACAATATTACTTTCCTTTTCCACTGAAGTTTTGACAACGAAATTATAGATTACTCTAGATGGAATGCAGCTAAATGCAAAATAATTAATGCCTGTTTAGTATTTAGAACTTGCCCAACTAGGTTTCCAAGCACGCACAAGTAAGTATTAAGTTTCCTATTGAAATTTACTTAATTGAATATGGCCATTACCTCCATCTGTTCATCAAGTCTGAAAAGGTTCCCACCCTTATTTGTATGAATTGTTCAAGATATTATAAATGGATGTTTGTGACTTTAATTCAATGCTTGAGCGTTCAGTGCAGAAACATGTTGTGGATGTGCTTTCTTCTCTTTGTTGCTTTTGCTCATGCACAACTTTTACCAGGTAAGAAAAAAAATACTTATATCTCCTCAGCGAACATTGCAGCTACCCTTCTGTTATTTAAACTTTGATTTAAAATTCAGAAAACATGACATGATTAAGGAATTAATTGAAAAGCATTTAATTTCAAAAAAATTTGGTCGAACGAAGTTTCATCTTTTCATAGGACTATGGAAATTTACAGCATAGAATGCAGTATTTCAGTCCATGTCTCTGCAGGGAATATTTTTCTGTCCTTGTTTCCTTTAACTGCTAAGACACAATTCTTTTCATGTCACTGATCGACTACTTTACTCATGCATAACTTGAAGCACTGAATATAAGCAAGTTAATTATGTGTAAGACATCATGAAGTATGATCCCACAACTGCACATACTATGTTTTCAACATAGTCCATAGAGTGCATCATGGCCAATCCCTTTCCCTCGACCAAGGGCAATTATGGTACACCAACTAAGGCTTCTCAGAAATGAACAGATTCACCACAGAACAGGAATCAAAAGTGGGATCTATCTGTGTTTTGCCCCTCTGGGCCTTCAGACAACCTCAGCACTGGGAAATAAACAAGGAAATTAAAATTAATAGAAGCATTCTGGGCTTCAAGCTCAAAATCTTCCTCTTGCTTTCACACATAAGAGTGTTTTTGTAGAGTACCTAATGAATCCTGTTTAAAGAATTGACAAATCTTTAGGCACAGTATGGCAAACCCTATGACTATTAAAGTCCTCTCAGCAGTTCGGTAATTTCCAAATTACACCTCCAATTCATATGACAGGGGTGAGTGAGATAGGATGGAGGTGTTTCTTTCCTCTCAAAGAAACGAGGTGAGGGTACAGATGCCTCCAGTCCAATGCCAATTTCCTCAAACAGCTGCCTGGTTAAACTATTAATTCCTGACAACATGATTTACGATAGACGTGGCTGTCTCAGCATTAAATAATACTAATAAAAAACCAAGGATATTATGTACCACTAAATTTCTACTATACTGAATGTTTTATCTTTTATATTTGCATTCCTGTCCAAAGTTATATGAATGAAACAAATTATCCTGCTGGTTGCCCCTTCTAAATAAAGAGCTGCACTCACAGGTTGCCCACATATCAGACCACAGAGCTAATTCCAAAAAGAGCTACAGGCTGTCACGGGCTAATGAATGGGTTCCAATTTTGCAGATATCCTTAAGTCGATTTTGTCCATAAGTCGGAAAATATCCAAAAATCACTCGATGTGGTAACCATACCTCTAAGGTATTGTGACAGATGGCATCAAAAAACACCCAAGAATGATAAGAAAGAACTATTACTAAAAGTGGAGAGTGGATATTAGTTCAGCCGTTCATAGAAGTGAACGGATATATGTATGTTGGACTTTTGAATTTAGTAATATTGTGGGAGCTCACTCAGAGGTATGGGTGTCCATAAGTCGGACATTCGTAACCAGGGACGGCCTGTAGGAGTTATAGAGTCATAGAGCTATACAGCACAGAAACAGCCCCGTCATCCCAACTCATCCATTCTGATCAATTTGCCTGCCTGAGCTAGTCACATATGCCTCTAAACCTTTCCTATACACGTGCCTGTCCAAATGTCCTTTAAACGTAATTGTATCTGCGTCTGGCAGCTTGTTCTGCAAACCCACCATTCTCTGTGTGAAAATGTTGTCCCTCAGGTCCCCTATAAGTCTTTGCCTTCTCACCTTAAACCTATGCCCTCCAGTTTTAGACTCCTCTACCCTGGGAATAAGACTGTGACCGTTCATCTTATCCAGGCCCCTCACGATTTTATTTACCTCCATAAGGTCACCTGTCAGCCTCCTACATTCCAGGGAAAAAAGTCCCAGCCTATCTAGTCTCTGCTTATAACTCAAGCCCTCCAGTCCCAGTAACATCCTTCTGAATCTTTTCTGCACCCTTTCCAGCTTAATGACATCCTTCCTACAGCTAGAACTGCACACAATACTCCAAGTGTGGTCTCACCAACGTCTTGTACAATTGTAACATAACGTCCTATTTCTTGTACTCAGTGCCCTGACCAAGTGTGCCAAAAGCCTTCTTTACCACCCTGTCTACCTGTGTTACCATTTTTAGGGACCTATGTACTTGTACACCTTGGTGTCTCTGTTCAACAACACTCTTCAGAGACCTGCCATTTACTGTGCAGGTCCTACAATAGTTTAACTTACCAAAATGCAATATTTTGCTCTTGTCCGAGTTAAATTCCATCTGCCATTCCTTGGCCCACTTCCCCAGTTGATCAAGATCTTGTTGTACTCATAGACAACCTTCTTCACTGTCCACTATACTACCAATTTTGGTGTAATCCACAAATTTACTAACCCTGCCAACTACATTCTCATCCAAATTGTTAATATAGATGATGAACAACAGTAGACCAATCCCTGCGACACACCGCTGGTCACAGGCCTCTAATCTGAAAAACAACGTTCCATTACCACCTTCTGACTCCATCCACCAAACCAATGTTGTATCCATTTGGCTATCTCACCCTGGATCCCATGTGATCTAACTTCTGTACCTGCCTATCATGAGGGACCTTGTCAAAATCCTTACTAAAGTCCATGTAGACAATGGCTTCTATCAATCCTCTTGGTCACCTCTTCTGTAATGTGGATATGTTCCAAGTTATCACTACACTCTTCCCTGAATTTTTTAGCTTCCATTATCTTCTCCAAGGTAAATACAGACGAGAAATAATCTTTTAAGACCATGCCCATCTCTTGTGACTCCATATATAATGCAACCACACTGATCCTTAAGGGGCCCTATTTTCTCCCTAGTTACCCTTTTGCTCTTAATATACTAGTAGAATCTCTTTGGATTCTCCTTTACCTTATCTGCCAAAGCTACCTCATGTCCTCTTTCGCCCTCCAGATTTCCCCTTTAGGAGTACCCTTACATATTTTATTGATAGAAAAGGTTTCAAGGGAAATGGGCCAAAAGCAGTGTAGCTTGGATAGACATCTTGGTCGGCATGGGCGAATTGGACCAAAGGACCTTTTTGCATGCTGTATAACCCTATGACTGAAGGAGGTCATCAGAGGATACAGTAGGGTATAGATCAGTTACAGTTGTGGGCAGAGAAATGGCCAGTAAAGTTTAATCTGGGCAAGAGTGTGGTGTTGTATTTTGGGAAGTCAAATGTAAGGGGGCAAGGGGAAAGTATACAGTTAATGGCAAGACCCTTAACAGCACTGATATACAGGGGATCTTGGGGTGCAAGTCCATACCTCACTGAAAGTGGCAATGCAAGTAGATAGAGTGGTAAAGGTGGTGTATGGCATGCTTGCCTTCATCACTAAGGGCATAGGGTATAAGACTCAGGAAGTCAAAGTTGTATAAAACTTCGGTGAGGCTGCACTTGGAATATTGCATGCAGTTCTGGTCTCCCCATTACCAGATGGATGTGGAGGCTTTGGAGAGCGTTCACAAGAGGTTTACCAGGAAGCTGCCTGGATTAGAGTGTAGTAACTATAAGGAGATGTTGGACAAACTTGGATTGTTTTCACTGAAGTGTGGGAGGCTGAGGGGAGACCTGATAGAAGTTGATAAAATTTTGAGAGGCATAGATAGGGTAGACAGCCAGACTCTTTCTCCCAGGGTAGAA
The DNA here is from genome assembly GCF_009764475.1 of Pristis pectinata. Lineage (NCBI taxonomy): Eukaryota > Metazoa > Chordata > Chondrichthyes > Rhinopristiformes > Pristidae > Pristis > Pristis pectinata. The sequence continues at coordinate 93,436,184 of NC_067410.1, forward strand.
ATGTTGAATACTAGATAGCATAGCTTTAAGGTAACTTGTGGACCAGTCCTATTCCTTTTCATAACTATTTTAAAACTAACAGAATTATGGTCACTGGTCCCAAGGTGCTCCCCCACTGACACTTCAGTCACTTGCCCTAACACTTTTCCCAAAAGGAAGTCAAATGTTGCTCCCTTTCTTGTGGGACCATCCACATATTGCTTGAGAAAACTTTATTGGATACACATCACAAATTATGCCCCATCCAAGCCCTTAGAACTGAGAGTTGTTGGTATCGGTATTGGTTTATTATTGCCACTTGTACCGAGGTACAGTGAAAAACTTGTCTTACATACCGATCATACAGGTCGGTTCATTACGCAGTGCAGTTACATCGAGTTAGTACAGAGTGCATTGAGGATTTACCTTGTTTTCATTGGTGTAAAATTAGGGCATCAGCTCTTGACCTACCAGAAACTTCCATACAATCTGTAAAAAGGCAGTTTAGACTATATAGTTCAGGATGGGTCTCAGCTCGGAATGTCAACTGTCATTTTCTCTCCACTGATGCTGACTGGTCTGCTGACTTCCTCCAGCGACTTGTGGTTTGCTGGAAAATATTTAAAGTCCTGTGTGTGGTTTTAGTCACCACATAATAATGAGTATGTGTTTGCATTGGAGATTAACCAGGCTGTCCTTTAATTATCTTACTCATCTATTATTATGTGGTTTGCTAAATTATTAGGTAGACCATATTGAAGTGCACTGAAGGTCTTAAATGAACACTTCTCATTTGTATTCACTGTGGAGAAGGACGTTGTTGTGTCAGAATTCAGAGAGGGTATGGTGCAATTCTAGAACATCATGCCATCAAAGGAGGCAATATTATATGTCTTAGCAGGCTTAAAGGAGGAGGAACCCTCAGGATCTAATCAGATGTAATTATAGGCCAGTAAGTCTAATATAAGGGGTAGGGAAATTATTGGAAATAATTCTGAGGGGCAAGATTAATATACACTTGGAGAAACAGGGATTAACCAAGGATAGTCAGCATGGCTTTGTTAAGGGGAAATCCTATCTAAGTAATTTAACTGCATTTTTCAGAGGTAACTAAGTATGCATATATAAGGACTGAAGTTGATGTAGTCTGCACAAAGTTTCAAAAGGTCTTTTGACAAGGTTCCACAAAGGACACTGGTCTGAAAGATCCAGGGTAATTTGTCAACTTGGACCTGAAATTAACTTGGTAGTAGGAGACAAAAGATGCTGATCAAGGCCTGCTCTTGCAATTGGAAGCCTATGACTAGCAGTGGACCACAGGGTTCAATGCTAGCTCCCTTTCTGTTTGTTATATACATCAATGATCTGGAAGTGAATGTAGGAGATATGATGAGTAAACTCACAGATCAAACAAAAAAATGATGGGTGTGGTTGACAGTGAGAAAGTGATCTTCCACTAGAGAGCAAGAATGATGAATTGGTAAAATGGGCAGAGAATGACAGATGGGATTTAATCCTGAAAAATATGAGGTGTTGCATTTTGGGCAGACTGTTAGGGCTTTTGAATGATAGGACATTAAAGTAATGTGGAACAGAATGGTCTTGGTGTACATGTCCAAGAATCCACAGATAGATAACATGGTTAAGAAGATACACAGGAATCTTGTCTTTGAAAATCATGAGTTAGGCCACAGATGGAGTCCTGTGTGCAGTTCTAGTCACTACATGATAAGGAGGATGTATTTGCATTGGAGTATATAGGAGATTACCCAGGCTGTTTCCTGGAATGGAGTGCCTCAGCCATGAGGAGAGACTGGATAAACTGAGTGAGTTTTCTCTGATAGACGGAAGGCCAAGGGAGCTCCCTTCTGAGGTATTCAAAATTCTGTGGGGCATTAATAGGATAGATAGTGAGAAACATTTCTCCTCAGCAGAGGTGTCTATAGCCAGAGGGCATAGATTTTATGTAAAGAGGTAAAAGATTGAGGGGGGATTTGAGAAGGAATTTTTTTCACCCAGAGTGTGGTTGAAACCTGGAACACACTGCCTGAAGGGATGGTGAAGGCTGTTATTCTCACAACATTTTAGAAGTATTTGGATGAGCACTTGAAACACCATGGCTTAGAAGGCTACACGCCAAGTGAAGGTAAATTGGAATTGTGATTCTAGATACTTGATGACCAGCATAGGGAGAGAGGAATGGTCTGTTTCTGTTCTGTATGACCATGTCATAGAGACTGCACAAATGTGCAGTTCTAAAATCACCATAGTGGCTCTTACCTCTACTTTTAACATGTTTTGAGTGTTAAACATATTTTTGACATTTGTTGAAATTAGCAATGAAATTGGTACTCTGTGTTTAACTGACATTTTCCTTTACATCAGCATCCCCAACATCTGAAATAACAACATTCAATGCACGAGAAGACACAGTGGCAAAATTTAGTAATACTTCAACCAATGTCTCATTAGCTGAAACAGGTATGAAATATGTCAACCTATCGGTACCTAATTAATTTAACCCTTAGTGACACAACGTTGCTACTTAATCTGTTAATTTAGTATTGCTCCTTTAATATTATCAGGGTCATTGCTTATTGCTGACCTGGAGGAAAGTTCCACACAAAGATCTGTGCAGAGAATTTCCCCTTTTGCAACACCAGCTACTGTAACGCATTGGCATCCAACATCTAAAAATGTTATAAAACCAGCTGAGCAGCCATTCTTATTGAAATCCTGGATTTTGTGACAGTAATAATGGCGAAATGAATGGTGTTAATCAACATTGTACCATAGAACTGACAACAACTTTCAGATTTTCACTCATGCACGTCAGAGTTGCTGTCAGAGATTAAGCACACATTTGCAAGCTGTGCTCGTGATGTCTCCACAAAACTAACATGGAGACTAATAAGGCATCATGAACTTGACCAAGGTGTTCACTACGGACTAAGACAAATTGCCTAAAGAATTCAGAGCAAATCAGAGTAGGTGCAAGAAAATTTTTTCCATTGAAGAAAAGTTTCTTACTGGAAGCAATCACCAAAAATAACTGCAAGAAAACCCCAGGTAGCAGATTTTAAAGCTGTTTTTTTAAACAAATTGTTCTACATCTTTCCACTTTTTGGATAATATTGAAACACTTTTTAATATATTTCATATAATGTATTCACCTTAAAGGAGCTTTTAAAAACTTTCTAATGACACGTTCGTTTAAAAAGACTTCTAAAAATTGTTCTAAGACTATTTGTAATTCTGATATTAATTTGGATTTTTAAAGAAGGTTTTAAAATATCTGAGGATGTTTGAAAAATCTCTCTCTCCCAGGAGTTCAAATTAAGCACAAGGTAAGATTTATCATCCTGTCAAGTCTTTCTGATTTAAGGAATGAGTCTAATTTTGACTTGTTCTCACAGCATCAGTTTTATAGCCACACAAAATGGGATGAGGGATGAGGCACCATTTTGTCACCACTGACTAACTATAAAAAACAAATAAATCTATTCAATCTAATTCATAATTTTAACTAGCATTTTAAACATTATAAAGAAAGCTAAAAAAATTAGTTAAAACAGAAGCTGAATCATACATAACCCTTTTTAAAATAACAGGCTATTACCTTAGAATACCATTATTTGAAATATCCACGAGGATATTGCAACAGATGAACAGAAAATTGATGTGTTCAGGTCAGCTAATCAGCAGTTATGAATTGCTTCATATTAAAATCTCACTTAGATCTGATATAATCAAATGTAACATTCCTAAGCTACTTAACCTGTTTGTAAATACCTGAGAATCTCATAATTTCCATTGATTATGGTGAACCAGAGTGCAATGAGTGATGAAACTTTCACACCAGCATTGAGATTCATCCATTACACAACACAGACATGAAAATCAGAAAAGGAAAGTCAATTTCATGGAGTAATACAGTGAATGCCAATAATTTCAACATCATAACCACCACAAAATCCAGAGCATCATTTACTTTTTTCCATTTTTGTAGAATTTCCTTCATTGCAGTAAAAAAAATCTTGGTATCTTGGTAAATTTTCATGGAAATTCCATTTAATTAATTAATATTTCTGATTTTTGGAACATAAGAATGCATTCTAATTCATGGTCCAATTGTTATTTTGACTCCAGTGACACCACAGGCAGTCACAAAAGAACTAGAAACAGGAACACTGAAAGAATCATGGGAAACTGAGACTGCGTCATCATTCAATCCTCTAACAGGTATCACCAATTTCAATCCAATTATTGCATGCTATAGCCCAACACAACACAATGATGGCCACTGAGAATATTTGTCATGAAATACAAAATCTCCATCAAGCATACTTCCAAAGAATATAATGTATGTAACTATTTTAGGCTAAATTGAATTGAATGTAGCAGAGGTAATACTCACAGATTTATTTTTATTTCACTGCACTTTTTTGATAAATTCCTGCTACAAGTAACAAATTAATGCAAAGTTTAACATGATCAATACGGTTGTTCTTGAGAATAATTATAACAATATTTAAATTTTGCATTTCCCTTCACAGTTCAATAAGGCATAGTTGTATAAGTCATTGGTGAGGCCACAGTTGGAGTACTGTGTGCTGTTTTGGTCACCCTGTTAGGAAAGACATGGTTAAACTGGAAAGAGTGCAGAAAAGATTTACAGGGATGTTGCCAGGACTAGATGGCCTGATTTATAAAGACAGGTTGGCCAGGCTAGGTCTGTATTCCTTAGAACATAAGAAAATGAGGGGTGACCTCATAGAAGTGTTTAAAATTATGAGAGGCGTAAATAAGGTGGATGTTAACAGTCTTTTCCCCAGGGTAGGGGAGTAGCATTTGTAGACTGTTTAGTTGTTACGTCTTACTACAAGTTGTGAGATAGAAGTCACTAAGTTTATATGTCGCTTGCATTTGTCCTAGTTTAAAGAAAAGTGATTCAAAGTGATGAACTACTTTGAGACATGCAAGAGATATTAAAGGTGTTTAAAATGCAATTTTCTTCTTTTAATTGCACTAATTTCAATTCATAAATCATGATCCTATAACCTTGAATATATTTTGCTTTATTTAACAAAATATTCTCTGGATATTAACAGAAACTGCATTCTCGCATGAAATAACAGAAAATGGCACATCAACAGATTTATATGAAGATCCCTTTACCTCAAATAGTTTTGCAACTGATTTTGGTACCGACTCAGGAATGGTCTCAGCAACAGGATCAAGCATAGCAGAAGAATATCCTACCTTTTCATCAGAGAGCCCATCAGGTATTCACACTGTTAATCAAACATAGATTGATTTAAATAATTAAAAGCATAAACTATAGAGCCGTACAGCACAGAAACATGTTCTTTGGCTCAACCCATCCCTGCCGACTGAGGTACCTATCTTCATTAATCCTATTCTCTATCATTTGGTATTTATCCATCTATTCCTTCCCTATCCATGCATCTGTCCAAATGTTTTTTAACATTTAACATACCTTATCTGTCTTTTCCTTTCTTATGTCTCGGTTGGGAGCTGTTGGGTCAGGTCAGTGGGATCTCTCTTCCAACACCAGGCAAGGATTGGAGAGGTAGATTCCGCGGGAGAACGTGAGAGAGTTCCAGCACATAGACTACAGTGGTAGACCCAAATAACATGCCCTGACATTTGTCACTCAGCATGTGCTGGAAACATGACAGGTCTATGTAGGTCTGGAACTTCTTTTCCCAAGACTGGCTGAATATACCAACAGGTTGCTTCAGAAATACTGGTCGCAACCAGCGGAATCAGCCCAGCAGTTCCTGGTGGATGAATGTGTCCCATAACAATTAAAAGCAGATCGGGAGATTGAGAAAGAACACTTAATCTGACACTAAATCTGTTTGCCACATAATTGAGTTACATCACTCCACCAAGTCTTTGACACACAAAAATATGTAAGTAGCAGATACACAAAAAATGATATCGTTACCCATATATGGTATTTGGAGACTGCTTAGTTGTTATTTCTGTCTACAAGTTGTGAGATAAAACTCATGATCTTTATATGCTGCTAGCCATACACAGTGAATGATTGTTTACAGCAGAAGTGTCCCAGTGAACAAGACCCTCAGAATCTTATTAAACTTCCGGGTGGTCAGTCTGTTTAACATTAACCATACAACTGGTCTCCTTAGTCCAATTGTTCATTTCCTTTTGTCAAAATCATCAAGGCTATCTCACATTACAAAATGATAACAATAATCAATCCAGAAATCATGAATACATACCTTGCAACTAAACAGCCCACCAAATAAACTGGCCCACTGAACTTAAACCACCCTGGGAGAATTAATAACTTTTACAATTTCATTATTTCTACCAAAACTACAAATAACAAGCCATTGCTAAATGAAGAAAAAAGTAAAAATATATTAAATCTAAATCTATTTCAATGGTTACATAAAATTGTGCAAACAGTATGATATCTGTAGTCTAACATTAAACATCATTCAGAATAAGAATTCTACTCTTTTCCATTGATGTCAATATCATGAATGTCTTTTGAAGATTTTGTCTATTCATTCTTACTAATTAAATCTGGTGTATTTACAATAGAACATAGAAGAGTACAGTACAGGAACAGCCTCTTTGGCCCATGATTTCTGTGCTGACCACAATGCCAATTTAAATTGCGCATCTGCCTGCACGTGGATCCCTCCATTTCCTCCCTGTTCATGAGTCTGTCTGAATGCCTCTTAAAAATTGCTATCATATTCCTTCCCCTGGCAGTGCATTCCAGGTATCGACCTTGCCTTGTAAATCTCCTTTAAACTTCTTTCATACAATGAGCGTTTGTCGGCTCGTGGACAGTACTCATGGGAGTACAGAACAATAAGAGGGGACCTCATAGAAACATTTCGAATGTTGAAAGGGCTGGACAGAGTAGATATGGCTAAGCTGTTTCCCTTGGTCGGTGAGTCCAGGACTAGACGGCACAGTCTTAGAATTAGAGGGTACCCATTTAGAACAGAAATGAGAAGAAATTTCTTTAGCTAGAGGGTCGTGGATTTATGGAATTTGTTGCCACATACAGCTGTGGAGGCCCCAACTCATTCAGCTGTGTATTCAGGGAAAACACTTTTTGCTTTCAATGCAAAGCTTGTCTTACAGTTAGGTTTAAACTCGTATTGGTCCCTTATCTAACATCACTGAGGCACAATAAATATTTTATTGATGTCTGTTATATTAGTCTGCATAAAAAAGTCACTTCAAAGTAATTCAAAGTGATGAACCATTTTGGGACCAGCAAAGGGTATGAAAGGTATTTTACAGTTATATTCTTCTAACTGCATTTGTCTCCTTTCACAAACTATTTGGGATAGTCAGCATGGCCTTGTGCAGGGGAGATTCTGTCTCACAAATTTGATAGAATTTTTTGAGGAGGTGACAAAGATGATTGTTCAGGGTTGGGACGTGGATGCTGTCTAAATAGACTTTTGTAAAGCATTTGACAAGGTGCCTCATAGTAGGGTGGTTCAGAAGATGAAGTGACATGGAATCCACAGCGAGTTGGTAAGTTGGATACAAAATTGGCTTGGTCTTAGATGACAGAGGGTAGTGGTAGAGGGGTGTTTTTCTGACTGGAAGCCTGTGACCAGTAATGTTCCTCAAGGATCATTGCTGGGACCTCTGTTGTTTGTAATATAGATAAATAATTTGGATGAAATATAGATGGTCTGATTAGTACATTTGTAGACAACCCCAAATTTGGCAGACTTGTGGATAGTGAGGAAGGTTGTCAAAGGATACAGCAGGGTATAGATTAGTTGGAAATTTGGGCGGAGAAATAGGAGATGGAGTTTAATCCGGACAAGTGTGAGGTGGTGCACTTTAGGATATCAAATGCAAAAGGGACGTTTCCTGTAAATGGCAGGACACTTGGAAGCAATGATGGACAGAAGTATTGTGGGGTGCAAGTCCATAGCTCCCTGAAAGTGGCAACAAAAGTAAATAGGGTGGTGGAGAAAGTGTACAGCATACTTGCCTTCATCGGTTGGGACAATTAATATAACAGTTGACAAGACACGTTGCAGTTGTATAACACATTGGTTGGTCAACATTTGAAGTATTGTGTGCAGTTCTGGTAACCATACCATAGGAAGGATTTGGATGCTTCGGAGGGGGTGCCAATAAAATTCACCAGGATGTTGCCAGGATTGGAGTGTATTACTTATAAGGAGAGGTTGCGTGAACTTGGATTGTTTACTCTGGAATGAAGAATGCTCAGGGGTCACCTGAGAGAGTATATATAATTATCTGCGGCATAGATAGAGGAGATAGTCTGAGACTTTTTCCTCAGGGTGGAAATGTCAAATACTAGAGGGCAGACGTATAAGGTGAGCGGGGGGGGGAAGGTTTAAACGCAATGTGCGAGGGAAGTTTTTTTTACACACAGAAAGTGGTAGGTTCCTGGAACACACTGCCAGGGGAGTGGTGGAAGCAGATATGATAGCAACATTTAAGAAGCATTTAGACAGGTACATGGATGGGCAGGAAATAGAGGTACAAGGACCATGTGCAGATAGGTGGGATTAGTTAGACTGGCATCACAGTCAGCACAGACATGGTGGGCCGAAGGGCCTGTTCCTGCGCTGCATTGTTCTATGTTTCTCCATGTTCTAATGAGTTAACTGCATTTTATTTTTTTAAAATGAAAGATTCCTATGGATATTAACAAACTGAATTATTGCCTGAATCAACAGAAAACACAAGAGATCTGTATGAAGGTCCCTCTACTTCAATTGGTTTTGCAACAGATTTTGCTCACACCGACTCAAAAACAGATTTACCAGCAGAATCAAGCCGATCAGGAGAAGATTCAATGGTGCCATTTCAAAATGGTGTATCAGGTACTGAGGAAATTGGGCTAATATAACAGAATCTAATTTCAAGCCTAATGACACAAAATCCTTACTCATCCTCTGGAATGCCATTGTTTATAAGTTTAAGATCTGTATTTGCATATACTGTGGTCAATGTATAAATCCATCTACCACATCAAAAAAGATCCTTGTACTGAGAATTTCTCTCGTCATTGAGTTGAAACAGATAAAGAATTGGATTCTTCTCAACTTTCCAAAGTTTTGATTACCACATACCAATATACCAGGACTAATGCATACAAGTGCTTGCACTGCTCTTAAAGTAAGGATCAGGGTCACCTCACCCTCAGATCCTTGCAGACCCTTGCAGACCATCTCAAGGTGGTGCATCAGGTATTGCAGCAGTTCAGCTTATCTAAGAGATCCTAATATCAAGACTAATGACACAAAATCATTACTCACTCTCTGGAATACCATTGTTGAAAACTTTAAGATCAATATTTGCACATTCTTTGGACAAAGTATAACTCCAACTGTTACATCAAACAAAATGATCGTTGTACTGAGAATTTCTCTCAATATTCAATTGAGCAAGAAACAGTACTGGATCGTTCTTACTTTTCTGAAGATTTTTTTTTCAATTTAATTACACAGGAAGGGCCTGTTCCTGTGCTGTACTGTTCTATGTTCTCTATGTTCTAGTGTTTTTAAAGCATTTTACTTTTTTTAAACACTGATTCCTATGAATATTAACAAGCTGCTTTATTGCCTAAATTAACAGAAAATGCGGCAAGAGATCTGTATGAAGGTCCCTCTACTTCAATCAGTTTTGCAACAGATTTTGCTCACACCAACTCAAAAACAGTTTTACCAGAAGAATCAAGCCGATCAGGAGAAGATTCAACAGTGCCATTTCAAAATGATGCATCAGGTACTGAGGCAATTAGACTTGTATAAAAGATTCTAATTTCAAGACTAATGACACTATCATTCATCCTCCGGAATGCCACTATTAAAAATTATAAGATCAGTATTTGCACATTCTTTTGACAAAGTAATAAATCCATCTAGTACATCAAATAAAATGATCCATGTACTAAGGAATTCTCTCAACATTCAATTGAACCAGAACAGTACTGAATTCTTACATTTCAGAAGATTCATTTTTCATTTCAATTGCATCAGCAATAATTGCATTTAAGAGGGATTTGGACAGGCACATGAGCAGGCAGGGGATGAAAGGATATAGACCATGTGCAGGAAGATGGGATTAGTTTAAATTGGAATAATATTAGGCACAAACATTGTGGGCCTAAGGGCCTGTTCCATTGCTGTACTGTTCTATGTTCTATACGTTTGAGAGCTTTTAAAGCATTTTACTTTTTTAATCAAATATTCCTGTGAATATTAACAAACTGCATTATTTCCTGAATCAACAAAAACACTTCGAGAGATCTGTATGAAGTTCCCTTCACTCCTATCAGTTTTGCAACAGATTTTGCTCACACTGACTCCAAACCAGTTTTACCAACAGAATCAAACCAATCAGGAGAAGATTCAACACTTCCATTTCAAAATGATGCATCAGGTATTGAAGCAATGGGTATAAAAGTTGGAAAGTCATGTTGCAGCTGTATAAAACTTTGGTTGGGCATCTTTGGAGTATTGTGTGCAGTTCTGCTTGCCAAATTATAGGGTGCAACAGAGGTAAATTAAGACATTTCCTGGATTAGAGAGAATCAGCTATAAGGAGAGGTTGGACAAACTTGAATTGTTTTCTCTGGAGTGTTAGAGGCTGTGGGGTAACCTGGTAGAAGTACATTAAATTATGAGAGGCATAGATGGAGTAGATACTCAGATTCTGTTTTCCAAGGGTGGAAATTTCTCCAGAGGTATACAAAATCATGAGGGGCATAGATAGCAATATACTTTTTTTAAACAAAGATTCATGTGAATATTAACAAACTGCATCATTGCCTGAATGAACAAAAAACACACCAGCAAGTTCTGTTGCCAGTAAGTTTCATTTGACAGAAGCAAAAGCAGGAAACAGTTTGGAAAGCTAGGCTCGTTGCTTAGCTAATTGGGCAGCAGCAGCCAATAAAAAGAAGGTAAGCTCAAACGGAGCAGCCATTATGTGAGTGGCTCAGTTTAAGAGTGGGACCTTAAGGCTTTGGCTCAAGAGGCTTCGGCGTGAACAGGCAGAGTAAGTGAGTGGAGGTGGTGGTGGAGGTGTATAAGATTATGAGGAGCATAGATTGAGTGGACAGCCAGCAGCTTTTTCCCAGGGCGCGGAAATAGCCAATACCAGAGGACATCCATTTAAGGTCAGAGGAGGAACATTCAGAGGAGATGTCAGAGGTAGGTTCTTTCCACAGAGAGTGGTGGGTGCCTGGAACATACTGCTTGGGTGATTGTAGAGGCTGATACAATAGGGAGACTTAAAAGGCTCTTAGGTAGGCACATGAAAGTAAAAACAAATGGAGGGTTATGGGTTGTGTAGGAGGGAAGGGTTAGATTGATTGTGGAGGTGTTCATATAGTTCGGCAGAACATTGTGGGCCAAAAGGCCCGTACTGTGCTGTAATATTCTATGTTCTATGGGATCTGTATGAAGGTCCCTTCACTCCAAACAGTTTTGCAACAGAGTCTCACACCGACTCGAAACCAGTTTCACCAGCAGAATCAAACTGATCAGGGGAACATTCAATGGTACCATTTCAAAATGGTGCATCAGGTATTGAAGCAATTGGGATGATATAATGGATTCAAATTTAATGACTAATGACACAAAATCCTTACTCATCCTCTGGAATGCCATTGTGCAAATACTGATTTTAAAATTTTAAACATTCTTTGGTTAAAGTATAAATCCCTCCACTACGTCCATGTACTGAGAATTACTTTCAACATTCAACTGAACCAGAACAAGTATTGGGTTCATCTTGCCTTTTAGAAGCTTTTGTTTTTTAACTTTAATTACATCAGCAATAACTGATACTGCTAAATTCAGGTCAGGCAGCAGTGAAACAAAAGTGACATCTCTGTAGTTGCGACCAGATCTGACAAGTATTCCCACTATTTTCTGTTCTTTATTCCACACTGCACCATACTCTGATAAAGATGTTGCCACACAAACAGGAACAGAAATAGCAGCAAACTCTCCAAATATAATGGAATAGTTTAAGAAACATTTAACAGACACATCTACAGGCAGGGAATAGAAGAATTCACAGGCAGATGGAATTGGTTAGATTGATATCATGGTCAGCACAGACATGGTGGGCCAAATGGCCTGGTCTTGTGCTGCACTGTTTCATGTTTTCCATCTTCTCTATGTTCTTTTCTTTTGAAAGCATTTTACTTTTATTAAACAAATATTGCTGTGAATATTAACAAACTGCTTTATTGCCTGAATCAACAGAAAATGAGCCGGGAAGTCTGTACAAAGGTCCCTTTACTTTGATCAGTTTTGCAACAGATTTTGCTTACACTGACTCCAAACCAGATTTACCAGTAGAATCAAGCCAATCAGGAGAAGATTCAATGGTGCCATTTCCAAATGGTGCATCAAGTACTGAGGCAATTGGGCTAATATAACAGATTCTAATTTCAAGTCTAATGACACAATATCATCCTCTGGAATGCCATTGTTGAAAACTTTAAGATCAATATTTGCATGTCCTTTGGTCAAAGTATACACCAATCTACTACATCAAGAAAATAGACCCATGCACTGAGAACTACTCTCAACATTCAATTGAACCAGAACAAGTATAGGACTTTTCTTAATTTTCTGAAGTTCCTTTCCATGTTAATTGCATCAGCAATAACTAATAGGGAAGTCCAGTTCAGGCAGTATCTTTGGGCAGTGAAACACTTAACATTCAGGCAAATGAATTCTCTGCACTTGTAACAAGATCTGACAAGTATTCCCCCCCATTTTCTGCTCTTATTTCAAATCTCCACACTCTGCAGATGTTGGCTCACAGACAGGAGTAGCAGCAGCAAACATTTCCTCTGGTACTGGGTATCAACAACTGCACCCCATTATCACACACCAATGTACAAGGATTAACTCACACAAGTGCTTGCATTGTTCTCAAAGTCAGGGTCAGAAACTTTCCTCAGATACTTGCAGGCTGTTTCTGTGGCGATATGCCACATATGGAACTTTACTACTCACTACAGTTTTGCAGAAGCTAAGAAAAGTTTGAATAGCAAAGTGGGAAACATTTCATTTTTTTTAAAATCCAACTTCTGCATTCACACGTGGAGGGGTCATTCAGCTGAATTGTGTGGCACCTTAAAGCACCTCACACACATCTCCCTGGCAACTTCCTGCTGTAACTGCCCTTAGAACAAGGAAGATGACTCCTGGAGACACTGCTCTTCAGAAGCCTGTACAGGTTCCTTCTCCCACAAGGGAAGACTCTGCCACCTCACTCCCATCAGTGCAGCATGCACTCATCCCCTGCCAACACTCCCTGGTAACTGAAGAAGCAGTGTTGATTGCAAATCCACAGCTCCCTGAAAGTGGCAAAGCAAGTAGACAGGGTGGTAAGTAAGGCATACGGCATACCTTCCTTTATTTGTTGGGACATTGAGTATAAAAGCTGGGGCGTCATGTTGCAACTATATAAAACTTTGATCAGGCCACCTTGGAATATTGTGTGCAGTACTGGTTGCGAAATTACAGGGTGCAACAGAGGCAGGTCGTTGTCTGGATTGGAGAGTATTAGCTGTAAGGAGAAGTCAGACAAACTTGGATTGTTTTCTCTAGAGACTCAAAAACTGTGGGGCAACCTGATAGAAGGAAATAAAATTATGAGAGGCCTAGATGGGGTAGATGGTCAGAGTCTGTTATCCTACGGTGGAAATTTCTCAGAGGTATATAAAGTCATGAGGGGCATAGATGGGGTAAATGCACATAGTCTTTTTTCTAGGGTTAGGGATCAAGAACCAGAGGCCATAGGTTTAAGGTGAGAGGGGAGAGATTTAATAGGAAACGGAGAGGCAACTTTTTCACCCAGAGGTGGTTCATGTCACAGTTGTACGATTATTGTTCAGGCTGCATTTGGAATGCGCGGTTATGTTCACTACACTATGGGAAGGGTGAGATTAAGCTAGGAAAAATATGATTAAGGTAGAGAGGGTGCAGAAAAGATTCACAGGAAAGTTGCCCAGACTTAAGGGCTTGATTTTAAAGGAAAATGATATAGGCTGGGACTGTTTCCCTGGAGCGAAGGAGGCTGATGGGTTACCTAATAGAGGTTTATAAAGTTATGAGGGGCACAGATAGGATACACGGTCACAGTCTTTTCCCCAGGGTAGGGGAATCGATAACTACAGGGCACAGGTTTAAGATGAGAGGGGAAAAGCTTAAAGGACATGTGCAAAGCAAGGTTTTTTCTAAACATAATTAGTAGTAGGTGCCAGGAAAACACTGTAAGGGGAGGTGGGAGAAGCAGATATTACAGGACAGTTTAAGAAGCATTGAGACAGACACACGAACAGGCAGGGAATAGAGGAACACAGTCCATGTGCGGTCAGGTGGAATTAGTTAAATTGGCATCATGGTCAGCACAGACAGGGTGGGCCAAAGGGCTTGTTCCTGTGCTGTACTGTTCTGTGTTATCCATATTCTAGTTTTTAAAAAAAATTTACTTTTTTTAAACATAGATTCCTGTGAAAATTAACAAACTGCATTATTGCCTGAATCAACAGAAAATATGCCGAAAGATGAAGGTCCCTCCACTTCCATCAGATTTGTAACAGATTTTGCTCACACCAACTCCAAACCAGTTTTACCAGAAGACTCAAGCCGACCAGAAGAAGATTCAACGCTGCCATTTCAAAATGGTGCAATAGGTATTGAAGCAATTGGTATAAAAGTTGAGAAGTCATGTCGCAACTGTATAAAACACTGGTTGGGCACCTTTGGAATATTGTGTGCTGTTCTGGTTGCTGAATTACAGGCTGCAACTGAGGTAAATTAGGGCATTTCCTGGATTAGAGAGTATTAGCTGTGAGGAGAGGTTGGATAAACTTGAATTGTTTTCTCGGGAGCGTTGGAGGCTGTGAGGCAACCTGATAGAATGATATAAAATTATGAGAGGCATAGATGGGGTATAAAGTCAGAATCTGTTTTCCTACTGGGAAAATTTCCCCAGGTTATGGGGGGCATAGATAGGATCAATGCACACAGCTTTTTTTCCAGGATTGGGGAAGCAAGAATTAGAGGGTACAGGTTTAAGGTGAGAGGGGAGAGATTTAACAGAAACACGAGGAGCAAATCTTTCAGCCAAAAGGTGGCCCGTATATGGACTGAACTGTCAAAAGATGTGGTTGAGGTGGGTACATTAACAACATTTAGAAGTCACTTGGACAGGTACACGGATACGAAAGGTTTAGAGGGCTGTTTCCGTTCTCTCTGAGTCTATGACCCTATAATTGTCAAACACTAGAGGGCATAAATTCAATGTGGTAGGAGGAGGGTTTGAAGGAGATTGAAGAGGCAAGTTTTTTTTAAATCGGAGAAAGGCAGGTTACTTGGGAGGAGGTGGAAGCAGATACAACAGCAGCGTTTAAGATTCATATAGACAGACACATGAATAGGCAGGGAATAGAGGGATACACATCATGTGCAGACAGATGGGATTAGTTAGATTGGCATCATGGTCAACACTGACGTCAGTGTTGATTGCAAGTCCATAGCTCCCTGAACATGTCAACACCAGTCAATAGTGTGGCAATGAAGGCATACACCATACTTGCCTTTATCGATTGGGACATTGATTCAGGAAGTCATGTTGCACTTGTATAAAACTTTAGTTACGCCACATTTGAAGTACTGTGTGCAGTTCTGGCTATTGTATTACAGGATGCAAAGGAGATTTGGCAGGACTTTGCATGGATTAGAGAGTATTAGCTGTAAGGAGAGGTTGGACACACTTTGATTGTTTTCTCTGGAGCATCAGAAGCTGCGGGGTGACCCGAGAGAAACATATAAGATTATTGATAGGCCTTCGTGTGGTGGATAGTCAGAGTCTGTTTTCCCAGATGGAAACGTCAATTACTAGAGGGCAGAAATTTAGAGTTGAAAGGAGATTTGCGAGGAAAGTTTTGAGAGTGGTAGTTGCCTAGGGAGGTGATGGAAGCAGATACGATTGCAATACTTAAGAGGCATTTAGACAGGCACATGAACAGGCAGACGATAGCGGGATACAGACCGCATGCAGGCAAGTGGGATTAGTTTAAATTGGCATCACAGTTGGCACAGACCCGGGCCGAAGGAGCTGTTCCTGTGCTGTGCTGTTGTGTTCTATGCTCTATGTTGCAGGGTGGTGTGACTCTTTAAGGTTTACTTCCTGAGGTCAGAGCTGGGAGAAAAGCAGGAGAAGGTTTTAGTGCCACCTCCATGTTCAGATGTAATCCTGCAGAATTTTACTCATTTCTGTCATGATGCAGATGGACAAATTTCATACAGGATTTCTTTGGGCCTTTCTAACCACTTAATTATGATGTGTTATGGGCCACATTTGGTTAGCAGCCTAATACTTAGTCAACATTTATCTAATTCACAGCAAAAGCCAATGTTTGCAATAGTTTAATATTAGTTCTGGTTGCTGAATTACAGGCTGCAACTGAGGTAAATTAGGGCATTTCCTGGATTAGAGCATATTAGCTGTGAGGAGAGGTTGGATAAACTTGAATTGTTTTCTCGGGAGCGTCGGAGGCTGTGGGGCAACTGATAGAATTATACAAAATTATGAGAGGCATAGATGGGGTACATAGCCAGTATCTGTTTTCCTATGGGGAAAATTTCACTGAGTTATGAGGGGCATAGATAGGATGAATGCACCCAGCTTTTTTCCAGAATTGGGAAAGCAAGAACTAGAGGGCATAGATTTAAGGTGAGAGGGGAGAGATTTAACAGAAACATGAGGAGAAAATCTTTCACCCAAAGGGTGGTCCGTATACTGCCAAAAGAAGTGGTGGAGCTGGGTACATTAACAACATTTGGACAGGCACATGGATATGAAAGGTTTATGGGGATATGGGCCTAACATGGGAAAATGTGAAAAGTTTAGAAGGGCATCTTCGTCAGCATGGACCAGTTGGGCCGAAGGTTTATTTACGTGCTCTATGAGTCTATGACTCTATGACTCTATAATTGTCAAATACTAGAGGGCATAAATTTAAGGTGGGAGGGGAAAAGATTAAAGGAGATTTGTGAGGCACCTTTTTTTAAACAGAGAAAGTTTGTTGCTTTGGGAGGAGGTGGAAGCTGCTCAAGTAACAACATTTATGTGGCATTTAGACAGACACATTAACAGGCAGGGAATAGAAGGATATGGACCACATACAGGCAGTTGGATAGGCATCATGGTCGGCAGAACATATTGGGCCAAAGGGCCTGTTCCTGTGCTTTACTGTTCTAAGTTCTCTATGTTCTAATGTTTTAAAAGCATTTTACTTTTTTTAGACAAAGATTCCTGTAAATATTAACAACCTGCTTTATTACCTAAATCAACAGAAAACACACCGAGAGATCTGTATGAAGGTCCCACTACTTCCATCAGATTTGCAACAGATTTTGCTCACACCGACTCCAAACCAGTTTTACCAACAGAATCGAGCCGACCAGAAGAAGATTCTACGCTGCCATTTCAAAATGGTGCATCAGGTATTGAAGCAATTGGGTATAAAAGTTGGGAAGTCATATCGCAACTGTATAAAACACTGGTTGGGCCACCTGTGGAGTATTGTGTGCACTTCCGGTTGCTGAATTATGGGCTGCAACTGAGGTAAATTAGGACATTTCCTGGATTAGAGAGTATTAGCTGTGAGGAGAGGTTGGATAAAATTGAATTGTTTTCTCGGGTGCGTCGGAGACTATGGGGCAACCTGGTAGAATTATATAAAATTATGAGAGCATAGATGGGGTACATAGTCAGAATCTGTTTTCCAGGGGGGAGAAATTCCACACGTTATGAGGGGCATAGATAGGATGAATGCACACAGCTTTATTCCAGGACTGGGAAAGCAAGAACTAGAGGGCATAGATTTAAGGTGAGAGGGGAGAGATTTAACAGAAACCCGAGGAGCAAATCTTTCAGCCAAGGGGTGGTCCGTATACGGACTGAACTGCCAAAAAATGTGGTTGAGGTGGGTACATTAACAACATTTAGAAGTCACTTGGACAGGTACATGGATACGAAAGGTTTAGAGGAATATGGAACAAACGTGAAAAAAATGGGAATAGCTTCGAAGAACATCTTTGTTAACATGAACCAATTGGGCCAAGGGCTGTTTCTGTTCTCTATGAGTCTATGACTCCATAATTGTCAAATACTAGAGGGCATAAAGTTAAGGTGAGAGGGGGAAACCTTTAAAGGAGATTTGTGAGGCAAGTTTTTTTTAAAACAGAGAAAGGTAGTTGCTTTGGGATGAGGTGCAAACAGATACCGTAACAAAATTTAAGTGGCATTTAGACAGACACATTAACAGGCAGGGAATACAAGGATATGGACTATTTGCAGGCAGTTGGGATGCGTTAGATAGGCATCATAGTCTGCTGAACTTGATGGGCCAAAGGGCCTGTTCCTGTGCTCAACTGTTCGATGTTCTCTATATCCTAAAGGTTTAAAAGATTTTTATTTAAATCAAAGATTCTGTGAATACTAACAAACTGCATTATTGCCTGAATCAACAGTAAACATGTCGAGAGATCTGTATGAAGGTCCCTCCACTTCCATCAGATTTGCAACAGATTTTGCTCACACCGACTCCAAACCAGTTTTACCAGCAGACTCAAGCCGATCAGAAGAAGATTCAACGCTGCCAGTTCAAAATGGTGCATCAGGTATTGAAGGAATTGGGTATAAAAGTTGGAAGTCATGTCTCAACTGTATAACCCACTGGTTGGGCCAGCTTTGGAGTATGTGTGCAGCTCCAGTTGCTGAATTACAGGGTTCAACTGAAGTAAATTCAGATATTTCCTGGATTAGAGAGCATTAGCTGTGAGGAGAGGTTGGATAAACTTGAATTGTTTTCTCAGTAGCGTCGGAGGCTGTGGGGCAACCTGATAGAATTATATAAAATTTTGAGAGGCATAGATGGAGTACATAGAGTCTGTTTTCCTCCAGGGAAAATTTCCTCAAGTTATGTAAAAGATATATAAGATGAATGCACACAGTTTTTTTTTCAGGGTTGGGCAATCAAGAACTAGAAGGCATAGGTTTAAGGTGAGAGGGGAGAGATTTAACAGAAATCTGAGGAGCAAATCTTTCAGCCAAGGGATGGTCCGTATATAGATTGAGCTGCCAAAAGATGCGGTTGAAGTGGGTACATTAACAACATTTAGAAGTCACTTGGACAGGTACATGGATATGAAAGGTTTAGCGGAATATGGACCAAACGTGAGAAAATCGGAAAAGCTTAGAAGGACATCTTTGTCAACATGGACCAATTGGGTCAAAGGACTGTTTCTATTCTCTATGAGTCTATGACTCCATAATTGTCAAATACTACAGGGCATAAATTTAAGGTGGGAGGGGACGGTTTAAAGGAGATTGAAGAGGCAAGTTTTCTTTTAAATCAGAGAAAGCCAGGTTACTTGGGAGGAGGAGGTGAAAGCAGATACACCAGCAACATTTAAGATTCATATTAACATACACAATGAATAGGCAGGGAATAGAGGGATACACATCATGTGCAGACAGATGGGATTAGTTAGATTGGCATCATGGTCAACACTGACATCAGTGTCAATTGTAAGTCCACAGCTCCCTGTACACGTCAACACAAGTCAATAGGTTGGTAACGTTGGCATACACCATACTTGCCTTTATTGATTGGGACATTGAGTATAAAATTTGGGAGGTTATGTTGCACCTGTATAAAACTTTAGTTAGGCCACATTTGGAGTACTGTGTGCAGTTCTGGCCATTGTATTAATGGTGCAAAGGAGATTTGGCAGGACATTGCGTGGATTAGAGAGTATTAGCTGTAAGGAGAGGCTGGACACACTTGGATTGTTTTCTCTGGAACATCGGAGGCTGTGGGGTGACGCAATGAGTGGTAGGTGCTGGGAAAACACTGCTATAGACCATATGCAGGCAGTTGGATGAGTTAGATAGGCATCATGGTCAGCAGAACATGGTGGGCCAAAGGGCCTGTTCCCATGCTCAACTGTTCTATGTTCTCTATATTCTAAAGCATTTTGCTTTTCTAAACAAAGATTCTGTGAATACTAACAAACTGCATTGTTGCCTGAATCAACAGTAAACATGTCGAGAGATCTGTATGAAGGTCCCTCCACTTCCATCAGATTTGCAACAGATTTTGCTCACACCGACTCCAAACCAGTTTTACCAACAGAATCAAGCCGATCAGAGGAAAATTCAATGCTGCCATTTCAAAATGGTGCATCAAGTATTGAAGCAATTGGGTATAAAAGTTGGGAAGTCATGTCTCAAAACTGTATAAAACACTGGTTGGGCCACCTGTGGAGTATTGTGTGCACTTCTGGTTGCTGAATTACAGGCTGCAACTGACGTAAATTAGGACATTTCCTGGATTAGAGAGTATTAGCTGTGAGGAGAAGTTGGATAAACTTGAATTGTTTTCTCGGGAACGTTGGAGGCTGTGGGGCAACCTGATAGAATTATATAGAATTATGAGAGGCATAGATGGGGTACATAGAATCTGTTTTCCTCCAGGAAAAATTTTCTTAAGTTATGAGGGGGATAGATAGGATGAAGGCACACTGGTTTTTTTCCAGGATTGGGGAAAAACTGTGAGAACTAGAGTGCATAGATTTAAGGTGAGGGGGGAGAGATTTAACAGAAACATGAGGAGAAAATCTTTCACCCAAAGGGTGGTCCGTATATGGACTGAACTGCCAAAAGAAGTGGTTGATCTGAGTACAGTAACAACATTTGGACAGGCACATGGATATGAAAGGTTTATGGGGATATGGGCCAAACGTGGGAAAATGTGAAAAGCTTAGAAGGGCATCTTCGTCAGCATGGACTAATTGGGCCGAAGGGCTGTTTCTGTTCTCTATGAGTCAATGACTCTTTAATTGTCAAATACTAAAGGGCATAAATTTAAGGTGGGAGGGTAAAAGTTTAAATGAGATTTGTGAGGCAAGTTTTTTTAAACAGAGAAAGGTTGTTGCTTTGGGAGGAGGTGGAAGCAGATACAATAACAACATTTATGTGGCATTTAGACAGACACATTGACAGGCAGGGGATAGAAGGATGTGAACCATGTGCAGGCAGTTGGGATGAGTTGGATAGGCATCATGGATGGCAGAACATGGTGGGCCAAAGGGCCTGTTCCTGTGCTTTACTGTTCTAAGTTCTCTATGTTCTAATGTTTTAAAAGCATTTTACTTTTTTTAGACAAAGATTCCTGTAAATATTAACAACCTGCTTTATTACCTAAATCAACAGAAAACACACCGAGAGATCTGTATGAAGGTCCCACTACTTCCATCAGATTTGCAACAGATTTTGCTCACACCGACTCCAAACCAGTTTTACCAGCAGAATCAAGCCAATCAGGAGAACGTTCAACAGTGTCACTTCAAAATGGTACATCAGGTATTGAAGCAATTTGGCGAATACAACAGATTCTAATTTCAAGCCAATGACACAAAATCCTTGCTCATCCTCTAGAATGCCATTGTTAAGATCAGTATTTGCACATCCTTTGGTCAAAGTATAAATCCATCTACTTCATCACAAAAATATCCTTGTACTGAGAATTGCTCTCAATATTCAATTGAATTGGAACAAGTATTGGATTTTTCTTAACTTTCAGAAGTTATTTTTTCATTTTAATTGCATCAGCAATAACTGATAATGCTAAATCCAGGTCAGGCAGCAGTGAAATACTTAACAGTCAAGCAAGTGACTGCTCTACAGTTGCAACCAGATCTGACAAGTATTCCCACCATTTTCTGTTCTTAGTTCAAATCTCCACACTCTGATGAAGATGTTGGCTCACAAACAGGAGCAGCAGAACCACAAGAATTAACCAACTCTAGCGGTTGCCCTGCTCTCAAAGTCAGGATCAGGGCCACCTCACCCTCAGAAACATTTCTTCAGGCCCTTGCAGGCTGACTCTGTGGCGATATGTCACATATGGAACATTACTTCTCACTACTATTTTGCAGAAGCTAAGAAAAGCTCTAGTAACTAAGTGGGAAACATTCAATTTTTGGTGAATCTCAACCTCCGCATTCACACCTGGAAGAGCCATTTGGCTGCATTGATATTGGTATTGGTTTATTATTGTCACTTGTACCGAGGTACAGTGAAAAGCTTGTCTTACAAACCGATCGTACAGGTCAATTCATTACACAGTGCAGTTACATTGAGTTAGTACAAAGTGCATTGATGTAGTGCAGGTAAAAATAGTAACAGTACAGAGTAAAGTCACAGCTACAGAGAAAGTGCAGTGCAATAAGGTGCAAGGTCACAACAAGGTAGATCGTGAGGTCATAGTCCATCTCATTGTATAAAGGAACCGTTCAATAGTCTTATCACAGTGGGGTAGAAGCTGTCCTTAAGTCTGGTGGTACGTGCCTTCAGGCTCCTGTATCTTCTACCCAATGGAAGAGGAGAGAAGAGAGAATGTCCCGGGTGGGTGAGGTCTTTGATTATGCTGGCTGCTTCACCAAGACAGCGAGAGGTAAAGACAGAGTCCAAGGAGGGGAGGCTGGTGTTTGTGATTGCATGGATCCTGAAAGTGCAAGTGCTCATAGAAAGCACTCGTGATCTTACACATACCTCCCTGGCAACTTCCTGCTTTAATTTCCCTTAGAACAAGAAAGTTGCCTCCTGGAAACACCGTTCTTCAGAAGCCTGTACAAGTTCCTCTCTCCACAAGGGAAGACTGCCACTCCACTCCCATCAGTGCAGCATGCAATCATTCCTTGTCAACACTCCCTAGTAACTGAATGAACAGTTGCTGCATTGTGGAGTGACCCTCTGGGCATTTCTAACCATTTAATTATGAAGTGTTATGAGGCACATTTGGTTTGCAGCCTAATAGTTTGTGAACTGACACAACACTAATCATTACAGTTTAGCAACACTATGAACACTTTGATCACTTTGCACTAAAATGGCCTTTGATTTTTTTGTTCTAATTGTGTTCTTTCTTGTAAAAATTGTGTATAATTTATATTTTTCTTGTGAATGCTGCTATGTGCCTGTGATGCTGCTGCAAGTAAGTTTTTCATTGCACCTGTGCATACATGTACTTGTACATTTGACAATAAACTTGACTTTGATTTATTTAAGATATAAAGTCTAATCTCAAAACAAATAGCATAGCAACAGCCACTGTTTACAATAGTTCTAATCTTATTTCCCTCCAGCTCAGTTCAAGTACATTTTACTTCCAATTGCTTTATGTTCATCCATTTGGAAGTGGATTGTACTTATGCAAAGTTATTTCATGCATGCAATTTCAGTCTTTGCTTTTAAATTCAAATTTAAATCAGAAATATAACAAAATAAAGTATGCTCATTCATTGCACTGTACCATTGCTGTACTATTGAAGTCACAATTTTTTCCCCTCAGCAGCTGTGCAGAATATAACGAACTTCACAACAACAGCAACTTTCAAACAAACTTCTCAGAAATTCAGTACTCCACTCTTCATCAAGGCTGGAGATACGCAAGCCACCAGTACAGAAACAACTGCCTTAGCTTCATGCCCTAATTTTAATCAACAAGGTATTGCATTAGAAATTTGATTAGAATTGTTGGTGGAAGTCAAAAGTATCATCATTGTTATGATTGTTATTGCAGCTCCAGTGAAATGGTAAGCAATCCTAATCAGCCTTGGATGGCTTTGATGGGACAAGATATGTGTACTCATTTTGAAGTATTCAGCTGCTGAATTGATCTGGAAGACTCAATGTTAAAATGACAGATCCAGCAAAACTTCTAGTGAATGGTTATTCTTCAGATGTCAGTGGGTCGATTGACAGTTGGAGAAGTTTGTTGTTATATCTCTTGTTTGACTCCAAATAATGAAAGAAGCTCTCAGAGAGAATCTTTAATAATATGGTAGAAAATGGCACAATAAATAGAAAATCTTTAAATTTGAGAGGAAAAATTGGAGTATATATATTTGATTTTTATATGAAGCAAACCTTCAGTCATAGAAAGAAGAAACTGGCCAGATACAGACTTGACTTTGAGAGGCCTTGATGCAGGGGCCCATGGGTGCAGGGGGATGTTTTGGTTTTAGGAATGTATTTTATCATCCTTGTGAAGAAGATTAATCCTATGGGCAACCTAAAACAATCAAAGATAAGGAAACCTTTGCATGATTAATGAGTATTTTTAGCTCTAACTTTTTTGTTTTAATACAGATTTCCACTGTATTCATATAAATGTATTAGTAATGTGGCAACATGAGATTATCTTAACAACACCAATGAAAAACAACAAAAACCATTGGGGAAGGTCAAAATTGACATGCACCACTTAAAAATCATCCCGCACATTACAAATTTCAAAATCAGAGACATTAAAATCCCAAGTGGTGAATACTACATGCAATGTTGACAATATTGTGAAATTATGATTGGGTTGCACCACCTAAAATTAAATCAGCTTTTGAAATTGAGAAAAATGAATCTTAAGAGGAGTGAAGGAAATTTTTTTTCTGAACAACGGCCCAACAAAATCCAGCACATCCAGCAATGGGAAAAGAATACAACAGTGGCAGCACATTAGGGAAGCTCATGTCAGACAAGGGAGGGCAAACATAAATATTAAATCCTGATATCTCATGAAGATTATTGGTTCAAATATTTCAGAATATCATTTGGATGATCAGAGATAGGCAGCCAAAAGTCAGGAACAGTTATTCCTTTCAATTTAAAAAGTGCTTAGCAGTATAGAATATTTGTTTGAGCACCTTTGTGATTTTTCTTTGCGATTTTTATAAATGACTTGGATGAGGACGTGGAAGGGTGGGTTAGTAAGTTTGCTGATGACACAAAGGTTGGAGGTATTGTGGATAGTGTAGAAGGTTGCTGTAGGTTACAACAGGACATTGATAGGATGCAGACCTGGGCTGAGAAGTGGCAGATGGATTTCAACCCGGAAAAGTGTGAAGTGATACACCTTGGAAGATCGAATTTGAAGGCAGAATACATGGTTAATGGCAGGACTCTTAGCAGTGTGGAGGAACAGAGGAGTCTTGGGGTCCATGTCCATAGATCCCTCAAGGTTGTCACGCAGGTTGATAGGGTTGTTACGAAGGCCTATGGTGTGTTCGCCTTCATTAGTCAGGCTATTGTGTTCAAGACCCTCGAAGTAATGTTGCAGCTCTATAAAACTTTGGTTACACCACGCTTGGAGTATTGTGCTCAGTTCTGGTTTCCTCATTATCAGAGGGATCTGGAAGCTTTAGAAAGGGTGCAGAGGAAATTTACCAGGATGCTGCCTGGATTGGAGAGCTACGGCTTTTCTCTTTGGAGAGAAGGAGGATGAGAGGTGACTTGATAGAGGTGCACAAGATGATAAGAGGCATAGATCAAGTGGACAGTCAGAGACTTTTTCCCAGGGTGAAAATGGCTAACACGAGGGGGCATAATTTTAAGGTGATTGGAGGAAGGTATAAGGGGGATGTCAGAGGTAAGTTTTTTTTTACACAAAGAGTGGTGGGTGCGTGGAACACACTGTCAGTAGAGGCTGTGGGGGCAGATACATTAGGAATGTTTAAGAGACTCTTAGATAGCCACATGAATGATAGAGAAATGGAGGGCTATGTGGGAGGGAAGGGTTAGATAGATCTTATAAGCAGGATAAAATGTTGGCACAACATTGTGGGCTGAAGGGCCTGTACTGTGCTGTAATGTTCTATATCACTGATATACTTTATATTTCATCAAAACTAGGAACCAAAGATATAAAATATGAAAAATAAATACTTAACATTAAAGCTCTATAACATGCTATGACCTGCATTATAAAATTTATTATTTCTTTACTTGTTGCATTTAACTTTAGATCTTGGAATCATCTCAGCAGAAAACATCAAAAACACTAGTTTTACCTTAAAGTGGTCTGATCAGACATTAGAATCATGTGGAGTCTACAAGATTGAGAAATTACCAGATATTGGATTTTCACTTTGCACTTTCAACTTTACCAACAACACCTGTGGGTTTTTTCAGCTAATGCCAAATCAGGTCTATCAAGTCAATGTTTTCTTCTTCACTAAAGACTGGAACATTCTAACAAGGTCTTTGCTTGTTACAACAGGTAAAATAATCAAATCAAATTAGACCATCATATTTTGCTTTCAGAATGTATCACAATAAGGTCATAAGAATTGGGTGCCCCTCAAGTCTATTCTGGTATTCAGTTAGATTGTGGCTGATTTGAAGTTAGCTTCCTCAACAAACCTTACCTGCCCGTCACCATAACCCTCAATTTCCTCTTTAGATGAAAGATCTGGGAATCTCAGCTTTGAATATATTCATTCATTTAGCCTCCACTGCTCTCTGGTGCAGAAAAGTACAAAGACTCACTCAGAGGAGAGATGCCTACCCTTGTCTGAATTACGTGGATGAGACCTGCAGATGCTAATTACCTGAAACAAAACTGAAGAGGGCAATCCAGGTGTAAATTGCAGTGAATATTTTTACAGATTGTTTTGTCTTAAGCAGCTTTCCACAGCTTTCATATACATACATTTGGAGCTTTCATTATCATGACAATACCAATGAAAAGCAACCATAAATGTTGGGAACAAAAAGTTTTACGTTGACACACTATTTAAGAAGCACTTCATATTAAAACATCTGATAAATTGGAATCCTATTGATGGATGCTAAATGCAGTGTTGCCAACACTTGCTATGAATCAGAATCAGGTTTATTATCACTGATATATGTCGTGAAATTTGTTGTTTTGCAGCAGCAGTACAGTGCAAGACATAAAAATTACTATAAGTTACAAAAATAAATAAAGAGTGCAAAAGAGGAATAATGAGGTAGAGTTCATGGGTTTATGGACCATTCAGAAATCTGATGGTGGAGGAGAAAAAGCTGTTCCTAAAACGTTGAGTGTGGGTCTTCAGGCTCCTGTACCTCCTCCCTGATAATAGTAATGTGAAGAAGACATGTTGCGGATGGTGAGGGTTCTTGATGGATACTGCCTTCTTAAGGCACCGCCTCTTGAAGATGTCCTTGATGGTGGGGTCCTTGAATGTGCCTGTAATGAAGCTGGCTGAGTCTACAACCCTCTGCAGCCTCTTTCGATCCTGCTCATTGGAGCCTCCAATACCAGGCAATGATGCAAACAGTCATATTGCTCTCCACCGTACATCTGTAGAAATTTGCAAGAGTCTTTGGTAACATACCAAATCTCCTCAAACTCCAATGAAGTAGAGCCACTGGCGTGCCGTCTTCACGATTGCATCAACATGTTGGTCCCAAGATAGATCCTCAGAGACGTTGATGCCCAGGAACATGAAGCTGCTCACCCTTTCCACCACTGACCCCTCAATGAGGACTGGTGTGTGTTCTCCTGACCTCCCCTTCCTGAAGTCCACAAGCAATTCCTTGGTCTTGCTGAAGTTGAGTGCGAGGCTGTTGTTGCAACACCACTCAACCAGCCAATCCATCTCACTCCTGTACGTCTCCTCATCACCATCTGAGATTCTGCCAACAACAGTGGTGTCGTCGGCAAATTTACGGATGGCATTTGAGCTGTGCCTAGCCGCACAGTCATGAGTGTAGAGAGAGTAGAGCAGTGATGATTTTGTTTCTTTTCTACAAAAAATTCATATTCGTATTTTATTGCATTGCCATGCTGTTAGACTTTAATGTGTGAAGTTCCCTACCTAATCTATTGTCAGAATTTGTGACAAGTATTGCATTCCCATGGAAATGAATCCAAAACATCTCCTTCACCTCTCCATTGCACATTTGCTAATATTTAAGCATAAGGTGATGAGAATTGAGAGACAAGAAAGCTTTGCAGAAAGACAGTTAAAAGGATTCACCTGATACATTAGGTAATGAATAACTGAGTCATACACTCCTAGCCTGACATCACTATGATGGCAGCTAAACTTCTTGAACTGTGGAAGGTTTCTGTCTCAATTATCATGACTAACTGACTGCTGAATCACCAACTCTTTGAGGAAAAAAAGCTGGAGTATCATGTTTTTAAAAATTGTGGTATTAAATTTTCAGATTCAGATGAATGTAGCACTGGAGATAATAGATGTGAACAGATCTGCATTGAGCGTAATAAGTTTGAAGACAGTCGAGGTTATGAATGCAATTGTACAACAGGATTTATATTGAATCCAGATCAAGAAAGTTGCACAGGTAATCTTATCACTCATGATCAGACATATGTACAACTGCATATTTTTATTTTAACTGTACATAGTAAAAGCTTGGTTATTAAGCACTTTATAACCATCATGCTCAAGTAGCCAGCATTTTAGATGAAGAAACAATAACTCTATGTATGCAATTCCATGTAAATATTTTTGTGCACCATAGATTACGGACTAGCAATGTCACCCAGATTGGGTGACTTTTCTGCTTTGAATATTTTTATTTGTATATGACAATGTAATTCAGCAAACTAAATATGGCTGCAAATATATGGCCACAAAACCTATCAGCATGTAGCATTCATGCAAGCAGAAATGGAAGAACTGTTCATCAGTGGTGAGGTCTTTGCTGGAGAACTACTGTTTTTCTGATGGCAGCTAGTATTCCTGATAAGTCTTGTCCAAGGTGTTTTAAGGGGTCTAATACCATGGTAACTAATGCCATATCATAATAGTTTTGATATGGACGGTTCATTTAAGCTTATGGTCAGGAGGTGGTAGCAGGAAAATTGGATGGGATATAGACAAATTGAATAAAAGATTCAAAGTGGAAAAAGTCACCCAATCTGGATGGGATGCATCCTCAGTTTCAAAAGGAAATAGTAGTGAAAAATGTAGATTTCTTTCAGCAGTCTTTGGATATGGGGTGGTGCTGGGTTAATAAACAGATACAATGAGTGCAAAATCAGGGAAGTGAGTCTGACTGGAGAGCTCTTTCAAAGAGCCAGCACAGGTGTGTTAGCTGAATGACGAAATTCTATGCTTCCATTCCTGGAGCACTGATGATGTGGAAAGTTTGGAAGGTGGTGCTATTATGGCCCATGTTCTTGGCTGAGTTGGTAATTGGCTGAAAGTTAAAAGAATGTTAAGACATAAGTCGAAGCAGAGGTAGGTCCTTGACCTCGTTCTGCCATTCACTCGGGTCATAGCTGGATCCACATCTTGTCCACCTGACCACCAACCCCTCCTGCCCATATCCATTTATTTGCTTAATGTCCAAAAATCAGAGGACTGGGAAAGACAGAGGGGGAAATCACTGAAGGAGGGAATGGGACTAAGGTGGAGTGAAACAAGAAAGAGATGCTAAAGAATCAGGGAATATAAGAGAGCTCAGTTGCAGGAATAGGAATTGAGGAAAGTAAATAAATTTAAATCATAACACTGGATGGGAGCGATGGTTGGTCAGAAAAGACCTACTGTGAATGAACATGACTTATTATGGGCCATGATATGGACAGCAGAGTTTTGGATGAACTCAAATTTACGGATATAACCCAATGGACTTTTTCCAGACTGGAGGATTCAAACAACGGAGGATGTCTTCACCGATTGCAAGCTAGTGTACAGTTAGGCACAAAAATTGAAAGTCCTGGTAACAGAGGTAACATGGGGTCAGAAGCTCAGTCCAGAGTCATGGGACACCAAGTTGAAAACATACGAGTTCAGTCTGAGACAATGGCCAGGGAAGGGTTTGGACTGGTGGCTCGGGCAGCATATTTGTAGCTAAAAATGATGGTATTGAGTTTCACAATGTTTATATGGATGGAAATGCAGTTTCACCAGTGTTGGATGCCGGACAAGTAGTTTAACTAGACAAAGGCAGTGACAGTGGCAGAATCATGAGGATGGAGACTTGATAGGACTTGGGTCTGCATATAGAAGCTTATCCAAAGAGAAGGAAGAAAGAATAAACACATTACCTCAAGTGAAATGTGTTTTTGATATTTGCATTTTTCTATAAACAATGAACAGGCCATCAAAACTGATAATCAACTGGCAGCATAAATGTTTGGCAACTTTAACCTGGTCAGTCCAACCGTTCCAGGACCTAAACCTCCTCTAATTTCCTTCCTGTTCTTCTATTGCCTCACTTCAAAGGAATCAGTTAAATAATAGTATCAAAAATAAGAAGATCTTAAGGTGAGACTTTAAACAGGTGGAGTTGGTGTTTTCTCAAAGGATGATTATGCTCCAGATAAAGTGGTAGAGGCATGTAGAAGACACTTGGACAGGTACATGGATAGGAAAGGTTTAGAGGGATAAGGGTCATATGCAGGCAAATCGGACTAGCTCAGGAAGGTACCATGGTTAATATGGACGAGTTGGGCTGAAGGGCTTGTTTCCGTGCTGTATAAATCTATGACTCTATACTTTGAGAAAAAGGTTATTTCCAACATTTTAATCCTAAATGCATCCAAATCATTCTGCTTGTATTAAAATGTTAGATTTTTTTGTTCTGTTAATTGTCAATTACTATTCCCTGAACATTTGGATGACTGATGCCCAGAGAATTTTGTGTCCAGTGTATTGTGCTGATTGTCTGTTATGGAACCTGCTCATGGAAATACAGCGATTGTTCTGACTAGTTGTTATTATAGTTGCCTGATTTTCATTCCCTTGCAAGCAACAGATGGTGTCACTCCTTTAACCAGATGCCATAAGTCTGCTGTCTTTATTAAGTTCATATTCCATAATGACATAGGAGGCCATTCAGCTTATCAAACCGATGCTAGATCTCAGAGCAATCCCATTCCTCCACTTATTTCCCTATTACATATTCCCCCACGCATGGTATTAACAATTTACAGTAGCCAATTAACCCAATGCCCAACACATCTTTGAGATGTGGGAGGAAACCAGAGCAGCAGAGTTACCCCCACTATCACAGGCAAAAGACGTGACCTCCACACAGACCATACCAGAGGGCAGGATAAAACCCCATTTGCTGGAGCTGTGCAGTAACTGCACTACCTGAAGCACTACAACATTGTAACCTGTGTCCTTTTCCCTTTGACCTGGCATTTTTGCTTTTCCAATCCAACTAGAAACTTAAAATAGAAAATAAAGAGATATAATTTTTTATACTTGATTATACTTTATTACTGGTAAAGTTTCCAGTAATTACCAGGCTTAGGTCTCTAAGCGGCATTAATATCAACAAAAATATTAGTTTATATTTGTGATCACCCATGAACTTTGTACATATATTTAATGAGATATTCTATAGAACCATAGAACAATACAGCACAATACAGGCCCTTCGGCCCACCATGTTGTGTCACCCTTCAAACCACACCTAAGACTATCTAACCCCTTCCTCCCACATATCCCTCTAACTTAAATTCCTCCATATGCTTATCTAACAATCTCTTGAACTTGTCCAATGTAACAGCCTCCACCACCACCCCAGGCAGCGCATTCCATGCACCAACCACACTCTGGGTGAAAAACCTCCCTCTGACATCACCCTTGAACTTCCCACCCAATACCTTAAAGCCATGTCCTCTTGTGTTGAGCATTGGTGCCCTGGGAAAGAGGCGCTGGCTGTCCACTCTATCTATTCCTCTTAATATCTTGCATACCTCTATCATGTCTCCCCTCATCCTCCTTCTCTCCAAAGAGAACGGCCCTAGCTCCTCTAGTCTCTCCTCATAATCCATACTCTCTAATCCAGG
The DNA here is from genome assembly GCF_009764475.1 of Pristis pectinata. NCBI lineage: Eukaryota > Metazoa > Chordata > Chondrichthyes > Rhinopristiformes > Pristidae > Pristis > Pristis pectinata. Next base: position 93,467,883 of record NC_067410.1, read on the forward strand.
CAGCATCCTGGTAAATCTCCTCTGCACCCTTTCCAACGTTTCCACATCCTTCCTATAATGAGATGAACAGAACTGGACACAGTACTCTAAGTGTGGCCTAACCAGAGTTTTGTAAAGCTGCATCATCACTTTGCGGCTCTTAAACTCAATCCCACGACTTATGAAAGCTAACATTCCATAAGCTTTCTTAACTACCCTATCCACCTGCGAAGCAACTTTCAGTGATCTGTGGATATGAACCCCCAGATCCCTCTGCTCCTCCACACTGCCCAGAATCCTGCCATTTACCTTGTACTCCGCCTTGGAGTTTGTCCTTCCAAAGTGTACTACCTCACACTTCTCTGGATTGAACTCCATCTGCCACTTGTCAGACCAGCTCTGCATCCTATCAATATCCCTCTGCAAGCTTCGACAGCCCTCCACACCATCCACAACACCGCCAATCTTTGTGTCATCTGCAAACTTGCTAACCCAGCCTTCCACCCCCTCATCTAAGTCATTAATAAATATCACAAAAAAGTAGAGGTCCCAGAACCGATCCCTGCGGGACACCACTAGTCACAGCCCTCCAATCTGAATGCACTCCCTCCACCACAACTCTCTGCTTTCTACAGGCAAGCCAATTTGAATCCACACGGCCAAATATTCATTCCCTGTTCTATCCTCCCAGAGGAGCTGAACACACTTCAGTATAATCTTTTAAAATCAAACACAGTTTTGTCTTTACGATGATAAAGACCTGCTAATTGAATATCTTTTTTGCAGAGAAACGGTTATTTGACTATGGACCTTACTTTGGAGATCTGAAACTCTATGGAGAAGCCCGCGACTTCAACTCTCCCATCATTAACATTCCACAGGGCTTTCCCTTTGGTGATGCATTTTACTACAGATTATATGTACGTCTAAGATTCTCTTTTTACAGATTTAATTTTATGTTAAGATCTTCTTTAACCAATGCCAGTGTAAGCATTTCCAGAAATTTTATTTCAACCTTCTCGGTGTTGGCTTGCACCATGGTATTAAAAGTTAATTAGTTTATAAATATCAAAAAGATCATGACCATAAATTTTCTATTTTCCAATGGAATATATTGTTCATGATTTTTCTTTAAGTATATAAGGATCATATTCCCATGATACTCACTTTTTAAGTGCTTTGCCTAATATGTACCCAAAATAGTGACTCCGTTTTAGATGGCAATACAGTTTGCCTGGTTAGTTGCAATTTGCATGATAAACGGTGGAAGTTATCAAATCCTTCTGTTCCTGGCTGCTTCCAATGGTTTATGTACACATGGAATGAAAACAGGACTCTGATTCTCTCCTCCCCTATCCTTTGGGACACATACAGTAGCCCAACATTGCCTGAAATTAAATTCATTTTCAAGAAGCATCAATGGAATGTTGGTTGAGTATGATAATGGAAAATGGAGATAAACTAATGAAAAAAATAAGTAATGATGTCCAAAGTTCATGTTAGAATGATGTTACTTGTTCTATAATAACTGGCGACTATAACAGAAAATACAAGTCAGTACAATGAAGTATCTTGATACAGTTTTCAGATAATGGACTGATTACATTTCAAAGAAACAACGATTCTCTGCAGTATACATACTCAAATCCTTTCTGGGGATTTGGTGATTACTTTTATTGGCGAACTCCACCAATGATTGCTGTTTTCTGGGATGATGCAGACTTGACAAGAGGAATAGGATCTATATACTACCAGGTATAAAGCATCATTTTTTGTACATATTTGAGAAATATAACTTTTAAAAGGAACTACAATTAATGGTTTGCACAATGCTGCAGATAAGCAGCAGCATGACAGCTGTATTCTGATGTAATTAAAATCTCAGAAACAATGATCAAAAAATGAATTTATAAGATGACAGAAAAGTGCATTATGTTGAGGGCAACATTTCCTTCCATACAGGCCAGAACATGGTCACCAGTCACCGATCAATAAATTTCAGCAGTGAGTCAACCCAATCCACTAATTTTAACAGCCAGAATACTTAGCAACACAAACACAAAACATTCTAACCATGTCCATTTCTAACTCACCCACTTTGCAGTAAGCGTCATTAACTCAGATTAATTTGTCTCAACATTACACGTAAGTTTAAAAATATCCACACCTGCAGATACTGTAGGGTATTCTTTGAAAAAGGTTCAAAATGGATGTATACTGTGAAAAAATTTTTATGTCGCTTACATGTTAAAACTGTTATTCTTTTAGGAAATGGATGAATAATAAATAGTTATTTATAGACCTCAAGGTAGATGGTAGTTGTCTAATCAACCAAAAGAATCATAATATTTTGAGAACAATAATTGCTAAATTGTGTGTATCATAGGTCATGTGAGCACAATAATTATTAATTTGTGTGTATTAGAGAATGCACTGCAAACTTTACAAAGCTTTCCCTGCACTAGTGTTGTGGAAAAATGAACACAGAAAACCTACAGCACAATTCAGGCCCTTCAGCCCACAAAGCTGTGCCGAACATGTCCCTACCTTAGAAATTACTAGGCTTACCCATAGCCCTCTATTTTTCTCAGCTCCGTGTACCTATCCAAAAGTCTCTTAAAAGACCCTATCGTATCCGCCTCCACCACTGTTGCCAGCAGCCCATTCCACGCATTCACCGCTCTCCGAGTAAAAAACTTACCCCTGACATCTCCTCTATACCCACTCCCCAGCACCTTAAACCTGTGTCCTCTTGTGGCCATCATTTCATCCTTGGGAAAAAGCCTCTGACTATCCACACAATCAATGCCTCTCATCATCTTATACACCTCTATTAGGTCCCCCCTCATCCTCCGTCGCTCCAAGGAGAAAAGGCCAAGTTCCCTCAACCTTTTTCATAAGGCATGCTCCCCAATCCAGGCAGCATCTTGTAAATCTCCTCTGCACTCTTTCTATGGCTTCCACATCCTTCTTGTAGTGAGGCGATCAGAACTGAGCACAGTACTCCAAGTGGGGTCTGACCAGGGTCCTATATAGCTGCAACATTACTTCTTGGCTCCTAAATTCAATTCCACAATTGATGAAGGACAATACACCATATGCCTTCTTAACCACAGAGTCAACCTGTGCAGCTGCTTTGAGTGTCCTATGGACTCGGACCCCAAGATCCCACTGATCCTCCACACTGCCAAGAGTCTTACCATTAAGACTATATTCTGCCATCATATTTGACCTACCAAAATGAACCACTTCACACTTATCTGGGTTGAACTCCATCTGCCACTTCTCAGCCCAGTTTTGCATCCTATCTACGTCCCGCTGTAACCTCTGACAGCCCTCCACACTATCCACAACACCTCCAACCTTTGTGTCATCCGCAAACTTACTAACCCATCCCTCCACTTCCTCATCCAGGTCGTTTATAAAAATCACAAAGAATAAGGGTCCCAGAACAGATCCCTGAGGTACACCACTGGTCACTGACCTCCATGCAGAATAGGACCCATCAACAACCACTCTTTGCCTTCTGCGGGCCAGCCAGTTCTGGATCCACAAAGTAATGTCCCCTTGAATCCCATGCCTCCTTACTTTCTCAATAAGCCTTGCATGGGGTACCTTATCAAATGCCTTGCTGAAATCCATATACACTACATCTACTGCTCTCCCTTCATCGATGTGTTTAGTCACCTCCTCTTTGAGGATGTGACTAAACAAAGAGGGGAAAATTTTAAAGTAATTTTTTTTAACCATTTCAGGTGTATGACTTCCAAGTCAGAAATGATATTCATAGCCACACATTACAGAGTGATCTTAAAAAGCAAGTCAATGAATATTATGGACCAGCATATAACATTTCAAGTTTCACACCCAAATGGGCACTTAAGATCACCTGGGAAAATGTCCTCCCCTACAATGGATATCAAAATACAGATCTACAAGGTGTAAGTACTTATTAGTCACCAATTATTTTACCATGTCTGTCATTCTACAGTTCTCACCTTTTTATATCTTACTGTTGGCCATGATATTTTGCAACCAAAGTTGATTGGTTATTCTTTCGTAAAATGTTACTGGGAAACTAAATTACAAAGGTCCTGTTTATGAATAGAGTAATGGACTCTGATTTTGTAGAGTGGGGTCCCCCGATCATAATTGGATACCCATCTGTCCTACATTTACCTTGAGTATTTCCAGATAGAAAAACTTGCTGAACAAAAGCCTTCCAGAACCAATTGGTGAGGACCAGTACAGCATTGGGGCCATGTGCAATGTAATCAGGTCACATAACCATGCCAGGTCAAAACCTAAGCACGAAAGCAGCTGAGAAAACTTCAACAGTCAGCAAAGCAAATGTTCCCATTTTGACATCCAACAAAAATCTGCTCTTTTCTTCAATGCTTCTGAATTCAGAGAAACTTAAAAACTGTTAAAAATGGAATTAACAATAAAAGTATATCTAAAATAAATAAGAAATTAAGAATGAAATAAGTTACTTAAAACATGCAAAATCACCCTTAAATTATTAAATATCTTATTGCAAATACATAATTTTTAAAACATGTAATTTACTTTATTTCTAACTTTTTTCCCCTTGACCATAAAAACTCTCTCTGAATGAACATGGCTGCAGATCCTGTAATGGACTGATGTGGCGGAGGATCCACAGGAAGATTTCCCTGCTCAAATGCTGGACAGTTCCAGCAAGTTTGTGCTCCACCCTAGACTTCATGCAGAGAACAGAGGAGGAGCACAATGACAGATTTGACAGACTTCAGCATACAGATACATGTGCGCTGAAGTCCCAATTTTGCTAATTTTTTTAATTGGCTAAATGTTGGCAGGCAGAGTGCAATAAAACATGGGCCATATTGACATTAATCTTTTAAGTTTATGAGCATCAATGATCAGATACAATAAATCGAGAGAGGTATAAACAACTTGCTCAAAAGTAGTATTCCATTGTATTTATTTTTGTACACAAAATCAATTTCTAAAAGTTACTTGGCAGAGATTGGAACATATCAATGTGATGTGTTCACTGCATTCAATCAAACATTCCAATTAGTTTAGCTGCATGAGATCATCTAAATTAAACAGATAACATACGTGCATTGAGGTTTTAAAACACAATTTGTTTTTCTGACAGAAAACAGGTGCTGCAGAATTCAACACGGAGGGTTTCTGCTTGGTCTGGACTGGACTTGTATTGGGGTGCCCTCAGACCAGGGTGATTGCCTGAAACTAATATTGGGCCAACTGCTTAAGCAAAATGAGGACTTAACATTAGTTTCAGGCCCACAAGCAAAAATAATTTCTGAGCAAGTGTAGCATATTTCTGACTCCACATTAAGACTGTGCCCTACCGTTTTCCAACAATCGCACTCCCCTGACTGCCATATACTACTAGTGTATCTTAAATCTATTATATATAGTGTACAGACACCAAATACATCTGCAGCACTTTTCATGTAAATACTGGTTTATTTTCTTCAAAATCCTGTTTCATCAGTGTATCTTTTCTCATTTTCTTTTTTATATAGTAAAATAAATGTGGCATTTTTTTTCTTTTCCCTTGTAGACCAACACATACCAAGCCGTTCTATTAACTGATGGGATACTTTCATTCTGTTTAATTCAATTTAAAGAAGGTGGAATGAACTGGAAATATGATACAAAGCCATACTATAGAAATTATGCCCTCATGGGATATTACAGGTACCTACAATTTACTGTCTACAATTTAAAATGGGTTTCCAAAAGTGATCTACTTGTAAATATGCAAATATTGCGGGGTATAATCACCCCCAAACAAATGCTGATCGTATTCATTATCTGTGATTGTTGCAGCTGGTAACTGTTTCTTCTGACTTTATTTCTAGATTCTACTTCAATAGTTGCCTTGCTAATAAATGCAATTTGTTTTCACTTACAGCGCTTCCTCGCAATCATATCTGGACTCAAGCAAGTTTCAACCCTTTAATGACCCTCACACCAGATTTAATGTACCTCCTGAAAAAATTTACCACCCAGATATGTACCCTGGGTTTCAAACAGGTTTGTTAACCTCTAACATTTCTTTAAATACAGTCTTAATTTAGGATCAGCTTGAACAAATATTTTCTCAATGTGATAATGTAACTTAAAATTTAAAAACATCTTTGATATGTTCAGTCCTGAAAAAATTGCCAAATCAACATGATTCAATATACTTCAAGAAAAACTACAACGTTACAATATTTAGAAGTCTAATTTCAACTCTTCTTTATTCCAAGGGAATAAACCATGCCAGCAATTTCACATAACTTTTCCCACTAGCCATTCTTCATGTGTCATGCCATACAATGGTCATTAGCAAATACCTGATGTATGAACAATCTGGAGGCGGCACTTGTAGTGAACAAAAACATTAACCTTAGTAATCACATGACTTGTGTATAATTTAGAACTAATTAGGAATCAAACCAGGATGTTCTTCATTTACAATCACAGCACGTGGTGCATTCATTCACTGGGGGAATGTAACATTTTGATCCAGGAGAGTTAATATGAATTACAGAATTGAATTTGACGATCTACCCACAGTTGCCAAGTATTACCCTTTCAGCTTATGATTGGCAGGTTTGCTTTAAGAGAGGACATTATCCTATATCTCTCCAGCCTTATTACTGTATGGAATTTTTAAAAAAATGAAAATCTTTTCTTACAGCATGACACATTAGAAAATATAAGGGTCTTCTAAAACATAGGTAACAATCTCCAGTCTTTGTCTTTCATCCCAAGCCTTGTTCTGTTCAAACTTGCCTGTTGAGGACTGTTTGATCTATGATTTAATCTTCAAAATCTCACAATATTTACAGGCAAAAATGGACGATGGGCTTACCGACTAGAAAATAATGACAATTCCACAATAAACCCAAGACAAAAATGCATGGACTGGTACTTAAAGGAACACAAGCCAGCAAGAACCAATGTATCAACCCCTTGCCCCTGCTCATTTTGGCAAGCTGTATTTGACAATGCCTTTACATGGGGAGGCAGCATTTATTATTATGGATTTGGTGTTAAAGAACCTCAAGGTAATGTTTGATTTTCTTATCTTGTGACATTATCATAAGGGATAATAATGTGATATTCAACATTTCTCTTTCTAATCTACTGAAGTCTTCGAGAGTTTCCACATAATTGTTTATGGAATTAAAAAATAGACATTTGATTTAAAAGTAGAATCTCAACTGAAGGTACATGTTTGAAACTCTTTCTCAAATAAAATAATTATGAAGCTCAAGGTCACACATGTATTACATAAAACAAGCAGCAAAGTACCAGGCTATTCAGCACTGGTGTTTAGTCTTGAAATTAGTCTCCCACCCTAGCTTATCTAATACTGCCAGCATCAATCAAGTATATATTCTGTGATGAGTCTGCCTCTCATTCTTAATTAATTAAAAAGGGGAAAATATTACAGGTACTGGAAAGACTCAGCAGGTCCCTTGTTATTGTTCAGTTTAGGTCAACATTTTTGATTCGTAATTCTTTTTCTCACTCCCAAGATGCTTTCAGACTTGCTGAGTATTTCCTGGTTTATTTCTGCTTTCTTTTTACTGTAGCCAGAATTTATAATTTGTTATCAATTCTTTATCCATGAATTATAAAGTACAGGTACATTGAAGTCAGCAGGGCAAGCCTGAGAAGAGTATTAAAGGATTCATTTATGAAAAAATTGAAAATATTACCTGGAAAGACTACCATAAAAGCTTCTGCAAAAAAAAATCATCAGATTATTTAGAATACTACTTAAAGGTATATCAGGAAACTTGGACAGGAAACAGTTTAAAACTAATGATGACTTATGTAGGCAGATACAAACCCTAACCCCTATACAGCACTTGCATAGTATTGGTCTTTATCACCAGCCATTTTGGGCAATATGCATTACTATTAAATCTAAATGTTGTCCCTCTATAATTACAAACTTTTGAATAAAGAGTAACATTGAATAAAGATGAACTTGAGCAAAAGGACAGATAGAGGCACAAGAGACTGCAGATGCTGGAATCTGGAGCAAAAAACAAACTGCTGGAGGAACCCAGCGGGTCAGGCAGCATCTGTGGAGGGGAAAAAAATGATCAAAGTTTCAGGTCAAGACTCTGCAAAAGGACTCTTAAACTTTAAGAAATACACTTGAGAGGGGGACAAAGAAAGCACAGTTGTTCTAGAAGTGTGAAAGATTGCTGGGAAAGCAAGGGTTAACAACTGGCAGTGTAAGGGTTAATAGTGGTTAAGTTATAGAACTAACAATCAATGTTCTGGACTGTTGATCCAGAGATACAAGTTCAAATCCCACCATAGCAGCTGAGAAATGAAAATTCAAGTAACTAAATAATTTGGATTCTTAAAAATAGTTACTCATGTTTGCCATATCCATGAAGCCTCCAGATTATCATAAGAGTTCAAGTGTTTCACCAAAGTCTTTCAGAGCAATAAATTTCAGCAACATCCACATCCCAAGAACAATTGAATTAAAACAAAACAGCAACTTCTTAGACATTAAATATAGAAATTAGTTACCTGTGTCTTCTAATTGGACAATCGAGGCAGGAGGAAGTTGAGGTGTCCCGATTCCCATGCCCAATGAATCCCCACCTTGTTAGCAATTGAGCCCATGGAGATCCAAGTGAAAGAGAAAGTTAAAATAGGAGTCTAAGCAGAGCTGAGAAATCACAAGGCTGTGACGATCTCCATTCCAGAGTTTTGAATGAGGTGTCTTCAGAGATAGTGGATGCTCCAGTTATCATCTTCCAATGTTGTGTAGCTTCAGGAATTGTTTCTGTGGTGGTTTACAGTCCCACTGACTCCACTATTTTACAAAGCATGGAGAGAGAACAGGGAATTACTGATCTGTTAGCCTAACATCAATGGGAAAAATGCTGGAATTGATAATGGAACACCTTGAAAAGAATAAGATTGTGCAAAGTCAACATGGAATTTTGAAGGGAAATTGTCTTTGACTAATCCTCAAGGATGGTACTAAAAGAATAGATAAGGAGCAACCAATGGATGTGGTATATTTGGATTCCTGGAAGACTGCACAGGAGGTTGGTTAACAAGGTTAGAGCACTTGGAAATGGAAGTAACGTACTGACGTGGATTGAGAGTTGGTTATTGGACAGAAAGCAGAGTGGGAATAAATGGATCACTCTCAGACTGACAGACTAGTGGGCTACCACAAGGATCGGTACTTGGGTCTCAGCGTTTCACAGTCTATGTCAACGACTTGGCTGAGGAGATAAAATGTCATATTTCCAAGTTTTCTGATTACATTACACCAGGCAGGATTGAGAGTACAGAGGAGGGGGTAAGCTGACTGAGTGGAAGACAACATGGAAGAAGGAATATAATGTTAGAAAATATGAGATCATCCACCTTGGAGCACCTAAGAGTAAAGTATGTGTTAAATAATGAGAGACTAGGTAGTGTTGATGTTCAAAGGGACCTAGGTGTGCTTGTACACAAGTTACTGAAGACCAACATGCAGGTGAGCAAGCAATTAGTAGGACAAATGGTATGTTGGCCTTTATTGCTAAAGGATATCATTGTAGGAATAAGAAAGTCTTATTGCAATTGTATAGCACCTTGGTGAGACTGTAGTTTTGTTTTTCTTATCCAAGAACAGATGCAATTGCCTTGGGGAGAGTGCAATGAAGATTCACTAGACCGATTCCAGGGTTAGAGAGATGGAATAAATTGAGGGTCACAGTCTTTAGAGTTTAGAAGACACCTCATTGAAACTTACAAATTTTTTTAAAGGGATTGACCAGCTGTATATAGGGAGGAGTCTGGGACCAGAGGCACAGTTTGAAAATAAGGGGTATTCCACTTAGGTTTGAGATGAGGAGAAATTTCTTCACTCAGAGGGTGGGGAAGTCCAGAGGGTTGCAGAAGCTCAGTTATTGTGTTCATTCAAAACAAGACTGATCAATTTCTGGACATTAAGAGTATTAAGGGATGCTACGAAATGGCACTAGCATAGATCAGTGATGATCTTGATGAATGACAAAGCATACTCAAAGGGTGTACTCCTGCTCCTACTTTTAATGTTCCTAAAGTGTTTTCTGAATGAAATTTAAATATGGGTGATCTCACCAATCTCACCTGCTATTTTCCAGCTGATTTACATTAAAATCCTTAGCTGAGATAATAAGCAGTATGCTTAAATTACTTAAATAAAATGTTTTTATTTTAATTTAATGTTCCAGCATTATACATCACGATGCAAAGTAGGTTCCCTAACCAGGATGGTTCTGGAATGAGATGCTATTATTCATGGAATAATGCTTTAATCTATGGTGAAAAAGAAAAATTTGTTCCAACACCTTGGATTTACTTCGATTGGTGGTCTTGGTGGTGGAGAAGTCCCGCATACTATGAAATGCAGTGGAACAATTTTTGGTACAATGTTTTACCACCTCTGCGAAATCAATACAAAGGTATGAAAAAGATTGACTACTTTAAGTAATATTTTCAAATCTTGCTAAACCAATCCAAGTATTTTACAATATCCATGTACATAATTTAATATTGATTTATTCTATGTGCATTCTAACCTGCAAAAGTGTCATGTTATAAGCAGAATCAAGCAATCCCAGAACATATTAATCAAGTGAAAGCACTACAATACAGTGGTAGGCACATTCAAATGGTGGAGGATTAAGCAGATGACAAGAGAAAAAGGTTCCCTACATTCAGTCCCCATCATTAACAATGACTGAGCCCAGTTTGTGAATGCAAAGGACAAGGCTGAAAGCATTTGTAAATATTTTAAGCTAAAAGAACCAAGCAGATAATCCTTCACACTATTCTCCTGAACTTTCCACCATACTACATGCAATCTTCAATCAAGTCAACTTGCTCTGAAAGACATCAAGAAATGGCTGAGCACTCTGAATGCAAACAAGTGCATAGTTGCCTACTTTGTCAGGCCAAAAAATTGCATCTATTTTAAAGTGTGAAGAATCACTTGGGTCCACCTTGGCAAAAAAAAGCAGAACAAATCATGCCCATGATTTATCAGAATTACTTCCAATCATCAAAGTGATTGAACAAGTTAACAGAGCCAACAAGCAGCATTACTCAATAATTTAACTCACATCCATTTGTGCCATGTAATGAACATCTGAAAGAAGGGTTAGCATAACTGTCTCTACAGCCTAGGATCATCATTAACCTCAAACCCTGCTAGATCACTAACATGAGCAGAGTGGCAACTCGAGGAAGTCAGGGGCTACATATTCTGAGGCATGGTTTATAATTGCACGAAGCCTTTGCAACACATACATATAAGGTACAAGTCAGGGATGTGATGGAATATTGTCCAAGCTCAAACCTTTCAGAACAGCCTACATGAATGCATACCATTTGCTGGCTTAACATCCACTTCCTTCCCTGCCAGCACACCATGGTTGGAGTGTGTCCTAATCACAGCATGAGTGGTAGGAAGTTGTCAAGAACCTTTCATCAGCATTTTCATTTTTGGTCCCTGTTTAGAAATGGAAGTTGACCCATACCACGACTGCTGCAGGGACTCTGGTGATGATTATTTCTGTGATCTCTACCGAGAGAAGAGACCCTTGGACTTCTGTTCAGGATACATTCCACCACAGATCGGTGCGTTGGTTTTATTAGGTCTTATTCAGAGACAATTATAAATATATGGATTTTACTCATATCAGCTTGAACTTTTTAAGTGGCTTGTCATCTTTCAAGTCAATGAAATAAAATTGTTAGGGAGTTAGGGATTGGAGTAGAATATGACTCCCCTACCCACAAGCCTATTTCACCATTTGATGAGTTGCTCTTTGACCTAAATTCATATGCCTGCCTTTTCCCCATAATACCTTTGTAGTTTTGGTTAACAACATCATATCTATTTCGGATTCGCAAGTTAATAATTTATTGACCATTATTTGCTCTTTGTTCAAAACTCCCATCATTCTTTGCAGGTAAAAGATTTCCTAACTTCACTCTTGAAAAGGCCATTTTCCCTTCAAGCCCACTAATCCTGGAATGCTTGGCCACTGGAAATAGTCTTTCTTGAGCTGCCCTATTGGTTCTTAAAGCAACATTGTCCATTCACTTCATCTAATAACATTTCTATAAATTAATGTTTCCAACCTCACAACTTCCAATACCACTAGCTCTATGTCATTGGCAAGACTGTATAAGTAGCTTTCTATCCCATCATCCAAGTTGTTTCTAAGTAGTGAATCGTTGCAGCAAAAGTAAATCATAATGGAACACTTCCAACTGTGTCCTGTTTATTAAGTATCAACTCATTAAGGGTTAAGGAGAATCCCAAGGCTTTTTTCTCATACATGAAGAGCAGAAGGATGGCTAGAGTAAAGGTAGGTCTGATTAAAGACAAAGGTGGGAGGATGTGCCTGGCAGCTGTGGAAGTGGGTGAGGTTCTCAATGAATACTTCTCTTCAGTATTCACCAAGGAGAGTGGTCTTGATGACACTGAGGACAATGTTGGTAAGGGTAATGTTCTAGAGTATAATAGATATCAAGAGAGAGGATGTGTTGGAGTTGTTAGAAAATATTAGGACAGAGAAGTCCCCGGGGCCTGACGGAATATTCCCCAGGCTGCTTCGTGAGGCAAGGGAGGAGATTGCTGAACCGTTGGTTAGGATCTTTGAGTGCTCGTTGGCCATGGGGATGGTATCAGAGGATTAGAGGGTGGCGAATGTTGTCCCCTTATTCAAAAAAGGTAGTAGGGATAGTCCAGGGAATTACAGACCAGTGAGCCTTACGTCTGTGGTGGGTAAGCTGTTAGAAAGGATTCTAAGAGATAGGATCTATCAGCATTTAGAGAATCATGGACTGATTAGGGACAGCCAGCATGGCTTTGTGAAGGGAAGATCTTGCCTCACAAGCCTGATAGGGTTCTTTGAGGAGGTGACCAGGAAGATTGATGAGGGTAGTGTAGTGGATGTGGTCTACATGGATTTTAGTAAGGAGTTTGATAAGGTTCCGCATGGTAGGCTTCTTCAGAAGATCAGAGGCCAAGGGATCCAGGGAGGCTTGGCAGTGTGGATTCAGAATTGGCTTACCTGTAGAAAGCAGAGGGTTGTGGTGGAGGGAGTGCATTCGGATTGGAGGGCTGTGACTAGTGGTGTCCCACAGGGATCGGTTCTGGGACCTCTACTTTTTGTGATATTTATTAATGACTTAGATGAGGGAGTGGAAGGGTGGGTTAGCAAGTTTGCAGATGACACAAAGATCAGTGGTGTTGTGGATAGTGTGGAGGGCTGTCGAAGCTTGCAGAGGGATACTTATAGGATGCAGAGCTGGGCTGACAAGTGGCAGATGGAGTTCAATCCGAAGTGTGAGGTGGTACACTTTGGAAGGACAAACTCCAAGGCAGAGTACAAGGTAAATGGCAGGATTCTGGGCAATGTAGAGGAGCAGAGAGATCTGGGGGTTCATATCCACAGATCACTGAAAGTCGCCTCACAGGTGGATAGGGTAGTTAAGAAAGCTTATAGAATGTTAGCTTTCATAAGTCGTGGGATCGAGTTTAAGAGCCGCAAAGTAATGATGCAGCTTTACAAAACTCTGGTTAGGCTACACTTAGAGTACTGTGTCTAGTTCTGGTTGCCTCATTATAGGAAGGATGTGGAGGCATTCAAAAGGGTGCAGAGGAGATTTACCAGGATGCTGCCTGGATTAGAGAGTATGGATTATGAGGAGAGAATAAAGGAGCTAGGGCTGTTCTCATTGGAGAGGAGGATGAGAGGAGACATGATAGAGGTATACAAGATATTGAGAGGAATAGGTAGAGTGGACAGCCAGTGCCTCTTTCTCAGGGCACCAATGCTCAAAACAAGAGGACATGGCTTTAAAGTATTGGGTGGGAAGTTCAAGGGAGATGTCAGAAGGAGGTTTTTCCACCCAGAGTGTGGTTGGTGCATGGAATGTGCTGCCTGGGGTGGTGGTGGAAGCTGATACGTTGGTCAAGTTCAAGAGATTGTTAGATAAGTATATGGAGGAATTTAAGATAGAGGGACATGTGGGAGGAAGGGGTTAGATAGTCTTAGGTGTGGTTTGAAGGGCAGCACAACATGGTGGACCGAAGGGCCTGTATTGTTCTATGGTTCATGAAACCTATTCTCTGTTTCCTGCTGATCAGCTAAGTTTCTCTATGTGTTAGTCATCTGCCTTCAATTCCTTAAGCTTTGACTTTCAGTTTATCAAATATCTCTTGGTCCATATGAATACCATCCATAGGTATTCCCCAATCCACCACTCTAGTCACTTCAGAAAAAGTTCAATTCAGATTCCTCAAGCATAATCTTTGCAGATGAGTGTTGATGCTCTTTTAAACAACTCAACATTTGCAAAGTGTTGAGTTGTTTAAAAGAGAATAAATTTCCAACACTATATGTTGGGTTAGTGGGTCCTTAATTCACCAGTTTTTCTCTCAAATTTCTTTAAGTAGTGAAGTGATGCACAGTTTTACAATTCAGCATCATTTTAGAATCATAAACAGTTTACACATAAGTATTTCATCCAACTGGTAATGTACTTATGAGAATTTCTTTACTTACCAGGTTTCTTCTTTGGAGATCCTCATGTGGTGACCCTGGATGGAGTGCAATACACATTTAATGGTCTGGGTGAATTCATCCTATTAAATGTGAGAGATGAAAATGATGCACTGATGTTCAGTTTACAGGGACGAACCATCAGAGCTGGAGAAAATAGAACATCACAGGCAACAATCTTTGTAGCATTAGCAGCACAAGGATCTTCTGGAACAAAGGTGATTATTGTTGATTATTAGTAATTCACAGAAAGGTGCACAATGACTAGCTGTTGTAATTTTAGCAGGCTAAATGGCAACTGTATTCCTAAGACTTGGTTATTAAGTCTTGACTTTTCTCATCCTGCTATCTGAGGTAAGGTGAGCTGTCTTTTCCTGAATTAGTGTGCACCCTCTTCAAAGCCTCCACATCCTATTCAATTTGTATAGATTTCTCAGTAATTTATTTTGTACGTGATGAGTTTCAGTGGCATCAGATGCCTGGAAAACCTGTTCGATTAATGTTTGAGTGATGCCTAAACATATAGGTAGGGTTGATGTTGAATGCAATAATAGTGTTAAATTATACTTACCCAATTCATTGCTTGATGTATGGTAAAATAATGGTAACTCCATATTTGGTCACGTTATGCAGACAAATGAAAAGCCTTGAAAATTCAGTCACATGGCATTTGTTTCACAGAGACACAGAGACCATAGAACAGTACAGCACAGGAACAGGCACTTCGGTCCACGGCTTCCACGCCAACCAATCCAAATCAATCCCATCTGCCAGCATGTGGTCTATTTCCTTCCATTCCCTGCCTGTTCGTGTACCTGTCTAAATGCCTCTTGAATGTTACTTTTGTATCTGATTCTATCACTTTCCCTGGCAGCACAGTCCAGGCACCTACCACTCTCTGTGTAAGAAACTTGCCCCACACATCTCCTTTAAACACCTCCCCCCCCTCACCTTAAAGCTATGCCCTCTGGTATTTGACATTTCCACCTCTGACTATCTGCCCTATCTATGCCTCACACAATTTCATATACTTCTATCACATTACCCCTCAGCCTCCGACACTTAAGAGAAAACAATACAAATTTGTTCAACCTTTAATACTCAATCTTTAATACTCTGTAGCTAATACTCTCTAATCCAGGCGATATCCTGATGAACTTCTTCTGCACCCTCTTCAAAGCCTCCACATCCTTCCTGTAATGTGGCAACCAGAGCCACACACAATACTCCAAGTGTGGCCTAACCAAAGTTTTATACAGCTGCAATATGACTTCACAACTTTTATACTCAACATGCCAAATGATGAAGGCAAGTATGCCATAAGCTTTCTTTACCACCCTATCCACCTGTGTTGCCACTTTCAGGGAGCTATGGAATTGCACCCCAAGATCCCTCCGTACATTAATGTTCCTAAGGGTCCTGCCATTTACTATATAGTTTCCTCTTACATTTTACCTTTCAAAGTGCAACACCTCACACTTGTCTGGATTAAACTCCATCTGCCGTTTCTCTGCCCACATTTCCAGCTGGTCTGCTGAATCCTTTGACAACCTTTCTCACTATCTGCAACTCCGTCAATTTTTGTGTCAGCTGCAAACTTACTAATCAGCCCACTTACATTTGCATCCAAATCAGACATTAACATACATATCACAAACGACAGAGGTCCCAGAACTCTTGCGGAACACCACCGGTCACAGACCACCAGTCAGAATAACACCCCTCCACCACTATCCTCTGTCTGGACTAGCCTATCGTGAGGAAGTCTTATTAAAAACTTTACTAAAGTCCCTGCAACCCATAAATCATCTTCATCACCTTCTCAAAAAACTCAATTAAGTTTGGAAAGTATGAGCTCCCCTACACAAAGCCATGCTGACTATGCTTTTCCAGATGAAAGTAGACCCTATCGCTAAAATCTTCTCCAAAAACTTCTCCAATAAGATTTACTGGCCTTTAATTTCCTGGTTTATCTCCATTAGCCTTCTTAAACATAGGAATAACAGTGTTTTTTGTCCAGTCCTCTTACCTATATGTTTCAGCCCCTTTTAACCTTCTTGTTTAAGTTCTCTTCTGCTTCCTTTAACATTCCTCAAAGACCCTGATTGTTTTCAGCCTCCTAAACCTTGTATATGCCTCCTTTTTCTTTCTGACTAAATTTACAACATCTTTAATTATCCAATGTTTCTGAACCTTGCTATTGTCTTTCTTCCTCACAGGAACATGCCGGCCTTTGAATGACTTCCAAATGTCAGATGTGGACTTGCTCAATAACAGCTGCTCCCAATCTACTCTCCTCAGTTCCTGCCCTAACACTGTTGTAATTAGCCTGACCTCAATTTAACATTTGCCCCCAAAGTTCAGTCTTGTTCTTATTCATAGCTGAAAACTTATGGAGTTATGATCACTGTTCCTAAAATGCTCTCCCACTGAAATTCTGATCACCTAAGTTCACTTCCCAATACAAGGTCTAGTATAGCACTTTCCCTGGTTGGATTATCTACGTACTCTATCCAGAAACCTTCATGGATGCACCTAAAAAAATTCAGCCCCATCTAAGCCTCTGGCACTAAGGGAGCCCCAACCAACATTGGGGAAATTAAAGTCACCTACTACAACTACCCTGTTGCTTTTACACATCTTTCCATAATCTGCCTACATATCTGTTCCTCTATCTCCCACTGGCTACTGGGAGGCCTATATTTTAACCCTATCATAATGATTAGTCCTTTCTATTTTCTGATCTTTACAAACATGTAAACATTTCCTAGTATTGATGCATTTCAAGCCTCAAGATTGAGTAATGATGTAACATACCTTGTGTTGCTCCTGCACTAACCAAAAATGGGTGTCCTTCAAATTCATGACCAATTCTAGAATAGCAGTGTAATGAGACATTTGTGCATACAGCTTCCTGCCTGCAATATCTGATCATTTGCTGGTTCTTGCTGAGATACAACAAACTTGCCTGTTTCAATACAGGGTCTTAGTGGATTTGTGTGTGGGAAGAGAACAATGCTGAGTTATTCTTCGTGTTTTCTTGGAAGGTCCCTTTGGCATAAAAACAATGATCTTCACTGTTAGAGTCATAGAGTCATACAGCAGGGAAACAAACCCTTCGGCCCAACTCGTCCGTGCTGATTGTGTTGCCCAGCAAGCTAGTCCCATTTGCCTCTGTTACTGATAGTAAATTTGCTTGTGGTCTTTGTGGGCCAATGACATTTCCCAAATACAATCATAATTCATCTGAACCATCTCAAGCACAGCTAGCTGACATGCTGTAGAAGCTAGCTACTGCAGTGGACTATTTTGGGTTAGTAGTTTCTGCAGTGCACAATGCACATATGCCCTCCACACTTCTGAAGTACCAGTTCCTCTTGCATCTCCCTGCCTCCTGTGCTAATGGTTGTTTTCCATATATTCGAAAATCATCATGTTTGTTAATTCATCTGGAAAACATCTAAACTTCAGAAAACTGCAAAGGCTATGTCTTTATAATAGCAAAGTGACATTACTGTATTGATATAGAGTATCATGAACATTGTCCTTTTAATGATAATTACAAATTAGGAATTATTTTCTCTTGCAGGTTCAGTGGAATCTCATTGAAGATGATGAACTAAGTTTCATGATTGATGGCAGGACTGTCAATGTTACAGGTTACAATTGGTTTAATTTTAACCCCAGCCATGTCCACTTGAGGCATCGGCTCGAAAAGTACATTAGGAATATTATGATATGCACCTTACTTAAGAAGGCATTGAATAATAATGATGAGCACAGATATTTTCTAGCTAGATCTTCATTTCATTTCATTCTGTAGTTGCGACCTAGAAAAGAAACCCACTAAAAATAGTGCTTCAACCCTGCATTATATTCCATTGTTTCATAGTCTGTTTCAATGGGTTTATGTTTTGCTGTATTGCCATAATGGAATAACCTATCAGTACTATTTTAATTGAATGTACACATAAAACAATCTTTTGCATGGTCCTTATCATAAACACCTAATATTTACTGTATTTGATTGAGTTGATTTAAATGTTGTGCACATGGAAAGTTTTTCCCCACAAGGCAATGATTTACAGAGCAAATAATTTTATCCTTGTCTTGTATAACTAATCTAAAACAATATTTGGCCTAAATAAATATAACCACAATTGAAATAATGGTTACAGTATTAATTGCTTTGACATTGCATTTCTTTTGTGACTATACATTCAAATTTTAAGTGAAATATATCAGGAAAATATTCCTTTACAGGGCCTTGCTACTTTATCTGCTCATAAAACAGTGACTATTTCATTTCCTGAACAAGCCAATACAACATTAGATAAAATATTAAAACTAGATTTTTGTGGTCATTCATCTTTACAGAAAATACTGACTTTATAAATAAAGTGTCCTTTTATAAGACAAGTAAGAATGAGACTGTGGCTACTTTTCAAGATGGAATATCCGTTACAGTTTCAGCAAAAAAGGGAGCTTTGTCTTTCACTACTTCATTGGATAGTTCTTTGAAAGATAAAACAGAAGGTCTCTTGGGTGAGTAATGACTCATTTTTACTTTGTCTTAAAAATAAGAACATATAATACTTCTTCAATGAATGAGCAAGGATGAATACAGTGGCTGTTCAGCCCTGCCATCATATACACAGCGTGTATCCAAGCCTCCACTAACTAGATAAAATCAAATCTCACCAGCATTTGTACTGCTCATATATTTCATGTATTTAAGAGTTTAGTCTAAGACAAAGCAGAAACAGGTGAGAAAATCCATTAACCCAATGGAAATAAAACACTAACGTTTAGGCACAGACATTCATTCTTCAATTCACAAAAGCATTGCACTCCTGGAAAACACATCGTTAAGCAAAATTTTGTAAATTGAAAAGACTGGTCAAAATACATTGCGGGTATTTTGCAATGTCTTCCAGTGGGTGGAGAATAGCACACTATTCATTATAAGAAAAATATATTCATAAATTGAAGGCACATACCCCAAAGTGCAGTTGGAAATTGCTGTTGCTATAGAATACTTTTCCAAACTCTTATTAATAATTAAAGCCTCAGATTAATATTGGATATGTTTGAAACAGAGTGACATTCCAGTGCTTAGTGAAGGCAAAGCCTGGGCAGGGCCTTGTTTCAGTCCCAGGGCCAACATAAATTGGAGCTAATTGTACACTTTAAGAATTCCAGTTTTAAATCAAAAGTATTAGATTAGTTTGCTGTATCGTTAAATTAATTTTAAATGATTTCAATATAAATAATGAAAGAAAACAATAAAAAGTAGGACTTTATTCTAGTTTTCCTTGCAGCACACTATTTTACATTTCTGTCTCTAGGTGTCTGGAATGATGATAAAACAGATGATTTCAAAGCTGCTAGTGGAACATACCTCAAGTTTGATGGAACAAATCTGCCCAATGAAACTGTTATATTCTTAAATTTTGGCCTGACATGTAAGCCACAACTTTCACATGTTACAAAATATTATTGCTGGGTAATAGACTATCTGTATAACTGGGTCACCATTTCAGCATGCTTGCAATGAATTGATAGAACAACTGGTCATTTTTATTTTGTGTATTTTTTCTTTTAGGGAAAACAACTGTGAATGACAGTGTATTCACATACAATACAGCCATAGGAGAGTCTTGGTACACTTATAACAACAACAGTTTTGTACCCAAGTTTTATGATGAGCTTCTACAAATCACAGATAAAGACAAAATTGACAAAGCTAATGAAACATGCCAAGGAAATGATAACTGCATTTTTGATGTTATAAGTACAGATGATTTATCTTTTGGCACAGCAACGTTGCAAAACATGAATTCGTTTGCAGCACAGAACAGCACAATGAGTATGTATGCACACCTGTTGAATGATAATGTTATTGTGGTCATTCACAATATTGTATAGAGGATTATTGATGTGGAATTATTAAATGCAACAGTAACTAAAACTTGAATAGAGTGAAATTGAAGCAAAAAAACTGAAGGTGCTACAAACCTGACTTCTTACTTTTCCAGTTCTAATTAAGAGTCATTGACCTGAAACACAGACTATTTCTTTCTACGTAGATGTTGCCTGACCAGCCAAGTGTTTCCTACAATGTCTCTTTTTGTTCTTGAAATAGGGTGGGGTCAATTCTACATTCAGTACCTGCTTTATTTTTACTTACTGATGTGTGGTATTAAACATGGCATTGAAGTACTACCTATATTTTGCCATCTTTATCTTTTGCCCACAACACTCCCAACTTAGAGAGTACTTTAATTCCTGTCTTTTAATGTCTTTGAATTTCTAATTTCAAACAAGAATACATTATGTTTATTTTGTATATACTACTTAACATTTGCTTACAAACCAAACGTGACTTCAAACTGAAGGTGTCTGATATTATAAATATAATATAATATTCACAGAAAATTTCCCACCAAACCTCAATGGAACTTCAAGTATTCAAACTCGTCTTAATGAACCTGTATTCACTCTTTTTACTGCGACTGATGCCAACAATGATGCAGTGACATTTTCAGTGCTGACGGATTCTCCAGATATCAAAATAACAGGTAAACTTTAACCACCAGGGTTTTAAATGGTACATTTACAGTTCTCGTCAGTCACTATTTTTGAAATCTCTTAATTTGTATCATAAATTTGTACTTTGATTTAAATGCAGAGCTGGCACATTAGAATAGGTCCAATATAAACCTGTTCAAGTGATCCGAGGAGTAGCTGACCAGTATATTTGGAAGAATAACAATTTAAGATAATCAACAATTAAAGGGAGGTCAGAAAAAATATTCTTTACATGGATAACATTGTAAATCCTCTGTCATGTCCATTAAATCTGAGTGCATACTAAAAAGGATTAGTCTGTTATTTTAAATGGTGGAGAAGATGACTGCAGAAAGGGGATGTCTCAGCTTTTCAATGGATAAAGCAAGCATTCAAATAGCAACCAACTATTATTTGCTATTTTAATGAAAATTCTACTTCAGTTAGAGAAACACTGCATTTTGTTATCATCTTCCCTGAATTCCTTCTGTGTGCAGTTAGTTGGGATCTTAACCTGATTAGGTCTTTCCTTATGATTATAAAAATTAATAATATCAGTATTGTCCATTATTGGTAAGAGCACAAAAGAAAGCAGCTTAAAAATAGGATATCTTTCAAAAATACTACAGTTATTAATAGTTGAAAGTATTTTTCTATACAATTTAAACACATTAGAATATGAATGCACAACTTATAAAATGTGTATGAATCCTCTTTATGCCTATAGAAAATGGGAACTTTTCTTGGCATCCAACCATCTCCACTCCAGTCTTCGCCATAATACTAGCCAATGACTCCAAGGCTGTATCCGAATTAGGACTAACTCTTACATTGTGCAACTGCAGCATCAACTCAAGCTGTGATTATTCCAGATCAATCTTCAGCGTGTCAAAAAACAATTCTATCTTTAAGGTATGTTAGATGTAAGAGACTGTTTACTTCTTAAACAAAGCTTTGCATATTTAGTCTTTTAAGAGGGAAACAGACTCATTCAGCAGCCCAAAGTACGTATAGTTTGTCTGATATATCTTGAAGCATTTCCATTTAGAAAACAAGATACCAATTTGTTTATATATTGGAGCTTCATTTTCTGCTCAGGGCTTACATGATAGAATTGAGTATCAACCTAGTTTCAGATACAGCCTTAACAACACAGATCATTTGGATGATCTACACAAGGACAAAATGCTATGTCATATTCATTGATGAGATTTTATGGTGGTGAGTTCTGTTCTGTCGTTACAACACCTAATGCTGGTAATGGCACAGAGGCAAATGTAAAAGCTGAAACAAAACTCTTGAAATGCAACTGTCACTATCTAATTTCTCCCTGTTCATAATTTAGATCCCCACCTGTTCCTGCACTCCAGCTTACACAGGTGATTACTGCACTGAGGATTTTGATGCTTGCCAAGATAATCAATGCTTCCTGAATGACACCTGCAAGGACCAACCTGCACCTCTGGAAGGCTATACCTGTGCTCCTTGCCCAGATAATTTAAAAGGCGATGGGATAAAATGTTTTGGTAATGAGCACTTTTAATTTCTTTTAGTGGTACATTATTAAAATATGTTCACCATAATGAAAATTAAAATAAAAAATAATAGCCTTTAAATGAGTACAATACTAATAAGGAATCTTAACATTAAAATGCTGGCCAATGGAATAGCTTATTCTTTCATCATAATTTTTGGTTACTTTAATATTGGACCAGAGTTTTGAAAATGAAATTTGATGCATAAATCAAAGAACTTATTCTTAAATTACAAGGACCTGATAGACATTTTTCCTGCACCTATTAAAGAATTAACTAAATTATTTTAGTTTTAGGAAATATCACCCAGTTAAAAGCTATTTTTTTCTTTATGTAATTCATCCGATGAAATTGCAGGACCTTTGAAGGGAGCAATTTTGAAGTGTTCCACCATTGAAGCAGAAGCTCACAATATAAAATGCAACACACCTGGTTAGGAGCAAAGAAAATGTCTTGAACTGATTTTATTTGTATTGGTTTGGAATTGTAGATTTAGATGAGTGCCTAGAAAATATATCCTCTTGCGAACAGATTTGCACAAACGTGATTGGAACATACAACTGCAGCTGTTACGAGGGTTACACAGTAAACACAATGAACCACTCCTCATGTACTGGTAAGGGACCAACGATTATTATCCAAGCAAAAATAATATTGCTAAAAGCAGCAACTCCAAAGGGGCAGTGTTTGAAAAGTCTTGCCACTTTTAAATATATATCTGAAATCAACAGTAACTTCAACTCATTTTATTGTCATTTACTGTCAGTCCCCAAACTATTTTGTTATCATCGAAAGAAAATAATTTGGAACATTACACCACAGAACACAATTCTGCCAATAACTGAAGGAATTACTGTTGGCAATAACTGAAAGAATTACCATTTCACTGCTTGACACGGTACCACCTTTAGTGGTACCTTTTTCTTTATTCCCACAATGTGTTCAATGTATATTCCTAAAAGTGGTGTCGCAAAGCTGCAATGGAGATGCAAGAGACTGCAGATGCTGGAATCTGAAGCAACAAGCAAAATGTTGGAGGAGCTCAACACTGGTTTAAGCAGCTTATGCAGCATAGGAACTGAGAGAAACAGATCACACAGGTCATTGATTCAAATGTAGTAAATTAAATGAAGGAGGAATTGTGCTCAGGACCACTGTTATTTTTTGGCACTAAATGCTGCATTGACTTAACCCAAGTATGAATAGTGTCAGATCTATCCTCATTCCCATGCAGAAGCATTTTCTCTCCATTTAGTGGGAGAGCACCCATTTCACCAAAGCACACTGCATACCACCATCACGTTTTTGGTAAAGAGGACATCAAGCAACCTGCATCATTGAGTGCACAAATTGTGCTTTGGCTCAGGAGCCTAACTATTTTGTATCCAAATGGTAGGGAAAGCTAGTGCTTTTCTTTTTCTTACAAAAAAATCCCATGAACGTAGAACAAGCTACCTGGACAATTTTTATTTGGACACAACCCTTCTCTCCTTTCCCTAAAAAGACCATTCTACACTGTAAGTGCCAGTTATAAATTACTGCCAAAAGAAATCCCACACTTTAACCAGAACATGCTCTTACCATGCCCTGTAGCTTATGAGATCATCACCAAGTTGGTTAAGTCTGTCCACACACGAGGGTGAAAGCAAGCTACACAGAGTGCACGAGT
Source organism: Pristis pectinata (assembly GCF_009764475.1). NCBI lineage: Eukaryota > Metazoa > Chordata > Chondrichthyes > Rhinopristiformes > Pristidae > Pristis > Pristis pectinata. The sequence goes on from NC_067410.1 coordinate 93,492,239, forward strand.
CACAATGACACTGTAATAGAACTACAATATTGGTTCCAAATTTACAGTTAGTGATTCATCTTGCTGTGACACATCAGGTTTTTGTCTGCTCATAGCACAGCATTCTTGGCAATCACTTCCCCCGGCTCTCATCCCATTGCTTGCCAGTTATTCTCTCTTAAGTGATTGTTGAATTCCCTTTTGAAGGAACTGATTGTTTTCAACACTCAAACAGGTGCTGAATTCCAGATTATAATTATTATCTGCTTGAAGACAGTTTTTCTTATGTTCCCTGATACAGTTTGATTATTAGAATAAATCTGTTCCTTGGTCCTTGAACAACCTGCTGATGGAAACAGGGTCCCTCCGCCTACCCCAAAGATGTCATGATTTTCTGTGCCTTTGTCAAATCTCCTCCTGACCTTCTTTGCTCCATTGTTGGGACTTGAGATAATTACATAGTATCAGTCTGAATTTCTCACCATATAATAACCTCACAATCAAAATTTTACCTTTGTAGTGTGTCACCAACTTGCCACAAAATACATGTTTGAAGTAAAAGTTATATTTTGTTTAATATCAAAAATAAACCTTAAAGGTTTTAAAAATCCAATATGAAAATGCAATTAACAAAAGACAATAGCTTTTCTCTTATAATATTTGTATAACATAGAAATGACAGTAGATTTTTTGGTTGGCCTAGGATACATATATTGACTAAGGGCAAAGGTGGATTACATCAGGTGTAAAAATGATAGGTAATAAAAGAATGGCTGTGAAACAGGAAAAAACTCAGAAAAATTATGAAAGAGAAATATTCTTAGAAAAGATATCCTGAAAGATTTATTTTCATATCTTAAGTATGTTATATGTACTGTCTATAAATCATATCATACATCCCATATAGTATGCTTTTCCTATAGATAATTGATAGTTATTAAGAGATGGAAGTAATTCAGCTTTAGTACAATTGGAGTTGTATTACTCATCCTTCAGATATTGATGAATGCAGGAATACTTCCATATGTCCAGAAAACGCAGACTGTCATAACACGGTTGGAAGTTACTCATGTGTGTGCAAGACTGGATATGGCGGAGAGCCCTATAAATTCTGTGTCGGTAGGATATTTTCATTACTTTCAAAATTGCTTATAAATAAAAGGACTAAAGTGTGTGTGTGTGTGTGTGTGTGTGTGTGTGTGTGTGTGTGTGTGTTATATTGACCATTTCCATCTTCTTGCATAACACAAGAATCACATGCTTTAATTTGGAAATTGCAGTACCACCTTCACTGTAATGCTCATTATTCCTCCAGAAACAGAACCTATCCCTAAGCTTCAGCTTTGCACACTGCTATGACTTGTATGAGAATGGAGCAGGTTAACTCATGATCACTCATTTTTACCTCCCTCTGTTCCCCTGACTATAGATATAGTCCTACAATGAACTAAATGTTTCCATGTGATTCAGAATAGTTCCTTACGTAATGTAGTTTTCAACTGTTTATTTTAAACCTGAATTTAGCTATTGATTGTTAAATCAAACATTGCAAACATTGGAAACACCAAATTAGGCAGTTTGGAGCAGGGAGGCTACTTTGTGATATTGTGGCCTCTAACGAAGTGCTACAATGAAATAACTATTTCCAACTTACACAGAACAGTTCTTTATATGAAGTACAACCATTTATTTAACAGTTGAACTTATTTAATGGCAATTAAATCAAACACTGGAGCTTAACATTCAAAACACCAGAATAGATGATTTGAAGCAGGTAGGCTACTTTGTGATACGGTGGCCTCCATATAAACAGGGTTAAATCTTACAATTAAACAAATGTTTTCAAATGATTCAGAACAGTTCTTCACATAGGTAGCTTACAGCCACTTATTAAATCATTTAATTTAGTTGATGGAAATTCAAACATTGCAACTCAACATTGGAAACACCAAATTAGGTGCTTTGGTGTTATGAGGAGAGCCTGGATAGGCTGGGGTTGTTTTCCTTGGAGTGTAGGAGGCCAAAGGGTGATCTTATAGACATATATAAAATCAGGAGGGCCAGAGATAAGGTGAATGGTCACAGTCTTTTTCCTAGGGTAGGGGAGTCTAAAACTAGAGGACATAGGTTTAAGGTGAGGGGGAAAGATTTAAAGGGTATCTATGGGGCAACTTTTTCCACACAGAGGGTGGTGGGTATATGGAATGAGCTGACAGAGGAAATGGTTGAGACAGGTAAAATTAGAATGTTTAAGATATCTAGACAAGTACATGGATAGGAAAGGATTAGAAGGATATGGATCAAACATAGGCAAATGGGAGTAGCTTAGATAAGCACCTTGGTCAGCATGGATGAATTGGTCTGAAGGGCCATTTTCCATACCATACAACTCTATGACTGTGACTCCATGAATTCCTTGATGACTGAGCATGTTCAAATAGTAATTCCATCTGTAGCAACATGGAAGGGACTTTCAGCTGTGTTTGTCAATTAGGCAATCTGCCACATCCAGCCATGAATGGTAATGGACGATTAAACAACTCACTGAAGGAGCAGGCTCCACAATGATCCCCATTCTCAATGACAAGGGAGCCCATCACATCGGTGCAAAAGAGAAAACTGAAGCACTTGTAAGAATGTTCAGCCAGAAGTGCCAAGTGAATGATCCATATTGGCCTCTTCCATTGGTTGCCAATATGATAAATGCCAGACTTCAGCCAATTTGGTTCACTTCACATGATATCAAGAAACAGCTAATGGGATTGGATACAGCAAAGGCTATGGGCCCTGTAAACATTCCGGCAATAGTACTGAAGACTTGTTCTCCAGAACTTGCTGTGCCCTTGGCCAAGCTGTTACATAACACAGCAGAAAATTGCCCAGGTATGTCCTGCTCACAACAAACAGGAGAAATCCAACTCAGCCAATTACCGCCCCATTAGTCTATTCCCGATCAGCAAAGTGATGGAATGATAACCGATAGTGCTATCAGGCGGCACTTGCTTAGCAACAAGCTCACAGCAGCTCAGTTTAGGTTCCGCCGAAGTCACTGAACTCCTGACCCCATTACAGCCTTGGTCCAAACATGGACAACAAAGCTGAAATACAAAGGTGAAGTGAGAGTAACTGCCCTTGACATCAAGGCAGCATTTGATCCAGTATGGCATCAAGGAGTCCTGGATGAACTGGAGTTAATAGGAATCGGGGGAAAACTGTCCGCTGGTTGGAATCGTACCTTGCACAAAGGAAGATGGTTGTGGTGGTTGGAGGTCAGTCACAGGACATCTCTGCAGGAGCTCCTCAGGGTAGCGTCGTAGGCCCAACCATCTTTGGCTGCTTCATTAACGACCTTCCTTCAATCATATGGTCAGAAGTAGGGATGTTCGCTAATGATTGCACAATGTTCAGAACAATTTGCAACTCCTCAGATTATGAAGCAGTCCACAACCAAACGCAACAAAATCCAGGCCTAGGCTGAGAGATGGCAAGTAATATTTGCAGCCAAGCAATGACTATATCTAACAAGAGGAAATCCAGCTATCACCCCCTGACATTCAATGGCATCACTTAATCCCCCACTATCAATATCCTGAGAGTTACAATTGACCAGAAATTGAAATGGAGTGGGCTTATATGCAATGTGACAACAAGAGCAGGTCAGAGGCTAGAAATCCTGTGCCAGGTAACTCACCTCCTAGCTCCCCAAAGCTGTCCACTATCTACAAAGCTCAAGTCAGGAGTGTAATGGAATACTTTGCGCTTGTCTGGATGAATGCAACGTCAAGAACACTCAAGCTCAACATACAGGATGTAGCAGCTGCTTCATAGGCACCCCATTCACAATTCATTCACTCACTCCACCATTAACGCACAGTAGCAGCAGTTTGCACCATCTACAGGATGCACTTCCTCTCTCCCTTCAGCACAACTTCACATTAGGTCTTTCCTATTTACCATATTTAAATATTCTGGCAGCGTACGGCCCCTGTGCTGGGCAGGATCACTTGGCTCTTTGGTCTGGTCATCTCCTCCCTAAACTGAACATACTGTCCCGCTTCAGTCCGAAAGCTCCTTCAGAACTTCTAACACTGTTTTCATTAATTCTTCCTTGGCTGATTTTCTCTTAATGTTAGGAGGGACCCACTTGATCTTGATCCCATTCTGGTAGGTTTCTTGGATACCTAACACTCCCTAGCAAGATGTCTTGGTTTCCCACTATTATAATTCTCCCCCTTTTACAACACTAATATAATTTTTTCTCTTTATTTCTAGAGACATTTAGGCAGACAGGCATGAGGGTTTGCTCAGATTGCAGGTTTCCCTGCAGTGTAGGATACTGTTGACTGTATTTAAATTTCTTTTTAAATTTTAAATTTTTAAAAAATTTTATTTACAGTGTGGTAACAGGCCCTTCCAGCCCAATGAGTCCGTGCCGCCCATTTTATACCCAAATTAACCTACCCATACGTGTTTGGAATGTGGGAGGAAACCGGAGCACCCGGAGGAAACCCACGTAGACACGGGAGAATGTACACACTCCTTACAGATAGCGACGGGAATCGGACCCCAATCGCTGGCGCTGTAATAGCATCGCGCTAGCCGCTACGCTACTGTGCCGCCTGCTCTATGCTCTATGGGTGCTGAATGCAAACTCTACCATGTACCAGATCAGGAGGAGGCTTCAGCAACCATAGGCAGTGCTGAATGCTCAGGTCAATGGCCAATATACTGGTCTTCTTTCTGTAGCAGTTCACTGTGTTCAGCCACCATGCCAAACCAAAGGAATGCAACTGCATGACAAGAGCTAACCATGAATGGAACTAATGGAACTAATTCATAACCCATGACATTAAGAACCACACTGCCAGAAAAAGCATGAGAAAGCAGGCCATTAATCAGCTGCAGCAGCAATTTCACTGTAGTTTCTACAACTTCAATTCCCTATTCACCAACAGCTCCATAACCCTTACTTTCAAGTGTAACTGACCACCAAAATGCCCTCCAGGAGACAAAAAATAAAACCAACACAAGACAGTCCAAACCAAATTTATAAATGAAACTGTGCTACACAGCATACAAACAAAAAATAACCACCCCTTTACTTCATTTAATGCCTATCTTCCATGTACTTTACCTATAACACAGCCTCTAATTTCCTGTGGTAGAAACTTGTAAAAGGCCTTTCAGGATTACCTCAAGAAATTATGGGTTTAGAAAGTTCAGCATTAAACTGCATCAGCTAAACACAGGTGGCAGCTTTCTGGCCTGGTTGGCTGATAATCAGTGCAATGACAATGGGAGGACACAAACTGCTTGTGCAATGACAACAGACTCTTGGTTTATAGACCCACAACCATTATCACACCCCTAAAGCAGCTGTCAGTTGGACGACAGATTGCTGTGCTCCGGAGGCACATGCTGGCACCTTTGACCACTTTATCCACAAAAGTTTGAGCCTGCAAACTGCTTGTGTTACAATAGCAGCCAAAGTATTGACCATCAGATCAAATCTCACACAATTGTCGTGGTTGCTGGAATTCAATCTTTCCACATAAATACTGTGGCTACAAGAGCAGGTCAGAGGGAGGGTATCTTGCTGCAAGTAACACATATTCCGACACCCTTTAGCCTTTATACTATCATCTACAAGGCACAATTAAGGAGCATGATGAAACACGCTCTACTTCCCTGGACGAGTGCGGTGTCAATAATTTTCAAGCAGCTCAACTGCAACAAGGACAAAGAAGCCTGCTTGATTGGCACCCATCAACCTTCCTAAATACTCATGCCCTCCACCACTGGTATACAGTGGCTACAGTGTGTACCATTTACAAAATGCACTTCAGTTACATGCTTAGGCTACTTTGACAGAAACTCTCAAACCCATGACCTCTACCAACAAGAAGGACAAGAGCAGCTGGTGCATGGTAACACCACAATGTGGAAGTCCAACTCCAAGCCTCCAATCATCCTGATTTGGAAATATCTTGCTGGTTCATCATCATCATTGGGTCTAAATCCTGGAACTCCTACCCAAGAGCACTGTGGAAGCACCTTCACCGAGAGAACTGTGGCAATTCAAGAAGCTAACTCACCACCATCTTTTCAAGGACGATCAAGAAAGGGCAATAAGTGCTGGTATTGCTCGTGACAGCCAGAACCAAAAAAAGAATTAATTAATTCAAGAAGTCTTCAGTACAGTCATGCAAAATGTGGGTGCCTGCTCTTTCCTACACTTAATTATTGTTCAGTCTTTCCGTTGTCAGATTCAGAATGCCAGCAGCAGCTTTATTCCTGTAAGAGGTCCAGGCTAATTTTAAGAATATGATAAACATACATATATAGTGATAAGCAAATTTTGGACTGCCTGCTGATACATAAAGCCAATCAACAGGACGTTTAGTGCTGGTTGCTGGTTTAAAAGAACATGTAAATAAACATGGGAATGTGGTTTATGCCACATGGGTGCTGGCTTTACTTAATGACAAAAACTTCACTGCTTCTCCCTCTCCACTCTCCAACTAAACTGCAGGTCAATCTGCAAAGTAGAAAGCCTGTTTTTTTGTTGAAAATACAAAGCCTGGTGGTTTTAATTCATACAATGCTCTCTTTCTCCCAACAGCTATCAAAGGATGTAACTCATGCTCCCTGGATGCACAATGTAACTTTGATGGGAAAAATTATAGCTGTATATGCAACCAAGGATTTTCAGGTACTTTTGCATAGCTGTTAAAGATTACTTTTCATATTCATGTAGCACTGGATTTGGTGTTTTAAATGCACTATATAAACTATATGCTGGCAAATCTTTCAGTGCATAGCCTTTAAGTGCAAGTACATTATATAACAATGCATATTATCGCTAAAAACACAGCTACCTGGTATGTCTATTTGGACAATAAAATATAATTACCACGTTTTGCTGATATATTGCAAGAGGTATGCCCAAACAACTAAAAACAGGAAGAACCTTAACCTGATAAGTTAGTGTTCCAATGTCTCCTTTCAAAATGAGTACTGCGACAGTATCATCAATGACAAGAAAAAACAAATCACCAATTTATTGTTCAATGATGTGATGTGAGGGTTCCAACAAACCACCCAACTTCAAACCTCAACACAGCCATAGTCTCTATAGCCTAAAGTCAGAGATACAAAAGCTACTATGGACAGCATTTGACAGAGAAGCCTTATTAAGAATGATGTTAATGATAGTCAAAACAAAAATTTTCCAACAGGCAGAGTCAAAGTTGAATCAAAGAAAGATGCTTGTGGTTTTATCTCCAGGATGTTACTGCAAGAATGTATCCTTGCCCAATTACATTCAGCTAATTTATTAATAACCTTTGATCCATCACAAGGCCAGAGGAAACTATTTGCTATTAACTTAAGAAAGTTAAAAAACTGTATTCACAACTGCTCATAAACAGCAGATGTGGTCTACAACAGAACACAGATAAAAGGCAAGCTTAAGTTGACACATGGAAGATAATGATTGAACTATATAACAGCCACTTTTATAAAGTCCAGGCAGTTTCCCTTGACCTTATATGACAACAAAATCAATTAAATGGATCTGTTTAACAATAGATCACCCCTTATTTACTTCTATTGCCAAGATAAACAAAAGCAACAATAGCGAGCTATGCATTCATCACTTCTAAACTGCATATTATCGTCACTTGCTCCTTGTTGCCTCTTTGACTGGTGGATCTCTTCAGAATCAGGTTCTTTTGAAATTCTATCTTAAAATCTTAATAATAACTCATAAATATTGCAGGATTGCTTGCTAGATGTTTCCAAAATCATTTTTCATTATTTCAGAGCAATGTCAGAGGCAAAAATAATTCTTTGATGGCTTTTTAGATACAATACTGCATGGCTATAGAGTACATTTGTCCATAATAGCACACAATGCCTTTTAACCTGGAAATAAAAGCATCTTTTATGAAGGAATTCCACTGTTAATGACATATTAATGTATTTAATACCAAAAATATTAATGTACAATGACCAATTAGCATCTGCCCATAACTATATGCATCTTTGATTTGCCCAACTTCAGGAGATGGAATGACCTGCACTGCACTGAAAAGCCCGTGTGACTCTTCGCAATGCCCTCCCTCATTTTGTAGTAATGGAGGGACATGCGTAATCAGTTCTGATGGCTGCAAACCAGTCTGCCAGTGCCTCAGTCAGTACAGTGGGGAACGATGCAACCATGCAGTACATCGGTTTGCCGCAGAACCATTGCCAAGTATGTTAATACGTCTGATATACTGTTATGAATCCTATCAAATGTTTGAATCGCCCATCTTGCAAATAATAAGTTGACCTTTTAACCTTTAAAAGAACTGATAAGTAATTAAAAGCACTCAACCAAAGCAAAGACTTTTTTTCTTGAACAATGGTACTTGCCATCTTCTTTCTTATCTGCTGTCCTATAACATCCATTGAAATCAACAAGGCTATTGATTGAACCTGGTGCAGGATTTAAGAGGCAATTCTTTTTCCCCTCTATTCATTTCTTGGAATATGTATGGTCTTTAAGGACAAAGTAGTTTGTCAGGATCAGAATATTTGTTCAAAAATAATAACTAGTCAATACAGACAGTAAGAATTGCTGTCAGTTTCACAATAATAATCATACAAGCACCGAGTTTTACAAACATTACATTGCAGATTTTATGCCAAACTTCATTTACACTTTGAAGTACATTTGCAGCGAAACTTCAAAATATTAATTATGGAATGTTTTGATATTTCTGTTTTCAGCTATGCCTAAGAGATCAGTCAATATTACATTGAGGCTACAAGGTGTGAATGTGTCTGTCCTGAGCACAAGAAACAGCCCAAATTACATATCCCTGACTAACATCACCACAGCAAAGGTGTGATCCAATTTTATATTGTGGCTTAATACTTGTATTCAATAGGTTTGGATCAGAGAGCATATGTGTAAGCTGTTCTAAGAGTTATACGTAACATTTGCTCATTAAGAGTATTATACCAAAAAAATAATTAAAAAAATAAAGAACCTAGCAAATTTTCATTCCTTTAAATTCTGTCAGATTGCCATCCAAGTGGAAAGGTTGAAAATTTACCTCATAAAATGTATATTGCACCAATGCAAAGTAATTTTGATGCATAAGATACACAATTGTTAAATACAAGTTTAAATCAATGGCCTGGATTTCCTAGCAAATGGTAAAACATTGTTAGTGAACTCTCTATCAAGAAAACTGCTCTATCAAGTTCTTGTAATCTCAAGCATCATCAAATTATCAAACTGTCTAAGTGGCCAACATATAGAAAAATACAAACCAGGAAGCAGGACTCAAAGTTTTCATCATTTCATGAATTATCATAGTTTTTAAAAAGTTATTTTTAAATCTCAAGATTCAAACATAAAACAGATTATAACCTGTAAATCAAAAACAAAAAAGAATTATTTTAATATCCAGTGCATTTTAAAATATTAACTTGAAGAATTACCATTTGATAAGCAGTAATGATGGCTATTATATCATTACATCTAATGCAACATTTTTAATGCATTTAAACAATGAAGTTTGTTAAGACTAGAAGTTCTCATGAATTCACCAAATACTGGAAATTTATGCTGGAGGAAGCTGTGAAAAAGCAGAGCCTCATGAAGGAGTAAGAAATCACTGACAAAAGTGTGCATGTATGCACACCATCTATTTCATGATGAAATTAATTCCGTTGTGATGACAATCATGAAAAGCAAGCCATTGTTCCTGTTATCTTAAGATGCCAATACTAACAGGTGCTGGTATCCTAATACAACATAACCCAAAGTTTTTTTCTCCCCCTCAATCTCCAAACACACCTCAAAAATTTACTCGTGAGCTGAAAAAGAATACAAGTATAAACACAACCTGCAAATTTCTCCAAAAGGCTGGTAGAACACTTTGCCCAGGTAGCAACACTTCCCCCCTCCCCCCACCCTAGATATTTACTGCTAAAGTACTCATGATTTGTCAAGGTATTTAAACAGGAGCCTATCTTTTACAAAATACTGTACTTTTAAAATACCTTGTTTTTTTTTCAGCACCAACATGACTTCTTCACTGGCATTGGCTGGTTTCCTCTTGCTGGTGCCAATCCAGCTAGGTGCTTCCTAAGTATAGACCTGACTCAGAAAAGTGAGCAGAAGCTGGGTTGGACAGATTGACATAGAGAAGTCCTATCATACTCTTTGATACAAACACATCGAAGTGTTTTATCGGAAGAATAATACTTAAAATAATGAATGCATTTTCCTTAAATGGGCAGTATTTTCAAAACAATTCCTGCTTCCCAGCTAAAATAGAATATAGAGAATATTTTAATTTCAAAATCTTTCTGAAAAATCTTAATTGTGTCATTTGGAAAAATATAATATGCTTAATTATATGTTTACTTAATATTCTAAACAATTGTGGGAGTTAAAATTACTAACAAAGTGCAGAGAAATGATAATATTTAAATAGACTATCCCCGACTGAGATCTATAAAATTATGATATATCTACCAGGGAAAAGGTCTTTATCCTTTAGCTGGTTGGTAACTATGGGGCACAGATTGATAGAAGGATTGGAGGGAAGTCAAGAAAAAAAGTTTAGAAATCAATGACCAAAAGGGTGGTGCAGAGAGAGAAAGAGTCGTTGCATTTAAAACAAACTTGGATGAGCTCTTGAAGAGTCATAACCTGCAGGGCTATGGACCAAGATCTGGGAAGTTGGATTTACCTAAATACCATTTTTGATTGGCATTATCACTAACGAGCCAATTGGCCTCCTCTTTGCACACATTTCAATGGTTCTACACATCCCCTTACGTGTATCTCTACAAAGACAACCACATGTTTGTTATTAATATCATGTAGCATTATTTCAGTTCACAATGTCTTAAAGATTCCTACGGAAGATTTATTTAATTTTCCTTATTAATTTCTTAGGTCTACGGAATTCTGTCCAAATTAGAAAGATTTGCCAAGAATTCAAAGCCTGTTTTTTGGTTGGTATAGTTGAAATCTTGATCTGAAATTTACTTGTTTATCTTAAAACCAAACAGTGCGTTAAAGAATAAAATGTTTCAAAGTTACCTATGATTTAAACACTATTTTAAATTCAACCAGTAAGAATAAATAATAAGTATTTAATCAGTAAAACAAATGAAAAATATTTTGAATGGCAGAAATCTGAAATAAGAATAGAAATTGATGATTATAGCATTAGGTCAGGCAGCAGCTGTGGAAACAATGTTTCAGGTCAATGACTGCAAAGCTGGGAGGTTAAGGATTTAACAGTGTTGAAGTAAATTCAAAGAAAAGGCAGGAAGGAGAGTTGCAAAAACAGAGGAACATTTGAAAAGGTAGAAGTCAGGGATTAAATGATTAAAGAAATGATGGCGTAATGCTAAAAAAAGATCTGTTGCTGTTAATAATATTAGCTTCTTGCTCTCAGAAGAGCATTCTTTCCATTGCTCTAGATAGATAGAATTCACTGGGATTGTGTTCCATCCAAATATGGAAGCATCTGGCTGATGTGCCAAGCCTTTGGTGGTGGATGGGAACAGAGCTCATGGCAAATCTTGGCCTTAAAGGACAGATGAAAAAACATGGAATGCTACTGATATAAAGAGATCTTAAAATCTTGCTCATATCCAAGTACTGGCAGGCAAACATTGAGTTTTACATTGTGTAATTATCTATAGCTTGTTTTGATTTAACAAATATCTATGTAGAGCTTTCTGAAGGAGCTCAAAACATATGTGCTATAATGTTTCTATAGCACTTGTACTGACATGTACAATTCTTATGGTTAGTCCTGTAGCTTTCTTCAACAATTGCCACAGTCAATTTTGTGATAAATCTCTTATTCTGTAATGTTTCTGATAAATGCCACTTACTTGCAGTATTAAATTTAAATACAATACAGAAAAATAACCCTAATGTAATGGGAAACAGAAGATAACATTACTTTTCTTTGTATGTTACACACCAATAGGTCACAAGGAGAAACAGTAACTGCTGCTGTTGTATCATCATTCACCTACAATGGAAACAAGGCCATCATTGATTATCTGAACAATGGATTATCCACTGCAATTCAGAATGCCTTTAATAACCCACGTCGGTTTAGTCGAGACCTGAACCCTGATAATATTTCTTTTGAACATTTACGTACAGAGGACATTAAAGATGTGACTAAATGTAAGTGAATGATTTTTGCAAAATACAGAAAATCCCATCAGAATGGTCAGAGTGCTGAGCAAGTGCTAGATGATACTGCATGACACATAGTTCATAATGTGTTTTAAAACTTCACACGATTTTAAAGTAGGTTCTTTGCTCTCCAATCAATCACCAGGCACAGAAAATGCATATTAAACCCAATAATAACACAATCTTAAATAAGGTCTGCAAAAATTTAAATGAATCCCCAAGAATATGCAAACCTCTAATGAATGAACTAATTATAGAATCACAGAACAGTACAGCACAATACAGGCCCTTCGGCCCACAATGTTGTGCCAAACTTTAAACCTCGCCTAAGACTATTTAACCCCTTCCTACCACATATCCCTCTATTTTAAATTCCTCCATCTGCTTATCTAGCAATCTCTTGAATTTGACCAATGTACCTGCCTCCACCACTGCACCAGGCAGCGCATTCCACGCCCCAACCACTCTCTGAGTAAAAAACCTTCCTCTGATATTTCCCTTGAACTTCCCACCCATTACTTTAAAGCCATGCCCTCTTGTATTGAGCATTGGTGCCCTGGGAAAGAGGTGCTGGCTGTCCACTCTATCTATTCCTCTTAATATTTTGTACACCTCTATCATGTTTCCCCTCATCCTCCTTCTCTCCAAAGAGTAAAGCCCTAGCTCCCTTAGTCTCTCCTCATAATGCATACTCTCTAAACCAGGCAGCATCCTGGTAAATCTCCTCTGCACCCTTTCCAATGCTTCCACATCCCTCCTATAATAAAGCGACCAGAACTGGACACAGTACTCGAAGTGTGGCCTAACCAGAGTTTTGTAGAGCTGCATCATTACTTCGCGGCTCTTAAACTCGATCCCACGACTTAAGAATGCTAACATCCCATAAGCTTTCTTAACTACCTTATCCACCTGTGAGGCAACTTTCAGGGATCTGTGGATATGAACCCCCAGATCCCTCTGCTCCTCCACAATACCCAGAATCCTGCCATTAACTTTGTACTCTGGCTTGGAGTTTGTCCTTCCAAAGTGTACCACCTCATACTTCCCCAGATTGAACTCCATCTGCCACTTCTCAGCTGAGCTCTGCATCCTATCAATGTCCCTCTGCAATCTTCGACAATCCTCTACACTATCCACAACACCACCAAACTTTGTGTCGTCTGCAAACTTGCCAACCCACCCTTCTACCCCCTCATCCAAGTCATTAATAAAAATCATGAAAAGCAGAGGTCCCAGAACCGATCCTTGTGGGACACCACTGGTCACAGCCCTTTAATCCGAATGCACTCCCTCCACCACAACCCTCTACTTTCTACATGCAAGCCAATTCTGAATCCACACGGCCAAGCCTCCCTGGATCCCATGCCCTCTGACCTTCTGAAGAAGCCTACCATGTGGAACCTTGTCAAATGCCTTACTAAAATCCATGTAGACCACATATTCTGCAGCACCCTCATCAATCTGCCTGGTCACCTCCTCAAAGAACACTATCAGGCTTGTGAGACATGATCTACCCTTCACAAAGCTGTGCTGGCTGTCCCCGACCAGACCATGATTCTCTAAATGCTCGTAGATCCTATCTCTAAGAATCCTTTCCAACAGCTTGCCCTCCACAGACGTAAGGCTTACTGGTCTATAATTCCCTGGACTATCCCTACTACCTTTTTTGAATAAGGGGATAACATTTGCCACCCTCCATTCCTCCGGTACCATTCCCATGTTCAACGAGGACTCAAAGATCCCAGCCAACGGTTCAGCAATCTCTTCCCTCGCCTCTCGGAGCAGCCTGGGGAACATTCCGTCAGGCCCCGGGGACTTATCCTTCCTAATATTTTCTAACAGCTCCAACACATCCTCTCTCTTGATAGCCATATGCTCTAGAACATTAACCTTACCAACACTGTCCTCAGCGTCAGAGGCCCCTCTCCTTGGTGAATACTGAAGGGAAGTATTCATTGAGGACCTCAACCACTTCCACAGCTTCCAGGCACATCTTCCCACCTTTATCCCTAATTGGTCTTACCTTTATTCCCGTCATTCTTCTGCTCTTCACATAAGTGAACAATGCCTTGGGGTTTTCCTTAACCCTACTCGCCACGGCCTTTTCACGTCCCCTTCTTGGTCTCCTCAGCCCCTTCTTAAGTTCCTTCCTTGCTACCCTATATTCAAGAGACCTATCTGATCCTTGCTGCCTACACTTTATATATGTTGCCTTCTTCCTCCTAACTAGATGTTCCACCTCTCTTGTCAACCATGGTTCCTTCACCCTGCCGTTCTTCCTCTGCCTCACCGGGACAAATTTATCCCTAACATCCTGCAAGAGATCCCTGAACAACGACCATATCTCCATAGTACATTTCCCTTCAAAAATGTGATCCCAGTTTACACTCGCAAGTTCTAGCCTTATAGCCTCATAATTTGCCCTTCCCCAATTAAATATCTTCCTGTCTTCTTTGCTCCTATCCTTGTCTATGACAACGCTAAATGTTAGGGAGCGGTGATCACTGTCCCCCAAATGCTCACCCACTGAGAGAACTGTCACCTGATCCAGTTCATTACCTAATACTAGATCTAATATAGCATTCCTTCTAGTCGGCCTATCAACATACCGTGACAGGAATCCATCCTGGACACACTTTACAAACTCTGCCCTGTCTAAACCTTTGGTACTAAGCAGGTGGCAATCAATATTTGGGAATTGAAAACTATTGAATGGTGAATGGTGTTGCTGTAGTTATTTAAGAGAACAAAGATGGAAAAAAAAATCTATCTCCCCCAATTTACTATTAACCTACGTAGAATAATATGAATTTCGACAAAAATGCAAACTCCAAGTAACTGTAAACATTGGATCAACTTTTATAAAAAGTGTCATTAAAATCTGTCAACTTTTGGGGAAGAAAATAAGACCTACATTGACAAGAAAAAGGACGGTGACCAAATAAATAAATCGTGGATCTGGAATAAACTGCCCAAGAGGCAAACTAACTGCATCTATCACTAAATTGTAATAAGAATGCAGACCAGCATTACATATAACATGATAGTAGAGAAAGAGCTGACCTACTAGTCATTGATACCTATCATTGGTTCTAACAAAAGATTTTTTAAAAAGAATTTAGGAGTAAAACAGAGTCATTAAAATCAGCTCAAGAAAAACGCAAGCAGAATTACACAGTGGGTATAAACAATATCTTAGCCTTGAACTCTGAGTTAGACGTTGTTGAAGGGAAATATTTCAATCAGCCCAGCTTTCGAAGTTAAATTAATGAGATTGTATAATTAACAAATTTACAAAACAAAGGCTGAAAGCAGATTATTTAAAAAAAAACTGTTGGCCCATCAGTTGCTGCTTTGACCTTCTGGTTGGTAGATTAGTTTATTGTAACAACAGACTCGATTGCACACTAGATATTGGTGTCATTGCCAAAAGTGCACTTCGCTTCAGTTATTGGATTTGTAATTGGGTAGAGTACATCAGAGGACCTCATTTTGCATATTATATGATCTCTCCCATGAAGTGAGTGAGTGCCAATCTCAGGACTGTAGAAAAGATGGCAATATCTAAAGCGGATTTGTAATTGGGGTCACCAAATGACAAACACAATTTTCAGGCCACTAACGCCAATATCTAAAATTTGATTTGTGTAGATTGCTGTAGAACATTATAATATTGCTTATTAATTATCTTTGATAAGTTCTGAAAAAGCATAAATCAGGTTTCTCTGAGGATTTTCTTTAAAGATAATTGGTTTGAGCATGAGTATGGGCACACTTTTGTTTAAATTAGTAAAGGAAAATATGGCCCCAAATACACTTGTTTTCTTCTTACAGTATCAACTGAGGATATGCTGAAGTACTTCAGCTGCAATGGAAGTACTTTTGTTGGGTACATACTTGAATGGAATGATGAACAAGGGGCAATGTGCCAATCCCCCTGTGAGTTGAATTACTGTATGAATGAAGCAGAGTGTCAGCATCTGACAACTGGAGCTTTGTGCAAGTATGGAATAAATTTCTTTTTAAATAATTAATATTTTTAAACATCTGTAGTTCTTTACAAAATTATATATAAATTACACTTTAGATCTTTTTTTGCATACTGTTTCGTCAGTTCAACATAATACAACAGTATTATAAACAGACATTTCAAAATGCCTTCATATCATACCTAATGATTAATTTGCTGGACTAGAATCTGGAGGACTGGAGTGTTGATCTGGAAGCAAGAGTTCAAATCCTGCCATGGGAATGTGGGAACTTAAATTCAAGAATAAAAACCTAGTGACCATGAAACTGCAGGATTGTTATGAAAACTCGTCAAGTTCACTCATGCTTCAAGGAAAGAATCCGCCATCCCTACCATTCTACATGACTCTCATTGTGACAAGCTGTCATCGTTTTCTTTGACTATGTGATTCCAGACCACCAACATAGTTAACTTTTAACTGAGTCCTCAGTTCAGGGGCAACTAGGAGTGGGCATTAAGTAAAAATATATATCATTGCTGGTCTCCTTAAAATACCTCCACAAATTTGAGTGACTAATTTCTCATTTCCGTTTTAGAATAATAATTACTCTCTCAGCACGTTATCTCATAAATGCTTTCAGACAATGCTGAAAAATAGTAAAACAAATTCCTACCTCCATAGAATTCATTCTAGCCAGCAGTCAATTCAGTCAGTGTCTCTTAATCTTTCCTCATCCAGTAGGTCTATTAATAGTGATGGGGGAAGCAGGAGCACAAAGGGTTAACCTACAATCAGAGAACAGCAGCAGTATACACCTATTTTTAGTTAAATATATAATGGTGGGGTACTCAAGATAAGAAACAATGTATTCCACTGTAAACTATGGATAACTATAATCAGGCCTGCAGACCCAAGACATCGTAGCACTCTACAAGAATGTACCTAGGTATCTAGGCTAGCTGCAGGGCAATTCCCATTGTAAATAAGATAGCTCCAGAGTGTTCTCCAAGAATCCCTCCATTGTAATCTCCACCTGATTAGACCAGTAGCAAACCCTAGGTGATGAGGCCTGGTCTTGAGACCACCAGAGAAAGAGGGATTTCACATGAATTGATCATGCAGGAGCAATGATGTCAGAAGTGAGTAATCACGTGCTCCTTTGTACCTGACTGGCTCAGTGCCTGTTAATGAATGTATGCATATTAGGTGAAGATGCTGCACCTTATCTTCAAATAAGTGCAAGAATACCATGCTTGGTACAATCTAAGTGTATGTGGACCGCATCTAGTTTGGTGAATAACCCCTCCTCCCTCCTGCAGTTGCAAGGCTGATCGAAATAACACACATCTGCTTGACTAGAGAATGGACAAGTCCGGATGATCTTTGTTCCACAACAACGGGCAAAGCCAGATATAGTTTGTTCCTCCAGTGAGTTTAGTCTGGCTCAGAGTTGACAGTTCATTATAAATGGATGCTTGAAATAATGACTATTTTCAGGCAAAACCTTCACATCTTAAGAAATGGTTAAGATAGCCTCTAGTTATCCAGTTCTTTATACAGTGCCCAATAGAGTAGACATCACATTGATAAAAATGGTATTACGTACAGTAAGAGTACATGTACATTCCTTTGATTTTGTGAAGTTCTTTGATACCTGATGTATAAAATAAACTATGCAAATACAAATATTATTTCTTTTATCAATTTACGCCAGTTTGCTACCTTCAGTGCTCATGTGTGTCTATACTCCTAACGGCAATTTTCCAAACATCCTTTTGAATGTAAGCAGCATTTTTTACAGCTGTTTAAGAAACAGAATTGGGAATACGATATTCAACAAGATCAAAATAACTGATGTACAAGCCAGAGAACCATTTACAAGAGGCAATACAATATCATGTTCTATTTTTGTCCTGTTCTCTTTACTTTTCCCTCCTTTGCTCGTGAGGTCTAACTCCCTTTTTGTTTTCATAATTTCTTCTCAGTTTCAGTAGTTCTAGTTTCATAATCCTTTGTTATTGATAACTCTTAATAACTTCATAGTTTCTGCTTCTACATCATAAACCACTTTGCCTTTATAATACAATATTGCTAAAATTGAAAAACCTCAAGTTAATTTAACTCTGTAGAGATAGCTAACCTGTGTTCAGCTCTTACCACTGTGTGTATTTATTTCCAGATGCGTTGACAAGACCATATATTCCAGTTATGGCAATCGCTGTGAACAGCTATCCATAAAGTTGGGCCCCTTTTTTGGCATCCTATTTGGAGCTTTGGGCTTCTTGCTGATAGTATTTTCTTTTATTATATGGAAATGCAAACCACCCCAAAAGGGAAGACGCATAAATGATGTTAGCAGGTATGCTATTGGTTCACATTCCTGAAATTGTTGCAAAAATGTTTTCTGAACGTAGCTTGTAATCTTTGCTCTTTTGAGTGCTGTGTACCTAAACACATTCTCCATCGTTCAAATGAAGACAATTAAATGGTATTGCTACTGACTGCATCAACTAAGTCAGTAGTACTTTACAACAATTTGCATCTATGGAGTACTTTCAATGAGACAAAAAGTGGGCATGCAGGAGGCTTGGAAGTATGGAGCTATTTTAGATAAATGGATGAAACTGAATAAAGATTAATTTTAGAAATACATTCTCAAACTGTATGCAAATAACCTTGGAAGTGTAGTTATATCATTCCAATGTCTCAAGACATACTCTTTATCTGGTTCGAAGTACAAATTGCTCAGCTAACTTTGACAGAAGAATAAATCACTGAACCCAAATACCATTCAACAACATTTTCACATTAAGTGTATTTTTCTTGCAGCAAAGAAAGTTTAGAAAATAAAGAAAGATTCTCAGCAGTAAAGAATACAAGGTAATGTAAGTATCTCAGCGAGAGCCTTACAACTGTGGCTGACCTACACCACAAGTGCAAGTTGCCTTCACACAGTGTAAGGTTCCACTTCTGACTTCAGAATTGTGTTGCACTTACACTAAATTTGTAGGCTGAATGCTTCTTATGGTCCTCTGGGATTCTGACATATTCTAATCCTGATTCTAAGGGATCCTCCTTGTCCTTACCATTATTATTCACTCACATATCTCTAAATAAAAACATTCACAGATTAATAAACTCTGTGCATCTCCAGAACCTTGCACTTCCTGGTAAGATCTCCAACAACTTGCAATTACTCCACAATCACGTTTGTTGTCCTACCCAGTATCGGATTTATAGACCATTCTGTTTCTATCTGTACAACTTAAATTGTTCCAAGCACCACACCTGAAAACATTTCCATGCTCTGCTCACCATACACTCGTGCGAACCAATCTGTGTCTTTTAACAGACATTTCCATGTCCATTTTTGTGGTACTTCCAGGTTTGGATTTTAGAAGTGTATTTTTACTTCACAATTTCAGCAGTTCTGTAATAAACAAATATAACATCACTATTCATCTTTCTGAGCTCTCATTGCAAATCTCCATCACAGCCTGGTTCCGGTTTCTAGTTGCCCAGGGGTTGTACTGTGTAATATTGCTTTAAAAGCTTGACATTCATCCTTGATGCATTGATATCCCAATTTACCTTGGTGTCTCTGACCCAAATCATGTTATCTTTGCACCTCGCCCAACCTTCCTTCTGTTTCTTCTTTTTGTATCTTCTGCCCAATTGGAGAGGGGAGAAGAGAGAATATCCAGGGTGGGTGGGGTCTTTAATTATGCTGGCTGCTTTACCGAGGCAGCAAGAAGTCTAGACCATGGTTTCCGTGATGCGCTGGGCTGTGTCCACAACTCTCTGCAGTTTCTTGCGGTCCCGGGCAGAGCAGTTGCCATACCAAGCCTGGATGCATCCAGATAGGATGCTTTCTATAGTTCATCCATATAAAAATTGACGAGGGTCAAAGGGGTCATGCCAAATTTCTTTAGCCTCCAGAGGAAGTAGAGGCGCTGGTGAGCTTTTTTCTTGGCTGTGGCATCTACGTGGTTGGACCAGGACAGGCTATTGATGATGTCCACTCCTAGGAACTTGAAGCTCTCAACCCTCTCGACCTCAGCACCATTGATGTAGACAGGAGCACATGCACCACCACCCTTCCTGAAGTCAATGACCAGCTCTTTTGTTTTGCTGACATTGAGGAAAAATGTTGTTGTCATGAAACCATGTCACTAGGCTATTTCCTTCCTGTACTCTGAGTGATCGTTACTTGAGATTTGTCCCACCATGGTGGTATCATCTATAAACTTGTAGATGGAGTTAGAGCAGAATCTGGGCACACTACGTGATTAAATAAGGAGGGCTGAGGATGCAGCCTTGTGGGGCATGACTGTTGATAATAATGGTGGAAGTGTTGCTGCCTATCCTCACTGATTATGTCCTGTTGGTTGGGAAGTCAAAGATCCAGTTGCAAAGAGAGGTGCAGATGTTTATGTTAAGGTAGAGACTAAATTTAAGGCTTAAGAGATTTGTAGAGTTTGTATTCATCACAAAAACTCAGCAGCTTAAAGAGAAATATATGTCACCAAATCGAGGAAACTCAGGTTGGGCAATGAATGCTGCATGGCAAGATCCAAAGAAATTAAATAGTTGTACAAGAAAAGTGTTCCAGGGAGAACTTTCATGGTATTAAGTTTATCTAAAACTGTGCTGGCGCACTGCAAGTAAAACCATAGGAGATCTTTTAATATCTAATTAAGAAAACTTGCAATAAATATTTGTTGTACCTGACAAGTAAGCTAATTAACTTAGATAGGAATAAATCAAGACAACTTATATACAGAAAAGAAAATTCAATCAGACAGCAAATCTGTCTGTTTCTTACGTTATTTCAATTCCTTCGCTTTTGCTGTCAAATGACATTTTCTTTAGTTGTTATTTAGTTTTAATTCTTATGAAAACTGGGTAAGAAATAATTAATAGTTATTAAACTTCTTACTTAATAGTACATACTCATTTAGTTGTTGAATAATAAAACTTCAGGTTGAGTGCTATATTGGTTAATTCCACATCCCTGTGCTCACAGTAAGACACGATTGCAGGTCAGGCTGCAGCAGTGCAATCTTCTTCAAAGTTCTTTGCAATCAAGGATGGTTGGTTCTGTGGGTTCTGAGGTTACTGATGAAACAAATCCTCTGCTTTCTCTGACCTATGTTCCCTGGGTGCACAGGAATCACTGAATCTGCAAGGGTTGCCTCAATTGTACTTCTGTTTCTTTTAGAAAAATTAAAAGACCCTCTGAAATGGGAACTACAGGTAGATCAAGATAACATTGAAGAATCCAACTGTGTCCTTTTGTATTTTGCTCAAAGTGAAGCTATGGTCAACAGGAAATAAAAGACACGTTAGAAGAATAATATACAATTTTTACATGCATCAATTTTTAACCTCTAAATCAAGAATACTTTATTATAATATTTGACAATGTTTACAAAAAATCACAATTTCAAATTAACATCTCATCAAATCAATGTATGTTTAATATTAGCACTTTAATTTTTGTGAAAATAATACAATTGTAATGAATAAGATTTTATTTAATAAAGCAAAGCGGAATTTATTTTTATGAAGTAAATTGAAGGAGTTGTTTAATATTCTTAAGGAAATGATTTAAAAGGTATTTCTATATAAAAATTATGTATTGCCAAATGTTTAAATAAAATATGGCCTAAGGGATGGTTACATGTACAGAGCATTCATTTAGTACATTAGGGTCCATGTGTAGTGTCATGTAATCTAATTTATATGGCATTTTACAGCATTACTGCCATAGGATGATGGATTGTTGTAGATCAATTGATAGGGCTGAATGGAGTTGCACTCAGACTCAGGATTGTACCGTCAATAACCTTCACTAAACACTTTCCTTTGCAAAACTTCGTACAAAAAGCAATCACCAGGGCATTTAATAAACCAGTCTCGATGTTATGAATCAATAATTATGTATTTCTTATTCCTTTCAGGAGTAAAGATGCATGTCCACTGGATTAAGGTGTTTTATGTTGTGTCATATGCAACACAGTAGGTTTACCACCAATGGTTTTTATAGCACAAGCTTGGTTATCTGTCATGTGCTGGTCTTGACAGGTGCTGCTTATCAAATATGTTAGTTAATCGGTTTGACAATGCTCCAAAGTCAGTTCAGGCATTCCCTTGGCACTGCCCCACTGTCAGTCCAGCAACTTCCCCTGAAATACAGATTTGGAAAGTACTGGAAATCCAATATTTTCCTGTAAATAGTCCCCCTTTTTGGACATCCTCTGATCTTTCTTCACAGATGCCCAACACAATGGTGGGAATAAAGAATAATCTGGTTTATACTCTGCTAATAATATGTTTATTAGTGAGTCAGTAACATTGAGACTACAGTCTCAAAATCAGAAAGAAAATATTTGAGGCACTGATCAGCATTTAAAATTTGACTGCTCTAATATTGGTCAAAATATGGGTGCAATACTGAACTAGCCACACTCACTACTAAGCAATAAAGAAAAAAGCACCTTAATCACATTCCCTGTTGAGGACTTGCTGCTAAAAGCATGGTGGTAAGGCCCTGTGCATGGCAGTGCCTTCTACTGGTAAATTCCATCACAATTGTACGGGATTAGGTAGGGGGGTGGTGGGGCTAGGGAGTGCAGAATAAACTCTGCTCTATAAATTGCTGAAAAACTAGAATATGCTCCCATATTAAGAAATTGTTACGAGATATCAAAATACCATTTCTGACATCAAGAACCATTCAAAATTTTAAAAGTTAAGTTACATATTTAAAAAAATAGAAAATTAAGAAAAGCAGGTAAAAATTTAAAGACATTCATTAAAAATAATTTAAATACAAACTGAAGCTTTCAACCACCCTAAATCCCTGCAATTTCTTTCCAATGGGGTGAACCACCTGCTTCAATTCCAACCAGGACTCCATCAGGAATCAAGTATTGACCTGCAGTCAAGAAATCACTGGCAAGTAGCTGTCAACTGGATTGGGACGTTAGTACTTCTGAATTTGTCAGTGCTGAATTATTAAAACTTAGGCAAGAAATGCTTGCAGTTTTGCAGAACAGCATTTATTGAAAAAATTCCATACCGGAATTTTTCTGGAACTGGGATAAATCTAGCATCATGCCTGGTACAAATGGTGATTGTAGATGTGGAAATCCATCACCTGAATCTCAGGATATCGCTGCAAAGGATCCTCAAGGAGATCCTACTTCCATTTATCTTCACCTACTTTAGTGATCCTTGCATCAATAATGTTAGAAGTGAAGGTGTTTACTGGTCGCTATACATTAGCCCGAATCATATTTGAGTACACTCCTGCGCTACACCACGGTCACACTTACCTTTTACAGCCACAAAGTTGGCACTGCTGTGGCTGTCCTATGAAGTAGATTGATCCACAAGCAGCAACGAGGCCTCCAGTGGCCAAACCCAAGGCCTAGTAAAGGTCCCTGGAGACCCCTGGGCTCCCCTGATGTCTTACTGACAGCTTCGCTCCAACATCTCCAAGTATTTCAAACAATCAAAAATATTTAGAAACAGCTGAATTAAATTAAAATTACACAAATAAAAGAACAAACCACTAAACTTCTTAATAAAGATTGATGACCTCATTTAAATGATCTGCAGTTGACATAAAACCAGGGGATCAGAAACAAAGCACATGCAGCCCCTCAGCTCAACGTGATCAGCAACCACTTCTGGATGCAATGCTGAATTCAGTAGCACAGGCGGAGATTGGATCAGCTGCATTTGATTTCCAGCACATGTAGTACTTCTGCACAGGAGAGCGCAGATGCAGAAATCTAGCACAACAATTAGCCATTAGGCCGAATGTTTTATTTCAATCCTATCTCCCCAGATATGTGAAACAGTCTATGCTGGTACGCAGCAAGATCTACACAACAAAACGTGAGCTGGTAAGTGACACATAATATGCAAGGCACATTCTTCTCAGGCAGTCCCTCAGGATTGAGGATAATTGAGCTTATCCAGTTGTGTGGACTTTGAGGGGACTGATCAGGTCAATGTAGAACTGTATTGTGGGAGAGGCCACTAACATTGGTTTGCTTATGCTTCCAGTGAACGTAGAGGATTTTGAAGAGAGAGTATTAGTGGTAATCTTTTCAGTGCCTTGAGATGCCTGAAATCTAGGTCTCAGAAACATACAGGAGGGCAAGAATCAATGCTGCCCAGTAGCCCATGAGTTTTGTACTAGGTTTGAGGTCTTGATCTTCAGATACCCTTTTCCTCCATTGGCCAACTGCCATGCTGGCACATTGAAGGAAGCTGTGACTTCCATCATTGATGCCTGCCTTCAGAAAAGTGAGCAAGCCACGTCAATGCTAAGCAGCAACTATCTCTAATAAGACATACATTACTATCAAACCTCCACCTTTAATATTGTGAGAGTCAATATCAACCAGTTACATAACTGGATCAGCCTCATAAAAATACTGGAGCCAAGAGCAGCTTAGGTGCCAATGACCAGTGATTCCCCTGATAGTATCTCAAAGACCTTCTACCAGATATAAGACACAATACCCTCTTGCTTGGACAAGTACAGTGCCAACAATACACATGAAATTTGACAGTATCCTGTACAAAACAGCACACTTATTTTTTCCACCCAGTCCACCACTGGTACACTGTGGCAGCTGGCTATGTGATATTTGTGAGAGAATGGTTCATACTCAAAGCAATTTAGAAGAACTAGAAGTCTCATCAGCACAAACAAGATTCAGGGAAAAATTTAGAGGGTAAATTCCTAGAGGCTGCTTCTTCTAGCTGAAGAATGTATAAGTTGGTAAAGAGTTCAGTCATTTAGAATTGAGATGAGAAATGTTGCAAATCTTTGGAATTCCACCCCAGATGGCTGCCAATTCTTAGCTGTTAAGCACATTCAATGCCGAAATCAATAATTTTTGGACACTGAGAACCGGTAGTGTAGCGGTTAGCACGATGCTGTTACAGCGCCAGCGATCAGGGTTCAATTCCCGTCACTGTCTGTAAGGAGTTTGTACATTCTCCTGTGTCTGCGTGGGTTTCCGCCGGGTGTTCCGGTTTCCTCCCACATTCTAAAGACGTACGTGTAGGTTAATTTGCGGTTTAAAATGGGTGGCGCGGACTTGTTGGGCCGGAAGGGCCTGTTATCACACTGTAAATAAAATTTAACTTTAAAATGACAATGTAAACTTAAGCCACAGGATCAGGCAACATACTGAATAACTAAGCATGCTCCACCTGTCATATAGTCTACTTGTGCTTATAATTTGTAAGGTGCAATGCAACAACTCTTCTAGGCAGTATCTTCCAAACCCATGACTTTTATCACTAAGGCACAGGGGAACTCCACCACCTGCAGGTTCCCCTCAAGTCTCATGCCATCCTCACTTGACAATATAATTGGTGTCACTTTATCATCACTAGGTCTAAATCTTGAAAATTTTTACCCAACAAAACTGTAGAAGTATCAATACCACATGCCCAAAGTTCAAAACAACAGCTCCCCTGCACATTCTCAGAGCCAAAGGAATGGGGAATAAATGGTATTTTTACCTGTGATGCTGATGTCCCACAATTGAATGCAAAATACTCAAAAGATGCCTTAGCAAATTTTTATCTTTTTGCACACTATCTGTAAAAATTGCGAAGTCAATTTTACTTTCTTACACATCGTTGCTTTCTTCAAATGCAAGATCTGTTTAAACTGATGAGACATTCTGGAACAAAGACAAATAGCTTCAAAATTTAACATTCCATATTCCCAAAATTATTGAAGTTACAGTGCATATATTTTAAATTAGTATGGAGATTGCTATCTTCCTTCAGATACTTCAGGCTAATACACACAGTTAATTATTTCTGGCACAACCCCATTCTTTTCAACTCTATAAAGCCAGGGTACTTGGATGACAGTCTGGTCTTGATTGGGATGGATGCTGCTTTAGCAGTCCTGCTGACTAACCTCCAGGAGAGAAGTGATGGATGGGTGCTCCACTGGTTACATGGTTACTAAAAGGAAGACAAGGTAGAATTAGATAATGTGCTGCAGCGTTCATCTGACTTACGACAGATAAAATTTGGTCTGTGTTAATGCTCCTACGATTTACTAAATCTCTCTCAACCTCCACAATTCCTAGCTTCTTGCCATTTAGAAAACACCTTGATTCATCTTTCTTAGGCCTACTTTGCCAATTTGAACTCCATCTGATCACTCGCAATGTGTCAATGCCACTTTGCAATTTTCTGCTTGCATTTATATTACTTGCTATGGTGCTGCCTTCAGGAAATTTCCTCATTCTGCCATTTATAAATACAGTAAAAAGCTGAGGCTCTTGTAACCATAGAGAGTATTTATTACTCTCATTCTTCCAAACAGAGCTTATAGCCATTATCCTGCATCTC
Organism: Pristis pectinata; assembly: GCF_009764475.1. Taxonomy (NCBI): domain Eukaryota; kingdom Metazoa; phylum Chordata; class Chondrichthyes; order Rhinopristiformes; family Pristidae; genus Pristis; species Pristis pectinata. The sequence continues at coordinate 93,518,825 of NC_067410.1, forward strand.
CCAGGCAATTCAGAAACCATGTCAACATTGTCTCCAAGAACATTTATTTGGAACCTTCAGTTTCTTCTGGAAATCTATATCTGGATTGGAGTGTATTAAGTATAAGGAGAGGTTAGACAAACTTGGATTATTTTCTATTATATACTTCTATCAGGTTAACCCTGATTATGAGAGTCACAGATTTCCCAGGATGGAAGAGGCATAGGTTTACGGTGAAAGGGGGAAAAGCTTAAGAGAGATTTGTGAGGCAAGATTTTTTTAAAAAATAGACTGGTAGGTGCCTGGAACATACTGCCAGGGCAGGTGGTAGAAGCAGACACGATAGCAATGTTTAAGAGGCATTTAGACAGACACATAAACAGGGAAGGAACAGGGCCATACAAAGCAGGTGCAGGCAGATGGGATTAGTTTAATTTGACATCCTGATCAGTGCAGATATGGTAGGCTGAAGAGGCTTTTTCTGTGTTGTTCTGTTTTATGTTTAATCAGCATCCACTGACACCATCACCTCCAATATTTGGAGCCTCAAAAAATTAACTAAATGAGATAATTTGTCCTTTACAAATCCATGCTGGTGCTCTCCAATTTATCCTCTGCATCGAACATGACATCACTTGTTACCCCCATCTCTTTTAATATGAACTTGTATCTCATCTGCTAAGTTGTTCTCCCCATAGTCGTCATAATTGTCTACACTTTGAACATCACCTAAAAACTTATATACATCTCCAATACCGAAACCTGAATAATTGAAGGGAAATAGTTAACTAGTAATTCAATCCGAACACCAATCCAACAGATGCCACTGATAATTGGCAACAAGGGGATTCACCTGAGCCACTGATAAAGCTGGCAAAATCTTGGTTCAGGAGACACTGCAGATGCTGGAATCTGGAGCAACAATCAAACTGCTGGAGGAACTCAGCCGGCCGGTCAAGCAGCATCTGTGGGCGGGATAGGAATCATGGACGATTCAGGTAGAAACCCTGCATCAGGACTTGGTTTAGCATTTCATATAAATAAGTGCCACTGACAATGACTTAAGAATTCTGTGGTTGCTGTAGATATATTTCATATAAAGTCATCCAAAACACATTTGAACTACCGTTCCTTAACACATGTAATTGTACAAATGTGGTGCCAAATGATAGCTCCCTACTCAGCAGTGGGCCAAAATATACATAAGACATATATTTCAATATAAATAAACTCATATAAGCATTTTATTTCAGAAATTACAATGATTTTATTTTATGAGTAAAACAATTTCACAATGTTATAAACTTGCTGTGTTTCTCACCATGTCATAGGTTCTCCTCAGACTGGTTTTGCGTGCAGCAATAAACTATTTTCTCCCTTTCCCAGTTCACATTATCAAGGGTTCCAGATATGACTGCATACAAGTTAGCTTCTAAAAAAAAATCTCAGAAATAAACTTGACACAAATTTTCAGTACAGTTTCTCAGAACATCCTAACAGCAATACATTGTCTGAATGTAATGTTAGTACATCTTATCACTGCTTTTGGGCTAGAGGAAAGATATTCTGATACTGTGTTAATATTGAAGTAATCAGCACATGGATAATGGAAGTTTTTTTACATTAATGTAAATGTTATGGGTGTTGGTACACAATTATTGTTTATTACTTGTGTCTGAATACAGCAACAAAGTCCATTAGAGCTAATTAGACTTTTCGTATCCACAAAGACGTGTGAAAAACACCATCCAAAAATAGAGGTGAAATGGGAGAAACGTTGCAGCAATGTACTAGTGGCCCCATTTAATTCTAAGCACTGGCTTCATGTGGATGAATACTACACTGAAATTGTAGTTAACCACAAATAGAAATGCATGAATACCTTACAAATATTCACAGAACTCAGAAAAACATATGGACAGTTTTTTTTTCTATAACAGAGGGAATTACCTCACATTTCAGTACAACAACTTTTATTTTTTTTGTTTTACAAGGATCCAACAAGACCTGAGTTAACACTACTTTTTTTTCCAAATGTAGCATTATGACAATGTTGCAATCCAAGAAATGCTGAGTACAAGACATGCAACAACTGAACTTCTACAAAACAGATTGAAAAATAAACTTTATACAAATGTGCAGTGTTCATTTTCTCAGAACCCCTTCCCCCCTCCCCACCCACATGATCTCCATACTTAGATGGTACAAATCACATCTTCGTTTTAAAGCATACCCAGAATTGGTCATTTGAGCAACTGTCTCATTGATTCAACTGTAAAGGCCATTTTCTAAGTGATTTTTCTGATTAGGCCATTAGATGGCATACTTAAGGCCCAAAGATGATTGATGAACTATCATTCTCTAGCATAAATTATGTGTTGCATCTGGCTTGATGGGGCAAGATAATATGCACTCAATCATACTAACTACACTGCTGGTAGTTAGAATGCTTCTAAACATAGGTGAAGAAGTTTTTTTTAGCAGCTCCAGTATAAGGGTGCTAAAATAAAGCTAAAATCTTGAATATCGGAACACAAACAAGCCCGTCTAGATTTTATTTTTTTTTAAAAGTTCTCAGGCAGGAACTGCTCTGTGCATAAGGTTGTTTCACTTCAGGGGAGGATAACAGATTACACAATAACAGTGAATGCGAGGAAAATGCTAGTGATCAACTATCCGACCTGAAGCATGTGGTACAAAGGTAGGGTTCACCAAAGCTGAAAGGGAGAGACAGGGACTCAGAAGGAACATTGTAAAGACTGACCATGTGATCTTTTACCTCCTATTCTTTGATCCAGATTGCCTTTGGTCATGGTACCATACTTAGACCAAAGAATCACTGAGAGAATTTAAGATTAACGAATAAATGAATTAAATATGGATTTCTCAGCCAGGCTTTGTCCTGATGCAATGATTCTTTCACAGATTAATTATGGAATAACTTGTCATAAGTTATTAATAACAGCTTCCATACAATTACATTATCGAAATGTGTAGTACTGTAGAACATATTGTAACAACAACATTTTTGAATAAATAAGGGTGCAATGCTGTTCTAATTTTGTTTCTGATGAATGAGTGTTACTGCAGTCCTCAATAAGAATAGATTACCACACAGTTCCCATTTCTAAAATATTCCAAAAGTTTGTTCCGACTTGCAGAAAATGCACCCCCTATTGCCAGAGTGTGGCTTTGGACTGATCGGAGAACCTGGGCAGAAATCTGCAGATAGTTTATCCAATCTCCAGGCTAAAGATTGAATTACAATGGAATTGACATTTTGGTCCATCCACCCTCTTAAATGGACCGAAACAAACTCAAAATAAAATTCAGTAGAAATCTGACTTTCTTCTGATCTCTCAGTTATGAGTAGAGCCAGACAGACCAACAGTGGAACCTGAAAAGTCTTGAGAATGGTCCATCCAATTTCTTTTTCGAATCACTAAGTTCCAAAACAGGAATCCAGTAAACTGACTGGTTCTTAAGGTTTCATAACAGCGGATGATGATCCTAAGTTATATGGTCCAGAATTAAGATCCACCCACAACATCCATCGTTTTAATTTGGTACTGCTATCAAATTTAAACTTAGGGGAAATTTCATAAAATTCTTTGTTAAAACATTTACAGAGGGTGTCAAAACAACTTTTATTGTAACACTGATGGTAATCTGGATCCTGACGAAAAATAATTTAAGTTGCTGCATAATCAAAGACAAAGTAGAACAATATCAAAAGCCTAATAGAAGAAAGGAACCTTTGAAAGGCAGCTATACTGGAATAGAGGCCAAAGCTGGTCACAAAGGACAAGGATGATACCTGTAAAGGATAGAAAACTAATAGCAGTGTTTGAATTTCGTTACAGTTTATGGAAAATAAGAAGATGGAAGGTCAATGAGTGTTGAAGTAGTCATGTCTGGAAATGGCAACTGCATAGAAAAGATTCAGCAGCAAATGGGTAGGCCAGGCAGTTCCAAAGATAAAAGCAAAAAAGCTTTAAATAAGATAATGGATAGGATGCTCAGCTCAAAATGAAAAGATTACTTTGAATAATTCATGTCAATTTCAAACTATTGGTAACAAACCACTTAATCTATGTGGAAGGACAGCTAACTGATTTGATAACATCGAAACCCAGAGGAGCATTGAGAAATGGGTCAGTGATGATTTCATTTGTATTATGTTAGAGTGTCTAAGTAGCACCACAATGATATCGTGTCTATGAAAAGAATACAGGTTACTTTATGATCTTGAGCTATGCTTTTCCCCAGACTCGGTTATTGTCAGTTTAAATATCACCAATAATTTATTTGTAATATGGATAAAATCTTATACCTCCTAATTCACACTCCCCAGTGTTCCCCATTTTTTTTGCTATATCATTTTATCCTAGTAGACAATCCAGTAAGTTGCAGTACCGATGTACAATCCCCGGCAGTTTTTAAATTTGCAAGACCATGGTTTAGAAAGAGGGGTCATTTCCACTGAGGTCATGCAACTTGCATCCATCTTTTCTTAGACTCATTACTTGTTTTGCTATTGACTAGGACTAGTTCTTCACATAGTGAACTAACAGAGCTAATCAGAACTTTTTTCGAAAATGTATGTGTGTTGAAGTACCCTGTGGTTTTAAATTACAATTTCAGCAATCTTAGGCCTTGTGCTCATACTATGGCCAATCCCAAAACTCAACTGTAATATGTGGTCTTAAACCTATTATTCCTATTTATAGATTTGATGAGAACTGCAGCACAGGGAATGGGCACTTAAATGTACCATATTACAGAAGAGGAAAAATAGTTTGACAGATTTAGCATGACTAACTTAATACCAGGTCTCAATCAGTAAAGGTCATGCTAATAGCTTTCAAAAATATGCATCCTTGAAGAAATCTAAAATGGGTAAACTTTACCTGGATAGGAAATTCAGAATGTTAAACTCATTCAACTGTCTTTTAGGAAAACAAATTAAATAATTATTAGAACATCAATGTGACAAATTTAATGCAAAATATAAACACAACTGCAATCTACCATCAACTTGTCAAATAAAATTTATATTATATATATTTTATATTTATATACAGAAGGCTGTTGGGATTACCGTATGCCACAAAATTACATATCTTTTCACCATGAACAAAACAAACAACCTGTTGCTTTTGAAGAATACTGCTATTGAGAAGTGGATTCCCACCTACCAGCAGGACCACAATGCACAAATAGTGCACGAGTTAGTTAGTGACAGTCATTTGATATCCTTTTCTTCACAAAATATGCTTTGAAAATTCTGTCCAGAGAACACCTGTATTCCACAATCCCGACGACATTGGAGCAATTATCCAATACGTGTCAAGTTTGTTTTCTCCACTGTGAAGCTTGTCATCGCCTGTTGGTCAACAGGAAAAAATGGTTAGGTCGTCTCCCTGTGTAGCCTGAGCTCTTGGTATAGTTTAATGCTTCCCAGTGATGTAGATATAATGCGCATTAATCTGCTGCTCCATTTAAAGATGCTGACACCTTTTTACTATAACAAGCAGAAAATGCAGGTACACATGTATTAATAATCTATGTAATAGCAGTTTTAGGATTGCAACAAAGCGTGGAGAAGAGCCTTGGGGTGGGGTGACACAGAAAGTTCAGCGGGAACATTTGCTCACCACTATCTCATATCTTTCTCCAGAAATGACACTGCTGGCAAAGAATCTTTGACTGCTGAATCAAGACTATGTAAATTTGTGTTCATGTTTGAAAATGAAGAGCATATTGCAATATACATAGTTGAAATATCTTTGATGGCTCAGAACGCGATGGCAAAGAATCTGGAACAGCACAGTGGGGATAATGAGAATATGCAGCTTCCCTTTCCCACCTAAAGGGCTAGAACTCAGTAAATGTCTTCTTCTTTCTTCACGTCAATAACCACACCAGGAGATAGCCAGGGATGCCATGTGTCAAGTATCACATACCTATGTCGAGCTGCACTGTAAGTGTCTAGCAGGTGGCAACTGGCTAATTCCAGATTCCAGTCAAACATTTCTAGAATCTTCTGACATTCACTTCTTGTCTTCAACCCGAGACAGAATAGCTGCTCAACCTAACAAGGAAACAATGCGAGATGGAGCAATTAGACCTTGCATGGTCACAGATTTCTTTGTGTCCTGTGGGCACAGAGCTAGAGGTGAACATGGCCTTGCATGACATGCTATAATGTTCTTTGAATGCACACACAAGGCAAAATCTACCCAGATGAGAACTTGCACTCACAGGTTCTGTAACTGTGTAAAATTCTGAAGCAGCTGTGAATGCCACGAGTAGAACCAACAATACTAAAACTGAATCATATAGAAGTAGCTCATGATGTGAACACAAATCCAGAGATGGACAGTAGGAATGAACGACTCAAGTTTGCTCTCAAGATTGTCAATATGGGCTGAATGCTCCATTACTTGAATGACAGCTCTCCTGATTCTACTCCATCTTTGCATTTATCTGTTACCACAAAAGATCTATGTCTATATCTGCCAGAGATTGCTAGACCTTATCTGCTCTTTGGATAAAACAGGTTTACCAGCATAAATAAATGAGAAATACAGCATGAAGGAGAGACAATAGAAAAGAGGATGAGAATCTTGACATTCACACTGATTTACCTAGTCAATTTCCAGTCTAACTTGTACACTGTGCTCAGTAGTACTCCATCAGACTGCTCTCAAGATCACCATTCTCTTATACTTTACAAAAACCACATATCGAAACTGATTTATAATTGCAGAACTGCCAAATACCATTGAAACATTTGTAATAGTTTTTAAGTGCAATGCAGAAAGATCAAACACATTTTTAAACCATAGTTAGCTGCAGCTCAACACATCTTTTGGCAGAACAAATTAAATAAAAAAATAAAATCTGTGTACATGTGAAGCTTTATAAAACTCCTTTACTGGATAATGGTTTTCAACTTTCCAAGCATGAGGATGAATTTTATTTTAAAGAAGTGCTTGCAAAATATGTAGTTGGATTGCACATACTTGGGTCAGGCATCCTTACCTCCACTTCTCACCTAAGCCACCACATTTCCATGTACAAGTCGCCATTCATACATTTCAGCTTTCAAATTAGTGCAGCCACTTTAACTTCTCTCAAACCACGATCAGCAGATTAAATAAAGCACACTTGACACTCAGTTTTGTACAAATCTGTGCTTGTGTGAATGCAAACATGACTGAATGCCGGTACAGCACAGATTGAGCTGGATTTAAAAATAGTGAACAGTCTGCAGTAACAAATCGAGCTCTTCTTCTCCATAATCATCTCTAATGTGGAAGGTCCATTAGTTAGAACGCAAAGGATAACAGCACTACTAGAGTTTGAACAAAATCCTTTTCTGAGATAAACTCTGGCAGCAACATCCAGAAAATAAATGTGCGCACTGGTATAGATTATTACACTAACTTGTTCTTCAAGAAATATTATTCCTGGTGTAGTGCTGAATCTAGTGGTGGTTGACTTACAATATTCCTCAATAACTACTCTGTTAAATTGTATTCAGAATTTTACCACATACAAGTATGAATTCGAACCCCCTCAGTAAGAAAGTAACCCTGTTGGAAACCTGCATTTTTACATCTACCAATATGTAAAACAAGACTACCTGGATTAAAGGGGGGGGGGGCGGTAACAACATTCCTCAATGTATTTAAAAAATTCACATCTAGTTGGTACCCCAGTAAGTAATTGATTTGTTATCATCACCAGCACTGGGATTGACACACAGGAAGGTCCTTGATCACCTCTCACCTCTCAACCCAAAGAGATCTGTGCAAAGATGGAATGATATTTACATCACCCAAGTCTGCTCTTTCTGTCAAAACCCATCAAATGACGGGCTTTCAGTACAGCACCTTCTAATGGCTAAAGCTAGATCTATCTTATTTTTTAGTGCCTGTCAATTAAGATTGGCGAGACTGAGGTAAAGGATGGATCCGAGCTCACGGTTACCTTGAGGTACTGTATGGCTTTTTGAACATTCCAGGTGTGGTTCTGAAGCGCGGTCTGACATTCCTCCATCGTAACGCCATGAACATTTTCCTGAACCTGAACATAGAAACATTTCTGAACGTCTGATTTATTACCACTCCACCTCTCTGATGTAAAGTATGATGATTTCCCTGAAAACCACTGCTTCTTGTGGAATGGTCCAATAGAAAGTGATAATGTTACAGCATAAACGGACTGTACGAGATGATAGTGCAATGACATTTTTTAAATTGTTCATAATATTGGAAACCATCCCACCTTTCCTGAAATTAACTTGTTGCATTTTATACCCTCTTCCATAACTTTTTAATAGTCAAAAAAATTCTATGTGGGATAAACAATATATACAACTCCCAATAGTTTATTAAACATCTCTACGTATTATGTATTAGTATTGTGTGAATGACAGTAAAAGTGTTAAAAATTAATGGAAATTATGCAACTTCAACAAAATTGTGTGCACAATAAACTGGGCACATTTACGTTATGTGTGCTAAAACTTGCAAATTACATATTAATGGCTTGATACGGCAACAGCTCTGCCTGTGACTACAAGAAACTGGAGTGTTGTGGACACAGCTCAGCATATCACGGAAATCAGCCTTCCCTCTATGGACTCTGTCTACACTTTTCGCTGCCTCGGTAAAGCAGCCAACATAACCAAATACCCCACCTACCCTGGACATTCTGTCTTCTCCTCCCTCCCATCGGGCAGAAGATACAAAAGCCTGAAAGCACGTACCACCAGGCTCAAGGACAGCTTCTATCCTGCTGTTATAAGACTATTGAACGGTTCCCTTGTCTCTTGACCTCACAATCTACCTTATTATGACCTTGCACCTTATTGTCTATCTGCACTGCACTTTCTCTATAACTGTAACACTTAATTCTGCATTCTGTTATGGTTTTACCTTGTACTATCTCAATGCACTGTTGTAATGAATTGATATGTATGAATGGAGTGCACGACAAGTTTTTCCACTGTGCCTCGGTACACGTGACAACAATAAACCAATTTACTGATTTAAAAATTCCAGATAGGCTTGCTGTAATTTTAGATATACAAATGTAACTACAGTACAAATTAATGAGTGTGCAAAGGAGGATGAATCAAAATTAACCAGTTGTGTACTATTTAATAATTTATACAACACCCACCATTATGTAAGTAATTACTGACCTCCCAAATAACTTCCACGATTCTCAACAGAAATGCACAGCAAACCCCATGCTTATAAACTGTACATTGCTATTTCAGGCATCCAAGTCATACAAGCAATGGATATAGCTGGGGAATTAGTTACTGTGCTCAAATTTGCAAAATTAATAGGTGAACATGGGTACTGAGTAAGTGGTATGGTTGTCAGTACCTTTTACTTAAGCAAAATATACTTTACATGGTAAAATACTGCATTCTAAGTTTCAGCCACTAGAGAGCACCAAGTAATCACTCCATCAAGTGGCAAAAGGCAGATTACATACCGCACAAAGTCAAATCTGTCTCATAAATTTAGATCAACATAAACAAAAATCAGGGCTAAGGTGAATTTCTCACGTGGGAAGATTAATTTCAATGAAACACTGACCAAACCAGTTAAGGTTTTTTTCTTCTCCTGCAAAGAAATGGGCATGTGGTCAGACAAACTGAGCTGCAGATTCATTCCTTCTATGCTCCAATGTTAAGTATAGAAGTATCAATCCAGCCCAGCAGATATACAAGTGTATTAGGTGAAATGGAAGGAAAATGTACTGGAAGACAAATTCAAGTTACACCTGCAGTAAAATCTTAAAATTAATCCTCTGAAAATTCAAATTGCTTCATCTACAGAAGTGACAGTAAATGACTTGGTCAGGATAGGATTTACAGGAATGCGAGTTGGTGAAATTTGATATCATTTGCTGGATCTCACTTTGACCCCTTCTGAAAACCATGGTAAGTTTGCAGCAGTCAGCTCAATACTGCCTGAGGCAGGTAATATGCTGTTGGTTAGTAGGATCCTGGAACATTCTTTAACAGTAGATGAGGTCAGAACAGAAACAGAATGCTGGAACTCAGCAGATCAATCAGTATCTGTAGAGGCAAAAGGTGTAAACCTGTGTTTCTGGTTGAGACCCTGCATCAGGACTGGGAAGGAACAGGAAAGATCGCCACTATGCAAGGGGGTGGGATAGAGACTAGACATTTAGAAATGGGGAAAAGATGATGGGCAGATGGAATCAGATGGGGAAGGGGCAAGACAGAGGCTGGTAGGTTATACGTAGAGCCAGATGGGGAGGAAATGATGGGCAGATGGAACCAGGTGCAGGGAGTGGTTGGGAAGGATGAACAAAGGGAGAAGAAAACTAGGTGAATAGGTGAGTGTGTGTGGAAGGAGAGCACCGGGTGGGTGCGTTACCTGAAATTGGAAAATTCAATGTTCATATCACTGGATTACAAACTACGATGCTGAATATGAGATGTTGTTCTTCCAATTTGTGTTTGTCCTCACAATAGCAATAGAGAAGGCTGATGACAGACAGGTCAGTGAGAGAGTAGGATGGAGTGTTAAAATAACTTTCAACCAGAAGCTCGAGATGATCATTGTGGGCAGAGCGAAGGGATCAGGTCAGATTTGCCCTCACTCCAGAAAAGTGATACAATTTGAGTTGCTGCTTGTGCACGACTTCTTTTAACGTGAGATGGGTGTTCCACACCAGTTAATACACAGACTTGTCCAGTAGCAAGAAGGTTCAAAATGAGTAGAGATGCGACTTCACTGCATGGACATTAACGTGTATGTATAAATGGATACAAGCATAACCACCATGCGATTAGAACCACAGCACTCACTCTCGAGAATAGGTGAGAAACCTTCTCCATGCCAGCACGAGAGAGAGAGTGAGAGAGGGCGTGCAAGAGAGAGAGAGAGAGCGAGAGCGAGAGCGCGCAAGAGAGAGAGCGCACGAGAGAGAGAGAGGAGGGCGCGAGAGGGGGGGCGCGCGCGAGGGAGAGAGAGAGGGCACGCGAGAGCGAAAGAGAGAGGGAGCGCGAGAGCGAGAGAGAAAGAGAGAGGGCGCGCGAGAGCGAGAGAGATAGAGAGAGGGCGTGCGAGAGTGAGAGAGAGAGAGAGAGGGCACGAGAGAGAGAGAGAGAGGAGGCACGAGAGAGAGAGGAGGCACGAGAGCAAGAGGACGCGCGAGACAGAGAAAGACAGAGAGAGAAGGCGCGAGAGAGAGAGAGAGAGGGCGCGAGAGAGAAAGAGGGCGCGAGAGAGAGAGAGAGAGGGCGCGAGAGAGAGAGAGGGCGCGCGAGAGAGAGAGAGAGAGCGCGCGAGAGAGAGGGCGCGCGAGAGAGAGAGAAGGCGCGAGAGAGAGAGAGGGCGCGAGAGAGAGAGAGAGGGCACGAGAGAGAGAGAGAGAGGGCACGAGAGAGAGAGAGAGAGGGCACGAGAGAGAGAGAGAGGAGGCACGAGAGAGAGAGGACGCGCGAGACAGAGAAAGACAGAGAGAGAAGGCGCGAGAGAGAGGGCGCGCGAGAGAGAGAGAGAGGGCGCGCGAGAGAGAGAGAGAGAGAGGGAGGGCGCTCGCGAGAGAGACAGAAAGGGGGCGCGCGCGAAAAAGAGAAAGGAGGCACGCGCGAGAGAGGGAGGGCGCGCGCGAGAGGGGGGGCGGGCGCGCGCGAGAGAGAGGGTGGGCGCGCGAGAGAGAGGGGGGCGCGCGAGAGAGAGGGGGGCGCGCGATAATGAGGGGGGCGCGCGATAATGAGGGGGCGCGCGCTAGAGAGAGAGGCGCGCTCTAGAGAGAGGGGCGCGCTAGAGAGAGAGGGGCGCGCTAGAGAGAGAGGGGAGCGCTAGAGAGAGAGGGGAGCGCGAGCGAGAGAGGGGCGCGCGAGCGAGAGGGCGCGCGAGCGAGAGGGTGCGCGCGAGAGAGAAAGAGAGAGCGCGCGCGCGAGAGAAAGAGAGAGAGCGAGCGCACGCGCGAGAGAGAGGGGGCGCGAGAGAGAGGGGGCGCGAGAGAGAGAGGGGGGCGCGAGAGAGGGGGCGCGCGAGCGAGAGAGAGACAGGGGGGCGCGCGCGAGAGAGAGAGAGAGGGGGCGCGCGAGAGAGAGAAGGGGCGCGCGAGAGAGAGAGAGGGGGCGCGCGAGAGAGAGAAGGGGCGCGCGAGAGAGAGGGGGGCGCGCGAGAGAGAGAGGGGGCGCGTGAGAGAGAGGGGGCGCGCGAGAGAGAGGGGGCGCGCGAGAGAGAGAGGGGGCGCGCGAGAGAGGGGGGCGCGCGAGGGGGGGGCGCGCGCGAGAGAGGGGGGGGGGCGCGCGCGAGAGAGAGAGGGAGGGCGCTCGCGAGAGAGAGAGGGAGGGCGCTCGCGAGAGAGAGAGAGGGCGAGAGAGAGAGACAGAGAGAGGACGCGAGAGAGAGAGAGACAGAGAGGGCACGCGAGAGAGAAGGAGGGCGCGTGCGTGCGAGAGAGAGAGAGAAGGTGGGCGCGCGCGAGAGAGAGAGGGGGGCGCGCGAGAGAGAGAGGGGGGCGCGCGCGAGAGAGAGGGGGGCGCTCGCGAGAGAGAGAGGGAGGACGATCGCGAGAGAGAGAGGGAGGGCGCTCGCGAGAGAGAGAGGGAGGGCGCTCGCGAGAGAGAGAGGGAGGGCGAGAGAAAGAGACAGAAAGGGGCGCGCGCAGAAGAGAGAAAGGGGGCGCGCGAGCGAGAGAGGGGCGCGCGAGAGAGAAAGGGGCGCGCATGCGAGGGGGGCGCTTGCGAGAGAGGGGGGCGCGCGCGAGGGAGAGAGCGAGCGAAAGAGAGAGGGCGCGCGAGAGCGAGAGGGCGCGCGAGAGCGAGAGAGATAGAGAGATAGAGAGATGGCGCGCGAGAGAGAGAGCGCGACAGAGAGAGGGCGCACGCGAGAGAGAGAGAGCGCGCGCGAGAGAGAGGGAGGGCGCGCGCGAGAGAGAGGGGGGACGTGCGAGAGAGAGAGAGAGTGGGCGCGTGCGAGAGAGAGAGGGAGGGCGCTCGCGAGAGAGAGAGGGAGGGCGCTCGCGAGAGAGAGAGGGAGGACAAAAGTGAGAGACAGAGAGAGAGCACGCGCGAAAGAGAGAAAGGGGGCGCACGCACGAGGGGGGGCGCGAGAGAGAGAGGGGCGCGAGAGAGAGGGGCGCGCGAGAGGGAGGGCTCGCGAGAGGGAGGGAGGGGGGGCGCGCGAGAGGGAGAGAGGGGGGGCGCGCGAGAGAGGGGGGGGCGCGCGAGAGAGGGGGGGCGCGAGAGAGAGGGGGGGCGCGAGAGAGAGGGGGGCGCGAGAGAGAGGGGGGCGCGAGAGAGAGGGGGGGCGCGCGAGAGAGGGGGGCGCGCGAGAGAGGGGGGCGCGAGAGAGAGGGGGGGCGCGCGAGAGAGAGGGGGGCGCGCGAGAGAGAGGGGGGGCGCGCGAGAGAGAGGGGGGGCGCGCGAGTGAGAGGGGGGGCGCGCGAGAGAGAGAGGGGGGCGCGCGAGAGAGAGAGGGGGCGCGCGAGAGAGAGAGGGGCGCGCGAGAGAGAGAGGGGGCGCGCGAGAGAGAGAGGGGGGCGCGAGAGAGAGAGAGGGGGCGCGAGAGAGAGGGGGGCGCGCGAGAGAGGGGGGCGCGCGAGAGAGGGGGGCGCGCGAGAGAGGGGGGCGCGCGAGAGAGAGGGAGGGCGGGAGAGAGAGAGAGAGAGGGCGCGAGAGAGAGAGAGAGAGGGCGCGCGAGAGAGAGAGAGGGCGGGCGCGCGCGAGAGAGAGAGAGGACGCGAGAGACAGAGGACGCGCGAGACAGAGAAAGACAGAGAGAGAAGGCGCGAGAGAGAGAAGGCGCGAGAGAGAGGGCGCGCGAGAGAGAGAGAGGGCGCGCGAGAGAGAGAGAGGGCGCGCGCGAGCGAGAGAGGAGGCGCGCGAGCGAGAGAGGGGGCGCGCGAGCGAGAGAGGGGGCGCGCGAGCGAGAGAGGGGGCGCGCGAGCGAGAGAGGGGGGCGCGCGAGAGAGAGGGCGAGAGAGAGAGACAGAAAGGGGGCACGCGCACGAGAGAGGAGGGGAGCGCGCGAGAGGGGGGCCGCGCGAGAGAGAGGGGGGGCGCGCGAGAGGGAGGGCGCGCGAGAGGGAGGGAGGGGGGGCGCGCGAGAGGGAGAGAGGGGGGGGCACGCGAGAGAGGGGGGGCGCGAGAGAGGGGGGCGCGAGAGAGAGGGGGCGCGAGAGAGAGGGGGCGCGCGAGAGAGGGGGCGCGCGAGAGAGGGGGCGCGCGAGAGAGAGAGGGCGCGCGAGAGAGAGAGGGCGCGCGCGAGAGAGAGAGGGCGCGCGAGAGAGAGAGAGGGCGCGCGAGAGAGAGAGAGGGCGCGCGAGAGAGAGAGAGCACAAGAGAGAGAGAGAGAGCACAAAAGAGAGAGAGAGAGCGCGAGAGAGAGAGAGAGCGCGAGAGAGAGAGAGGGCGCGAGAGAGAGAGACAGAGGGCGCGAGAGAGAGAGAGGGCACGAGAGAGAGAGAGGAGGCACGAGAGAGAGAGGACGCGAGAGACAGAGGACGCGCGAGACAGAGAAAGACAGAGAGAGAAGGCGCGAGAGAGAGGGCGCGCGAGAGAGAGAGACAGAAAGGGGGCGCGCGCACGAGAGAGGAGGGGAGCGCGCGAGAGGGGGGGGCCGCGCGAGAGAGAGGGGGGGGCGCGCGAGAGAGAGGGGGGGCGCGCGAGAGAGGGGGGGGGGCGCGCGAGAGAGGGGGGGGGGCGCGCGAGAGAGGGGGGGGCGCCCTAGAGAGAGGGGGGGCTCGCTAGAGAGAGGGGGGGCGCGCTAGAGAGAGGGGGGCGCGCTAGAGAGAGGGGGGCGCGCTAGAGAGAGGGGGGCGCGCTAGAGAGAGGGGGGCGCGCTAGAGAGAGGGGGGCGCGCGCGAGAGAGAGGGGGGCGCGCGCGAGAGAGAGGGGGGACGTGCGAGAGAGAGAGGGAGGGCGCTCGCGAGAGAGAGGAAGGGCGAGAGTGAGAGACAGAAAGGGGGCGCGCGCGAAAAAGAGAAAGGGGGCGCGCGAGAGAGGGGGGGCGCGCGAGAGAGGGGGGGCGCGCGAGAGAGGGGGGGCGCGCGAGAGAGAGAGAGAGGGAGAGGGCGCGCGAGAGAGAGAGGGCGAGAGCGAGAGACGGAAAGGGGGCGCGCGCACGAGAGGGGGGGCGCGCGAGGGAGGGGGCGCGCGAGAGGGAGGGCGCGCGAGAGGGAGGGCGCGCGAGAGGGAGGGCGCGCGAGAGGGAGAGGGAGGGCGCGCGAGAGAGAGAGAGGGCGCGAGAGAGAGAGAGGGCGCGAGAGAGAGAGAGGGCGCGAGAGAGAGAGAGGGCGCGAGAGAGAGAGGGCGCGAGAGAGAGAGGGCGCGAGAGAGAGAGAGAGAGGGCGCCGCGAGAGAGAGAGAGGGCTCGCGCGCGAGCGAGAGAGGGGGCGCGCGAGCGAGAGAGAGGGGGCGCGCGAGCGAGAGAGGGGGCGCGCGAGCGAGAGAGGGGGCGCGCGAGCGAGAGAGGGGGGCGCGCGAGCGAGAGAGGGGGGCGCGCGAGAGAGAGGGCGAGAGAGAGAGACAGAAAGGGGGCACGCGCACGAGAGAGGAGGGGAGCGCGCGAGAGGGGGGGCCGCGCGAGAGAGAGAGACAGAATGGGGCACGCGCACGAGAGAGGAGGGGAGCGCGCGAGAGGGGGGCCGCGCGAGAGAGAGGGGGGGCGCGCGAGAGAGAGGGGGCGCCCTAGAGAGAGGGGGGGCTCGCTAGAGAGAGGGGGGGCTCGCTAGAGAGAGGGGGGGCGCTAGAGAGAGGGGGGCGCGCGCGAGAGAGAGGGGGGACGTGCGAGAGAGAGAGAGTGGGCGCGTGCGAGAGAGAGAGGGAGGGCGCTCGCGAGAGAGAGAGGGAGAACAAGAGTGAGAGACAGAGAGAGAGCACGCGCGAAAGAGAGAAAGGGGGCGCACGCACGAGGGGGGGCGCGCGCGGGGGGCGCGAGAGAGAGAGGGGCGCGAGAGAGAGGGGCGCGCGAGAGGGAGGGCGCGCGAGAGAGAGGGAGGGCGGGAGAGAGAGAGTGAGAGGGCGCGAGAGAGAGAGAGAGAGAGGGCGCGCGAGAGAGAGAGAGAGGGCGGGCTGCGCGCGAGAGAGAGAGAGGGCGGGGCGCGCGAGAGAGAGAGAGAGGGCGGGGCGCCGCGAGAGAGAGAGAGAGGGCGGGCGCGCGAGAGAGAGGGGGGGGCGCGCGAGAGAGAGAGGGGGGCGCGCGAGAGAGAGAGGGGGGCGCGCGAGAGAGAGAGGGGGGGCGCGCGAGAGAGAGAGGGGGGGCGCGCGAGAGAGAGAGAGAGGGCGGGCGCGCGCGAGAGAGAGAGAGGGCGGGCGCGGCGCGAGAGAGAGAGAGGGCGGGGCGCGCGAGAGAGAGAGAGAGGGCGGGCGCGCGAAGAGAGAGAGAGAGGGGCGGTGCCGCGCGAGAGAGAGAGAGAGAGGGCTGGGCGCGCGAGTGAGAGAGAGAGGGGGGCGCGCGAGAGAGAGAGGGGGAGCGCGCGAGAGAGAGAGGGGGGGGCGCGCGAGAGAGAGAGAGAGGGGGGGCGCGCGAGAGAGAGGGGGGGCGCGCGAGAGAGGGGGGGCGAGTGAGAGAGAGGGGGGGCGCGCGCGAGAGAGAGAGGGAGGGCGCTCGCGAGAGAGAGAGGGAGGGCGCTCGCGAGAGAGGGAGGGCGCTCGCGAGAGAGAGGAAGGGCGAGAGTGAGAGACAGAAAGGGGGCGCGCGTGAAAAAGAGAAAGGGGGGCGCGCGAGAGAGGGGGGGGCGCGCGAGAGAGGGGGGGGCGCGCGAGAGAGGGGGGGCGCGCGAGAGAGAGAGAGAGGGAGAGGGCGCGCGAGAGAGAGAGGGCGAGAGCGAGAGACGGAAAGGGGGCGCGCGCACGAGAGGGGGGGCGCACGAGAGGGGGGGCGCGCGAGAGGGAGGGCGCGCGAGAGGGAGGGATGCGAGAGGGAGGGCGCGCGAGAGGGAGGGCGCGCGAGAGGGAGGGCGCGCGAGAGGGAGAGGGAGGGCGCGCGAGAGAGAGAGAGGGCGCGAGAGAGAGAGAGGGCGCGAGAGAGAGAGGGCGCGAGAGAGAGAGGGCGCGAGAGAGAGAGAGAGAGGGCGCGCGCGAGCGAGAGAGGGGGCGCGCGAGCGAGAGAGGGGGCGCGCGAGCGAGAGAGGGGGCGCGCGAGCGAGAGAGGGGGGAGCGCGAGAGAGAGGGCGAGAGAGAGAGACAGAAAGGGGGCACGCGCACGAGAGAGGAGGGGAGCGCGCGAGAGGGGGGCCGCGCGAGAGAGAGAGACAGAAAGGGGGCACGCGCACGAGAGAGGAGGGGAGCGCGCGAGAGGGGGGCCGCGCGAGAGAGAGGGGGGGCGCGCGAGAGAGAGAGGGGGCGCCCTAGAGAGAGGGGGGGGTCGCTAGAGAGAGGGGGGGCGCGCGAGAGAGAGAGGGGGGCGCGCGAGGAGAGAGAGGGGGCGCGCGAGAGAGAGAGGGGGCGCGCGAGAGAGAGGGGGGGGCGCGCGAGAGAGGGGGGGCGAGTGAGAGAGAGGGGGGGCGCGCGCGAGAGAGAGAGGGAGGGCGCTCGCGAGAGAGAGAGGGAGGGCGCTCGCGAGAGAGGGAGGGCGCTCGCGAGAGAGAGGAAGGGCGAGAGTGAGAGACAGAAAGGGGGGCGCGCGCGAAAAAGAGAAAGGGGGCGCGCGCGCGAGGGGGGCGCGCGCGGAGAGAGGGGGGGGCGCGCGAGAGAGGGGGGGGCGCGCGCGCGAGAGAGAGGGAGAGGGCGCGCGAGAGAGAGAGGGTGAGAGCGAGAGACGGAAAGGGGGCGCGCGCACGAGAGGGGGGGCGCGCGAGGGAGGGGGCACGCGAGAGGGAGGGCGCGCGAGAGGGAGGGCGCGCGAGAGGGAGGGCGCGCGAGAGGGAGGGCGCGCGAGAGGGAGGGCGCGCGAGAGGGAGGGCGCGCGAGAGGGAGAGGGAGGGCGCGCGAGAGAGAGAGAGGTCGCGAGAGAGAGAGAGGGCGCGAGAGAGAGAGAGGGCGCGAGAGAGAGAGAGGGCGCGAGAGAGAGAGAGAGGGCGCGAGAGAGAGAGAGGGCGCGAGAGAGAGAGAGGGCGCGAGAGAGAGAGAGAGGGCGCGAGAGAGAGAGAGAGGGCGCGAGAGAGAGAGAGAGGGCGCGAGAGAGAGAGAGGGCGCGAGAGAGAGAGAGAGAGGGCCGCGCGAGAGAGAGAGAGAGGGGCGCGCGAGAGAGAGAGAGGGCGCGCGAGAGAGAGAGAGGGCGCGCGAGAGGGAGGGCGCGCGAGCGAGAGAGGGGGCGCGCGAGCGAGAGAGGGGGCGCGCGAGCGAGAGAGGGGGCGCGCGAGCGAGAGAGGGGGCGCGCGAGCGAGAGAGGGGGGCGCGCGAGCGAGAGAGGGGGGCGCGCGAGCGAGAGGGCGAGAGAGAGAGACAGAAAGGGGGCAGTGCTGCACGAGAGAGGAGGGGGAGCGCGCGAGAGGGGGGCCGCGCGAGAGAGAGCAGGGGGGGCGCGCGAGAGAGAGGGGGGGCGCGCGAGAGAGAGGGGGCGCCCTAGAGAGAGGGGGGGCTCGCTAGAGAGAGGGGGGGCGCGCTAGAGAGAGGGGGGCGCGCGCGAGAGAGAGGGGGGCGCGCGCGAGAGAGAGGGGGGCGCGCGCGAGAGAGAGGGGGGACGTGCGAGAGAGAGAGAGAGAGTGGGCGCGTGCGAGAGAGAGAGGGAGGGCGCTCGCGAGAGAGAGAGGGAGGACAAGAGTGAGAGTCAGAGAGAGAGCACGCGCGAAAGAGAGAAAGGGGGCGCACGCACGAGGGGGGGCGCGCGCGGGGGGCGCGAGAGAGAGAGGGGCGCGCGAGAGGGAGGGCGCGCGAGAGGGAGGGAGGGGGGGCGCGCGAGAGGGAGAGAGGGGGGGGCGAGAGAGGGGGGCGCGAGAGAGGGGGGCGCGAGAGAGAGGGGGCGCGCGAGAGAGGGGGCGCGCGAGAGAGGGGGCGCGCGAGAGAGGGGGCGCGCGAGAGAGGGGGCGCGCGAGAGAGAGGGGGCGCGCGAGAGAGAGAGGGCGCGCGAGAGAGAGAGGGCGCGCGAGAGAGAGAGAGGGCGCGCGAGAGAGAGAGAGAGAGGGCGCGCGAGAGAGAGAGAGAGAGCGCGCGAGAGAGAGAGAGAGAGCACGAGAGAGAGAGAGAGCGCGAGAGAGAGAGAGAGCGCGAGAGAGAGAGAGGGCGCGAGAGAGAGAGAGAGGGCGCGAGAGAGAGAGAGAGGGCGCGAGAGAGAGAGAGGGCACGAGAGAGAGAGAGAGGAGGCACGAGAGAGACAGAGGACGCGAGAGACAGAGGACGCGCGAGACAGAGTAAGACAGAGAGAGAGGGCGCGCGAGAGAGAGGGGGGGCGCGCGAGAGAGAGGGGGGGCGCGCGAGAGAGAGGGGGGGCGCGCGAGAGAGAGGGGGGGCGCGCGAGAGAGAGGGGGGGCGCGCGAGAGAGAGGGGGGGGCGCGCGAGAGAGAGGGGGGCGCGCGAGAGAGAGGGGGGGGCGCGCGAGAGAGAGGGGGGGCGCGCGAGAGAGAGGGGGGGGGGGCGCGAGAGAGAGGGGGGCGCGCTAGAGAGAGGGGGGGCGCGCTAGAGAGAGGGGGGGCGCGCGAGAGAGGGGGCGCGCGAGAGAGGGGGGGCGCGAGAGAGGGGGGGCGCGCGAGAGAGGGGGCGCGCGAGAGAGGGGGCGCGAGCGAGTGAGGGGGGCGCGAGCGAGAGAGGGGGGCGCGCGAGCGAGAGAGGGGGGCGCGAGCGAGAGGGGGCGCGGAGGAGAGAGGGGGGCGCGCTGAGAGAGGGGGGGCGCGCGAGAGAGGGGGGCGCGGCGAGAGAGGGGGGCGCGCGAGAGAGAGGGGGGGTGCGCGCGAGAGAGAGGGGGGTGCGCGCTGAGAGAGAGGGGGGGCGCGCGAGAGAGAGGGGGGGCGCGCGAGAGAGAGAGGGGGCGCGCGAGAGAGAGAGGGGGCGCGCGAGAGAGAGAGGGGGCGCGCGAAGAGAGAGAGGGGGCGCGAGAGAGAGAGAGGGGGCGCGAGAGAGAGGGGGGCGCACGAGAGAGAGGGAGGGCGGGAGAGAGAGAGAGAGAGAGGGCCGCGAGAGAGAGAGAGAGGGCGGGCGCGCGAGAGAGAGAGAGAGGGGCGCGCGAGAGAGAGAGGGGATGGCGCGCGCGAGAGAGAGAGGGGGGCGCGCGCGAGAGAGAGAGGGGGGAGCGCGCGAGAGAGCGAGGGGGGCGCGCGAGAGAGAGGGGGGGCGCGCGAGAGAGAGAGAGGGGGGGCGCGCGCGACGAGAGAGAGGGAGGGCGCTCGCGAGAGAGAGAGAGGGAGGGCGCTCGCGAGAGATGGAGGGGAGGGCGCTCGCGAGAGAGAGAGAGGGCGCGAGAGAGAGAGAGAGGGGGGGGGGCGCGCGAGAGAGGGGGGGGCGCGCGAGAGAGGGGGGGCGCGCGAGAGAGGGGGGCGCGCGCGCGCGAGAGAGAGAGGGAGAGGGCGCGCGAGAGAGAGAGGGAGAGGGCGCGCGAGGAGAGAGAGGGCGCGCGAGAGAGAGAGAGGGGGCGCGCGCACGAGAGGGGTGGCGCGCGAGGGAGGGGGCGCGCGAGAGGGAGGGCGCGCGAGAGGGAGGGCACGCGAGAGGGAGAGGGGGGCGCGAGAGAGAGAGGGCACTAGAGAGAGAAGTCGCGAGAGAGAGAGAGGTCGCGAGAGAGAGAGAGGTGGCGCGAGAGAGAGAGAGAGGGCGCGAGAGAGAGAGAGAGGGCGCGAGAGAGAGAGAGGGCGCGAGAGAGAGAGAGAGAGGGCGCGCGAGAGAGAGAGAGAGGGCGCGCGAGAGAGAGAGAGGGCGCGCGGAGAGAGAGAGAGGGCGCGCGAGAGAGAGAGAGAGCGCGCGAGAGAGAGAGAGAGCGCGCGCGAGAGAGAGAGAGAGGGTAGCGCGCGAGAGAGAGAGAGAGGGCGCGCGAGAGAGAGAGAGGGCGCGAGAGAGGAGTGCGATACTGCAAGGATGTCAACACCTGTGCTGTGATGAGTAGTGATAACTGTTGGACTGACCACTGCCTAATGTGTTGTTATTTCCATCAGCCTGTTCCCGAACAAAGATGCCCAGAGAAATTATTCTGCAAGAAAATCAATCATTCACCCTGTCAAGACACCTCAGGATCTTGTTCTTCAATCAAGTCCTTTTCATTCTTCTAAACTCCAGTGAATTCATGTATACTTAGTGCCATCTCTTCTGAGACAACAGCCCATTCCAAACATCAGTCCAGTAAACCTTATCTGAACTGCTTCCAATGTATTAACACCCTTCTTTAAATAATGATCCAATCTGTACAGTACTTGATATGGCCTCACCAATACCCTATATAACTGAAGCATGACCTCCCTACTTTTGTGGTCAATTCCCCTAGCAAAAAATAATCACATTCTGTTATCTTTCCTAATTACCTGTTGTACCTGCATACTAACTTTTTGCAAATCACACCAGACCCAGATCTCTACCTCCAAGTTCCGCAATGTCTCACCATTTGGATAGTGTTTCAAAAATCTACCGAAATGCATGCTGTGCAATTGCAGATAACACACTGTTGCAATTGGACCTACAAATGGAACAAGGTAACTGCCCCCCAAAAAGTTGGATTTAAACACCTTTCACAATCTCAGAAGTAACATGTTTACAGAGTTCCCAACATAACTTTGAGATGTCCAGCCCATTAACAACAATGAGGTAATTGTGAAGATGTTGCCATATGTTATAAAGGAGAAACAGCAAGGTCCCCAACAACAATTCAATAATAACCCAACAATCTATTTAGTGACATTGATGGAGAAATAAGTATTGACCAAATACTGGAAATAACTCCTTTGCTCCACTTCATCTCCCTGGCAGGTCAGGAGGAGTCTGGGTTTGAAAGAAAGACATTTTGAGAGCACAACGTTCCTTTAGTAACATGTTGCCACATCAGCTGGGATTGTACATTCACGTCTCTGGAACCCCTAAACTTCTGACTCAGAATTGAGAGGGGTACCATAGGGCTATGGTTAATGAGTGCTATATGTAAAAACAATTTGGAATTTGAAAATTCTAGGTGTTTGATAGGTATTCACAGAGGTATAGTCAAGTATCTAATAAATTTAGTCATGCAGTTTGAAAGTTTGTTACGGAATTTCAGTCAATGAAACACCAGTGCAAAGAGTTGGAATGTCAATGGGGGAAGGATGTTGTGGAGACACGGGGTGGGTGGAACCAAGGTGTTCAAGCCTCTGCACTGTGTGTTGAATAAAATGTATTAGTGGATACAACAGTGGTGAATGAAATTTAATACAGGGTATTCCATGACTTATGAAACTTTGATTTGTGAATTTTCATTATAATGCCATTGACTCTATGGGCATCACAGACACCAGCCTCCCCTCCTTGGTCTCTGTCTTTACCTCTCGCTGTCTTGGTGAAGCAGCCAGCATAATCAAAGACCCCACCCACCCGGGTCATTCTCTCTTCTCTCCTCTTCCATCGGATAGAAGATACAGGTGCCTGAGGGCAAGTACCACCAGACTTAAGAACAGCTTCTACCCCACTGTGATAAGACTATTGAATAGTTCCCTTATACAATGAGATGGACTATGACCTCACGATCTACCTTGTTGTGACCTTGCACCTTATTGCACTGCACTTTCTCTGTAGCTGTGACACTTTACTCTGTACTGTTAATGTTTTTACCTGTACTACATCAATGCACTCTATACTAACTCAATGTAACTGCACTGTGTAATGAATTGATCTGTACGATCAGTATGCAAGACAAGTTTTTCACTGTACCTCGGTACAAGTGACAATAATAATAATAAACCAATACACATCTTTGATTCATGAAACTATTTTTCGTACACTAAAAGCATGCCACTTTGTATATAGGAAAACATTGTACCAAAATACATAATTATTCCATGGTGTACCGAAGCAGGAGTGAAATTGAGAGATTTGCTAGATCCATCACTGCTATGCCCAATCATTTTGAAGAAACAGTCAACAAACTGACTAGATTGCTGGAGAGGAAGGTTGCAGGCGCGTCAAATTAGCATTTCTGTTAAATAGTCAAACTAGTTTGAGGGCAGTTATCAGTAACAACTACTCCAGTACTTGTTTTGGCTACTGAAGAAGATATCCACTGGAACTGTATCAATCCCTAGTTTCAAGGGATTAAATTCTATGGAAAGGCTGGAATGACAGTAACTATGTACCTTTGAAAGAAAATGAGTGAAGTGAATGAGGATTTTATGCTTGATCAGCATCTGACATGAGAAGATTTATCTCTATGTTTAAGTATATCCAAATCCTCCCCTCACACAAACACACACATACACACACAGTATTTCTGCTTGCTTAATACAAAATATTCATATTCTCTCAAAGGTATCAAGCAATGACCAGAGAAAAACAGCACTTACCCAATCCATCCAATTAGGCTTACATGGCTATCAGGAATAGAGGAAATATGCTATTTTCAGTTTTTTGTCCTCCATTAGAGCTAGGGTGACAATTTAGACCCACCTAAAATCCGACAAAGCTCTACTGCCATCTGCCTGCCTGCTCCAGGAAAACAATTTAAACCCTTTTAAACTGTTGTCTGTCATGAATTAAATGCTGAGTAGTGTAATTCACCAAAAACAGTTGACATCCAATTGTCATATTGAATATAGTGCATGCAGGTATACTGTTTCAAATCAACTGGAAATGTGTAATTTCAGTAGTAGCAATTTGACAGAGTCAAATTATGTTAGGCAGCAGGTACACAAGCATACATTTTCATTTGGCTTCTGCATAATACATTCCTAAAAGCATCATGATGAAATGCCAGAGTTTCCTTGTCAGTTATACCATGGTCTTTTACCTAATGTTGCCAGGACAACCCACCCCATTATTCCCCACATGCATCACCTCCATAAACAAGGATCTTTGTGACGTCAACTATCTTCGTATTTCAGTTTCTCTGTCCAGTGGTACTTAGCAAGATCACTTGTCACTTACTTAATCCAAGTCATCGTATAAGGGTTTCTGGCAACCAGATGGAGCCATTGTGGATGTGGCTTCTTATCTAGTGCACTAAGTAGTAATTCAGATTTCCTTTCTATACATTGAGGACACCCTCCATCACGTTTTGCTGCAATACAAGTGGGATAGACAGAGACCAGATCTGGCAGCTCAAAACTGAGAATCCATGAGGCATTGCAGAAGATCATCAGCAGCAGATATGTACAGCACTATAATCTGTAACTTCCAGGCTTGACATATCCCTCAGTAAGTCATTACAGTCAAGCCAGGTGATCAACGTTGGTTCAATGAGAAGTGCAGAAGGACATGGAGAGAGCACTACTCGGCATACTTTAAGAAGACCACAGAACATGCCTTAATGACTATCGCCTGGTGACTCTAACCATGAAGCATCATGAAGTGCTTCGAGAGGCTGGTCTTGTTATAATAATATGTTATAATAATAATAGCATTCTGTGATTGTTTTGGTATTGGTATTAGTTTATTATTGTCACTTATACCGAGGTACAGTGAAAAACTTGTCTTGCATACCGTTCATACAGATCAATTCATTACACAGTGCATTGAGGTAAGTACAGGGTAAAAACAATAACAGAATACAGAGTAAAGTGCCACAGCTACAGGGAAGTGCAGTACACGTAGACAATAAGGTGCAAGGTCACAACAAGGTAGATTGTGAGGTCAAGATTCCATCTCATCGTATAAGGGAACCATTCAATAGTCTTATAACAGTGGGATAGAAGCTGTCCTTTAGCCTGATGGTATGTGCCCTCAGGCTCCTGTATCTTCTGCCTGATGGAAGATGAGAGAAGAGAGAATGTCCTGGGTGGGTGGGGTCTTGAATTATGCTGGCTGCTTCACCAATGCTGGCTGCTTCACCATTATAGCGAGAGGTATAGACAGAGCCCATGGGAGGCTGGTTTCCGTGACGTGCTGGGCTGTGTCCACAACTCTCTGCAGTTTCTTGCGGTCCCGGGCAGAGCAGTTGCCATACCAAGCCGTGATGCATCCAGATAGAATGCTTCCTATGGTGCATCAATAAAAGTTGGTGAGTATCAAAGGGGACATGTCAAATTTCTTTAGCCTCCTGAGGAAGTAGAGGCACTGGTGAGCTTTCTTGGCCATGGTGTCTACATGATTGGACCAGGACAGACTATTGGTGATGTTCACTCCCAGGAACGTGAAGCTCTCAACCCTCTCGACCTTAGCACCATTGATGTAGACAGGAACATGTGCTTTTCCTGAAGTCAATGACCAGCTCTTTTGTTTTTGCTGACATTGAGGGAAAGGTTGTTGTCTTGAAACCATGCCACTAAGCTCTCTATCTCCTTCGTGTATTCCAACTCATCATTATTTGAGATACGGCCCAATACTGTGGTACCATCTGCAAACTCGTAGATGGAGTTAGAGCAGAATCTAGCCATGCAGTCATGAGTGTATAGGGAGTAGAGTAGAGGGCTGAGGACACAGCTTTGTGGGGCACCAGTGTTCATAATAATCGTGCTGGAGGTGTTGCTGCCTATCCTCACTGATTGCGGTCTGTTGGTCAGAAAGTCAAGGATCCAGTTGCAGAGGGAGGTGTCGAGTCCCAGGTCTCGGAGTTTGGTGATGAGTTTGCTTGGAATTGAAGGCAGAGCTGTGGTCAATAAACAATAGTCTAACGTAGGTGTCTTTACTGTCCAGATGCTCCAGAGCTGAGTGTAGGGCAGGGAGATGGCGTCCCACTGTAGACCTATTTCGGTGGTAGGCGAATTGCAGTGGGTCGAGGTTGTCCGGGAGGCTGGAGTTAATGCGTGCCATGACCAGCCTCTCAAAGCACTTCATGATGGTGGATGTCAGAGCCACCGATCGGTAGTCATTAAGGCACGTTACCTTGTTTTTCTTGGGTACTGGGACGATAGTGGTCTTCTTAAAACAGGTGGGAGTCTCAGATTGAAGCAGGGAGGGGTTAAATATGTCTGCAAATACCCCCGCCAGCTGATCAGCACAATATCAGAGGACATGGCAGGGACACCATCTGGGCCAGATGCTTTCCTCAGGTTCACTCTCCGGAAGATTGATCTCATGTCTTCGACGGTGACCATGGGATCAGTTGCATTGGAGGCTGTGAGAATGGGCAGTGACAAACCACTCCCCTTCTGTTCAAAACATGCACAGAATGCGTTAAGCTCATCAGGAAGGGATGCGCTGTTGTTGACCACGCTGCCCGACTTCGTTCTGTTGCCTGTTATAGCATGTAAGCCCTTCCACAACTGACGGCTGGTCTGGGACTCTACTTTGAATTGGTATTGTCTCTTGGCATCTCTGATAGCTTTATGGAGGTCATATCTCGATTTCTTGTAAAGGTCAGGGTCACCTGATTGGAATGCAACAGTCCTCGACTTCAGTTGGGAGTAGATCTTCCCTTGTACTACCTCAATGCACTGTTGTAATGAAATGATCTGTATGGACAGCATGCAAAACAATTTTTCACTGTACCTCGGTACATGTGACAACAATAAACCAATTTACACACCTAAAAGTGATAGTGCCAACTAGTGAAGCTACAATATGGAACTATGTAAATGCTAAGAGGGAAAAGAACACACAATTGTCATTGTTAAGCAATCCCACAGCTAATGAATCAGACCAAAGCTCCACAATCGCAACAGTTAATGGGAGGTGGTGGCTTTAAGAACAGCCCAATTATCAATGATGGCATGAGCCAGTATGTCATTGCTAAAGGCCGAAGAATTTACTACCATGTTCAGCCAGAAATGCTAAGTGAATGATTCATTTCAACTTCTTTCTGCAATCGCCAAAATAATAGAACCATCTTGATTCACTACACTCAACATCAAGAAATGACTACACTGGATACTCCAAAATTATAGGACCAGACAAGATCCCAGCTATAGTACTGGAAATCTAGCACTAGCAATGCCTCAAGCTAAGCTGTTCTACAACAAGCACAACCTGGAATTTACCCAAAAGTGTAGAAAATTGCTCCGTCAGTTTGATCTCAACCATCAGTAAAGTGATGGAACATGTTGCTGATGGTGTGATTAAGCAACACATACTCAACAATAATCTGGGCACCGATACCCAATTTGGTTTTCCTCAGGATCACTCTGCTCCAGAGCTGAACCAAACAGTAGAATTCTGGGGTGAGGTGAGCGAGACAGTCCTTGATATAAAGGGGGCACTTGATTGCGTGGGATTAAAGAGCCATAGTAAAACAGAAGTCAATGGGCATCAAGGAGAAAACATTCCAATGATTGGAGTCATGTCTTAAACCAAAGGAAAACTTATGGCTGTTGGAGAGTAATCTTCTGTCACCAAGGACACTGATACAGGAGTTCCTCAGGGCCAATGTTGGCCAACTACTTCAAAGAATTTCCTTCTATTTCAAGGTCAGAAATGTTGATGTTCCCTGAAGATTGCAGAATTCCATTTGCAAATGAAACTATCTATGCCTGCATGCAGGATGACCAAGACAACATACATACATGAATTAATGATATGTAAGTAATATTCAGAGCAAAAAAAAAGCCAGACAATGGCCACCTCCAACAAGAATCTAACTACTTACCCTTAAATTCAGTAGCATTAGCATTGCCAAGTTCTACATTAACATCCTAAGGGGATCACCGGTGACTAGGAAACTCAAACTGGACAAGCCATATACTGTGGCTGCAACAGCAGATCAGAATCCTGTATTCAATGACATATGACACCCAAAGACTTTCCAAAATTCCAAGGCACAAATCAGGATTGTGATGGAATACTCTTCACTTGCTTGATTACGTGCAGTTCTAAAAACACTAAGGACCAAACAGCCTGCACCACCACCTTAAATATTCATTTTGGTAGATGAAACACAGTAGCTGCAGTGTATAGCAACTACTCATTCGAGTTTTCCCAACAGCACCTTCCAAACTTGTGATCTCCACCACCAAGAAGAACAAGGGCAACAGGTGCACAGGATAAGGCAGGATGTGGCAAAAGCAGACTGGGAGCAGCCACTTGCAGGAGAGTGTGCGACATTCAGAAGTGAAAAAGTATGTGGTCATGGACAATGTGTTCTTGTAATGGCAAAGAATAAGACCAAGAAGTATAAGGAATCCTGAATGTCAAAGAACATTGTGGGCTGGAGAAAGGAGTAAAAAGCAGCTTCTACTAAGTTTAAGAACTAAAAACAGATGAGGCCTGCAGGAATATATAAAAAAAACATAGGGGAGTACTTAAAAGGTAATTGGGAGGGCAGAGATGGGGCACAAAATGGCATTGGCAGGCAAGATTAAGGAAAATCCCAATGCATTTTTTGTTAAGGGCAAGAGACTATCTTGGGAAAGAGCAGGGCCCATGAAGGACCAAAGTGGCTGCCTGTATGTGGAACCAGAAGATGTAAGCGAGATCTCAAATGCATACTTCTGTATTCACCAAGGAGAATTTGGAGAATTCAGGGAGGAAAATGGGAGCATTCCATAATAAATTACCATAAAAAAAAGGAGAGGTATTTGATGCCTTAGTGGACTTAAGGTGGATAAGGGGTAAGAGATTTAATTGAGATCTGTGGAAGATTTTGTTTTTACTCAAGAGGGTGTTTGAAACCTAAAACATACTTCTGGAGTTCCAGCAGTGAAGACTGATTTAGATGAGCACTTGAAATGCTATGGCATTGAAAGCTGCTGGCCTAGTGCTGGGAAATAGGATTAGCATAGATAGGGACTTGACAGCCACGTGGACACAAGACCAAAGGCTATGTTTCTGTTCTGCATAACTCTGAGGACTGCAGCTGTTCAATAAGGTGTCTCACCACAACCTCCCCGATTAGGAAGAAGCAATGAATCCTGGCATTGTCATAGATGCCTACTACTTGAAGAATAAATTGAAAAGAATGATTTTCAACTTAGTTCAAATCCACCTCAGATTGGTAACAGACCTTGCACAGAATCCAGAGGAAGCCTAGCGATCATTTGCTCTCAAATTAGTTCATTAAAACTCCATGATACTGCAGTAAACCCCACAGATTTTCCTACCCTTATACCATGGTAAATTGTGTGAAACACAACTCATTATCACACCCTAGCAGTGCTCTCCTTAGATTGTTGCCTAAGCAGAAATCTTTTGGACCATAATCTGAGAAAATATAGATGATAATTTGTACCTTGCATGTCATTATGCAACTTATTGCCAATGCTTCAGGTTTGCAATGATTTTTCTTAGCCTCAAATCTCTCTACATCACAAGTGTTCTGTCCTCTTCAGCAGTGAAATGACCTCTACTGCATTTTTCTCTTTCAATCCTCCACAAATAATTCCCCTCTAGTGATTGGCTCAAAGTCTATTTCTTTAGTGTTAACATTCTTGACTCCATAAAATTGTCACACGGGCAGGACCAATATAATCCCTGCTCATTAAAATGGTTAACCAAAATCCCACAATTTTAAATTACACATGTTCCACTTTATCATTTTGTAAAGATAGTCACTCTAGCCACAGTAAAGAAATGGATGTAATCAAAGATACAAACAATATCTTATGTGATTGTGAAAAGTGAATTCTATTTCTTCTTGTCCTGAAGCTTTATATCATCTATACCATGGTTGACCACAACATCCTCCTCAAATGACTCTCCGCTGTCATACAGGTGGATGGTTCTGTTTGCACCTGGTGGAATTCCTGTGTGTTCAGTCTTAGTTTGAGAATCACAGGCACTGGTTTCTCTTCCCCTTCTCTAGACTACTGCTGCTGGATTACTGGGATCTATTTTGGTTCTGACCCAGGAAACAATGTCTTGTTCAATCATTACTTCTGTGCTTTCTGACTTAAACTAGCTTCTGATTAAGCAATGCCTGATCTTAAAATTTTCATTCTTGTTTTCCAATCCCACCATGGTCTTGCACCTCTTAATTTCCTCCATCCTCAAAATACATGCCTCATCAATTGTGCCCTCTCAAGTCTCCCTGAATTTACTAAACCCAACAAAAGCCAAACATGCCTTCACCTGACAAGGTTCTAAGCTCAGGAATGCCCTCTCAAAACCTCTCTGCCTCTCTTTCCTTAAAGTCTACTTCTTTAGCCAACTTTATGGCAATCTGCTTATTGGCTTAGTATTGATTTTAGGTTTCATGACACGTCTATATGCCATCTTCGCATATTAAAGACACTAAAAAAATGGGAGAAATTGCTGTTAATTCTCATGCAACCACTGCACATTTTTGGTATGTGTGAGCTGCAAAATGCATACTATATAAACCCCTTAGCTCTCAATTAATTAGTCAAAAGGTGTTGTAGTGTGTAGTTCAACAAGTCACATGGTGCTTAACAAACTGCAGATCAATGGTAGTAGGAGCACTATTGTTTACAGATTCAGAACATCAGGCATTGGTACACATCAAGCAGCAAATGCAGAAGCACTGGGTTATATTTCAGATCAATGACCTTTTGCTAGATCTGACAAATGGTTTAGCAACCTGAAACACTGACCTGTTATTAATCATTCAATGAACGCTATCTGATCTCTTGAAAGTTTGCAATATTTCCTGCTCCAAATTGATGGGATCTTACCCAGGCAGCAGGACATTTAGGTGTGTTACTTATTTGTCAACTCTAGATGCAAGTATTAAGGCTATGCTGCTTCACTGTCAATGAAACTATAAAATAGCATTACAGCAAGCACTGTTAATCAAACATGGTGGAGTTCCCCACACTGTCAAAATTTATAGATCAGTTTTACGCAGATGATTTTTGTTATGGTTATTGAAGTTCTCAGTCATGAATATCTACCCATTGCTCAGAAAACTTTGGTCTTCAGAACCAAGCTCCATACATTTGAAATTATCAAATATTTACTTCATCTACACATTGTACGATACGAAAATTCATTTTAGTTTCAATCAACAGCCCTGCCATTCAAGTAGAGAAATTCAGCATGGACTAAAGAGCATGGTCCTGCTTAGGTTTATGCATTGCAGCCACTCTGAATCATCATGAACCAAAATTAATACTAATATGCTGTACATGCAGAATTTTATTAGCAAGTCCATATTATACTACTTACTATTTTAATTTTCTCCGTTGGAGTAAAACAGTCTGTCTTTCCACTGGAGCTCTCAAGAGAGATTTTTTGCAGACTATGAGAATTTTTCATTACTGTAAGCCCAGGACCTGTGTTGCTATTGTTGGATGAAAAGTTGGCCTTGTATTCAGGGTGTTGTACCATTGGCCTCACTGTTGCTGTGGTCACAAATTTTTTGGAACAGAGTTCATCCACACACTCAGCCTCTTTGAAAAATTTTTCATATTTATCTAAGTAAGAAGGTCTCTCTGGAAGCAAATAATAATGGGTGCTGCTAACCTTCTTGCCATCCTTTACTATTGGCAAGATACAAGGTCCCTTAGAGGTATCTTTTCCTTGTGCCTGAATAACTTTGGGTGAAGCATATTTTGGATCGGAGGCAAAACTCTGAGTGGTGGGCATTAACTTGCTAGGAGATGTTGAGAGGTATGCACCTACAGTTAATGTTGCCATTGAAGCTGCAGTTGTCCTTTGCTGTGGAGAACTAACTGGAATTGCCATGGGACTTGGAGTTCTTGAGGATGGCTGGGACAATGGATCCCTGGGAGGAATTTGTGGAGGCTTATCCTCTTCACCTCCAGATGCAGGTGACAACTCACCAGACCAACGGCCCAGTTCATTTCTCCTTAGAGGCCGTGGAGGAATGGGAATCCGTGGTGGGATCTGAGGTTTATCATCAGAAGTAGTTGGAGATACACTTGCTGACAAGGAGATGGGAGTTGGTGAGGAGGCTGGAGTTGAAATAACAGGGACATTAAGTCTTTTCATGCATTCTTGTTGTAGTTCCTCAAATATTTCAGCTGACTGGGAAAAGGTAGTCTGCTTCATCTGCTTTGGTGGAAGGAACAAATTATCCTCCACTTTGGGTTTTCCTTTGCCATCTGTATCATGTACAAATGCATAATTAGTTTCTCCTGATTCTTGATTTCTTGGCAACTGAGGAGTTCCATATTTTGACCGTTCACCAATTAATTCAGTATCCAGACTATTAATGGACGAGACTTCAAAATCATCTTCATCCTGAGCAACATCATCATAGGCTGGAGGTGGAGGCAAGGGTTTGGAATCCCAGTCAACTATAGGAACAGGGTGCAGAGGTCTAGGCAAGGTTCTGGTAGGACTCTGAGGCGGTGTCTTGTCCAGTAGTGAGTACGAGTCCAATACTAGCTTAGCCAGTGTAGGAATAGTACTTTCCAGTACTGGAGATGGAGTGTGACCTGTCTGATCATCTCCAAAGTCAATCAGAGCCACCTCATTATTTGTATGACCTGACGATTTACTCCATTCTGATGGCTTCTCACCTAACTTTGTGGCAGAAACACGAGCAGCAGGTTTGTTGAGTTTTAGAGACTTTGCTGGGCCCTGTTTCTTCAGGCTGAGCTTTTTTAGAGGCAAAGAGCCTGCAGTTTCCTCCCCAATCACAGGGTCATAGACAGGCTCTGAAAAATATGCAAGAAAAAGAAGAAGAAGATTCGTCAAAAGAGGATTTCAAAGTGTTAAAATGTTTACTCCATTTCTTTTCAGCATTAATCCAGCTTTTTTTAATTAATTATATTTGCTAAAAATTAATACAAGTGGAGTTAATCATAATGTGTTATATAGATATGGATGCTTCACTTTCACAAGAAAACATCGCACTTAAAGAGGGCATGCAGCTCAAGCAATCTGTGCCACGAGTTTGCTAGTGCTGACAAAATTATTTCACTCCCCTGCTCTCTTTCCACAGCCTTGTAACTTCCTTTATTTCAAATATTAATTAATTTTCCTGTTAAAAATTGTTTTGGTTTCAGCCCTTAGGAAAACATTCAAGTTCTAACAATTGTTGCATGATGAACTTTGCCAATTATTTTAAAATCATTTTCATCAAGACACCAAAAGAAATGCATCACCCTATCCTGTACAACACTTCCTAACTTTATAAACTATGAAATAAATTCATGTTTCAATTGAAATAGTTGAGAAATCTCAACTATCTCTTTATTACTGTAGTTTCCTGTCCTTTGAGGCTTCTCTACAGTCCCTAAAGATGAACCACTTGCTCTCTCCCTCCAACCACATCCTTCTTCATTATGTACGTACTTTTATCATTTCTCTGGCCATCTCATGAACCTGTATACAACCTCCTAAAGTTAAGTCATGAAACTCCATTATACATTCTCTACTAACACCTTGATTTCATGTGCTACTTTAGTTTGCAGATGACAAGAATTCTCTGGCAGAGGTGATGAATACCATTTGTGGCAAATAAAAATGTTTTCACTTTATATATTCTTTTCTGCACTCCTGGATTTGGGATTCTTTGGAGACAACTGGTAACTTCTTTAAACTTTGGGTAACATAACTGAATAATAAAATACAAAACAGGTACCTTTGTGACAGTTCTAGATATCTTTGGGTTTCATTTTATTCTAGACCAGATTCTGTTATTCATCTTGCCAAGTTGGATTTTGATTTGATCGGAGTACAACCAAGTTTAAGTCTGACCTCAGCAGAGCTTAACAACTGTGCTATCATGTGAAATCTTAGCATAGTTATAATTCTGCTCTCCAGCCAGAGGACAAACTGCCAGCTAGAAAACTAAAGATCAATATTACTTTAGTTACTGCAGCAGTGAAAATTATTTTCTGCAGGACCTAATAAACAACAAATTGAGAAATTTAACACATCTGTATGGAATTAAAGAAATGATGTACTACTATAATGTCTTGTTCCAGCCAGTTAAAGAACTGAAATAGAACATAACGGCATATAGAACTAAAAAGTAACAAGACAGACAAGAAATATACCTCTTGGGAGTGAACTTTTTATATTTATTTGGGCTAAATGATTGAAAAAAGTTATAATGAAAACAATCATAAATGCATCCTTTAAATATTAAGCTCTATGAACAGGATTAAAGCAAATTAATAAAACTGTGGAAGTATATGAAAAACATGCATTTGCCCTTTCAGAAAGTCAATCCACTGATGAACAAGTATCTTTCTTTTGTTTTCCCTGGTCTATCTCTTAAAACAAATCACCAAATACTACCTGAGAAGTGGTTACAGTGAAATGCACAAAGCGACTATTATGATTATCATTACAGTCAGAAGCGACAGGAGAACAGCATGTTATCAATTGCGAGTGACCACCTGATAAATTGCCAGTATCTTTTTTGCTTTTCTTTAACTAATAAAAACACACACACACACTCAGAGCATGCAGTAAATAGCAGAGTGATCATGTGTAAAACTGATAAAACCAGAAAAAGAGCAGAGAAATTGAGACACAAAGCTTCTTATACTATTTCAGATTACAAGTTCACAACAGAAACACAGAAATGGATCAAAACCTAAATTTTCAATGCTGGAGGTGACAGCACTGAGCTTAACCTTTGGTAAAATATTATAATTCTAAAGAACATTATTTATCTAGAAATATTGTTGGTTTTGGAAATCAAAAATAAAGTGAAAATGCTGGAAACACACTGCAGGACAGATAGCATTCTTTGGAAAGAGAAATAGAGTTAACATTTTAGGACAAAGACTCTTTGTCAGAACCTTTTTTCAATCTAAAGCAATAACTTTGTTTATCTTTCACAGATGCTGCTTGACCTACTGTATATTTCCAGCAGTTTCAACAGCTGGTATTTTTGTTTGCTCCCTGGTTTCCCAGTTCAAACAGGTACAATTCTACACTGCAGCCTACCTAATATTCAAGAACAAACAAAGACACTGTTCACCTTTGTGAAAACTGTTGTAACCGATTGTTAGAAACTTAATTTCATCAATCATGTACTCTGTCATAGATCCACCACAGTGTTCTGCTATACTGTTGTGAAAGATTAGATTTTTACAGCTGGATACTCATGACAATAACATCTTCAATAGTTAAAGATGTGGATAAAGAAATGCACCCCTCACTTCATTAAATGCAGATGAATTTGTAACTTCTGAGCAGGACTGCCAAATCAGAGGTAATTTTATATTGTTATCCTCCCTGAACTCTTGCAGGTAACAGACAGATGATCTCATCAATCAAGACAGAAGATACTTCAACCTCAGCAGATTCAGGCGGAGTATCAGTGTTGATTGCAGATATATCTAACCCACTGACCTATAGGAAAACTTCACATCTTAGCTGCCTGATCAACATGGCTGTGCTTTGCCTCAATGGAATGGGCACGATGCATTGGATGCTTTCTTCATCAATGTCTACTGGAATAATTATAACAAAGAGGTCACTTTTCAGATCCTCAGGAAGTCCCAAGACATTTGACTGTCAATTATTTTTGAAGTGTCAACGGGGCAGAGAATTTGTGGATGAGGTCACATAAATAACAAATGATAGATAGCCAGGTAATATTTTGGTATTCATAGATAAGAATGTAAGAAATAGAAACAGGAGGGAGCAAATACATCTTTTCAATTCCACTCAGCAAATTAAAGATCATGTTGATTCCATGCCTCAAATCCACTTCACTCTATCTATATTTCATATCATTCCCTTGGCATCCATACAATCTATTGATCTCAGCCATAAATGCCTTTTACAAATACATTTGACATTGATCTAGACATCACTGAACTGCACTACTCTTTTCTAAACAGTGTGCAACTCCAGTTCTGTTTCATAGGATTTCTGCCAAGGTAGACAGAACTTTGGTTCAGCTTTCCTTTGACAACTTAAAATTCCTTAAAGTGTGCCAGTCTAAATTATTCAAGCAAGTCACTGATGTCCCCAAGAAAAGAGTATTATTGGGCAAAGCTGGTTCAAGTAATATACCATAACAAAAAAGGTTGGTCAGTAATTTCAATATTACTTAATGTGACGATATAGTATTTATAATTCTTAATTTCAGATTGTTTGCAACTCTTCCAGCTGTAACTAAAAGTACTACACTCAACTGTTGAACAGTTCAAAACTGCGCCCTCCAGAAACAACCCAAGTATAGGAAATCAAAATCTGCAACTTTTCTGGTTTCTCAGTTATGTTACAAAAAATTCAATCAACCTAAAAAAAAGTCAACCTAGTGACAGTAAGCAACCATATAAGCACAAAAGAGAAATGAGAAACAGAGAGTACTAATAGAGTATGCTAGGACTTTGCAGCATTGTTTAATCTCAACACGGCTATAACATGCTTCCAAATGACTGCCAAAGACTGTTTTAAAGCCCTTCGGTAGTTTAAAGTGAATGTTATTGAAATATAGCAGAATGGACATAAAAGGGACATTCTGCTTCAATTACCTGTCCAATTAAAATTTGGAATTCAAAGCAATGGCCAGACTATGTTCAAGTGTGATTTAAGAATAAATGGGCATAACAGTATTTGTACAACAGTGTTGCAATCTCAATTCTGTGCCGTATCCAATCACACAACAAACCCCCATGCCTCTAGACTGGTGGTACATCAGAAAATACCTTTGAAGAGAGGGGCTAAAATGGAACAGAGAGGGCAGGAACATCTTTTAAACTGGAGAAAATGCCGCAACTTACTCTTGCCGAATATTGTTGGCTGAGGAGGACGTGGAGGAGGCTCCTCTGCAAGTGTTAAGAGACAGCATAGAAAGAAAATGCCATGGTCATTAGCACAATCACACTACAGTGCAGAAGTAGACAACTTGCAAAGCACACATCATTTAACCTTTAAGGAGCATCTGGGAAGCATTTATAGAGAAGGAATTAACAATATCACTACAGCACATCTCAACAACATAACTCTATCTTCCTAGCTCAGAGGCCGAATGCCCAGATTTATACTGAGTCTGCTTTCATCTTCATTAAATTTGCTTGTTCCTACTGGATACTAATTTTTGGATAAAGTATCCTACACATATTGTTCACAGTAAAGTTTAATGTAAATAAGTTTCATTGTAAAGTTTTTTTTTTCCTTTATTTAGAGTTCTTACTCTTTGATCTTCCTGGTAGCTGTGTTGGCCTCGTCAGCTTCATATCTAGTCCAAGTACATCTGGAGGATCCATAGGATTGCCCAGGTACAATCTATGAGAAGTTAAAACAGATGCCATACAACGTTGAGCAAATAACACCCGAGGAATCAAAATAATCTAGTAATAAGTTACATTGCAATAAGCTCCCAATCAAGTAAGAAGTGAGTATCTGTATTGGTCCAGATGTCAGGTGAAAACTTGCTCCAATTATAGTTGCACAAATTGGTCATAAACTGCAAGTATCCATACAGCAGGAAGTCAACAACTCGTAATTGCAGTATTAAAAATAATTACCATGAGGTTTTTACTGTATTTATTTAGTTGTTTCACAAATATCTAAAATGCAGCTAGTCAAAGATTACAAGTACTGCAAAAAAATAGCCACTATGAAAAATTGCCTCTTCAACTTAGTACATTTAGGAGTGACGCTACATAGGAAGACAAGTAATGCGCAAGACTGAAGGTGGCCATAATAATGATCCCTGTGTTGAGTAAATAAGACATCCAACAAAGCCTTTGGAACCAAAGGGATTTTAAAATGATCAACTTAAAATGTACTTCAAATGTGTGTTAAATGAGATTTAAACACTGGATTGTTGGGCAGATAAGCCAATTGATAATTCCAAAATCTGCCTACTTGAGGAAAGGTGACTGATGGTTCTGTGTATGCCATTAAACAGAAGAAGTAAACACATCATGGAGCTGTTCTGTTGAGACATAAAACAATCAGCTTCATTTCATCTGTTTTTGCAAGTTTCACCACAGGATACGAATGCACAGTACAGGTGACCTCTGTGTTACAGGGGAGTTTGCATTCCTGGAAAACTGTTTGTGCCATAACTTTCGTAATTGCAAAACCCTGCCATGTGCGCATGTGTCAAGAAATACAAGTAAAAAAAAGTGTTTATTTATTGACTTTTCCCCCAGAAAAATTCTGTCAAGAGCAATTTTATTCTGTAAGTCAAATTTTAGGTAGTGACTTGTGAATCCTGCAAGGATGAATTTTTTTTTTACCTGAATGGCAGTAACACAGGAATCGCTGTAATAACTTCCAAAAAAGTGCTTCACAAGAAAACTCCAAAAGCAGATCAAAAATGCATAAATATACTTAAGTTGACCAACAGTTCACAATCTAGAGTACAGAGGTCCAACTTCTGGATGCAAATGTAATCATTTGATAATCTAATGTGCAATCCAATCTCATTCCATAGCAGAAATGTTTGCTTTGCACCAGTTAACCTCAGATCAATGTGACATTATTGTATTTCTCCTAAGTCTAACAGACAAAAATACAAAACTGATATTAACATTTTACAATTTATTTTGAAGTATAATAATGTTTGGTATAAAGTTAGTTAATGACTTGAATGAGGTAAAATATTTTCACAAATTTAGCATCTGTCTGCATTTAGGGTGTTTTCGGTGTAGGGAAATCATTGACTATGGAAAGGCCGGGAATGCAACAAGAATCTCTCCTTCTGATCATTAATTAATTTGGAAGCTTGCATGTGTACTTGGTGATGATAGGATTGTGAAAATCCACTGTGAGCGTACAGATATGAAAAATCATGGGTGAAATAGTGGATTCTACTGATGCCACAACTTGGGATTAGTCACTGTCATAGAGAGAAAATAATATGAAAAGAGACAGAATAATGGAACATGAAAGTCATGCAATGACATAAGTGCAAGTTGTAGTTATAAAGGCAAGAAGAGAAGGCAGCAACTTAATGTTTAGTTCTTGATTGCATGTATGCACTCAAAAACAATACAAATAAATACCCAAACAGGGTGTATGTTAAAGGAAAGGAAACTGGCTTTCAAGTATACACACACTCAAAACTATTCAGTGGAGTAAGCCATAGTCTGGCTTGTATGCAAAACTCCTACGTACTCATCTATTTTGTCAGGAAAGCCCCAGCAACGCTCAAGTTTGGTATCTCCATGCCCCGTGTGAATAAAGCTGTTCTTGAGCGGATGGCTGATGTCATGGGCTGAAAGGCCTGCGACGGAAGTCACTGTATTTCGTGGGAACTGTCCCACCTTCAGTGTGCGCTTGTTCTGACCTCTCCACCAATAATTTTCAGCCCTGCAAAAAGGGAGGTAAAAATGTTCATTAAAATTCTAGGACCCCAAAAGGATGACGGTTTTGGCAGAAAGCTTATATCATAAATTGGCTTGTTTATGAAAATTCAATTTAATTAGCAAATAAATTGAGATGCCCTTGTTGGTAGAATTAGTAATTACGCTCTGCTAATGGATGTGCATAATTGTGTTCATGTGTGCCAAATTAATTGACATTAACTTTTGGTTAATATGTTACTGTAAGAAAATAAATCCTCCAGACTCGGTACATTGCCAAGTGGTAGGTTTTGAGGTATTGAAAAATGTTTGCATTACAGGTCTGTTTTTCACACACCATCAGAAAGTATGTGAAAATTATATGTACATTACAAATTCTGGTAATAAAAACAAACAACAAATCCATTAAAATTCTACTCTCCCAAATAAGAGGTCTCATGTTTGCTTTTCAATTCTTGTAGTCAATTGATAGGTAGGAACTGGATGTTGAAATGACAGGACCATCTGCTCATGGTGGCTGCCCAAGGAATTTCTAATAGGTTTAGATCCATCAAATCAAATATGCCATGCCAGAGAGTTTGCTTGCAATAGATTCCAGGAGGAACAGTGTTTACAATTCTTAAAGCAAAAATGGAGCTAATAGGGAGAAGTAGCTGGAAATTAGTGATAAGAGCTCAGTTACCAAAAAGTACAACTGGGGGGGGTGGTGGGGAGCATGCAGAACACGAAGTGAATGTATGAAAAAAAAATTGGTATTAGGAAACAGAAATAAAAGTTATTACAAAAAGTAACCCTCATTTCTGTAAGTCATGGAACATGCTAGAAAAGGCAATTTATCATAGCACAGAGAAGCTGGCAATGTCAGAAACACAAAGACTCTACCAAACTGAACAACAGCACCTCATGAACCTTTCTTAGAAAAGAAACCTGGTTTCCCTTCCGGCAGTCAGTAATGTTGAGGTGCTTGAGAGTGCACAGCTGATTGAAAAAGGCAATAACAGAAAGTCCTGGAGAATAGCCCCCAACAACCAAGAAACATTGCAAGATGAGGAGAGCAGCTGAAATTGCATTTTGTAGATGAACAACAGAAGAGACCACAGGTGGGAGTGAAGGTGAGGTTGGGTTTAAGTGAGGGGCAGCACCTAATTTAATTGAGCTGCTCCTCCTAATTTACAAGCAATGCTCTTAAATGCACTTACCTATTGGATTGGGATGTACCCACCTTCATTCAGTAGCTGAGCCCTGAGAAACCTGACTCAAAGTTGTTGGATTCTAATGACTACTAAATACAAGGAAGAATGCCTCCTTAACATACAATCGTGGACCACGTTCTCCAAAACAACTCATTCTGAAGTTCCAATCCTGTTGTGGTTAAAATGAAAGTAGGCATATTTGCAGCAGGATTGGAGTTGGGATACATTCCACTTTGGGAGGGGTAAGGAGGTGAATGGAAGACAAAGGTTTAAAATCCTCTCCCATACACCAAACAGTGCAGTTTCTCTCTATTCAAATCACTCTAGCCTACTTAGCTGTCTCTTTACAATGCATAATCAGTAATATTGGTTGACAGCCATACATAAAATAGTTGATAAAAGGGAACCTTGGTTCAGGAAATCCTACGTTTTCATGCAAAAATTTGTCTTGTTTTGAAAGATGAAACTTACAATGTTTATAGTAACTTCTCCATAGGAGTATGTATCCAACATGTGTGTTAACTCTTTTAAGATGGTTATATGGTGAAACAGAATAGTAATCCCAGATAGAATAAATACATTACCTGGAGTAGAAAAGATCTTCTATCCTATTCTATTTTTTTTAATCCATGAAGTTCTGTAAATGATGTAGCTTTCCCCTCCATCATATCAATTACACCTTAAGGAATTATGGATGGACATAAACATGATGTGGCTTGTGAAAGGTTTGTCACCTCGTTCTGCATTAAAATGGATTGGTTAAAATGGCCTGCCTGATTAGGCAGCTAATCAGTCATGGAGAAGACCAGGTAGGCTTTACACACTACCTCTTTCCAGAAATTACACAAATTTGAATCTTGGCTTGGAAGGCAAAGCTAACTGCTTGCAGTTGTAAATTAGTTTAATTTTTAATTTATTAAGAGGATGAGGGCCTGCATTTACTATGTTCAAGGTGGTGACAATGAGTTGCATTCTTGAACCTCCACAGTATTTCTGTTGAAGGTACTCCTACAATGCTGCTGGGTCCAGAATTCCAGGATTTAAACCCAGTAACAATAAAGGAAATGCAATATATTTCCAAGGATGGTTTCGGACTTGACAGGGAACCTACAGATGGTTATCATTGTCTTGATAGTAACGGAAGTTGCAGATTTAAGAGGTGCTTTCAAAGTAGTCTTGTCAAGTAACTTCAGTGCATTTTGTAAATGATTGACAATGCAGCTACAATGTGCTTGTGGTGGAGGAGGTAAACATTTAAGCTGGTATCAATCTATCATCAATACTTTGTCCTGGATGGTGTCAACCTCTGGAGTGCTGTCAGAGGTCCTTATAGCCCGGCACCTGGAAAGTATTCAATCACATTCTTGACTTGTACCTTGCAGAAAATGGAAAGGCTCTGGAGTCGGGGAGTGAGTTTCTTTCCACAGGATACCCAGCCTCTGACCTGCTTTCATAGTCACAGTACTTAAGAGGCCAGTTCAGTTGTTCTTTGTTAATCCCATAACATTTCAAGGAAGCATAGGAAATGGAACCATGCTGAGTTACTATGGAGCATGGTAAGCATCATCTGGTGAGCCAGATGCCATACCACTGGGTTTTCCTAACAGTCAGATAGTTGATTATCAGTGTTCTACTGTAATTGGATTTGGCAGAGTCAACGTGAATTTATGAAATCGTGTTTGATAAATCTCTTGAAATTTTTTTTGAGGTTACAATTAGCAGAATTAGTAAAGGTGAACCAGTAGATGTGGCATATCTGGACTTTCAGAAGACCTTCAACAAGGAACCACGCAAGAGATTATCAAACAAAATTAATGTGCACAGTACTGGAGTAATATACTGGTATAGATTGAGAACTGCTTAATAGATAGAAAACAGAGTTGGAAATAATAGGTTATTTACAGGTTGGGAAGCTGTGAGCAGTGGGGTGATGGACAAAGGGATCAAGTGTACATGTAGCTCATTATGGCATGTGAGCAGGATACAGAGAGGCTTCAGAGGAATACAGATAGGCCAAGTGAATAAGAAAGGGCATGCCAGATAGAATATAACATGGAAAAGTGAGAGGCCATCCACTTTAGTAGCAAAAATATAGAAAGGCAAAGTATTTTTTTAAATGGCGATAGATTTTTTTTAAAGATTCATTTTTGAGATGTCAGCACCACGGGCAAGGTCAGCATTTAGTGCCCATCTCCAATTGCCCTTGAGGTGATGTTGGTGCAGTGCCTTCTGTAACTGCTGCAGTCTTTCTGATGAAGGTACTCCCACAGTGCTCTTGTTAGGGACTGAGTTTCAGGATTTAAACCTGGCTCACAGTCTCAAAATGGGTTCAGCCATTCAGGACAGATTCAATGAAATTTCTTCACCCATAGAGTTGTGTATCTTTGAAATTCTATACCCAGGCAGCCTGTGGAGACTTAGTTGCCATGTATATTCAATAGATTTTTGGACATTAAGGAATCAAGGCAATAAAGGGCTAGTGCAGGAAAGTGGCACTAAGTTAAAAGATCAGCCATGATTTCATTAAATGATGCAGCAGGCACAAGAGGCTAAATGGCCTACTCCTGCCCCTGTTTTGTATGTTATTAACTGTACTGGAGCAGCTTGCCTACAGGCATTGCTGATTCTGGAGCACAAATCTTCAATGCTATTCCCAAGATGTTCCCTAATCCCACAGTATTTTTGTATGTGGTGTCCTTAGGTCTTTCTTGATATCACGTGGAAGGAATCAAATTAGCTGAAGAATTACTTCTACGAATCCAGAGATTTTAGAAAATGTTGAGTTGAATCACTTCCTGGCATTTCTGGCTGAAGTAGGTTGCAAATGCTTCAGTTACTTCATTGGCTTTGACACTTTGGGCTCCATCATCAATGAGTATGGAGCCTTGTCCTCCAGTAAGTATTAAGTATGTTCTGAATCTACCCATTTAGTAAAATGATAGTGCCACACAATATCATAATTTAGACACCAGCTCTCAGATGTCTGTGAGGAGGACTTTGCAATGTGAACTGGTCTGATAGTGAATTTGTTCTGTCTAAATTTGGTGCCAAGATCAATACAGGGCTGTTAATCTGATTTCATTCTTAGTCTGTGTTACGTACCATTGCTTCTAACAAACAGCTTCAAATACTGAGACTTATGAACAATGAGATAAATACTGGTGCATTTTCCCAGTTCATTCACTCCCTTTAAATATTCTGGTGAGGGCTCTCGCACAAAAAAAAATGACTACCTT
Organism: Pristis pectinata; assembly: GCF_009764475.1. Classification (NCBI taxonomy): domain Eukaryota; kingdom Metazoa; phylum Chordata; class Chondrichthyes; order Rhinopristiformes; family Pristidae; genus Pristis; species Pristis pectinata. The sequence continues at coordinate 93,562,317 of NC_067410.1, forward strand.
GGTTCATTGCGAGTGCGGGCAAGGTTTGTTGAAGCAGCCAGTTTGCTTTGAGCACCAGATGCAACTCTAACCATCACACTTTGGGGTAGTTTTACATGTCATGAATCAAGAGAAAACATTATTTTTCACAAGTAAAACTATTTTAGATTCTAAAGATGAAGGCCAGATTATGGCTGACACCCACAATGACTGTGTAAAATTGATTCAAGCAGTATTATTGTTATTAATAATTTCACAAAATTACAGGTAATATTATAATTTAGACAATCTCCACTTTACAAGCAAATATGGAATAGCACTTGAAGGAAACCCTTCAGGTTTGAGGAAAAGACAGAGCAAGGAAGAGATGCAAATAGTAATGCACAATACAATATTTCCCGACATAACATAAATAAAAATGTTCCTATTCTCACAACAATTTAGAAGATTAACACTACTCCCTTAGAGTGAACACTAAGGGTCTATTTCTACTTGAGGTCATCCTTAGATTGAGGTGGTACCTCGTAAATAACTACACATCAATATAATACAGGACTGCTATTTGCAAGCCCAGAATTCATATTCAATCCTCCAGTCATCAACTCTGTGAAAGATGCCCTTTGGTCTGCCCGAAACTTCACAAGATCACAAGACAAGGGAGCAGAAGCAGGCCATTCGGCCCATCGAGTCTGCTCCAAGGGAAAAGGAAAAGAAGAAATGAGAAATGGGGAATGGGGGGAGAAAAAAAACTATTCTAATCCCAATTTCCGGCCTTATCCCCATATCCCTTGATACCCTGACTATTTAGATATCTATCTCCTCCTTGAACACCCCCACTGATCTGGCCTCCACTGCTGTACGTGGCAAGGAGTTCCACAAATTCACCACCCTCTGGCTAAAGAAATTTCTCCTCATCTCTGTTTTGAAACTGTACCCTCTAATTCTAAGATTGTGCCCTCTGGTCCTGGACTCACCCACCAAGGGAAACAGCCTAGCCACATCTACTCTGTCCTTTCCTATCAACATTTTAAATGTCGCTATGAGGTCCCCTCTCATTCTTCTGTACTCCAGTGAGTACAGTCCAAGAGCCGACAAATGCTCATCATTCCTGGAATCATCCTCGTAAATCTCCTCTGAACCCTCTCCAACGTCAGCACACTCTTCCTAAGATGTGGGGCCCAAAACTGCGCACAATATTCCAAATGAGGCCTCACTAGTGCCCCGTAGAGCCTCATCAACACTTCCTTACTTTTATACACCATACCTCTCGAAATGAATGCCAACATAGCATTTGCTTTCTTTACCACTGATCCGACCTGGTGATTAACCTTTAAGGTATCCTGCACGAGTACCCCCAAGTCCCTTTGTACTTCTGTACTTTGAATTTTCTCTCCTAGATAATAATCTGCCCGCTTATTTCTGCTTCCAAAGTGTACAACTGCACATTTCTCAACATTGAATCTCATCTGCTACTTCCTTGCCCATTCTCCTAAACTGTCTAGGTCTCTCTGCAACCTTCCTATCTCCTCAATACTCCCTACTCCTCCACCTATCTTGGTGTCATCCGCAAACTTAGCCACGAAACCATTTATTTCATCATCCAAATCGTTAATGTACAAGGTAAAAAGGAGCGGCCCCAACACCGACACCTGCGGCACACCACTAGTAACCGGTAGCCAACCAGAACTAGATCCTTTTATTTCCACTCTTTGCTTCCTGCCAACCAGCCAATGCTCCACCCATTCTGTTATCCTACCTGTAATTCCATGACCTCTCATCTTATTAATCAGTCTCTTGTGAGGCACCTTATCGAAGGCCTTTTGAAAGTCTAAATACACAACATCTACTGCCTCTCCCTTATCCACCCTACCTGTGATTTCTTCAAAAAACTCCAATAGGTTGGTCAGGCAGGATCTTTCCTTCACAAAACCATGTTGGCTAGGACCTATCTTGCCTTGCGCCTCTAGGTATTCCGTAACCCCATCCTTGAGGATAGATTCCAATAACTTTCCCACCACTGACGTCAGACTAATAGGTCTGTAATACAGCGGAACTACATTTGCGACCCTCCAGTCCTCCAGAACCATGCCGGAATCTATCGATTCCTGGAAAATTATCACCAATGCCTCCCCTATCTCTAAAGCCGCCTCCTTCAGAACCCAGGGATGCACCTCATCCAGTCCGGGAGACTTATCAGTCTTTAGCCCATTTAGTTTTCCTAGCACCTTCTCCCTAGTAATCTTAACTGAACTCAGTTCCATTTCGTGAGACTCCTGACTAACCGGCACATTGCTGATGTCCTCCATGGTGAAGACTGATGCAAAATATTCATTCAATTCCTCTGCCATCTCTCGATCGTCCATTATAATATCTCCTGCACCGTTATCAATTGGTCCTATATCAACCCGTGTCTCTCTTTTACTCCTTACATATTTAAAAAAACTCTTAGTATCCTTTCGAATGTTATCCGCCAACTTCCTTTCATAATTCATCTTTTCTTTCCTAATGACCTTCTTAGTTTCTCTCTGCAGGTTTGTAAAAGTTTCCCAGTCTTCTGTTTTCCCACTAATTTTTGCTTCTTTGTACACCGCCCCTTTTGCTTTTATTTTAGCCTTCACCTCTCTCGTTATCCACACATTTGTGCCTTTTTTCCATTCAAAACCTTCTTTTTCTTAGAATATATCTATCCTGCATTTTCCTTATTTCCTGTAGAAATTCCTTCCATTTCTCCTCCGCCGTCCCTCCAGCTAGCTTAATCTTCCAATCAATTTGGGCCAACTCTTCTCTCATACCATTGTAATTTCCTTTGTTCTACTGAAATATCGATACACCAGTTATCAGCTTCTCCTTCTCAAACTTGAAACTGAACTCAATCATATTGTGATCACTGGTTCCCAGTGGTTCCTTTACCTTTAGTTCCCTAATCACCTCCGGTTCATTACACAGCACCCAATCCAAAACAGCCGATCCCCTGGAGGGCTCATCAACAAGTTGCTCCAGAAAAATGTCCCTTAGACATTCCACAAACTCACTCTCCTGAGTTCTATCGCCTTGCTGGATTTCCCAGTCCACCTTCATGTTAAAATCCTCCATAATTATCTTCACATTGTCACTCTGGCATGCTTTTTCTATCTCAAACTGCAACTTATCGTCCACTTCCTGACCGCTATTAGGGGGCCTATATATGACTGCTACTATTGTCCTTTTACCCTTGCTATTTCTTAGCTCCACCCATAAGGATTCCACCTCCTCTGACCCAATGTCCTTCCTTTCTATTGATTTTATATCGCTACTAACCATCATGGCCACACCTCCCCCTCTGCCTACCCGCCTATCCTTCCTATACACTGTGTACCCCTGGACATTCAGTTCTCAATCACATCCATCATGAAGCCACGACTTGGTGATTGCCACAATGTCGTATTTATTAACCTGTAGTTGTGCCACTAGGTCATCTACTTTATTCCTAATGCTACGTGCATTTAAATATAGTACGTTTAGTCCAGTATCTGCTATTGATTTTGTTGTACTTCTATTGTTCAGCAGATTATCCTGACTTTTCACCTGTCTATCCTTCTTACCACCTTCACTACATACTATCTTAGACATGTTCCTATATACCTCATCCTCTATCCTAACATTCTGCATCCTAACATCCTGATTTGTTGTACTTCTATTATTCAGCAAATTATCCTGACTTCTCACCTGCCTGTCCTTCTTTGCCATCCTCATTGGACTTGTTTCTATAAACTTCCTCCCATACCTTAGCATCTTGTAACCTAACATCCTGGTTTCCATCCCCCTGCCAGATCAGTTTAAACCCTCCCCTACAGCTAAATTAAACAAATTAAACTTATTGGTCTTCCAGCACTGTGAGATGTCCGTAGGGGAGTGGGCCGACTGGCACATTGCAGGCTGCAGGAGTACGTGTTGAGGGATGCACTGAAGCTGGGTGCAGCCAACGCAAGGGCTCGGTGGGGAAGGACTACAGTTTAGGGTTCTTCTGCCACCGCAGAGGGAGGGGCGGGGTCAGGTGAGAAAGCCCCTAAATGTTGTAAATACGGGACTGGGTAGCCCACAGGGAGCCACACGTGTGACATCGGTGCTGTTTTTTAAATACAAAAAGGGAACACTAATGAATGTTCTGTACAAGAATGTAAAAGCTTTGCACTGTTTTATAATTGCATATAGTTTGTCTTTTATTATGAATAAAGTTTATTTTGGAATATAAAAAAAATTAATTTTCTTTTGAATAATGACCGCTAGACTTGCAACTTGATGGAAAAAGAGGCAGAGATGAAATTAACACTCCTCTTCATAGGAGGAGGATTTCTGCTTGCTAATTGTTCTGAAATAACCTGCTGATTAACTGTGTCCACCCATCTTACAATGGTTTGGCAAGGAAGAGTTTTTAAATTAACAGATCTGAATACAGGTCAACATGTCCCAGTTTATTACTCCACTGGAGAAAAATCTTAAACCAAGAACTTCCATCAGGTCAAAAACAAAATACCATTAAACCTTGTTAGTCTGGCATGCACGGGACTTTGATGGTCCCAAACTGACAGATTTTCTGGATGATTGGATGTTAGTTCCAGTTAATGCTAAGGCTCACTTTTAAATTACATTTTTAAAAAATGTTACTTAATACAGTAGCATAATAAAATTTCCAGTGAACCCAATAAGTTTCAAGGGAGCACAGAATCCAAAGGCTTGGTGGGTTAGAGGGTGTGCAGGAACCAGGGGCCTGGTGTGTTAGAGCAAGTCAGCACTGGATGAGCTGGATGCCAAATCATTGGGATTTCCAAACAATTGGATTGCAGATTAATGAGTTATGCTGCACTGAGGATACTGGGTATGAGTGGAGGCAGGGAAAACATATTATTGCTCCGTTTACTTCTAACTACTCCCATGTCTAAATGACAAGAAATGCTATTTAGTTCTCCATATGTGCTGTCTGATATGCATTTTGTTTTTATATCTGTACCAGGAGTTTATAGACTTGCTTCCAGTAAATTGTTTCATGAAATCTGATGCACAATGAATATTTATTAGTTTTGTGAGATGCAACCACACTAAATAAATATAACTTTGCTCATTTTTTTGGACCTGTCTGCATTGCAAGCTTTCTTGAAGGGAGGCTGGTGATTGGTATCATTTATTCCATTAATCAACCACAAAGGTAACAGGTCACTCTCCACAACACAATTTTCCTTTCAGACAGCAGTTTAATGACATTGGTCATTGCTGTCTGCAGTTATCAGTGATTGGTTTTTATCCTCATTATCTAAATAATATTCTACATGCGAGTTTGTGCACCATTCATGCTTGTGGCCTGATCCACTGGCCAAAACATGCTGCATACACAGAATTACATTCATGATAGGCAGTGCGTTGAATGGTTAGTAGAAACTCTCGCAGGGATCAGCTAACATAAGGAACAGCACACTATTCAGAAACTCTACACTTCAACCTGTTTCCAGAATCACTTTGCAACATGCCAGAGTTGCACAAGTGGAAAATTACTCATGGGTGGGTGGATAGAGATCAGTGCCAAGTTTAAATGAACAACCTCAGTCAAAAAATCCAATTCTGGTTGCATCCGGAGCTGCACTGAGAGTTCTATTTTGTTTATTGGAGCTATCAAATTTAATTAAAACAGAAAAAAGTCCCCGCTTTATATCAGATTCGCACCCAGATACCACCCATATCCAATAATTCATAAATTTTCAGTCAGTGCTTTCCTCTCAGATCCATGATGGGCAAAGGTCCTTCCCCTCATCAGCATAATTTTCTTGATTTTTACTGCAGTACACATTCAGAAGTATTAGGAATTCTTTTGCAACACTGCACACATGTACCCATTTCTTAAGTGTGCCTGGATAATAAAGTTTGGCATCAGAGCAGAATCAAACCCTTTCCATATCTGATTTCTCAGCACATCTTGCAGGAGTTAATAAAGTCCAGTAAGGCATAGTAGAACTGGATAATTTAGCATCAATTTGCAAAGAGCCCAATTTGTCTCAAACCTAATTTAGTTGTCTCAATAAAGACCAAAAACCTAGCCTTTGACTGGCAATCTTATTCAGTTCCTAATTAATTTCGAACATTTACAGAATTAGATATGTGGGGAAGTTTTGTCATTGAGCAAAATCAAGCTGACAGCAATTGGTAGTTCCCTTTGAACCAAGTAAGCAATTCCTGCACTTACGTGGACCTATAGTTAGTCAGGGATAACTCAGGTCCACTCTACCAAGCTGCGGGACGTGCTGAATTTCCCTGGAACCTTTCCCCGGAAAATACTTCTGTGATCTAATGCCAGGCAGACTTGGCAAGGAATTGGAGGTCCCATTTTTTTTGAATGCAGACTTCCAACCTACAGATGAGAAGATAAATTTTCATTTTTTTTCCATTTTTATTTTCACATTTTAATCTTCCTTGGTACTTTAATGTGTTTTAGGAAAATACATATTTTAAAGTAGTAATTTTTATTTTTAAAATTATTAACAGCAATTTTAAAAGATCTTAACAATTTCTGAATACCAAAGATGTTTAGTAACTATTAAAAGTCCTTGCAGCTTTGACATGAGTTAAGACACTGTGCTCAGTCACAACTCCTGTTAAAGACCGTCAGGAAAATTTGAAGCTGGATCCTCAGTAACACACCAGCTGCAGTGTTGTTGCCATGAAGGCCTTGCTATCCAACTCCACATTCAATCCTCTATTTTAGGCCCATGTAAGTGTGGGCGAATGGATTTCAAAGGCTGCAGGCCAAACGCAGCTTGATTTGGCGCATCTTTTCACCAAGGATAAAACTATGTAACACAACAGGACGACCTGACAATCTGTTTAGGCACAATATAATATCTGTAAACAAACTGTTGGATGAACTCAGTGGGTCGAGCAACATCTGTGTGGTGAATAAACATATTCTATTTTCACTTGCTGCCGCAATTCTATTCCCTTTCCTGGTAAAGATCTCGATCCCATGCCAGGGTAATGCCTACTAAATCTGAGCCCAATTCTCCCTGTGACTTGGTATTGCTATTTGACGTTAGCATCATTGTAGATAAACCCAATGCCTGCAAGTGCATATCTTTCAAGGGACCCTGGATATTGAACAAAGCAGCGTGAATTTTTTGGCGACCCAAGAAAGACTGCAGAGAAGGGTCTCAACCCGAAACATCAACTGTCCATTTCCCTCCGTAGATGCTGCCTGACCCGCTGAGTCCGTCCAGCATTTTGTGTGTCGCAGCATGATTTTGCTTTCCTTTCTCAGCCCAGGATTCATGAGCTCACTGCTGAGCCCCTAATTCTGCAATAGTTGAGATTAAAAGTCTCCCATTCTTTTATTGACAATAAAATCATGTAGCAGATGCAAGTTGCAGACAAACACAAACCTGCCCTCGATGACTGTGATAACATCATTCATCTGAATTTGTAGTTTATCCAGTTCACTGAAGTCCTGCAGCGCTCGCATGTCTGTAGGCTGTGCCTATTTAATTAATGCATCTTATTAGGATTGAAGACACCAAAGTCAATCTTTGAAACAAGTTATTAACTTGAATGACATTTCAGACAATGAAACTTAAGAAGCAAGACAGGCTAATAGAAAAAAATGGGACCCATTTCAATCTATACAAAGAGGAGGGTCCAAAATCCATCATGGAAACATGGAAAATGTGCTAATTTGTCCATAGGAAGGGTGGATTGAAGAGTTAACCCAGGTTCCTCACACTTCCATCTGCAACAATGTGCATGAGGCAACTGGATGAGGCCTATGCCTTTCCAGGTTAAGGATTAGTAAACTGAAAAATCAAAGAGCAATAATTCATTTTAAGTTTAAAGCAACATGTAGAAAATTGTCTTTAATTTGAAATCTTTGCAGTAGATTCTGAAATGGCAGCACTCTGCTCCATTCGGCATAAAACCTGACAGCCTGCAGTCTCTCAGCAGTTTCACATTCTGACAGAGTCAAGCTACTTTCTTTCATCAACAGAATGTTCTGCATAGAGAGAGAAAAACTAATTTTAATTGAATTTATAATGCAGTCTTCTATGGACACAGGCTATTCTTATTGACTCTCACCTTCCCTCTCTTTGCTGACTGTGCTTGGCCCTGCTTCAGCTTTCAACTTGTTGAAACAAATATGAGCTCAATTATAATAGATCCCCATGCATTAGTACGTTAACACACCTCAATCAGAAAATCTCGGAGTGCCACAAATGTTGGTCTGTCCTCTGGTTTGTGTGCCCAGCACTGCAGCATCACATTGTAAATATCTTGTGGACAGTCTTCGGGCCTTTGCAACCTCTCACCCTCCTTATCAATTTTATGCAAAATCTGGAAGGGGAAAAAATTTGTAGTGTTATAACCTACAAACACAGTGGGCCAGAAGAAATAATAAAGAACCATAATCTCACATACAATCTATGAACAGAGCGAAGTGTACATGCATATACACATATATTGACAAACCATAATAAGAATGTTGTTCACAAAGTAAGAGTGAACTTTGTAATATCAATGTCATGCATATATAGTGCAAGTCCAGCATGAATACTTTGAAATGCACAAGAATTAAAAAAACAAATCCCTACAAACACAGTTGAGGCAAACAGAGATCAGAACATACTGGAGAATTTACATTTCTGGAGACACACATGCAGTGACTATCCTTTAATACATTTGGGGATACAGACCCAAAATAGTTATATACACTCATTCTAAGGCACATGCAGAGGACAATTTATATACAGCTGTACTATGCAACACATGCAAACACCTTTGATCCACAAAATAGCTCAGAGTATTCTGTATAAACACATAGTAAAAAATAAAACTGTATCCAGTACCTGACTCCCGTTGAGGCCTACCCAAGGCTCCTGACCGTATGTATACATCTCCCACAGAGTGACACCAAACATCCAGGTGTCGCTGGCATGTGAGAATGTTCGCGTTTTCAGACTTTCAGGGGCACACCTACAAAACAAACAGATCAAAGACATTTGATGACCATTAAAAAAAAGGCTTGTAAATGCATAAAGGAAGAACAGGAAATGCTCAGGGCAGCAAATATGGAGAGAGAAAAACACAGTTAACTTTTCAGGTCAATGACAATTTATCAAGACTAGGAAAAGTTAGGCATCAAACACATTTTAAGTTGCAGAAAAGGGGGAGAGGTGGAGAAAACAAAGAGTGACTCTGATGTGGTAGAGACCAAGGGAAATCACTCCCACTCTTACGTTTCTGGCTTCTTACACTGTTCCAACAAAACCCAACGTAAGCCCAAACGACAGCATCTCATTTTCTGAATAGGCACGTTATAGGCATTGGAACATAACACTGAATTCAACCATTTCAGCTCACCAGCCTTTCTAGTTTGGTTCTGCTTAAGGTCAGCAACCTGTAACATTTTTCTCTCCACATTTGCTGCTTGACCTGCTGTATTTCCAGTATTGCAGATTTGAAGCTTTTACAGTGTTTGGTATCTCTCAGCTCCAGCAGTGTTTTTCTATCCTCTCCTGTTCTCATTTGTCTCCTATTTACGTCCCCCATTAAATCAGCTTTGACTAATGTACCTTCACCTGTCTCTCTTAGCATCGTCGTCACTTGAATCATTTTATCTCTCAAGTTCTTCCAGATATTCCCCTTGTTCTCTCTCCATCCCTTCCCTTTCTCTGCCTTTTAAAGTGTTTCATTTCTAACTTTTCCTAGCTCTGATGAAAGGTCTTCAACCTGAAACATTAAATGTTTCCCTCTCCCCAGAAGTTGCCTGACCTGCTGTATACTTCCAGCATTTTCCACCTTTCAGATTTTCTAAAACTCTTGTTTTTTTTTTGCTTCTAAATACATGATTAGGGAGATGTTCTGGCTTTAAAATCAGTAGAATTAAAAGAGGTTATACGTTTATTTAGAGGCAAGTTACATAGCAACAGAAAGATTCATACTTGCAAGCAGTAATAACAAAGAAACATAATGAAAATTCTTTGGAATAGTTCACTCTCCTTAGTTGAAAACAATAATCAGATGAAATAATGCGCAGATAATTAAAAGTTGCAGAACAATAAATGCCACTGCTTCCAACAAGAAACTGAACATCAATAAAGTCTTCACATATTCTACCCAAGCAACTTGCAAATCACTTTATAAGGTGCAATGGCACCACCTGCAGGGAGAGTTGCTGTATACTGTGAAATGAGCATAATATCAGAAACAGAGCTTCCACATCTATGGAAAACCTGGTGTCCTTCGATTGTTGCTGGGCACAAGCTTCCTCCAAGAACACAAGGCAAGCATTCAAGAGGCATCAGAACTTGTAAAAGTAAAACAGCTCATGAGAATGGAGTGCCCTCTCTTTTATTTCCAATATGTCCCCAGGGTATCTGCCAGGATTGTAGTCTACAGATTTTCAATTTGGAAAACAAATGTGCATATTGCTCACTTAAAGAAGAATGAGTATATTATTCAGCAATAGACAGAACTAAATGCAACATGGAAGGTCTCAATTACTTTACTGCAACAAAAGATTTGAAGAGTAGATGTTTGGTATATTGGTAGTTAGAAATTTATGAAAGTCTTCTATAAAATAACAACATTCATGAGCTCTTCAGCGCAAGCATCAAAACTGTAGGGTACATAAATTCTCTTGTAAGTTACAGATTCAATAAAGGGGTGCATAATATATTAGTGAAGTAAGCAGTAATATACTTGTAAATTCTGTTGATTGATCTAATTGAACCATGCAATATCAGTTGCACAAATGCCTATCCCTCTTACTGGCATTGCAAAGTATAATGATGGAAAATACCCATTGCAACGTTCTTATAGAACAGTTTTGATCATAAAATTAACATGATACAGTATTTCTGCCCTTTCCTAAACAGCACAGGCATGCAACTTCATTTTACTGCACAGTTAGAAAGAAGTGCACAACATCACTACAGTTAGCATAGAAAATCCACATTCCAACCACATAGAACAAATACATTGCACCTCAAAGAACAGATACATGTAATGTTACTGAGCAGGTAGAACAGACAAACACACAACACAGTTAGCATTCATAACACAAAAATGTCATCACAGTGCCCAGTTAGAATAATAAAATGTAACATGACAGCATGGATATCCAGATAATAGCAATGCTATTACAATCACTGGAGATTAGGAGAATTAGAGGAGATCTCATTGAATTATACACAATTCTGACATGGCTCAATAAGCTCAATGCAGGATGGATATTTCTCCTGCCTTGTAGGGTGATGGGTTGTTCAGAATATTTTGGTGTAGTTTCCAACACATACCAGGCAAAAGGAACCTTGCGATGTTCCTGCATGACGTAATGATCATCATTCTGTGGAAGAGCCCTCATGAGTCCGAAATCTCCAATTTTCACCAACTCATTTGAGGCCAGTAAGATATTCCTAGCTGCCAGGTCTCGATGAATGAAGCGCTTAGACTCGAGGTAAGCCATGCCATTTGCTATCTGTACTGCATACTGGCACAGTGTTGAAATGAGAAAGTAGCCTTGGTTTTTTCTCAAACGATCCAGTAAAGAACCAAGTGGAGCCAGTTCAGTAACCTAAAAAGCAAGGTTAAAACTGTGAAAAAAATATCTGTTTAAATAATGTTAAATGCGCTTGGCCTGACAGCAAGTGCAATGGTTATGAAAATGCAGTTCTTCAGGCCTGCTTATTCCATCATATTTTACTTATAATAAATGGAGAAAAGCAATGCACTGTCAATTCATTTGGGAATCTAAAATCATGCAGTTTCCTCATTCCAAAGAGTGAAAATGAGGTTTGCCTGGTACAGCTGTGTAACCTCTGTGACACTACTTTTATTTTAGTCTCAGTGGAAAAAATCAATGTTCCCATCCTCCAATGATGAGTTTGTCCAGTTTCTATTCATTCTCAATGGACATAAATCCACAGGACTAAACTGCTTCAAATTAAATGCAACTGGTATTAATTTGGCAACTTACTCAGCGAGACCATAAATGATGAAAATGGAAACCTTACACTGCTGAACTTGCAATTCAGACACATTATCAGGATGAGTGAGTGGGAACAGAGATTGCAGCTGCTCTTGCTGTTACCGGTATAGGCCTAATCCTGTCAATGCTTGCAGTGGAAAACTACAGGCATTTTGTGACAGGAGCTACACATACCACCTTGTTCAATGGTAATGTTTACAAAAAGTAACTGAAGAGTAAAGGATGCAGAACGGAAATGGGGACAAATAAAAAAAATAACAGATAACTTTTGCCTAACTTTCTAAATTGCTCCTCACCATTTTCATTGGATGGGTCAGAACTACACCGTATAGACGGATAAGGTTGAGATGGTCCAGAAAATGCATGGCATTGACTTCTCGTATAAAATCATCCAGTGCATCGGGTTGATTTAATACATCTGTTTTCAAGCACTTCACAGCCACGTTCATCTGGTAAAAAGAACAAGTTAGCTTCAATTACCATTTGCTATTTTAAGCTGCGATCCAGAAGTGCCGAGTCTCTCTGTTAGCATAGAATAATAGAGCAACAACAACTAAAAGCCACAGGGGTTCTGTTTCACGTTGCAGATCACAATATAACAAAATTAATTTCCAAGGCAAATTGACAAAAAGAAATTCATTCCCACCATACTTGGGATTTCTATCCACCTTAGGTAGTATACATATAAAAAATATAGGACAGTAGCAGGCCACTTGCACCAAAAGGTCCATGCCAGCATCTGTGCTGCAGGCAAGCTTAGCTCTTCTTAAATGTAGCCATGCTACTCACCTCATTTTGATGGTGAGTTTCAAATCTTCATTGGGTGAAGTTTCAAATTCTTTAAATCGACTTATCAATGACCATTTATGCCCCGATTCTGATTTTACCCATGTGTAGAAAATTTTTCCAACTCTATTGAGTCTCAAAAATCACTCAGTTCAGGAGGAGATCGCCAGTTTGTTCAGTCTTTCCTGATATGGGTAACCTTTCACATCTGTATCATTCTAGTAAACTTAGGGCATGTTAATCATGGCCTCAAATCAAGAGTTTGTGCAAGATGCTTCAAGTTCCTTCAGCTTCAAGTTCCTAGGAGTGAATATCAGCAATAGCCTGTCCTGGTCCAACCACATAGACGCCATGGCCAAGAGAGCTCACCAGCGCCTCTACTTCCTCAGGAAGCTAAAGAAATTTGGCATTTCCCCTTTGACACTCACCAATCTTTAATCGATGTACCATAGAAAGCATCCTATCGGGATACATTGCGGCTTGGTATGGCAACTGCTCAGCCCGGGACCGCAAGAAACTGCGGAGTTGTGGACACAGCCTAGTGCATCATGGAAACCAGCTTCCCCTCCATGGAGTCTGTCTATACCTCTTGCTGCCTTGGTGAAGCAGCCAGCATAATCAAAGGCCCTACCCACCCGGGTCATTCTCTCTTCTCTCCTCTCCCATCAGGCAGAAGATACAGGAGCCTGAGGGCACATACCACCAGGCTCAAGAACAGCTACTATTCCACTGTTATAAGACTATTGAACGATTCCCTTAGGTGATGCGATGGAATCTTGACCTCACAATCTACCTTGTTTGACCCCGTATTGTTTTTACCCTGTACTACCTCAATGAACTGTGTAATGAATTGATCTGTACGAACAGTATGCAAGACAAGTTTTTCACTGTACCTCAGTACAAGTGACAATAATAAACCAATACCAATGGGAGGTGTATAACCAAGAAGGGAGACTTTAAGGGACAAGGTGCTAGCACCCATAAGCTACACTTGTGTCAAGGTCACAATTTCAGTCTGATTTTTCCATAGTAGCAGTTGGAAAAAAAAATTTTAACTGCAAGTGAATGGATAGTCTCGGAGATGCAAAAATCTCCATGTTGATTCCCTGGAAATTACAATGGGAAGTGCAAGTGGGACTGAAAGGTTAATGAGATTAGTCCTCAGCAATTAAGCTAGGATGGGATAAGAGACTGAGAGCAAGTGAGGGGAAGGGGGAGCGAAAGGAGAAATGTGCACGCGTCTGGCAAAACATGTAGGAAAACATACATTGGAAGAAAATTAATGCAGAAGCATGTTGAAGATTAGGATACACGTGACCTAGTCATACAATAAAACAGGGTTCATCATAATAAAGTGGAAAAACAATTGTGTTCTGATTAGTTTTCAGCCACTGAACTTTTTTTAAATTTCAGTCCAGTTTTTAAGAATCAACACCCCACAAATCCATACTTACAACTTTACCAGAAGGTGACTGCCAGTCACCCCGTCTGACAACTCCAAAGGATCCATCGCCCAGTTTCTCATGAAGTGTTAAATCTTTCTCACTGATCAAGCAGGTCAGTGACTGATTGCCTTCTGGTGTGGTGTGGCGGGTGGAGGAGTTGGTAGTTTGCGAAACGTTGTTCCTGGCTGAGGCTGGAACTCGGACTCGGGTCGCTTTCCACTAAACACACCTAGAAATGTACAAAACAGAATTATGGAAAGCTCAGTGTCCTACTAATGGGAAGTCATCCACTTTGGTTAAAAAAAAGTTTTTTTTGAATGAGTAAAGACTGACAAGTGTAGGTGTTCAGAGGACTTAGCTGTCCTTGGATACAAATCACTGAAAGTTAACGAGCAGATACAGCTGGCAATGATGAAGGAAGATGGTATATTGGCAACCACTGCAAAAGGTTTTGAGAACTAAAGTAAAACTTACTAACATTATATAGGGCCCTTGGAATGATGTGTACAGGTCTGGTCTGAAAATTGATAATTCCCATGGATATAATGACCTACATCTAAGAATTCTGATAGAAGTGGTGGATGGAAGCTCTGGTTGTCATCTAAAATTTTATATATTTTGGAATGGTTGCTGCAGATTGGTGGGGTGGCCAACATGATCCTGCTATTTAAGAGAGGAGGATGAGAGAAAACAAGGAACTACTGATCTGCTGACCTGACATTTCCAGAGGAAAAATGCTGGAATTTATGATTAAATATTTGGAATCATGACACTTAGGAAATAATAACATGATTAAGTCAAAATTAACTTATGAAAGGGAAATCATGTTTCACTAATCCAGTGCAGTTCTTTGAAGATGTATCTAAATTAGTTGATGAGAGGGAATGAATGAATGCTGTCCATTCGACTTTCGGAAGGTTTTTTTTCCCCAACGATCATACACAGGTTGGTGAACAAGCTCTCATGGAATTGGGCCTAACATCCAGGTGGGAATACACCAGGAATATTGCATTCAATTTTGGTCTCCTTAGTTAAAAAGAGGTACATCTGCTGCAGAGGAAGTCTATGAAGGTTCACTGCACTTGTTCCTGGATGGTTGATCTTCCATATGAAAGACCGTGTAGGCTAGGCCTCTAGAGCGAACTTCAAAACATAGAAAATTCTTAAAGGGTTCCACAGATACAGGGAAGATATTTCCACTGGATGAGCAGTTTCAAAATAAGGTAGTGGGCATTTAGGACAGAAATTAAGAGAAATTTCTTCTCTCATAGTGAGGTGCAATTTTGGAACTCTACACCCCAGAATGCTGCAGTTAGTTATAAATTACATTCAAAACAGAGGTGGTTATGTGTGTGGATGAAGAGATTTCTGGATATTAGGGGAATCAAGAGATGAGAGGATAGGTCAAGTGAATGATGTTGAGGTAGATCAGCCATGATCTTATTGAATGGAAGAGCAGTCTTGAGCGGGTGAATGGCCTAACACTCGCTCCTATTTCCTTACACAGTAGATGAAGGATTGATGTTTCCCTTGGACGCTGTGTCTAGGACCAGGGGGCTACCGTCTCAAAGTAGAGGCTAGCCATTTGAATGAGCAGGAATATCTTCATCCAGAAGGGTATAAACCTTTGGAATTCTCCACTGAAGAGGGCAGTAGAGCCTCTTCAGCTAAATTAAGATAGATTGATAAATTTTAGATACTAAGAGAATCAAAGAAGATGTGATCATGGAAAATGCTGCTGAGGTAAATGATCTTTTTGAATGGCAGAGCAGGCAGGAGGGGCCACATGGCCTACTCTTGTTTCTACTGCTTATATTCTAATGTGAATATGCACACTACAATTACAAAAATACAACAAATTTATTATATCTGCTTGGGGTTATTTAGGCTGTTGACTCATCAAATCATATGGGAAAATATTGCAGATAAACCCAGGTGGAAGAAAATGGGTAAAATTCAGCTTTGTCAAGGGCATAAAATAGGTGGCAGCGGCTTGGTTGTCAGTTTATACACCACCTTATTTTTCAAGCTGTGGACATTAATGAAACATAAAGTCAGGCAGGATGCATAACAGGGTGGCTGCCACCTGCTATGCAAACCCTGCCAAGTTTAATTTTATCCCCATTCAGACTATCTGCTCTTCACAGTTTTAAAAGCATACCAACAACCTCCACATGGCAAAGTATTTATCCCGATAATAAACAAATAAAGCTACTCTTCAACTCTCTCGAGAATTAATTATCTCTCTTTATATTTTAAAACTCCTGTTGCTGAATTGCAATTTCTATGGAAGGAGAACAAAATCAGAATGAACTTTCTTAAGAAAGTATTTTATAGCATATAGAGGATTCCAGCTTTCCTTTAACCACGATATTATTACTTTCAGAATGTGAAAAGTTATTTGACTATTTTTCACCTGCAATGTCAAACTGGATGGTTATTTAGCTTTAAATGAAAACAACTGCACCAGCAACTCACTGCAACCAAGTGTTATGGAAAAGAGGCTCAAACAGTATTAAACCTATCTATTCCAAACACTGAAAAGGTTACATTTCCATTCTACTGAGGCTTAGGTGTCCATTAGCTGACCATAATTACAAAAAGGAGGATCAAAAGATTTAGTCCTGTTACAGGAAAAGACTACTTGTTAAAAATAATGATGCTGTAAATAGGAGGCACTTTATTTATATTTGTTCTATACCAAGAATTCCTGAGACTTGCATTCACCCTGATAAAAGCAAGTGTTGATTTCATCACAGAGAAACTGAGATTTGTTGATTGATTGGTACCAGGACCTTGAGCTGCTGATTATACTATCAGTCACTGCTGCCAAAAATGGCAATATACAGTTGTAATTTTAGAAGATACTTAATCCTGGATTTCCTGTTTGTTTGTAATCTTGGCACAGAGACAGAGAGGGACAGATTTTAACCAAAGGTTGTTGGAAATACTGGGCCAAGCACAACATAATAGGAAAGCAATCACAGATTTTTAGTGCAGTCCAGGAAGTAACAGCTGATAACAGCTTGGTACAAAGCACAAACAACTTACACAAAACTGGAGTTCACTTTCATTAGCTCCAAAATATTCTACATTTTTTACTGAAACAAATCTATTGGATAGTTAACCTTCAAACAGGGTGCAACACCTCAGACTAAAGCTCACAAGTGAGCAATTACTGTAACTGTAAGGTAATTGCATTCATATAGTCCATTGACTGGAAGCAAAGATTAGAGATTTCTCCAACGTCCTTTTATAATCCGCACCCCCCCCCCCACCAAAAAAAGGAGTAAAATAAAAGGCTCCAGAGGAAAACTTATTTTCTGCCAAATCTTATTGCTATTGAGCTAAAACTATTGAAAATAGGTGTATGTACACCATTGAAAAATTGAAAATAGTGTAGGGACAAGAGTTGTAGTTTCTTGTGTCACCACTTATCAACTTAGAGGCTCCACCTCCAGCCTTCTCTCCCCCACCTGGCTCCATCTGCCCACCTGATTCCACCTATTGCCTACCTGCCTCAGCTTCACCCCTCCCTCTCACCTCTTTGTGCTGGCTATCTCCCCTCCACACTCTTGGTCCTGATGCAGGATCTCAACCCGAGTCGTCAATCATCCTTTTGCCCCCACAGATGCTTCCTGACCCACTGAGTTCCTCTGGCAGTTTGTTTTTTTTTTGCAATTTAGCAGTTTGACCTAATGCAGAGGTTGCCTCTCATTTAGAGACAGCAATCTTTATCAATTTGAACTGCTCTTCTTTTTAAACAGTCTCGTTAACAAGATCATTCAGTGGGGAAGCTACTAGAATAAAAGGTGACTTCTTTTGATTGACAATATAGCAATGCTAATCAGATGACAATTGAATATTCTATGTCAATGTTTGATTCCATAAAGGAATTTAAATCTTGCAATTTGACACAATTTACAGCATCCAGGTCAACTATATATTGTTGTTAAGGTTTCAAATCAAATAAGTCACAATTCCTTTTGACAATAAGGAGCTTTGTAAATCAATGCCAATATTGATCAGCTGCCAAGAGAATAATACTTTAAACTCAAAGTGAGAAATAAACAGTGTTTGTGGTGCAGCAATTTTAGGTACAGAGTGGGAATTCAACATTTAGACATGGGAATGCAGCTACACATATCTGAGTGTATCCAATCAGATTCAGATTATCAGCTGATATAACGACCTCCTGAAAGCAACCGTTGCCATATCAATCAAATAACCATGCTTCAACAGGAACTTTCAGGGAGATCAATGAAAATCACTGATCTTTGGCACAGTAAAAGCTCAATTCTGATTGTATGAGGCAAGTCAATTGAGGTAATGAAATTGATTCCCTGTTTATATTTAGAAGGACATAATTCCAAACCTCGGGCACAAACTCAAAACCCCATTATCCTGAATCATTGTTAACTGCATTCCCCAAAATACATGCCAAAACATGCATGTATACATCCACCCTGTCAAATGTCCAGCCTATTACCTTACCTTACCATAAAAAAAACAGCTATTTTATCAGATTTCTCCGCAATGGGATAATGGTTTTTGGCCACCTACATCTTGCTATCTTGTACTACAGATATTTCTTCATGTGTCAGCTATGACTCCAAGTATCAGCATGTAATTAAAAAATGAAACTAATGTCAGAAGGGTAGCAACCTTTTGCCTTTGCCCTCAAAAACGGCATTCTCTCCTTTTATGGGCTGATTTCCCCATTACATAGGGACTAACATGTTAGTGTATGGAGAACCATCCATAATTCAAATCAGTTATTGGGCAAAAGTCAGGGTAAGGACATGGAGCAAGCTTTAGTTGCATGGGCAGCCAATTAAAGATACACAGGAGCTGGGAATGAAGGTCACTCATCTTTTCAAGGTCAGCAAGGTCCTGAATTTTGTGGCGTTTGATGTCTAGGCCAAAAGTGTGAAGTAGCTTTGAATCTAGGTACATTTAGAAGAGCCCTTTAATAATCCAAAACAATGCCAGATACTGCAAAATTTGCATTTATATCTGACATTTTCTCATACTAAACAGAGAAGACAATATCCGAAGTAATTACGTACTATATTTTTAGAAAAGAGCTAGAATTTGGAACTCATTTTACAGTAGATACAACAATTATACATATATCAACATCACAGACATACCTTGCTCATCCAAGATTTGCGCTTGCAAATGGCCCTTCTTCGTTTTACAGCTTCCCATAGCCTCCTCTGGCCTGTGTACACACAAACATGTTAATAACTCATGAACAGTTCAACAAAAGCCACAAAATGATAACTGGTGACATAAACACAGACGTAAGTTGTTAAAATTGCCAATCCACCTGGCTGGATGTAATAATAATGAACTTGTATTTAACTACATATTTCACACAAGTAACCAACTGGCTACCGCAAATGAAATGCTCCTTCCAAACCATTCCATCCTACGATTTTTACCTCATTCATGGCACACTAAGCTACTTCTATAAGGATTTTGTTTACATTAAGGATTCACTTTTACAACACAATTAACTGAGATCCTGAGGATGTTAAGTGCACAAAATAATAAGTTTTCTAGCTAGGTTATAAGATAAAGTACACAGCCCACCAAATACTCATGTACCCCAAACCTTAAGTTAATAATTCTTAAAAGGTGATACCAGAGAGTAAGAAATGGAGTCAAAGTGAATTCTGATTGTGCACAAGGTGGAAAACACCAATTCACAGCAACCACCACCCCTAGTGAGCAATAATCAAAGTGCACCTGACCCCCTTACCTTCCAATAGGATCAGAACTTGCCCACATTTTATTGGCTTCGCCTACACAACAAAGCCGTTTGAACAAAGCTTGTAATGGAGGAAGCTGTATTGTTGCTGCAAGCCTGAGACAATTGAAGTATTTTGAAAGTAACTCTGTCGCATTTGCACCAATGATGAGACTTTCTGTACAGATGCCTTTGAAGTGTCTTACTTCTTCCTCTCTACCATTGTTAACAAAGCTCTTGACCTCATCAGATACGTTTCCCACACCTCTGCTCTCAACCCCTCTCCTCTGGGATACAGCAAGGATAGAGTTCCCTGGATTCTCCCAACAGATCATTCTCCCAACTTTCCACCACCTTCAGAGAGATTCTACCAGCCCTCTCACCACTTTTCCCCTCTCCTCCCCTTTCAGTATTTCACAGTGGCTGTTTCCTTCATGACTCCCTGTCTACTCTTCCATTCTCACCAACCACTCCCCTTCTTACAGCACTTTCCATTGCAACTGCAGGCAAAGCAACACTTGTACTTTCACCTCTTCTTACCATCTAGGGGCCCAAACAGTCCTTCGGGTTGAGCTTCCCATTGCTTGTCACTTTGATTCTCCATTCCACTCTGACCTATCAGTTTGTGGCCTCCTGTACTGTTACAACGGGGCCCAACACAAGCTTGAGGAACAGCACCCCATCTTCTATCTCAGCATATTGCAACCTTCTTAACCTAATATTGAAATCTACAACTTCAGGTGACTTGATTTCTCTCTTGGTATCAGTTAGTCATCTGTGATTGGCTCAGCTTATTTGTTTTCTCCCTCCTTTTGTTTCTTCTTTTCTTCTAGGAGGGGAGGACATGCCCAGCCTGACCTGCTGGGCACGTCTTCCTGCTCTGCTACATTCTTGTCTATGTTCTTTTGTTTATGTTCTCACTCTCTAACTACTGTTTACAGCTTATCCTCATGGTCAACTTGTTTACCCTATTAGAGACAACCCCTACACCCCACCCAACCTCCCTGCAACTTAACAAGCTTCTCGTTTCCTTCCCAGTTCTGACAAGGGGACTTCGACCTGATTTATTAACTTTGTTTCTCTTCCCACAGATATGCTGAGTATGTTATTGCAAAAACAGAAAATGCTGGAAAGTATCACTAACTATGAAGCCAGCAGACCTTTTGTTAACAAAATATATTCATATTTCAAGATCTGGGTACTATTAGCAATGCCAACATTTACTGCCCATCCATAATTGACCTTGAGAAGGAGGTGGTGAACCAGCTTCTTAAACCACGGAGGTTTATTTAATGAAGACACTCCTAAGTTGCTATTCCAGGATTTATACCTGGGAACTGCATTGCCAATCCTTCACTGTTCCATGTCAGAATGGTGTGCCACTTGGAAGGAAAACCGCAAGTACTCCTTCTTAGTAACAGGGGTGCTGGGATTAGTTTTAACTGCACTGCACTACTATGCTGGAACAACTTGGCTAGAGACATGACTAGCTCCCAGGAGCAAAATCTTTGGTACCACAGTCAGGATGCTGTCTGGTCTAACAATGCTTTGCCGCAACCAGTGCTTTCATCCATTTCTTCATCCCACATGCAATAAATCAAATTGGTTGAAGAGTGGCTTCTGTGATGTTGTGGATTTCAGGAGGAAGTAGAAATAGATCATCCACTCACCACTTCTGGATGTACATGCTTGTGAACGCTTCAGCCTTTTCTTTAGCAAGCCTTATTGAAGTGAGGACAAGTTTGTTCTTGGTGCTTTGATCTAATCCATAAGTTGTGGGATCACTGAGCTCCACCTATTGCTTGCTGTTTATCCTGCACGTAACATGATGTTGCAAATTCACCAGGTTAACATCTCATTTCCAGGTATGTCTAATGTTGTTCTTGCTATGGATTGAACTCCTCATGGAACCAGACTTCATAAGAAGAAATAGGAGCTGGAGTCTGGTCTAATTATTAAAATTGAGGGAGGCATATACTTGACCAAAAGTTTACAGATAGTGTCATGTACATTCTACTGCTGCTGATGGTCCATGATGCCTCATGATGCTCAGATTTGATTCCACTTATTTAGCCTGATTGCAGTGCCACACAACACAAATGGAGAAAGTCCTCAGTGAGAGGACAGGACTTCTGTCTCCATAAGAACAGTTCAATGGTCATTTCTCCAATGCATCTGTCATTGGTGAGGATGAGATCAAGTGGGTTTATTACCCACATTGAGTTATGTCTGTCAAAATTCTGCTAGCTAGGGCACTCTTGGTGTATAGATTATAATTCTACTCAACTTGGAGTATGGTGGTAGATAGAATTCAGTAAGAGGTTTTCTTCCCCATGTCTGACTATGGCAAGTGGCTTCATGGGATATGGAGCCAATGCTGAGGACTCCCAGGGCTGGGTAGACTGGCAGATTAGTTGGCCACTGTAGTAGTCTGTAGACTGTGGTAGAATCTGTGGAAACTGAATGGGAATGTGTGGGGAGTAGAATGGGATTAGTGTAAATGGGTGTTGATAGTTACCATGGACCCAATGAGGCTTGTGTGACTCTATGACTACACACACCCTGCCAGTATATTACTGTAATACCTCCCTCTGGTGGGTTTAACCTGCTGGTGGCACAAGATATAGCCAGCAATTGCAATGAAGGAGATTGGCATTTTGTCTACAAGGTACAATTCCGCGAGTACAATTATGTTAGACTATCACTTAGTCTGTAGGACAGCTATCACAATTTAGGCACTATTCATTCAAGGGTTATAGTCTTCACAGGCCAGCATTTAATTACTCATCGCTAGTTGCCCTTGAGAAGTTGGTGGTAAGTTGCCTTCTTGAACTGCTGCAGTCCTTGAAGTGTAGGTATATCCACAATGCTGTTAGGGAGAGTTCCAGGATCTTGACCCAGTGATGGTGAAGGAACAGCGATATCTCTCCAAGTCAGGATGGCGTGGGGCTTGGAGGCCAACTTCCAGGTGGTGATGTTCCCCATGCTTTTGCCACCTTTGTCCTTCTCACTGGTAGAGGTCATGGGTTTGGAAGGTGCTCTCTACGGAGTCTTGGTGAGATGCTGCAGTGCATCCTGTAGATGGTACAACATGCTGCTATTGTGTGTCAGTACTGGAGCGAGTCTTCAAAAGTTTGCAAGGAGGACTAGGCTGGAAGTCATTTTGACCTGTCCAGATTCTGTGCCAAGGTTGATGTTGAGAGATCTGTCTTGTTTCATACATTCCCTGCTTTAACATAACTGTTATGATATAACCAAGTAGCTTGCTTAGGGGTCAACCATGTTGCTGTGAGTCTGAAATCATATACATGCCAGAGCAGGTAAGTGTGGCAGAATTCTTCCTCTCTAATGAACCATATGGGCTTTTGCAATAAGCATCCCTAAGCTTTGTTGTTTAATGATCATCATTGGACATAGGCACTTAAAGGTATGGTTGCTAAGTTTGCTGATGACACAAACGATAAGTAGGAAAGTTGTGAAGAAGACAAAGAGCTTACAATACAATATTGATAGGTTAAGGGAGCAAGCAAAGACTTGGCAAATTGTGGGAAAATGTGGAATTGTCCACTTTGACAGAAAAAAAAATAAAAAAGCACATCATCTAAATATGGACCACGACTACATCCATGAGCTACATTCCAAAATCATTAGAGCAAATTCAGGCCCATTTTCCGTTCCACTGCTCCTGTAAAAGATTCATCTTTTTGGTCCTTCTTTCTCCTCAGGATATAAGTGTATCTAATTTTCACAGATCCAGGTATTAAAAAAAATCTAAAATCTGTTCAGAGGGGATTCCAAAATTACTTTTGGAACATTTCTCTCACTATTGAGTAAGCAACATAGTTTTTGGATAGATAAACTTTCGTACACTCTCAACCAATGTTTTACCTGGACAATGAGCACATTCATGGTGCATAGATCTGTAACAACTGTAGCCTACAGAATAATCACTATAACAAAATAGCCAAAAAAGTCCCCAAGGCTGGAACCTTTTGGACAATTCATAATAAACAAAAGGTTCAAAATATTCGAAAATGTGCTGTCAAATAGGTGCATCCTTATCATCTGGTTTCTAAAGAACTATAAATGCATTGGCCATATATAATGTAAATAGCACCTGGCACAACCCACATGCTCAGATTTACTTTCAGATAAATAAAATCAACTTAATTCCGTCAGACAGTGCTTTATGTTATCACCAAAGGTCATCTATTGCAGAAAACCTAAGACTAATGGCCTGTTCTGACAAAAATACCAAAATCCATGCATCAACCTGGAAAAACTTCTGTACGGGAAATGCAAGTTTTTGCTGAATCATATTCGTGTAGCAGCAGCTAAATGACATAATCCCATTTTTATTAAAGGGGTTTAACTTTACGATTTTTAAAATAATAAAAACAAGATTATGTTTTAATGTCTGAGCTGCCCATTTGGGCAGATCCAACTTCCCCTGTTGGTTCAGTTAATTGATTGTGCCATGACACCTAAAGATTTCAAGTTAATTCACAACTTGATGCTATTAGATTTCTTTTGTGTTGGGATGGAAAGAAGCAACTAGTATTCCTCAGACAGTTAAATACATCTTGCTTCTGCGAGGACCCCCTCAGCTCCCAAAGCCTCTCCAGCAATCCCTTCTCCCAACACTCCCTTCTCCCAACACTTCCCCATATCCTCACTCCCAATGCTGGTTCCCTGTCCTACTTCCTCTCCGTATCAACATCCCTACTTCTGTCTCTGTCATGCACACATACATCTAGCGCCATGGACTTTTTAAGGCACTGCTTGGTAAAGGGAGGGTATTTCTAGACTATAAGGCACAGGAAATTACAAAATCAGGGATAAGTAAGGAGGCCTAATGCAGAGATCTCTCAAGGATTGTACGACTACAAGAGGTTCCCAAGTTTGGGAGGGGAAAGTAAAAGAGGTAACAGTGGGTGGCACAGTCACACAGTACTTGAAGCTGCAGCCTTGCAGCTCTGCTTTTCTGCAACAACCCAAAGACACTTCAGTTGGTAGGTTTATTAGCCATTGTAAATTGCTTCTAGTTTGTAGATGAGTGGTAGAATTTGGGTAGATTTGATGGGTATGTCAGGAGAGTAAGTTATAGATTCTGCTCTAACTCGATCTACAAGTTTGCAGATGATACTACTGTAGTGGGCCGAATCTCAATTAATGATAAGTTGGAGTATAGGAAGGAGATAGAGAGCTTAGTGACATGGTGCCATGACAACAACCTTTCCCTCAATGTCAGCAAAACAAAAGAGCTGGTCATTGACTTCAGGAAGGGGGGCGTGGTGCACATGCTCCTGTCTACATCAATGGTGCTGAGGTTGAGAGGGTTGAGAGCTTCAAGTTCCTAGGAGTGAGCATCACCAATAGCCTCTCCTGGTCCAACCACGTTGACACCACAGCCAAGAAAGCTCACCAGTGCCTTTACTTTCTCAGGAGGCTAAAGAAACTGGGCATGTACCCTTTGACCCTCAATGCACCATTGCAAGCATCCTACCTGGATGCATCATGGCTTGGTATGGCAACTGCTCTGCCAGTGACCGCAAGAAACTGCGGAGAGTTGTGGACACAACTCAGCACATCATGGAAACCAACTTCCCCTCCATGGACTCTGTCTATACCTCTCGCTGCCTTGGTGAAGCAGCCAGCATAATCCAAGACCCCACCCACCCAGGACATTCTCTCTTCTCTCCTCTTGCATCAGGCAGAAGATACAGGAGCCTGAGGGCACATACCACCAGGCTCAAGGACAGCTTCTATCCCACTGTTATAAGACTACTGAACGGTTCCCTTATATGATGAGATGGAATCTTGACCTCACAATTGACTTTGTTGTGACCTTGCACCTTATTGCCTACCTGCACTGTACTTTCTCTGTAACACTTTATTCTGCATTCTGTTATTGTGTTACCTTGTACTATCTCAATGCACTATTGTAATGAATTGATCTGTATGGATGGTATGCAAGACAAGTTTTTCACTGTACCTCAGTACAAGTGACAAGAATAAACTAATTTACAGGAAAAATTAGTAATAAATGAGCATAATAAGCTGATGATGAGGTAGGATATGAACAATAGTGTTTTGGATGACACATGCCATCTAGGAGAGCACTGGAACTGTCAAGTGTGGACATATTAAAGATGCTGAAATGGAAGTAGATAGTATTAATGGTGGAGTGGATTTGTGGCCTGAAGTACTTGACAACATCAAGAAAGTGTTTCATACTAACTCATCCTGCATTTTTCAAATATTTGTGCAAAATGTTCTACTGATAGTGACCTCAGTGGATACTGTTTTTATTTAAACTTTCAACATTTGTATACATTCCTGAGTTATTTTTGCATTGCTAAAAATCTAAGATTAATGCAAAGTTTAGTCCTTACCAGGACGGCCCATTCCAATTTTTTCAAGATCCTCATTTTTCACATAGTCGAAGTGGGAGAGCCGGGTAACATTGAGATCATCACGGATGCGAAGGAAATATTGTTGCAACTGCACCTCTGTGAGGAGTTCAAGAAGCCACTCTGTTCCCTCATCTGACTGCATGCTCCCACTGAGCTTCTGGAAGAGAGGCACAAACACATCAGAATGCTGACTGGAAATATAACTTGGAACAGAGGAAAATGAAGAAAACATGCCCAAGAAAAAAGAATGCATTTCTCAATGAAAAATGCAATGCAATAAATATACAATATATGGAATCTGGATACTTAGTTTGCAAACAGCATTGTAAGTAGGAACAAAGTATCAGTGCTGCAAGGCACATTTGTCATACAACTGTGCCATCCCCACCATTGGTGCTTGTGCTTCAGGACAGCTCTGAAGGACTGTTGGGACTGGTCTACATGGTGGTACTGGCACTGATTAGGCTTATTAGAATGCCTTGAAACAATTTATCTCAGCAGTGCAATTCCAACTCCAGTTAAGTGCTTAAGGGATATCACTAGCTGCTCCAAATAACTTTTCTTCCCCCCAAGCACTGTCCACTTTTCTTGTAGGCACAGAATGTAGATAACTCTGAATCATTTCACAGAGGATGTGGAACTTACCTTGAACATTAATAAACCAGCATTTGTGCCTTGTAGTATCACTAATTGTTTCACTCCTTTGATGTTTGTACAGGAGCAATGTTTACAACAGACAGATGTCTTCTTTATAAGAGAAAGGAGACTGCAGATGCTGGAATCTGGTACAGTAAACAACGCTGGAATAACTCAGCAGGTCAAGCAGCATCTGTGGAAGCAAAAGGTGCAAGTCGATGTTTCGGGTTGAGACCCTGCATGAGGATTGAGAGGAAAGTGGAAAGATTGCCAGTATATCAAGCACATGTGCTGAGGAAGGACATGGGGCTGTGGTAATGAGTCTAGGTAACGACGTTATCCAGGAGCAGAAGAGCAGCAGAAACTACAGAGGAAGAACAGTGAGAGGCAGAGAGAGAGAGGGGCGAATGGAAGTCCCATCACAGATAGAGGAATACCTCTTCAGAGTGGGCATGCCTTGAAGAGAATTTGCAATGGAGCAGTAATATGAAGACTAAACAGGTGCTGAAACAAAAAGGAAAATGCTGTAAGAACTCTGTGTCAAGCAGCATCTGTGGAGGCAATAATTGTATGTCATCTTTATTCTGAGAATGGAAATGTAGCTTGGGACTGAACTAGCCATTGCACCAAAGTAATCAATTACACTGTGACACCAGATCTTGTTTTACAAATTTTTTTTGCCAATTTTCTTATCATTGTTCCTCTATTTTTGAAGGCAGCAACTATTTTGGTGACATGGGTCTACTTTACCATAGTCTTCCAGCACCATGTCTACTTTATTGTGTGAACCTAACAAGTAACTACTGAATTGTTTAATTCACCCAACCTTGTCAAACCCTACATCTCTATCAGTAATAGGAGTCAATGGATAGTAAGCTATCCCCGCTCCTGACATTCATGAAATAACAGGATATAATTTTGAACGGTTATAATCAACAATCCCTCCCAACTCAACAGCAATTTAAAACACAGCAAAATGTCTTTCCTCAATGCCAATTTTTCCTTACTTGAATCTATCAAAACTGTTTTTTTTTGTTCAATTAATGGCACCCAGCAAAGGCAAACTTCTGAATTTTGCATATATTCACTTGCACTACTATGATCACAATCCAAAATAAATTTGTTATATGAAGCTGCAGTTTCAAAGCAACTTCTGTGCAAGATTTTATTCAAACTAATTTTACCAAGTCCAAAACCATTTCTTATCCAACTGGATATAACCGCTTGCCCGCTGGGACATTCCAGGACATGCACATCATTTTAATTTGACAGCAGCTAATGTATAAACACAATAATGGAGTCTTGGAACCTGCTGTACACATTCTAAGTTTAATTTCTTTAATGCACAGGTTAAGCACAAAAGGAAGCTAAGAGCTTTCACTGAATAAGTCACAACTTGCTTCCAAGCTTCCCATGTGCAAAGAATTACGAACCCAGGACATTAGGTCCATGCTTCTTTTGGCTGTTGCAGTTAGAAATGTTCCACTGTGGATAACAAGCCAAAGTTATGACTAACACATTTTTTTCATTTATTGGTATTGGCACAAATTATACAAGCTAAATTTTTTTTCTGCAGAGTGTTTTTTTTTGCTTTAAATATTTTCTGAAAGTTGTTTTTTCCCCTCCCTGTAAAGGCCACACATTCTCCTGTTGCCAGAAGGGAGTCACTGTCTGGGCCAGAGAGAGAGCCACAAGAGAAGTTACTCAGAATTTTGATTTTCTTCCTTTCCTGAAGCTGTTAGCTCTGATTATATGATCAAATTATAGTGCCTGATAACCAGAGGAATTACTTCTTCATATCACAATCATGGGGAACAGATTATATTCTTTGCCGGCCAGCTACCAAATTAAAAGATTTGATAACTAATCCTTCACAATCATTGAGTGATTTGAATAGTTGGGAAGGCAGAGAAACCTGTAAAGTTCAACAGCTAATATTGAAGACTATCATATTTGACCAAAAGATACCAAACATCACTCTGTTGAGTTGCATAGTTATGTGCAGTTCCATGTGCTCCAAAGTTACCACATCCCTCCACTATGATGCCTCACTAGTTTGCAATATTAATGCTGCTGTTGGCAAGCTGGTGAATGCCTTTACTCACTCCAAAACACAGACAAAATAACTATAAATGAAAGTGAACATAAAAGTAAAATAGCCAAGAGAATACTTCAGCAAAAAGTGATCAACCCAAGTTTGGGATTTGGAAATTCTTGTCAGTTTTTCTTTCCCTGATAATTAGCTTTGGTTTTTGTTTTGATATGTTCAGTTCAATCGACGAAAACAGCTTCTTTGATCTCTGCATGCCACTCTTCCATTTTATGACTGGCTAGCAGTAGCAGAGAGGTGCCTCACAGTTCTCATCTCTTTCACTTAAGATAGAATGCCCCATTCTCACTGCTCCAGCTGCTGCCCCAAAGAATGAAGAAGCTTACTGACAATTGCAATGACCAGGTTTATATGGCAGCCTAAACACTCAAATCCAAGACTGGCATTTCCTGGCGTCATGCTAACGTGCAGTTGGTTGACTCAATTTTTGGCAAAAAGGGTTTACTGAGTTTATTTGAATTCTCTTTTTAACCCCCTTTTTTTTTGCTGTGCTATCTTTTGCTCATCAATTACTCAGTGCTTTGAAAACCAATACATAGAAATTATGCAAATTTAGGTAAAATGGGGCTACATAGAAATCAGAAATGGATTGGCCAAATGACCCAAGTTTATTAACACTCTAATGCATCTTATCATACCACTATCTTTGTTTAATTCTCAAGCAATAAGAAACGATAATATTGGAATCCACAACATGAAATGGCTTAAAGTGGATTTTGTAACAACTAGTGATCACCTCCTGCAAATGCAAACTGATTACTACAAGTGTTAATGAATCTGACACAGGAAAGAAAGCTATATGATTATACCTCCCACTAAACATTGCAATTTCAATAAGAACATTTTTACCTAGAATTGAGGCAGCATCTAACAATGTAAGGACACAGGGAAAGGGTATTGATATGACATTATGATAGATACTGCAGTTGAGAATAGATGGTTTCATTTGAAAAGCTAGCATCAGCGTAAGCACAAGAGACTGAACTGCCTCCAGTTTGCTGTAAGTCATGTGACTTATGGCCACAAAGTGTGAAAGTTAGTGCTGCTACAAAATGTACTAACATCTGTTGATGCAGCTTTGACTGATTTGTTTGGTTCCACAACAACTTTAATTCCAGTCACATACATGAAGCACACAAGCTAGCTGTGAATAATGTATACATAACCTGCATTCTCAAGTTTTCACCGTGGCAACAACATACGTTCTAAAATTGTTCTGGTACCAAGTCTGTTTGTAATTTTATCAGGCTACCATCCTGGTTAGCATGTCCTCTTGTGACAAGAACTTCGATTGAACATTGCAAACATGGTCCAACGCACAGCTTAACCTGACCTCAACGCAAAATTTTGAAACAAAAATGTGAATGTCATATGTAATAATCTGCATCACACTGGAATTTGGTAAAACACTGGCAATGACTAACATTTATAAAAGAAAGTTGATGATCATCAATACAATTTGATGAAGGACAGCACATTTGGCAAAACAAGGGAAGGGGCACAAACTGATTAGTAGCATGCTCCAGCACTAATACACAGTCCTGGGGCTTGCTCCCATATACAGGATACTTCTTCTAAAGTGCTTCCAGCAAACATTTGTAAAAACAAGGTAGAATAAGCATACTTCCAATTTCTATTATGGTTATGGACCAGTGTTTGTTTTTAATTGAAAACCAATGACTTCTGTAAGTTTCAAATTCAAGTCGAGCAATAAATTCAAAACTGTATAAGCAGCAATGAAGCATCATAGCAATTCTAAATGTGGTGTCATTCATAGAGTCATAGAGCAATACAGCACATATGAAGGTCCTTCAGCCCAACCAGTTCATGCTGACCACGGTGCCCAACCAGCTGGTCCCAATTTCCCACATTGAACCCATATCCCTCTAAGCCCTGCCCCTCCATGTACCCATCCAAGTACTTCTTAAATGATTTGAAAAAAATTGTTTTTGAAAAAAAATCCTCCCCACTCGATTTCTACAAAATGGCTACAATTAGTCAAGTCAATTGGCACAACTCATAGAAGGAGCCAAAGGGCACAGCTAATTATAGTTTATAAATTATAATACTTTGCATCACAAAAATTGTAACACTGCATAGTAAGCTCCTACATTCCTAAAGTTACTGCAACACAATACTAACATACCATTATAACTTGTCACATACAATAATGTGACATCACAATAGACAACAGAATTAAAACAGAAAATGCTGAAAACAGCATCGCTGCAATTATCTCCTCCTTTGGATTCTTGCGGAACAAAATAGTTGTGAACATTATAAATGTTAATAGTCCTCAACAGACATTTCCTTAAAGACTCAAATAAACAAACTTCTTGCAAGTTTCTGACCTGGTGTACTGATTCTTCTGCATATCAAGTGTTTGTTTTTTCTCTATCTGTTGCATGTATGCAAATTTGCTGATTTTTCAAAGTGAAATTGTGATTAAATTAAAACTATCAATGCTTATTTCTGTAAAACTTTCTGCAACAATGCTAAATTAGCTTTGAACTTGATTTATACATTGGAAGATGCATTTGGACAAAATTGTTTTGCTGGATATGTAAATTAGGTTTTGTGATGGAACATAAATTACACAAAGGTCCAATCAGAATTTCACACAATGGTGTAAGGTTTAAAAAATGTTAGGGAGCAAGGACAAAACATTTATTACCTCAGTTCCTACCATTGAGAAGTAATGAGTCTGTGAATAATAATCATATTATTCTTTTATGGATTAGGCCAGTGGTGCACAACTTCTGTTCCACAGGACGCTTAAGAGTGGCTAGCTACCCAAGCTTGCTGCTCCTTTACCTGCACTTACCTAAACTGGCAAGTGTCTTCCCATTTTAAATAGAAACGCCCACAAAAATGCTTTGACAGCTTCTTAAACCCAGTCTTCCCAGCTGCCAAAAAACTAAATGAATATGGATGTCTCCAATGTTCACAAACATTTAAAAATAATAAAAAAATACTTTAAACAATTAAATGCATTTAACTTAATAACAAAACTTAAATACATAAATGTACCCAAATATATCTCTCTCTCTTAAAGCCATTGCTCCCCATTCACATGAATGGAATTGATTAACATGATGGCAGATATTCTAGCATAATTACTGAGAAACTGCAGTTAGCTAGCTCTTTGCTCCAGGGATCAATCAGTAGTCCAATTTTGGATCAAAATCCTTTGATGCCATTGTTTAGGACATTCATGTTCACTTGAGTGACTCTTCCCCCACAAAATAATGTGCACTGCTTCTGTAGTCAAAACCTGTACCAAATTAACCCAGAGGGTGTTGACAGCTGTTCTGCCCCTACACGCAAGTGTGTGTTCATCAGTGTGTTCTCCACTGACAAAATAGGAAGGAGGGTGGGGAAAGAAGAGGAAATGGAATTGAGAGAGAGGATAGAGCAGACAGTCTGACATGATATTACAGCTGGTGTAAATGTCATCTCTCTGTAACCAGACCCTGAAATAAATCACCTGCTTCTATAAATTTAGGGACCTTGAAATCAGGATAGGCTGACACACAGCAGGATGTAGAGTGTAGGTTACAGATATCTCATGAAAAGGTACGCAAGATCATGCCTCATCAGCAATCCAAATACTGAACACACAAGACCCAGTTAAATATTATCCCGAAGACCAGTCTGAAGATTTCTGCCTTAAACAGTCACTTGTTTTTAACAGTTTCTTGTTTCAAACAGGCACTATCTTTTAACATAAGGGCTGGAACACTAAGTTTCAATTAATCAATCTTTTCTGGCCTAGGTATAAAAGAACTCATGTAGCAAACTAAAATAACAAACAATCCTGATTGTTTGAATAACTGGACAGTAACTATTTCCTGTTCTAACCACAACCCAAAGTAAAAAGCAAATCATATTCACTTTTAAAACTGATGCAATATTGAAATCTGAAGAATGCAAATATCTAACAAAAAGATAATAGATTACAGAACTGAATGCAGTGCTGACAAACACCCTTCAGGTAGATTATTGCATAGTTATGAACAGAATTTGAGTATGAAATTTAACATAGGTGGATTAAAGATGACAGAAAAAAGACTCTTGGAAGTAGTTGTCCATTCCCTAAATGTTCAAACTTAAAGTTATGTGGCTGGAGCTTAAAAAATATTTTCAGCTTCAGACTATTAATTTTAAAATTACAGCCACTGTAACCGGGCTGGAGAAAGTCAGTAAAAGCCATTGTTTTCCCAAATAGTTTTATTTTTAAAAGCACTTTTACAATCCACAGCTCTCATTGCTTCTACTCTATTCCCAGAGTGATGATGCTGCACAGCCAGCTACAACTCAAAACTTAATATTGTCCATCAAAGTCAATAGTAACAAAGGTCCATGCTATCATTCTTTACTAGTCTTACTAGTTTTAGCTTAGCTTTCCAGAAACTATGTAGCAATCAGGCTTCAGGAATCCAATAGGATTAATATAAAAACACCTCTAATGTAACCGCCATCTTAGTCCAAATCAGTGTTTAGTAAAATGCCCTGGTCTATTTTCTGTAATATTTGAAGTGCTGGCAGATTTAGTCACCAAGAATAATAAGAGCAAAATAGTGATTGTTCAAAAATCCTAAAACAGCCAATAGGACTGCTCATGATAGTTTTGGATTTGGTTTCAAGCACACAACGAAATGTCATCTAGAGCAGAGTTTTCCTTCCGCATGTACAGCAAATTTGTCTACAACTTAGCCAATGTCAGAAAGTCTCATTGAATTTCAAATACTGTATCCAGGACAAATGCTTAAGCACTGCTAAGCCCAAAATTCTTGTTAAAGTTAGCATCCAACAATATGATGTAGGCTTACAAATCCAAAGAATGGAAGTTATGGATCAATGAATTAAAAAAGGATACAAATAAATTATAACTAGACAATAAATATGTATTGATGAATATTTATGGTATTGAGAGTACTAATTAAGGAGCATTCACAAAATGATAAATTCAACTAACTGATTTTTTTTCCCAATTTTACAGTTTATTTTTAAACTGGGATGTCTATATGTCTAATATACTGAAGAGTGGGATCTGGCATTCAGAACCAAGCAAAACAAAAGCCAATTACCTTAATATTTTCCCTTATAATACTTTCATTTTGCATGCAATACTTCAACTTTAAGTGTATTATCATAGGCATATATACCCAGGGTATAAATGCCATGAAGGTTAGCTTTTTGCAGCAACATTACAAACATGATAAACATAAGTCAACATAGACTTAAATTAACATAAATTATCCATAACTTACACGGCAAAATAAACTAAAATAAACAATGAAATTAGTGCAGGTTGAGAGAAAAAAAATATAGTGCCAGGTGGTGTTAGGGTTTCTCAGGTCAGTTCGAGAACCTGCTGGCAGTGGGAAGAAGCTGTTGTTGAACCATGAGGTGTGGGTCTTTAGGCTCCTGTACCTCCTGCCTATAGCAGCATCAAGAAGAGGGCATGGCCCAGATGGTGGGGGTTCTTAATAATGGATGTCTCTTTCCTGAGACGACATCTCCTGCAGATGTCCTCAATGGTGGGGAGAGCTGTACCAGTGATGGAATTGGCTGAGTCCACCACCAAATATGAAGTTTTACACAATAGGCTTTACATAAACTGGGGTTTCTGGACTTAGAAGAGAGAATTAAAAGGATCTTAGCAAATCCAGAAGAACACCAGAAAACTGCTGCAATATTTTAATATTTTATTTTGTTTACTCTGTTAGAACACTGGTAATTTTTGCATTGTCTTCACCCCCCCCCACCCCAAAACAGCTGCTACTGAAGTTAAAAAAGTCTCCAAGAATCCCTGCAGAAACCTCAGATTAAAAACTTAGTTGCAAGATAGCATGCTTTTTTCTAAAAAAAAGAGCTGATAATTTTTCAGAAGGCAGAACATGTGGAACACGTCAGTTATACATAAAGTCATGATGTACAAATGTCAAAAAAATAATTTTACCTACAAAACTAAAAATGGTGGGCCGAAGGGCCTGTTTTGTGCTATATGGTTCTATGGTTAAACCATGTCTGCGCTTTCTTTTGTGCAATTTTTACTGAAAAGAACTCAACTGCTTCCCCAAAAGTTAACTGCTTGGTGGCTGGACTGAGCTGCCTTCCTGACCCTGATTGCCAATAACAATTAACATGTAAAAGAGGAAGAAAGGAAGAAAAGATTGCCATCATCTCTTAAATCAAACTGCAGGAACACATATGTAAAAGTTACACATATGTAAATTGTATGCAAAAGAATTTAATTCTTTTTGAATATTCACTCAAACCCAGCAAGTATCTGGCTTGGGATCAATTCCGTCAGTAGAGCTCTTTCAGATTGAAAATCAACATTACCTACAAAAAATAAAATCAATAGATTTTTGCAAGACAAAGGCATCAAAGGATATGGAGCTACGTCAGGTAAGTGGAGTTTAGGGCCACGATCAATCTGTATGATACAGTTGGTTCAAGTGCCTACTATTATTCTCAAGGGAGATTGATATCACTTCAGAAACATTTAGCCTTCTTTTGTTTCTATAACTTCATGATTCCAAACAGATGAAGAAAATGAGAAGCACATTCCTTTAATGGTGGTTTGGTATAGCCAAAAATCACAAAATGTTAGATCATTGCAAGCAATACCAAATACAATCAAGCATTAACAAAGAAAATTTGCCCTCAACTCCAAACAAAACACTTCCCTCTTCCCACAAATTTGCACAAAGGTCCCAGGAAGGAGCTGTCTCCCCTCTGGAACAAGAAAAGCAGCAAGACCCCATTCAGATTTTAGTAACCCTGGTGAAACTCATTCACTCTTAGTTCCTGCAGTTTGATTTAAGAGATGACGGCAATCTTTTCTTCCTTTCCTCCTCTTTTACGTGTTAATTGTTATTGGCAATCAGGGTCAGGAAGGCAGCTCAGTCCAGCCACCAAGTTCCAAAATAAGCCTCTTTCTGAAATACAAAGTTAAAAAAAACTCTGTATTCAACTGTGGTCTTTGTGCAACTTCACAGAAAATGTATCTCCAAATTCCTTACAAAATAAGAACAATGCACATTGCCATGTTTTTATCTTTCAGCAACCAATCATTTTTGAAGTGACAGTTACAGTCCTGACCTCAAAACTTCACACACTTACTTTCCTCTGCAAATATCACATCAGAAAACAGAAAGGTGTTCGAACAAATGAGTTTAGTCTAATTCATTTTGAATAACAATAAATGCCTGAACTGGTTCGATTACATTTTAAGAGTCTACATCATCAAACCCACAATCTGTGCAGCACATATTTCAGGAAACAAGCTGCAGATGTATAATAATTCAGCTGGACAATTACAGAATATCGGTCATATTCAAGAGGACTAAATTCTACCCCAAAGTACACCTCCTGCTCAAAAAGTTGCCTTGCCTGGAAAACTGAGTGCCTTTGTAGAGCTGTAACATAGCACAATGCCTCCAGACCTGCCTTTGGTCACAGCATGAATCTTGTGATAACATTTAAGCAATTTCCTGAATCTACATCTGGTTCCAATAAAGTTAACCCCTTACATGAGATGTCACCTATACTAATATCTTTCATGTCTTACATGAAATTTCATATAATGTCGTTCATATAAACACACAAT
This sequence comes from Pristis pectinata, assembly GCF_009764475.1. Lineage (NCBI taxonomy): Eukaryota > Metazoa > Chordata > Chondrichthyes > Rhinopristiformes > Pristidae > Pristis > Pristis pectinata. Next base: position 93,599,063 of record NC_067410.1, read on the forward strand.
ATTTACTTTTTAAAAAAGTCACATCTTAAACTGCAGGATTTAGCATCATATACCAATGAGTGCAGAAACGCATAGTTTAAAAAATTAAAATTAGACAGCAAATGTATTTAAATTAGAAATAAAATAAAAAGTTTAAAGTTGAAATTACCATGTCTGAGTTATTCCAAACCAGCTTTATATACATATCTGCAAGTGCGCTTAGTATTCTCCATTTTATATTTCATAAAAATCTAAAGCTTATGACTCCTTTTATAGATTCTTTATACTGCTTATCTTGTAGTGATGCCGTGAATGGGAAATGATATCAATGTTGATTATCTACAGAAGTAATTCTAATCCTATTCCAAATCACTCCTTGTAGAAAGTTTTTACTTACAGGATCAAAGATCAAAAGATGACCATTAACTTTAGATACTGAATCACTGAATGGTTATGGCATGGAAGCAGACCATTTGGCCTATCAAGTCTCTACTGGCACTATGAAAGGGCAATTCAGTTTGTCCCACTCCTTCACCCTCTCCTCTTAGTCCTGCAGATTCTTTCCTTTCAGGTACTTGTCCAGTTCCCTTTTAAATGCTGCTATAGAATCTGCCTCCATGACTATCCCTAGCAGTGTATTCCAGAATCTAAACATTCACTGTAAAAACAAAACTTTTGGTACTCATCAATTACCTTCAAATGATGTTCCATAGTTCTTGACCTCTGCCATTTACTCTCTATCTACTCTTTTTCTACTGTTCATGATCTTAAATACCTCTATCGGATCTCCTCAGAGTCTCCTCTGTTCTAAGAGAATAATCCCAGCTTCTCCAATCTACCCACATAACTAAAGATCTTCATCACTGGAATCATTTTAGTAAATCTCTCCTATAGCCTTTCTAAAAGCCTTTACATCTTTCTTACAGTGTGGTGGCTTGACAAGATATGGCAAAACCATTGCTTTATAAAATTTCATCAGAATTTTCTTGCTCTTGTACTCAGTCTTCACTTATAAAAGTGTAGAATTTCATATGTTTTTGTAGCTATTTTCTCAACCTGCTTTGGTATGTTGACATATGCATACATATTATACCTGTGGATCTCTAATCTTGCACCGCTTAAATTATGCCCCCTAATTTACACTGCCTCTTCTCATTCATCCTACCAAAAATAATACTTCCCACTTCTTAGCATTAAATGTTACTTGCCACCTATCTGCCCTCAAAATCTATTACTATCCTCACAGTTCATTGCACCTCCAAGCGTCATCTTCCAATTTGGATATGGTGTACTGTAAGCCCAAGCTGAAGAAAAGCAGGGGCACTGTTATCAACCCCTGGGGAACTCTAGGGTAGATTTCCATCCAGAATGAAAAATAGCTTTTTATTGCTACTGTTTCCTTTTATTTGGCCAAGTTTCCATTCATGCAGCTACAGCCTCTTATTTCATGGCCTACAATATTGATGACAAGCCTATCATGTGTCATCTTATCAAACAACTTTGGGAAGTCCACATCTACCTCAAAAAACTCCATTTAGTTAGACTCAAGTTTGTCCTTAACAAATCTATCCTGTCTATTTCCAATCAATCAATACTAGTCCAAATGACTACTATTTCTGTCCCTGATTATTGTTTAATGAATTTGCCCCACCACCAACAGTTACTTACAGGTCCATAATTACTGGGTTTATACCTACACCCTTTTGTTTTTGAACACTTGTCAAAGTTTTACAATTTGCCAGTCCTTGGGCCTCATCCTGGATTCTATAGATGTTTGGAAGATTCTGGCCAGGGCCTCTGCAATTGCCTCTCTTACCTCAATAACCTTAGATGCATCCCATCCAGACCAGGCGAGATGATTTAGCTAGCCTTTCTTGTACCACTCTTTATCAATTTTTAATCGACTTTCAACTACACCTTTCTGTGCTGATACTTCAGTAGCAGCACCTGATGTCTTTGGCAAGGAAGCATTTCAGCCAAGCTTTCTGCCTGCATTAAGCAGATTTCCATTTGGCCTCCTTCTCTACAACTCTTTCCTAATCACATGCTTGTGGAATAACTTTAAATTCCCTTTTATGTTTGCTGCTAATTTTTTTTCATGTTCTTTCTTTGTCTTCCTTATTTCCTCCCCTCTGAACTTTTATAATCAGCTAGTGCTAACATTTATGTTTGCCATATGCTCTTTCTTTAATTATGCATGGAGTTCTGGCTTTTATTTCCCTATCCTTATCTCTCACAGGTGTATGCCTACATTGTAGCTGAAACATTTCGACTTTTAACTACAACTCTCCCTGCCAAGCTTTGATTCCAATTTACCAAGGCCAAAGTTGTTCTCATCCCTTTTCCAACTGACAACTTTCACCTTGCAATGCTCTATGTTATTTGCCATGCAATTCTAAACCTCATGGAATTATAGTGACTTAGATGTTCTTCCACTGATATTTGCTCCACCTGTCCTGGTTCATTTTATAGAGTCATAGGATAATACAGCATGGAAATGGGCCCTTCGGCCCAACTCATCCATGCCAACCAAGGTGCAGACCTAAGCTAATCCCATTTGCTGGCGTTTGGCCCACATCCCTCCAAACCTTTCCTATCCATTTACTTATCCAGATATCTTTTAAATGTCATTATTGTACCCGCCTCAACTACTTTCTCTGGCAGCTTATTCCCTACCTGCACCACCCTCTGCATCAAGAGGCTGCCCCTCAGGTCCCTTTTAAATCTTACCCTTCTTACCTTAAACCTATGCCCTCTAGTTTTTGGTTCCCTTTCCCTGGGTAAAGGACTGTGTGCATTCACCCTATCTATTCCCCCCATGATCTTACACATCTCTATAAGGTCACCTTTCAGTCTCCTACGTTCCAAGGAATAAATCCGAGTCTGCCCAACCTCTCACTATAAGATTTCTTTATTAGTAACATGTACATCGAAACACACAGTGAAATGCATCTTTTGTGTAGAGTGTTCTGGGGGCAGCCCACAAGTGTTGCCATGCTTCCGGCGCCAACACAGCATGCCACAACTTCCTAACCTGTACATCTTTGGAATGTGCAAGGAGCCAGAGCACCCGGAGGAAACCCACACAGACACGGGGAGAACGTACAAATTCCTTACAGACAGCGGCCGGAATTGAACCCAGGTTGCTGGCGCTGTAATAGCATTACACTAACCACTACACTCTATGCCATCGAGTCCTGGCAACATGCTTGTAAATCTTCTCTGCAGTCTTTCCAACCTAACAATGTGATCAAAACTCCAAGTGCGGCCTCACCAACATCTTGTACAACATTTTCTAGAACCAAGTCCAGCAATATAGACTTCCTCACTGGAGAAGAAACAAAATAATTAAGGAAGTTCTCTTTACACTTCAGGTACTCCTCCCACTCAACACCTCTTATGTAATTGCTATCCCAGTCCATACCTGTAGTGTTGAAATGCTACATTGTCATAATGATGGATTTTTCACATCCCTGTACACTCCCTGCAAATTTTCTCCTCAATATCCTTTACGTTAGTCATCAACCTCTTGAATATTCCCAACAGTAGAATTGCTCGTTTATTGAATCTAAATAGACAGATGCCATCCTCCCAGGACATAAGCACTCCCCAGCACTGCAATGCTCTCCCAAATCAATACTGACATACATCCTCCTTTCTTCTTTTTCCTACCTTTCTTCAGCATCTTTCAAACTGGAATATTCCCTGGCCCTGACTGCCTCATTTTCACCATGGACATCCAGTCACTGTACACTTCTATCCCCCATCAGTAAGGCCTCAAGGCTCTCTGCTTCTTTCTTGAAATAACAGACCCAACCACCACCATCCTTCTCCATGTGGCAGAACCGGTACTTACCCTTAACACCTTCTCTTTCGGCTCTTCCCACTTTCTCCAGACCAAAGGTATAACCGTGGACACTCGCATGGGCCCCAGCTATGCCTGCCTTTTTCACTGGCTACGTGGAACAATCCATGTTCCAAACCTACACCGGTAACGCTCCCCAGCTCTTTCTCTGCTACATTGATGTCTGCATTGCTGTGCTTCCTGCACCCATGGAGCTCGTTAATTTCATCAACTTCACCATCATCTTCCATCCCACCCTCAAATTCACTTGGCCCATCTCCGACACCTCTCTCCCCTTTCTTGATCTCTCTGTCTTCATCTCCAGAGACAATTATCTATCGACATCTTTTACAAACCCATTGATTCCCACAGTTACCTTGACTACACCTTTTCCCACCTTGTCACTTACAAGGATGCTCTTCCCTTCTCTCAGTTCCTCCGTCTCCGTCGCATCTGTTCTCATGATGAAGCTTTTCATTCCAGGACATCCGAGATGTCCTGGGGAAACTCCATTTTCTGACAAAAGAGGACATCCGAGATGTCCTCTTTTGTCAGAAAATGGAGTTTCCCCTCCACTGCTATCAATGCAGCCCTCACCTGTAGTTCCTCCACTTCCTGCACATCTGCCCTCACCCATACCCCCCTGACATAACAGGGACAAGGTTTCCCTTGACATCACCTACCACCTCACGAGCCTCCTCATCCAACATACAGTATCATTCTTTGCAACTTCCGCCATCTCCAGCAGGATCCCACCACCAAGCACATCTTCCCCTCCCCTTCCCGCAGGGACTGCTCTCTCGACGACTCCCCTGTCCGCTCATCCGTCCTCACCGATCCCCCTTCAGGCAATGATCCCTGCAATTGTCCCAAGTGTTACACCTGCCCCTACACCTCCTCCCTCACCACCATTCAAGGCCCCAAACAGTCCTTCCAGGTGAGGCAGTCTTTAACATGTGAATCCATTGGTGTGAGTTATTGCATCCAGTGCTCCCTCCTCTACATCGGTGACACCCAACGCAGATTGGGGGATCACTTCGCTGAGCACCTTCGCTCCATCCGCCGTAACAGCCTGGGTCTCCTGGTGGCCAGTCATTTTAATTCCATTTCCCACTCCCACACTGACATGTCTGTCCATGGCCTCCTCTACTGCCAAACTGAGGTTAGGCGCAGATTAGAGGAACAACACCTCATGTTCCACCTTGGTAGTCTCCAACCTGATGGCATTAACATTGATTTCTCTAACTTACAGTAACCACTCTCCTCGGTCTCCCCTCTGTTTTTTCTCATCCTTCTGGCTCCATTACTTCTTCTCCTTCCCCTCCCTCACGACCTGCCCATTACCCACACCTTCCTCCCGCTGGCTCCCCACCTCCTTCCCTTCATTCCATGGTCCATCTTCTTCAGCCCTTTGCCTTGTCCATCTATCACCTCCCAGCTTCTCACATCATTCCCACTCCTCCCCACCTACCCATCTTGCCTCCCTCACCTGGATTCACTATCACCTGCCAGCACATGCTCCTCCCCCTCCCCTTTTATTCTGGCTTCTGCTCTCTTTCTGTCCAGTCCTGATGAGGGGTCTTAGCCCGAAATATCGACTGTTCATTTCCCTCCATGGATGCTGCCTGACCAGGTGAGTTCCTTCAGCATTTTTTCTGTGTTGCTCCAGATTTCCAGCATCTGCAGTCTCTCGTGTCTACATTTAGAACCTAATCCTGCCAATTTAAGGGAGGTGGGGTAAGGTGGCGTAAGGTAAGGGAGGTAGAGTAGTGCTTTTAATTAAGGATGAGATCAGGGTGATAATGAGAGACAATATAAGATCTAGGGAGCAGAATGCTGAGTCCATCTGGGTAGAGATTAGGAACAGTAAAGGGAAAAAAAAAATCACTGGTGGTAGTTGTCTATAGGCCACTGAATAATAACATTACAGTGGTGCAGGCAATAAACCAAGAAATATTTGATGCATGTAATACTGGAACGGCAGTTGTCATGGGGGACATTAATTTGCACATAGATAGGGCGAATCAAGTTGGTCCAGGCAGTCTTGAGGAGGACTTCATAGAATGCATCCGCGATAGCTTTCTTGAACAGCATGTTACTGAACCTACAAGGGAAAATGCTATTTTAGATCTGGTCCTGTGCAATGAGACAGGTAAAATTAACAATCTTGTAGTTAGGGATCCTTTTGGAAAGAGTGATCATAGTAGGATTGAATTTCTCATACAAATGGAGGGTGCAATAGTTCAATCTAAAACCAGTGTATTCTGCCTAAACAAGGGGTACTACAACGGGATGAGGGAGGAGTTGGCTAGCGTAGACTGGAAACATAGACTATATGGTGGGACAGTTGAGGAACAGTGGAAGACTTACAAAGAGATTTTTCATGGTGCTCAACAAAAGTATATTCCAGTTAAAAGCAGGGACAGTAAGGGTGAGGAGAGCCAGCCTTGGATAATTAAGGAAATAAAAGAAGGCATCAAGCTGAAAGCTCATGCATACAAAGTCGCCAAGAGTGGTGGGAAACTGGAAGATTGGGAAACTTTAAAAAGCAACAAAGAACCACTAAGCAAGCAATAAGGGAAGATAGATTGAAAGTAAACTAGCACTAAATACAAAAACAGATAGTAAAACTTTTTATAATTATATAAAGTAGAAAAGGGTGGCTAACGTGAACGTATGTCCCTTGGAAGATGAGAAGGGGGAATTAACACTGGGTAATCTGGAAACAGCCAAGGCCTTGAACAACTATTTTGTGTCGGTCTTCATGGTATAGGACACATCTAACATGCCAAAGAGAGATGTTACAGATGCGATGGGAGGTGACCTCGATACAATCGGTGTTACTAAAGAGGTAGTGATGAGCAAAATAGTAGGCCTAAGGGTCCCAGGGTACTGAAAGAAATGGCAGAAGTTATATTAGAGGCATTTGTGATAATTTACCAAAATCCTCTGGCCTCTAGGCAGGTCCAGGCAGATTGGAAGACAGCAAATATCATGCCACTGTTTAAAAAGGGATGTAAGCAAAAGGCAGTTAGTTTAACATCTGTAGTCGGGAAAATGCTTGAAGCTATCGTTAAAGAACAAATAGTGAGACATCTGGATAGAAGTGGTTCCATCAGGCAGACACAGCATGGATTCAGGAAGGGCCAGTCCTGTTTGACAAACTAACTGGAGTTCTTTGAGGATATAATGAGCACAGTGGATAGAGGGGAACAGGTGGATGTTGTATACTTGGATTTCCAGAAGGTGTTCAGTAAGGTGCCACATAAAAGACTTATCCATAAGATAAGGATGCATGGAGTAGGAGGTAATGTATTAGCATGGATAGAGGATTGGTTAACCAATAGAAGGCAGAGAGTTGGGATAAATGGGTGTTTCTCTAGGTGGCAATCAGTGGTGAGAGGGGTGCTGCAGGGGTCTGTGCTGGGCCCGCAACTGTTCATGATATACATTAACAATTTGGAAGAGTGTAGAATATCTAAAATGAGTGCAAAAGCAAACTGTACAGAGGATGCAAAGGGTCTACAGAGGGATATAGATAGGTTAAGTGAGTGGGCAAGGGTCTGGCAGATGGAGTACTATGTTGGAAGGAAAAATAGAATATCAGATTATTATTTAAATGGTGAAAGATTACAGCATGCTGTTGTGCAGAGGGACTTGGGAGTGCTTGTGCATGAATGGCAAAAGGGTGGTTTGCAGGTACAACTGGTTATCAAGAAGGCAAATGGAATACAGATAGTAAAACTTTTTATAATTATATAAAGTAGAAAAGGGTGGCTAACGTGAACGTATGTCCCTTGGAAGATGAGAAGGGGGAATTAACACTGGGTAATCTTGCTAGAGAGATTGAATTTAAGAGCAAGGAGGTAAAGCTGCAACTGTACAGAATACTGGTGAAGCCACACCTGGAATACTGCATGCAAGTTCTGGTCTCCTTACTTGAGGACGGATATACTGGCTTTGGAGGCGGTGCAAAGGAGGTTCACTGAGTTGATTCTGGAGATGAGGGGGTTAAGCCTATGAGGAAAGATTGAGTCACCAGGGACTATACTCGGTGGAATTCAGAAGAACGAGAGGGGATCTTATAGAATCATTATAGATCTTATAATGAATTATAAGTTAGAAATTATAGATTTTAAAATTAGAAATTATAGATCTTATTGAAACATATAACATTACGAAAGGGATAGTTAAGAAAGAGGCAGAAAGATTGTTTCCACTGGTAGGTGAACTGGGGGAGGTGCCTCAAGATTCAGGTAAATAGATTTAGGATGGAGATGAGGAGGAACTGCTTTTCCCGGAGTGGTGAATCTATGGAATTCTCTGCCCAGGGAAGCAGTAGAGGCTACATCATTAAACATAGTTAAGACACAGTTAGATAGATTTTTGCATAGTAAGGGAATTAAGGGTTATGGGGAAAAGGCAGGTAAGTGGATCTGAATCCACGGCCAGATCAGCCATGATCTTATTGAATGGCGGAGAAGGCTTAGCGGGCCAGATGGCCAACTCCTGCTCCTATTTCTTATGTTCTTATTTTTTGGCCAGGTTTCTGTTTTTGCAACATCATTATTCCGAGTGGTTAATTGTGCCTGCAGCCCAGTTTTGTTTAATACACTTCCTGTGTTTTCATACAAGCAATATAAACCTACTTTAAACATACCTTGAATTCCCTCTTGATCTAGTTTGGCCAATAAACTTAATTTCTTGTTCTGTGTAATTTTACCTCTCCTAAGCTTTTCTACACCTTATTTGTCTTTTCAGTACCACCTTCCACAATGCCCACCACCCTGCCCTAGGAATATTAGTGAACCTTTGTACAAGGACACTGGTCCCAGTTCTGTTGAGAATGCAATCCATTTGTCCTGTACAGGTCCCACCTCCCCCAGAAATGGCCCCAAGGTTCCAGAAATCTGAAGCCTTCCCTCCTATACCATCAGCTCAGCCACACATTTATCTGAAGTAGCCGATATTCTTGTGGAAATGTCCTACAGACAGCAATGGCATAGCATTTTAACTGTTGGTTGAGGTAATGTTGGCTAAGACACCTGAATAACCTTGCTTACGTAATGTCATTAAACAGTTCACGCTCATTTGAGGGGAGATGGGGTCTTAGTTTAACATTTCACCTGAAAGATGTCACTTCTGACACAAGCACTCCCTCAGTAATGTACAGCCAAGATTGTGTGTGTGAGGTGTCTAAAATTAGAGGACAAATGTTAGGGTAAGGGGTAAGAGGTTTAAAGATCATCCAGAGGGTGGCTGGAATCTAATATGCACTGCCTTAATGGGCGGTGAAAGCAGGTATTCTCACAACATGCAAGTAGTATCTAGATGAGCATTTGTATTACTAACACATAGAAGGATATGCACCAAGTGCTAGTAAATGGGATTAATAAGATAGGCACTTGATGACCAACATGGACACGATGGGCCAAGGATCCTTTACGTTGTATGGCTCTATCTGGATAGCACTCAGAGATGAGAGCTGTCACATTAGGAATAAATGTCAGGCAGCCCATATCTGAAACTACTTCTAGTAGGGTATTGTATTGTCCTTTTGACTAATGCAACAAGTGTGGTGGGTGGAATCCTTTCAACCATTTGAAGATTATTGGAACCACAATGCAATCCTGCCAACAAAAGCACAGCATTTCCTAACAATTTTAAATTGTAGACCTTCAACGTGCATGAAAAAGATCTTCGTGAAAGGTACAGTTTAGCTACAAAGTCAATCTTTCTTTCTCTCATGAAAATTCCCTACAATGACTTGATACAACTGCATTATTCGTAGCAAATAATGATGTTTCTGGGAAAATGAAGTCAAAAGTCATACAAACAGGAAGTGGGAGTACCCAATTCACAAAATGATTACAATTCAGCCCGTGTGAGAGCACAGAACAATATCTTACAGACCATTATGCTGAAAACTACAAATCACAAAAGAAAACAACTACAAATCACACATCACTTATTCATTGAGGTTTAGGGATTTCAGCAATGACCACTACTGATGCTTCATGACCATCAACAGTGAATTTCATTTCTGTTGTACGTAAAACAATTTGTTCCCCCCAAATGTTTACTCATTCTGAGACTGGAAAAAAAAGACTAAAATCTCATAAAATGTGTCTGAAGATGTGAGTTTAACAGAAAATGATTCATTTGGCAAGGACAGAAAGTAGTAACCCCTTACCTTAAACCTTTGCCCTCTAGTTTAGAATGATTTCCGTTAAGAATCACATATTGATCAAAACCCAATGTTTAAAGGCCTGCTCACTGGTTGACAGACATATATAAGTAAATCGTTTGCAGAATAATGTAATGATTTGTGCAGAATTGTAATGCAGAGTGTGAGGCATTAATTAGCATTAAAAATTCCAGCTGTAGGCAAAACAAATGGAAGTAAAACCCACCAGAAAGCAAAAGCCATGCTCCTTCCCATTACTATTTACATGTAGCAGTTGGAAAACAAAGACCAAACAAATTTGAGGGGGTTAGAGGGAGAGTGAAGGGGGCTGATGGGTAAAGGATGATGTCGGGGCAAGTTAAGCTAATTGCAGAGAGGCAGTGGTAATACTTGCAACTCATTTTCTTTTTATGCAATATCTGCTACCATTCAACCAATTTACATTAGCAAATCTGGAGGATTGAATGAAATCAGCACAAGCAGAACAGAAGCTGTAGAAATCAGCAGGCACAAAAGCTTCCTGTCCTTTAAACTGATGTTTAGTAGCCATGCCAAAACAAATATTGACAGCAGTTTTGTGAGTTCCAAATATTAAACAGCCTATCAAACCGCAACCCACCTCCCCCAACCGCCCACCTAATCCCCTGCCCCTCAAAAAACTCATGAAATCAAATATGGAATATCCTCAGCCTACAACCCACTTGCAGACAGTTCAGTAAACTCTGGTTCAATAACTTACATAACTGGGCACTTTTACAACAAATGTACATAAATAGAACCATTACTCATAATATAGCACTAACTGTGGATGAGTGAAGGAGGCACTTTAAATCCAGATACACTCGATTGTTAAAACTGCTATTGGAGTGGCAACATGACACTAGCTTTAGTGGCAGAGAATAGACTGACCCAAAGCAATGAAAGAAATCAGTGTGTGAATGTGAGATTTCAGCTTTCTCGGTACTAAAGCTTTTAATAGGAGGCAATGAATTTGCTAGAACATAATCCACTTTTGTGCAGGCCATCTTGAAGTATGAATGATGCAGCTGGGAGTAAAATGTTTTCCCTCCAAAAGCACAGTGCTGTTACTGTTTTGTTAAAAAAAAAATCACTTTAAAAAGCTGTGCTCTATGTGGCACATTTCGCACTGTGCAAAGGAATTTAATTTTGCAAGTATCAACCAAGTTTGTTATCTGCCAGACTCATTCTACACAAACAGCGGTATACAGTCAAAAATACTGCGCCAACTACAGTCCGCCCAGCAGGAAACAGAGTAGTCACAAGCAATCATCTGTTGAAGTAGACTATTCAACGCCTCCTCTGGCTAAATATTGTTGATTATGCAACCAGTTAACAAAACAGACCAACGTGGGCTACTGCCACACTCATCTACACTTCTAATCCTTCTGAAGCACTCAGGTTCAATGTCAGTAATTGTTAGGGACATCTGGGTTTGTCATTGTCCTGTCTGAAATGGAAGGCAAATTTAGAGATCACATCAAATAAAGACAGTATTCCACCTGTGAACATTCCTGGAGTAGTTGCAATTATTTATGGTGATATTTCCAGTATTTTTCCCCTTTGTCATCTTGGGTTTTCTCTGGATTATTGCCTTTCACACCATAAGTCAGTGTGCAGGGGAGAAGAGTAGCCTTCTTTTCTTTTTTAGGTGGTCTCTCAAGGATCATTCATTTCCATTTCAGTTCTGAGTCCTAAGATGCCTTGAAGATCATGACGCCTACAAAGGATTAGTAGGAGATGCAGGAAATACTTGCAGGTCAAGTGGATGGGTTGTCTGAGAGGTGGTGCCATCCTTCCACCATTTTCAATCAACCTTTACATGCTACCAAAGGAATGAGAGGTTCTCTGTTCCTTCCTGGATGCTCTTCCCACATTGATTGGTCATGGGCTTGTAGTTCTTTTGAGCAGGAAAGCATATTGTTTTTCAAGGAGACCTTGAGAATATTCTTGTGGTGTTTTCTGTGTTCTTTTAGTTTATGATGGCAGCAAGCTAGGTAGCATCATAGACTGCATGGGGGATGTAGAGAAGCTTTTGGTGGGGGGGGGGGTGGTACAGGCGGGCTGAGTGAATGCACAATAACATGTAGGTGAATGAAAATGTGGAAAAATGGGAGGTCATCCACTTTAATGGTAAAAGTAGAAAGGCAGATTATTTTTTTGCTAAACTCACTAAAATTAATATACAGGTGCACCAAGCAATTAGAAAGATGGGCAGTATGTTGTTGCGCTTTACAGCAAGAGGATTTGAGTGCATTAGAGATAGAGTCATCAAGCACAGAAACAGGCCCTTTAGTTGAACATGCCCATGCCAACCATCAAGTAGCTATCTATACTAATTCCATATTCTAGCACTTGGTCAGCAACCTTTTATACCTTGGTGATTCAAGTACCATCTATATAAACATACAGAGAATCTGCCTCTACCACCCAGTCAGGCTGTGCATTTCAGATTCCAACCACCCTCTGGGTGAAAAAAACTCTTCATTTGATCCCCTCTAAATTTCTCTTGCCCCTCAACCTAAGCGTATTCCCTCTAGTTTTTGACACTTCTGCTATGGAGAAAAGGTTCCTACTATCCACACTGTATACTTCTATGAGGTCCACACCACCACCATTCCCCACCCCCTCCCCCCGCAGCCTCCTCTGCTCCAAGGAAAACAAACTCAGCCTATTCAGTCTCTCTTCATAAATGATATGTTCTATCCCAAGCAAGTTCCTAGTGAAGTTCCTCTGCATTCTCTCCAGTGCAATTGCATCCTTCCAAAGTGCATAGAGACCAGAACTGCACAAAGTACTCCAGCTGTAGCCTTGTAAATTTGTACCATAACCTTCCTGCTTTTAAATGCTATGCTCTGGCTAATGAAGGCAAGTACCCTATATGCCATTTTCACCTCTGAAGGAGGCATCACAGGTAGCTAAGATGATCTTTGGACGTACACCAAAGTCCCTTGGTTGTTCTGTACCATTCAATGTGTATGTCCAATCCTCGTTAGGCCTGCCAAAGTGCATAACCTCACAGAATTAAACTTTATCTGCCATGGCTCTGACCATCTTACCAAAAATCAATATCATTCTGTAACCTACAACTGACCCTACTATCAACACCACCACAAATTTTTGCGTCATCTGTAAACTTATTAATTGTACCTTCTACATTCACATCCAAATGTTCGTGCTTATACCAAACAGCAAGGATCCCAGTATCATTGAACCCTATGATACACCACTGGTCACAGATTTCCAATCACAAAAATAACCCTTCACCGTCACCCTCTATCTCCCAGTTTCTCATGTGGGACCTAGTCAATGGCCTTATTGAAGTCCATGTAGGCTACATTGACCACACTGTCCTCACTTACACATTTTGTTACCTCTTCAAAAAAAAATAATCATGTTGGTCAGAGAGGATCTTCCCCCTAACAGGCAAAGTTGACCACCTTTGACTAATCCCTGCCTTTCCAAATGTAGATTAATCCTGTCCCCCTCAGAATTTTTTTCCAATAACTTCCTTATCGCTGATGTTAAGACTTACTGGCTTGCAATTACCTGTCATATTCCTTCTCGAATAAGGATACCATATTTGCTGTTCTCTATAGTCATCTGGCATCTCACCTGTGGCCAGCAGAGATTTAATTATCTCTGTCAGAAATTAATCTGAACCCTCCCTCCCCTCCCATAGCATCCTGGGATACATGTTATTTGGACCTGGGGATTTACCCAAGTCTGCTACAACATCTAATGCCTCCTTTTTAATGATAACACATTCTAGAATTCTCAGTCCTCCACCCTGAATACAATGTCTTTCTCCTTTGTGAATATAGATGAGAAGCATTCACTTAAAATCCCACCAACACCTTCTGGCTCCAGGTACTGATTGCCACTTTGGTCCTTATTGGGCCTTGCTCTTTCCCTGGTTCTACTCTTACCCTTAATATACTTATAAAAGGCTTTGGGATTTTCCATAATCTTGTCCACCACTGATATTTCATGCTCTCTCTTTGCCCTCTTAATTTTATTTTAAATTAAATTTTTTAACCTCATTAAATATATTTAAGACACAGATAGATTTTTGCATAGTAGGGGAATTAAGGGTTATGGAGAAAAGGCAGGAAGGTGGATCTGAGTCCATGGCCAGATCAGCCATAATCTTATTGAATGGCGGAGCAGGCTCGATGGGCCAGAGGGCCTCCTTCTGCTGCTACTTCTTATGGTCTTATGCTTAAATACCCCTACACTCTCTATATTCCTGAAGGGACTCCCCTGTTTTTAGTTCTCAATACCTGCCATATGCTTCCTTTTTTCTCCCCTTTATCTAGCCCTCAATGTCCCTTGATATCCAGGATTCCTTTTTACCCTAATGGGAATATTTTCGCCCTGAACCCTCATTATTTCACTTTTGAATGATTCCCACATATTAAATGTAGACCTATCTGCAAGTAGCTATTCCCAGTCTATTTTTGCCAGGTCTTGTCTTATGCTATTGAAATCAGCATCCTCCCAATTCAAGACCTTGATTTCAAGACCAATCTTACCCCTCTCCATAACTATCTTAAGAGGCTGATGAATTCCTGTTCCAATTACAGAGATCCCTGTTGAAACCATATCTGGAATACTGTGTACAGGTTTGGTCTCCTAATCCAAGAAAGAATATACTTGAAGAAAAGAGGAAGTGCAATGAACTCTCATGATTGAAGCCTGAATGGCAGGATTTTCCTACGAGGAGAGATTAAGGAGACTTGGCCTATATTCTCAAGTTTAGAAGAATGAGAGGTGACTTCAATGAATGTACAAAATCTTTATGAATAGACATGGAGATGGCTGGGGTATCTAGAACTAAGATCACAGTCTCAAAATTAGGAGTCATCATTTCGGACAGAGACAAGAAGAAATTTCTTATCCCAGAGGGTAGTGAATCATTAGAATCTTTTACCCAAGAAGGCTGTAGAGGCTTAGACGCCAAGTATATTCAAGGAAGAGACTAAGGTTATTAAGAAGTATGAAGCAAGTGCAGCCGAATGCCATGATATTATTGAAT
Source organism: Pristis pectinata (assembly GCF_009764475.1). NCBI lineage: Eukaryota > Metazoa > Chordata > Chondrichthyes > Rhinopristiformes > Pristidae > Pristis > Pristis pectinata. The sequence goes on from NC_067410.1 coordinate 93,614,129, forward strand.
GATGGAACAGCCACGAGGGCCTGAATAGCCTATGCCTGGTAATTATGCAGTGACAGAAGTTGAAGCTAGAAGTTTCGGGGTCCAAGTGCTGGGCACGTGAGTCAGATGGCCCACCCACCGGAGCTAACCAGATACAATTAGAGGCTCAAGACCAATGACTCTAGCCTAAAAGGAGGTCAGTAACATTGATTCACTTACACCACCCCCCAAGGGATTTAGAAGGCAGCATTTCCCGAGACAATGCTGGTGGAACTCTCCAAGCCTTTGAGGTGTCAGCCTTAAGCAGCCCATCTCTCTGAAGTGCTTAGGAAGATGGGAATTACTGCTGCCAAGAAGATCAAGGGTTTAATGTTGCATATGAGGTTTTCATCTTTGGGCACACTTTTCCTCAAACAGCCAAAAGCTGTGCTGGAACACTGGTGAATGACATTACCAATTCAGAGAAGTGGCTCCTGAGATTTGGACACTGATTTATGGTCTCCAAGGTGTAGTCATGAACCTTTACTGTTATGGGGTGGTGGGGGGAGGAGGAAGTGGGGTCAAGAGGAGGAGGATGAGAGCAATGGGGCGATGTTATGCAGTGGTGGGCAGGGAGCGGGGGGCTAAGAGTCATGGTGGAAGTTCACTGAGGACCTTTGCTTCACAGAAATTGAGCGCATGACCTTATTCTCATGCACTTCAGTAAGTCAATGATTATTTGGAGTCTGATATAAAAGAGTGCAAGCAACATCCATTATTGCAACTCAGTGACCAAGGCTGGAGTGAATTTTATTCTGGAATGGAGGTTGAACAGTTTCCTATTCATCCTGTTGATTAGCTGCACTCTAGTGAGAATATGGTGAAGGGCAATCATGAGGAGAGGAATGGGGCAAGTACAGTCACATCACTACAACCATCATGATGTTAGGTGGGCGCAGCTGGCTCCTATTAATTCATATACATACACCCACTGTCCCATTCCAACGTCACCATCAAAGGCTGTTTGAAAACACCTGAACCAATTCATGTTAAACTAAAGCACTGCTGACAGAAGGAAAGATGTGTAAAATAAATCCTTGGCAAGGGAAAATGAGACCAAAGGCAAACATATGGAATCACTGGCACATCTATATGCTGACTGCAGTGATGGCTGGAAAAGGCAGAAGAGCAGTAGATTTTGGAACCAATCTGCTAATGAGGCAAGCCAAAGTTTAAGATCTGGCCATATTTCAATTACCTGCTACTGGTCCAATGAGCATTCTGCAGCACTAAACTCTCAAGTGCAGTGCAAATAGCAATGGTTTGAAATCTTCACTTGGTCAGAGAAGGAACATACAGTATATAGGAAATGAAATCTTACATGAGTGGACATGCATTTAAGAGGAGAAGAGGGGACTGAGGGAAAGTATGTGCACACAAGAATGACTTCAGACTAAACAGGCCCCATGTTCAAAAATCTGCACTCAAAAACGAAATACTACCCTCAAATATGCTGAGAAAAACCTGACAATTTCACCACAGTTTTGACTGCTCAAGAATTTACAAAATAAAACTTCAACTTCTTAATATATATACTAATAATGAGGTACCAGCTGTTGGGATATAAACTACACATCAGAGCTGACTCTCTGCACAGGCACACGTAGATCTATTGTGCCAGATTGACAAGATACAGGAAATATATCCACTGAGAATTCACACAATACTTGCAACAGCTGCAGCCTCAACTAGAGACAGCATATTGGAGGAAAACTAGCAGAAGGACCTCTCCAACAAAACAGACAAATTAAAAGTGTTAATGAATTACTCTAATGTTTCATCTTCTCCCATAAATATCATCAATTTTAAGGTTTTTTTTGTACAAAAATTGTTTCCAAAAGATAAACTAAATTTATGCCAATTGCTACATTTACCCCATCCTACATGTAAAAATAAGCACTGATAAAAATATGGCTAGTCTAGATCACATAAACCATCAGCATCACGTGGTATCAGAAGCTAAACAAAGCTACGCTGACTTTTCATTCCTTAGTGCAATTTCTAGGTTCTAAATGCAACCATCAAGGTAAAATAGTACTCACTAGGATTCTACTGAGAGATACAGAAGCCTTTTACCAAAGCAGGCACGGTAGTGTAGCAGTTAGCGTAACGCTTTACAGCGCCAGCAACCCGGGTTCAATTCCCACCACTGTCTGTAAGGAGTTTATACATTCTCTCCATGATTGCGTGGGTTTCCTCCAGGTGCTCTGGTTTCCTTCCACATTCCAAAGACCTACAGGTTAGGAAGTTGTGGGCATGCTACGTTGGCGCCGGAAGTGTGACGACACTTGCGGGCTGCCCCCAGAACACTACGCAAAAGATGCATTTCACTGTGTGTTTCGATGTACATGTGACTAATAAAGAAATCTTATCTTATCTAATCCACTCGTATCATGCAACAAAAGAAGTAGCAGGACATTCACCCTCTAGCCACCAACAATTCCATGAGATCATGACTGAACTTCCAAATTATTATCCCACCTGATCCTCTTTCCCCTATTTTCTTAGTATCCTAACATCCTCCAAATCACAGTTCCCCTCTTCCTGGTCTCCCATTTCATCTCTAGCCCCGTATTTCCCGGTCTTAATTCAACTAGCCTTTTGCCTCTCGAGTTTTGTCTGCCAAACTTAACATTTATTTTCCCTCTCTTCCTCCCTCTGTGACTCCTACTACCTGCCAGCACTCCAGATGCAACAACAACAAAAAATCAAGAGATGGCATACAGAATTATTCCATCCTTCACAACTGAAGAAAGCAACAGCATAAAAACACGGCAGATGACTCTCAAACTCAAATGGACATTAATGTCTACAATTAGCCAGTCTTTTCTATTCTCATTCTTTCCCTGTTCACTGACTACCTCAAAAACTATTTACCTATGTGCACATTTCCTCCCATCTGCTGCACTCCCAACTTACTGTTCAATTTCCTCCATATCTCTGCTTTGATCTGATCAACTTGCTTTGCTTTCCATTTCTTTCAGTCACTTACAACCTACACCATCTGCACTTAGATGCCACTGTTGTTGCATTACATGACCATACTACTACATTCATCTGCCAATAGTTTGAAATTAATCTCTGCACCATTCCAAGAATAAGCTACGAATTTAGCTGGTACTGGAGTCAGATAGCCTCAGACCAATTGACAAGATTGTACTAAGCAGTAGGTGCAATCTTAATAAAAGTGTGCCCTGGAGTACTTCACATCAGTAACTATCAGACCATAGAACTGTACAGCACAGGAACAGGCTGTTCGCCTCAATATGTCTGTGTCTACCATGATGCCAAATTAAACTAAACCTATCTGCCTCCAAATGTTACATACAGTACCCCTCCATTCTCTGCATGTTCATGTGTCTGGGAAAAAGACCAACTATCTATGCCTCTCAATTTTATAAACCTCTATCAGGTCTCCGCTCAGCCTCCGCTGCTCCAGAGAAAACAATCCAGGTTTGTCCAATCTCTCCTTATAGCTAATATTCTGTAATCCAGGCAGCATGCCAGTGCACCTGTTCTGCACCCTCTCCAAAACCTCCACATCCTTCCTGTAATATGGCAAACAGTATTGCACACAATACTCCAAATGTGGCCTAACCAAAGATTTATACAGCTGCAATATGACTTCCTGACTCTTATACTCAATGTCCTGTCCAATGAAGGCAAGCTTGCCATACACCTTCTATACCACCCTATCTACCTTTGTTGTCACTTTCAGGGAGCTATGGACTTGGACCCTAAAATCCCTGTGTCCATCAATGCTCCTAAGGGTCTTGCCATTTAATGTATACTTTCCCCTTACGTTTGACCTCCCAAAGTGCAACACACTCCATCTGCCAATTCTCTGCCCAATCAGAGAATATGGTGGTGTGCAGGGGAGGGAAAACCTCATCAGGCAGGTTTCCACCGGGCAAGTCATTTCACTTAGGTTAATTATTTTAGTTAGTATTTTCCTAATGAACAACAGGAGAAAAGTTAACATTAAATATACTTCCTCCTGCCCACTATATTCCTTGCACTGTTTTGACACTGGAAGATAACAGAGGGTTAATTATTCTAAATTTGTAGTGAACAGCCTTGCCTGCCACCTATCTACATTTGAAATGTTTAGGCATGTTGCCTGCAACTTCTGTCCAAGATTAAAAATCATGGGTAACTTGACTTCATTTTTACATATTTGCTGAGGCAAGCCAGTTTCCTTACTATCATAGACATAGATAATTTAGACCATTAGACACTTGGAGAGCCAGCAAGGGAAGAATGATAAAACAATAATTATGCAGGATTCCATTTCTTGATTATCATTTACAAGTTCCTATTGGAAAGAGTACATTTGAAGGTTGGGTGAGGACAGAATCACACTTAGTGCGAGGTGCAAATCTTAATGAATGAATATTTACTAATGATATAGTCAGCTGTTATTCCTTTGCACATACACAGAATTTTGCATCTTTATTTCAGATTTTCCCTACTCTCTCTTAATTGGAACCATCTCTAGGTACAATTTCAAAATATCATCAATGCCAAATGACTGGTTGCCGATTATATAGCATGAAGTCAGTAGTCCACTTCCATTAGACCTGCTGTCCTATAGTTACGTTTCTTTACAAGAAAATCAATTATGTATCAAAACAAAAATGCTGAAAATAATCAAGTCAAGCAACATTCATGGACAATGAGAACAATTTAATGTTCTGATCAATGATCATTTGTCAGAATTCTAAAGAAAGGTTATTAACCTGAAAGATTAGCTTTTTCACAGATGCTGCCTTGACCTTTACAGCTCTTCCTGTTATAGTTACAGATTTCCAGAACCTGCAGCTTTTTGGTTTTAGTTGTCAATCAACTGGGGAACATCTGACATAAAACAATTGTTATTACTATTGTTAAAACATCCTTTGTATCTAAACTTATCCCATAGTATGCCTCTCTCTCACACACACACACACACACAGTGACATGATGTTTGTGAAACCAAGGGGTCGAAATTTTATTTGGGTCTTTATATTGTAAAAAAATGAAGTCAGTACCGGTGCAAAACAGAAAGTGATATTTGCATTAGCAAATGGAGAAAACTGTATCCCTAAATAAGTTAAGTACCACACTTGGAGAAAGGTGCCTTTTGATTCATTCAGATTTTAAAATCCATTTATATATATCAATATATATATCAATAGCAGCAATCCATTGATATATACACATATATATATAAAAATGCATAGATTCTAAATGATGGTTTGCACTCTGACATTCAACTTTGTGATGAACATAGTCTTGTATGGCTCAGGAACTCCATTCTAACACGGCAGCCTCTGGTGCAACACACAATGACATGACCAGAATGTCCTCCCCAGGCAAAAGCCTAGTAGAATTTACAAAGACACTGGGCTGCCTAATCATCAGGGTCTCTCTCTCGACCACCCTGGCTGGGTCCAATGAAATGCAGAGCATTATGTTACAGGCTACCCATAACATAGAGCAATTTAACATATCTGGGATACTAAGAAATTCCACATGCTGTGTGCACACTAGCATTCCCTTATGCAAGGTGCATGTGTAACAACAGTGAATTCTCTTTTCATAGTTGGAAGTCTTAGGCAGAGCAGTATTTTTTAAATCTAGACACGTCAACACAACTGTTCTTTTAAAAGAAGTCACCTTTAAAGAAAAAACCAAAGCCAACATGTAACTTACTTTATAAACGTGAAAACGTGCCAGAAAAGGAATGGATCTCTTCAGCTTGTCAAAGCGACGCATGACTGTGCTGTGTTGTTTCCCTTACTTTCTTAATTATCAAGTTTAAAGCAAATCCAGTATTCCAACTTATCCATTCCACTCTCCCTGGAGTAAAAATTCCTCAGCTTCCTATGACATGGAACACTGCTGTATTTTCTCAGGGACACAACTGTACATCCCAACATTTTCCTTTTCCTTTAAAATATAAACGCAGAACTCGTTTTGCATGCTCACTGTTCGCGACTCAAGTGATTTCTTTTCCTGCCGATGGAATAAACAGCAGCTTTCTTCAATAACATTCGTCTCAAAGCTGTCATACGCTATAGGAGTTGACTGTGTGCTGAATGGTAAAACTGTGCTGTTCTGCTATTCAACTGCAACACAATTTGGACTGAAGCCAGGAGGTCAATATTAACTGGAGGATGGAGAGTTCATTTCCTGTGGGCCCCTCAGCTGATGGTTTAACAAGGCAATTCTCCACGCCTCCTCACATACCGCCAACCAAACCCCCCCTCCCTCCACCCCATCACCCTCCAACCAGCGTAGGAGCTCACAAGATAAAGCAGTGCTGTGCTTTAGTTCTCTGTTTAAAGCTGGTGAAGAGTAACCTGTGTTTTTATCTTATAGCCCACTGGAATCAGTACGAAATGGAAAAATTCTCAGCTGGGAACTGTCTAGTACCCATTCAATTTGAAAAAAGGATACTCTTAAAGATGATAATTGCTCTTTATTCTTTAAAGGGCCAACTCTCAAACATGCAATTTTTATCAAAATGTTATCACATTCACATTACGTTATCCCAATGTAATAAACATTATGCGGTGCATCTGTAAACAAAGATTTGCTCATTTTAACAAGATGGGAGATCTTTAAATGATTTATGACTTCCTGTGAGCACTTTAGACAACACCGTGAGAATAGAGAAAAACTGCCGTAAAAAAGAACTGGAGCAACAGAACAGGCATCAAAAACCTGAAGCTGCTGGCCTGCCCGCCCACCCACCCACCACTAAGAACAAACAAACAAGAAAACTGCTCTGCTACTCCACCAGTGGGCATTTGAGGAGGAAAGCTCTGGAACAGTACGAGAATGGGAGTAGTGGAAATGAAAATGATAGGATCAGGAGCATGTAAAATAGACTTCATGACCAGCTTGCTGGCAGTGTACAAGTTTTACAGAAATCACAATTTCTATAACAAATTAAAAGAACCCTAAACCTTGCCAACACTACTGATCCCAAATCTAATTCTACAGCCATTTTCTGAAAAATGCAGCAGAAAAACAATCTAGGGAGAAATTCCAAAGTAATTACCTAGATATCTGAACACCAGCAACCTTGATTGGAGGTAGACTGCACAAATGAATGACATTTTCAACATATTCTTCAAGTACATAAAATGTCAGGCAACTGCTGCTGGAGGGGTCAAGTATTACCTATTCTGAACACAATTGTATCTCATCTAGATTTCAAGATGCTCCTATTGTTACATCCCTATAAAGAAGCTATTGTACAAGTTTGGCAATATAAATTACTTCCAAAATAAAAATGAGACATTCATACACTTTCAGAGAGTAAACAATGCCACATAACATAAGCAACTATCTATGACAAAGCCAAAGTGTAAAAATGATTTTTAAAAAACAAGCAAAGAGTTCAAATCAGACTTGGGACAAGTACCACAGAAGTGACATTTATCAGAGAATGTGTTCAATATGGAATGAAGGTTTTATAAAAAAAGCACTTAACAAATGGGAAGTAGAAGTAAAACCTGGCTTGTCAACTAGTTCTCCACCCCCCTCCCCTCGTTCACAGTTCACTGCTATTCCATTTTCATTTTCTCTCTTATTAATTTGCATTGTCTTCTCCTTTCTGCTACCTCAGATTCTCCGTATACTCAAATGTCCCTTCCCCCTCTTCTCAGTCTCTAGGACACTCTATCCAAATGCACAGAGAATTTGGAACAAGATAGGTGAACTGACAGTGCAAGTAGAAATGAATGGGTATCATCAGATTATAATGACAGAGAGGTGGCTGTAAGGTGACCAAGGCTGCTAACAATTTAGGTGAAGATGAGATATACTGAGGGTAAGACATCACTGGTGTTGGTAGTAAATTGTCATAGAATCATACAGCACAGACATGGATCCTTCTAGTCCACCTCAACCATGGCAACCATAATTAGTGAGGGCAAGACATCACTGGTGTTCATAGTAAAATGTCACAAAATCATACAGCACTGAAATGGACCCTTTTGGCCCACCTCAACCATGCCAACCAGTGCTGATCTACCCTAATCCCACTTATTTGCATTAGGCCCATATCTCTCTAAGCCTCTTCTTTCCAGGGCTTGTCCAAATATCTTTTAAATGTAATTGTGTAATTGTATCTGCCTTTACCACCTCCTCCTGCTTCTGCTGGATAACCCCGTGTGGAAAAACTTACCCCTCAGATCTTCTTTAGCTTTCTCCCATTTTGTAGCCTAACAGTAGCAATACTATAAAACAGATTAAGGACACCACCACCCCCACCAGTAACACAAGGGTTGCCTATAGAATATAGGCCTGTAAGAAGGGTATGCAACAATCATAGGCACATTTAATTCTCTTACAGACAAATCACAGGCATAAAAGGGCAAACTAATGAAGGCTGATAAGTCCGGATTGGATGGCCTGCACCCCAGGTCTCAAAGGAAGTGGCCTGCAGAGTTAGTGGATGTGTAATTGTAATCTACCAAAATTCCCCAAATTCTGGAGCGGTCCCCAAGCATCACAAAACCACAAAAATAACACCATTATTTTAAAAAGGAGGGAGAAGGAAAGCCGGAAATTATAGCCAATTACCCTAACATCTGTCCTTAGGATAAATGCTGGAATCTACAAATTATGGGAGAAATAATAGGACATTAAGAAAATCATAAAATAATCAAGCAGAATCAATATGGTTTTATGAAATTTGAATAGTATTTGAAAAATTTGCTATTGATCTTTATCAATGAAATAAACAGGCTGGATAAGTGTATTGGCATGGAAAGGGAAGCGACTAATTAACAGAAAACAGGGCTTTAGATAAATGGGTCATTTTTGGATTGCCATCAGAAACTAGTGGGATGCTACAGGGATCAGTGCTGGGGCCTCGATCATCTATAATGTTTATGGATGTCTTGGATGAAGGTACTGAGTGTACTGTAGCTAAATCTGCTGATGATACAAAAATGGATGAGTTATTACATTGTACGGAGGACACAAAAAGCCTGCAAAGGACTATAGAAAGGTTAAGTGAGTGAGAAAAATTACTGATGAGTACAATATAGGGGACATGTGAGATTATTTGTTTTGGAAGGAAGAATAGAAGAGCAGATTATTACTTAAATGGAGTAAGGCTACAAACTGTTGCGATAAAAAGCGATCTAGTCCGTGCAACACAACAACAACAACAAAAAAAATCAGCACGTAGGTACACCAAGAAATTAGAAAGTGCCATGGAATGTTGGCCTTTATTGAAGGTGGTATGGAGTATAAAAGTAGAGAAGTTTTGATCCAACTTTAACAGTGTGCTGGTGAGACTGCACCTTAGCCCACTGCTCTACTCTCTCTACACTCATGACTATGTGGCTACGCACAGCTCAAATGCCATCTATAAATTTGTCCATGACACCACTGGTGTTGGCAGAAGCTCAGACAGCGATGAAGAAGGTGTACAGGACTGAGATAGATTGGCTGACTGAGTGGTGTCACAACAATAATCTCGCACTCTATGTCAGCAAGACCAAGGAATTGATCGTGGACTTCAGGAGGGGGAAGTCAGGAGAACACACACCAGTCCTCATTGAGGGGTCAGCAGTGGAAAGGCTGAGCAGCTTCAAGTATCTAGGTGTCAACATCTTGGAGGATCTATCCTGGGCCAAATATATTGATGCAATCACGAAGGTGGCATGCCAGCGGCTCTACTTCATTAGGAGTTTGAAGAGATTTGATATGTCACTGACGACTCTTACAGATTTCTATAGATGGAGAGCATTCTGACTGGTTGCATCACAGCCTGGTGTGTAGGCTCCAATACACAGGATCACAAGAGGCTGCAGAGGGTTGTAGACTCAGCCAGCTCCGTCACGGGCACAACCCTCCCCACCATTGAAGGCATCTTTAAGAGGCAGTGCCTCAAGAAGGCAGTGCTTCAAGAAGGAGGCATCCATCACTGTACCCTCACCAACCAGGGTCTTGCCCTCTTCTCACTTCTACCATTGGGGAGGTGGTACAGGAGCCCAAAGACTCTCACTCAATGATTCAGGGACAACTTCTTCCCCTTCGCCATCAGATTTCTGAATGGTCCATGAACTCATGAACACTATTCCTTTTCTTTTGCACTATTTATTTAATTTTGTAATTGTATGTCTTTGCATTGTACTGCTGCTGCAAAACAACAAACTTCATGTCATGTAAGTCAGTGATAATACATCTAATTCTGAATACTGCCTACAGCTTTGGTCTCCATAAGCACGTGCTTGCATTGGTGACAGTGCAGCGAATTTGATTCCTCAGATGAAGGAGTTAACATGAAGAAAGGCTGAGCAGATTGAGCATATATTCATTGGAGTGTAAAAAAATGAGAGGTTATCTTAATGAAACATACAAGATTCCAAGGAGGACTGGCAGAGTGGATGCTGAGAAGATATTTTCCTTTGTGGTATATCTAGAACTAGGGAGCATAGTTTTAGAATAAGGATAAATCTAAAATAAAAACAGAAAATAGTGGAGATACTCAGCATGTCAGGCTGGAAATACATAGCACGCAGGTTGACTTCTAAGTATTTCCAGTGTTTTCTATTTTATTTTAGATTTTCAGTCTCTGTAGTTGATTTTCATTTACTTTTAGAATAAGGAGTTGTTTGCTCTTCTCCTTTCCACTTCTCACTTCTGGTTTTCAGTTGTCCCCTCTCCATTCTTCCAGTTCCTCATCCCAATCTATATACAATCATGTTTTTTTAATCTTAGTCTTTCACCTCAACCCCACAAGATGCCGATCTCCTCCATTTATAGTGCCAAATCCATTCCACCCTTGTATTTAATTCTGACATCAGCTTCCAATCCACAAACTGCACCACACACCACCTCAGCTATCAGTCTTTCTCTCTCCACCTCCTCCTTTCTCAACCATTGATGTTGCAAGAGCTACAGGCCTGGCTATCATGCAACACACCATAACACTTACTGACTACCACCTTGACCAACACATCTCAGATGATTACGATAACAAAGGAATAGGTGATAAACAAAGAAATTGAGGGGGATAGGGATTGGGAGGGGGTGACAAAGTGCAAAAGATGCTAAGAGAAAAGATTCAGAGAGAAAGGCAGAAGAAAAACTATTCTAATGAAAATAGAATATGACAGTCATCCAGGCAGACAATAATTAAAGAACAGAAAGACAAAGGTGGAAAAGAAGTGGCAAATATCTGTAAGGAAACAACTTTTGTGCCTGACCAACAGCTCAAAACATCAAATTAAATAACAGTGCTCTCTAATGGGTAGAGCAAGTACGTGTCCTTATGTATGTGAATGAACACAACTGTGAAATAAACTTTGTATAACTGCATAGTGCAAGATGTTTTCTCAACATATTCAAAGAAAATCCAGTATTTTTCAGCTCTTTAAGATTGAGAACTGATTGCAGTGTTCAGTCATGAATTCCTCAATGAATTCTTAATGTCATAATGGAAGTCATTGTTCTAAATAAAATGGAACACTTTACTACAACATATATTAAGCAGGTTAAATGATGCTATGTACCTGTGATGTTGCTGCAAGTATGTTTTTCATTGCACCTGTGCATACGTGTACTTGTGCATATGACAAACTTGATTTTGACTCTGAATGGCCTAAAAAAATTCCTGTTTTATGACATTTAACAGAGACATTCTTTCCTGTTAAAATTTCAATTATACCCATCGAACACTGCACAGAGAGCCTGGTGTAAAGAGTTTTGTTGCAAATTTCCAGGAGTCAACCTAACTGTCTTTAGATAAGCACTAAGCTTCCAACCAGGGTATTCATTCAACAATCCATTCTCTCACTCAAACTATTCAACAATAACAAAGCAATGGGTCTAAAGAGCACAGATAAGCAAAAGAAATCAGCAATAATCCTGAAAAAATTGCTTATATTATCTTCCTTTATATTTCTTCCTCTTGTAAGTGAAGAAATTGCTTATTTATTTTCTCTCTGTACAAACCACTGGCCAAAGCATAGCAGGCTATGGACCAAGTGCTGGTAAATGGGATGAGTAGAGATAGATGATCAGCACGGATATGGTGTGCTGAAGCTCCTATTTCTGTGCTGCACGACTCGTTGAACAGGATTTGTGCCCAAGTTCCACAACAACTTACAGTTCATGTCATGATCATCCAGCAGATGGCAGGATTCTCCACGGCAGGCTGCCATTAATGAATTCCTGCTGATGTAATGAGGACAGGAACACAGAAGGGATGATGAGCAGATTATTTCATGACATGTATTGAATGCAGCTGCAAATTGAGAATGCTACATGCAGAAGGCAGGACTGTCTGGGTTTTCCAGTGGCTATTTTGGGGCAAGTTTCACCCATCAGCACAACACATAAAGGCCTTTTCCAACATCTTTGCTACTATTTCCAGCTTCTTAAATGTCACAGGCTTTATTTCTGCAGCAAGGCTTCCTTATTTGTGTAGCCTGCTCCAAGTCATTATCTTGTAGCAAGCAGCTCTCAGATGTTAAGATTAGGCTTGAAAATATTCATTGGATTTGGTAAGAAATATATGATGAGAAATCTTGCATCTTGCATTAAGATTCAAGATTTACTTTATTGTCATTTCTCTGAGTATTTACCTACACAAAAAAAATGAAATACTGTTTCTCACCAGCTCATATCAGTGCAACAAAAAGAACAGGTGATAAATATCTAAAATAGTCTATAAAAACATCTCTAAAACAAAACTAAAAACATATCAACACCACATATTCATATCTGTTAAAGTGTGTTTATGTATTAATAAGTGCTTATTCAGTTCAAGATGAAGTTCAATGTATCAGGTAACTAACTAGCAAGCTGTTTCTGTATTGATGTGAGTATGTACATGTGTGTGGAGGGAGAGCTTGTCGGTGAAAGTGGAAGGGGATACAGTCCATTTATGATCCTGACTGCGGGAAAAAACTGTTCAGCATCCAAGTGATACAAAATTCATTTCATATGCACATGCAGAGATAATTCTGTGTTTCTTCTTGCAAGCACTCTATCAGTGCTTAATGGGCAAGCAATAGAAGGAAATATCGGGTCAGCTTCACCAGGAGGGACACAAGCGTTCCTCCCCCACACACACACACACACACACACACACACAAACAAGATAGACTAATACCATCACAAACAGGAATAGAATGTATTGATGATTGAGGATGGAATAAACTGAACCAAATTTTAGAAAACAGACACCGTTATAGGCACAGACGAGAGAGGAAAAGAATGGCTAGAAATGTAGCTTTTTCCTCAGTAGGGACTGAGAGAAATATATGTTTTGAATACTCATTCAAATTTACAGTCAGGTAACCTCACCGGTAAATATTAACTTTCTATCTAAACACAGTATTAAAGCTAAACTCGAATATTTCTCACAAGCTATGATTTTCATGCTGCAGTCACATACCACATTTCAGATGTAACAACTTGAGAACATAAGAAACAACAGGGGTAGGCCACTAGGCCCCTTGCATCTGCTCTGCCATTCTGTCAGATACTATCTTTCAGTGCCACTTTCCTGCACTAATTCCATATCCTTCAATACCCTTAACAGCTAAGAATCTAGCAGTTTTGGTCTTGACTGTACACAGTGACTGAACTTCCACTGTCTTCTCAGGTTGAGAATTTCAAAGTTTCACCACACTTGGGGTGAAGGAATTCCTTGTCATCTCCGTCCTGAATAACTGATCCCTAATTGGAGGTTGTGACCCCTGGTTCGAGACAATGGAGCCAACAGATGCATCAACTTACAACTATCTGTTAATCTCCTCAAGAATTTTGCATGTTACATGAGATAAATACCCTACCAGTTTTTAAAAATAGTTTTGGAAATTCATAAAGGGATTGTAAAAGTCGTAAGATTTCAGTTTTTCTTTCACGAGATTTTCAAGTCTTTCCATGCTTGTTGATTTAAAAGTATGTTTTTTTTGCATTTGCCTAGAAGTTGGATTTCATCTATTTTTGGTGCACTAAAAAATTCAGCGAAATGCCAGCCCTCCAAAAACAAACATCACTAAATTGTTAAAGCCCAGTGAGAAACCAAGTTTGTGTAGTCTACACCCGTAAATGAGTGACAACATACGACTTGCACATCTCCCAACGGATCCTCAATTTTTTAGCACAGCTTGTGTCACTTCACAATGCAGCAATCACTTCAAGCCTTTAAAGGCATACATCCCACGATACACCTTATGGCTGCAATAGAGAAGTCTGAAGCTGCAGAGGAGGAGAAAGCTCCACATTCAAAGGAAGAAGCAAGTCCTCGTCAATGAAATGCATAGCAGGAGGGAGGTCATGTGCACCAGGAGACTCACTGGGTTCAGAGTCTGCTAGCATGGGTCATACACAGAAGTGCCTGGCTCAGTTTCACAATTGCTATGATTCACCTTGAAATGATTGGTATTGGTCTCATGATGAAGGTGGTGCCGAGGTAGAAGATTAGTCATGATCTTAACGAACAGTAGAGCAGGCACAAGATACCCAATGGCCTCCTCCTATTTCAAATATTCCATATGAATTATTGCCCCACAATTAATAGCGCCATAGCAGTTTGCTCAATTGTTTGTCCTAGCAGTGAAAACATAAATGTATCAATTGCAAGGGGACGGCTGGTTTGACATACAACAAGAATCATATTCCATTTACAAAACAGCTGCAAACCCATCTGCACCATAAGTATTACAAATTTTTGTTTTGGAGAAGATTGCAATTTTAATTGTTAAATAATTGCAAGAAATCAAGGAACATTGCAGGATTCTGGACTTTAACTGCACTCAGTTATTATAAACTTACACTTTTATAAACATAAAAGACAGAAGCAGAAGTAGGCCATTGGCTCCTCACACTGCTCTGACATTCAATAAAACCATGGTTGATCTTTTACCTCAGTGCCTCTTTTCTGTACTATCTCCATATCCCTCGACCACTACCCAAAAATTTATCTCTGTAGACTGAACATCAGAAAAATTGCAGAGATGACCAAAGATGCAAATGAAACAGTGGGACAAGCTTTAAAACAGAATATTTACCTAAACGATCAGGAGGCAAAGTATTAAAAAAAGATCAATATTCTTGATCCCTATCTGTTGAAGCTTGGTGTAAATATTAGTGCTGGGTGAGCTATGACCAAAATGGATGGTGATGCCCACACTAACAATGCCCACTCCCTCATAATAAATAGATACCTGGAGGAGATTCAGTTTATAATCCATTATCTTGGATCATTATCCCATTATGAGCAAACACTTTCTGGGGAGTGGAACAGTCAAAGAATAATCAAGGTGATTTTATTATGCCAAAATATGAATGCTGGAAATCTGAAATCGAAACAGAAAATGCTGGAAATATTGAAACTGTATTTCTTTCTCCATAGATGCTGATTTGCTCAGCATTTTAGAACAATAGATGACTCTTCCAGAATACATTGAGGTGTACATGAAAATTTGAATCAGACAAACCAAAATACTAGTCACTAAGTAATCTTTTAATAAAAAGCAAGGCTTTGACACATAATGAGTTCATTGAAGAGACAGAAAAATAAATACAACTGCCCCAATTATCCCTGGAAGGCAAAATTACCTTTTTTGATCTCGACTGTCTCTACAAATTTAGATAGGTCTTCAATCAAGCATACCATTCTGGATAATTTATCACAGCAAGACCAGCAGTATTGTGAGACTAGAGATCCTAATGTGACAGTTCTTTCCAAACGCCAATCTGTTCTAATATCCCATTTCCTGGCTCAAGAACATCCTGGCAATTTTCAAAATGAGGCCACAAAAAGCCAGTGGGTCACATTTTGCACTTTAATATAAGCCTATTAAGTTGTGCCTTGACACACTTAACCAAAGTATCCTAGGAATGAACTTCAACCAGTTCACTATTCCTCACCACAGTATAAATCCACAAACTACTTGCAAGCAAAATCAAAGCAAAGGGGCTAGCACGAGATTAAACCTAATTTTAAATTTAAGTAAAATACAGTAATTGTGTACAGTTTACAATGACAGAATACACTTGCACTTCATCTCAAAAACTCTGAAGGATTCTCTCAAGCCTGTGCCCCAACTGCTAAAATATGTACCCCCTCTCACTTTTTCTCTCTTCTGTTTGTTCTCCTCATACCTTGTCATAATATCTTCATAGAAGAAAAGGAAACAAACAACAGATGGCAGAGAACTCCCTCTGGATTACACTATACTTCCAATCCTGCCATTTATATTTGGCTGTCCCAGTTCTATTTATTGATGTCTTACTATCTCCTACACTTGTTCCCTTTACTCTTCTTCAAATTAAAAGGAAATTAAAGATACTTAATAATGCAACAAGCTATTTCGCTACTTCAAAAGTCCCAAAAAAACAGCAATGTCATAATGACATAATCTGTTATTAGTTATACTGACGGAAGAATAAACATTTCCCGGGTTATTAGAGATAACAATCCTTACCTTCAAATAGTTCCAGAGGATCGTTTACATCCATCTGGATGAGCAGACAGGGTCACAGTTTAACACGTTAATAAATGGAATTAACTGCCACTGACTTTATTGATTGCTTTCAAGACTGAACCCATAACATTCTATCACATTGAAATGAGTGCAGTGCTTTCCAGAAGGTATAGCACATGGATTTATCAAATTGTTAACTGTACGTGTTCATTGGCTGCTGAGGAACTGATCAAAAATACGCCTGGGCTCAAAATCCATGCAACAGAAAAATCATAAAGCAATTTTGACAGTATGAAAGAGCCTCCAGGCAAAAAAAATCATTGTAAAGCAACTCCAATTGTTCATTTTTCCCACTAATCTGCACTGTGCTTTTCCATAACTCCATTTAGCAAACCTATTAAAAAATATGGCAGCATAATTAGTGAGCAATACCAAGAAGTGTGTACTAACAAAAAAAATGCTCTCAAAAGCACATTGTAATGCATTGGTATGACATTTCTCTTTCTCATACCAACCATTCTTTGGCCTCTGCTATTTGGTGCCAATTAGTAATCTCTGGCTACTACGAACTGGATGAGGTTGTCCAAATTTACCTAGTTCCACATCCTTAACAGTCAACAAATTGGGAAAATTTCAATCCTGCCAGCATGGACTGGATTTTGACAATGAGAAAAGCCAGGGTCTAATCAACAGCATCAACTCAATTAACTCAGGTCAGACAAGATCACTGAATCACTAGTGCACTCTACAGTAGTGTCATACATAGAGCAAGCAGCTTACAATTCAGGGGGTGAATGCTAATCAAAAGCCAATGACACTTGTGAATAGGACAGCAGATTTAAACTGGGGCAAGGCAGTGACAAGGTAGACTTTCTATAGGATTTTGTTAGCCAAAGGTCATTAAGAGATATGGAAATAAATATGATTTCATCAAATGGTGGAACAGTTTCAAGGGCCTAATTGATATATTTCTTTGCCTATAAGAAACAGGTGCAAATGCCTCCCCTCCATGCCTATTCTGCCATTCACTATGATCGTGGTGATCTGATCTTTGCCATTAACTCCATTTCCCTGCCAACCCATATTGCTCAATTTCCTTACAGTATAAAAATCTCAGACTTAAATATAATGACTCAGCATCCACTGTTTACTAGGATTCCAAAGATTCACAGCCTACAGGGAACAAATTCCTCCTCAACCAACTCAAGTTATCCTGAAACTAAATCCCAAGTTGTAGGCTCTCCAAATGGGGAAATATCCTCACTACATCCACAGTGTTTTGGCCCTCAGAACCTTGTTTCAGCCCTCAGAACCTTGTTTCAGTGAGATGATCCCTCATTCTTCAGAGCTTGAGTATAGATTTCATTCATCTTAAACCTTTCTTGTCAGACAATCCATTGAACCTTTGCTAAACTAATTTGAGACAAAAAAATGGTTTCCTTAATAACTATGTAGCGCTCCAAGTTTTTTTCTACCAATTACTCTTATACCCTGTCACTTTCTCAAAAAAGATCAACGCTCCATTTGCCTTCTTAAGTACTTGTACATTCATGCTAATTTTGTGCTTCTTGTAGAAGACCCAAATTTTGCTGAACATCATTTAATACTCACGTACTATTTGAATAACAGTTTTTCTTAATTCTCCTATTAAAATAGGGAACTGCACTTTGGAGCAAAAGGAGAAAAAAAACTTTATTACAGATTTCCAGCAACTGCAGTTTTTTTGATTTTCATCTACTGGTAATAAAGTTTTTGAATACATTTAAATCAAATGTCTCTTTGGAAAGAGCTCTGTATTAAACATGTCAGATTATAAAAAAGCTTCTCCTGTTATTTCTATGTTAATTGCATTCCTTCTTCAGGAGGTTAAATAACACTACTGGCAACCACAGATGTTAAAGAAAATATATACAGGTGGAGCAATGGATTGCGCAGCAACAGAAGCAGCTTATAGAATCACAGCGTCATACAGCACAGAAACACGCCCTTCGGCCCAACTTGTCCATGCCAACCAGGATGCCCATCTGAGTTAGTTCCATTTGACCGCATTTGGCCAATATTCTTCTAAACCCTTCCTATCCATGTGCCTGTCCAATTGTCTTTTAAATGTTGTTATTACACCTGGCTCAACCACTTCCCTTGGCAACTCATTCCATATACACACTGCCCTATGTGTGAAGCTGCTGCCCCTCAGGTCCCTTTTAAATCTTTCCCCTCTCACCTTAAACCTATGCCCTCTAGTTTTTGAATCCCTCTCCCTGGGAAAAAGACTCTGTGTGTTCACCCAATTTATGCTCCTCATGATTTTATATACCTCCACAACGTCACCACTGAGTCTCCTACACTCCATGGAATAAAGTCCTTGTCTGCCCAACCTCTCCCTATAACTCAGGCCCTCTAGCCCTGGCAACATTCTCGTAGATCTTCTTTGCACTCTTTCCAGCTTAATAGGGTAACCAAAACTTTACACAATAATCTATGTGCAGCCTCACCAATGTCTTGTACAACTGCAATATAATGTCCCAACTCCTATACTCAATGCCCTGAGAGATGAAGGCCAGTGTGCCAAACAACTTCTTCATTACCCTGTCTACCTATGACACCACTTTCCGGACTTGTACTCCTGGATCCCTCTGTTCTCCTACATTCCCCAAGTTCACTATGAAAGCCCTACCCTGGTTTGACTTCCAAAAATGCAAAATATCCCACTGATCTGGATTGAACGCTATTTGCCATTCCTCTGTCCACTTACGTTGCTGTTCAAGATCCCCCTGTAATTTTTGATAACGTTCTTCACTGTCTTTGACACCACCTATTTTAGTGCCATCTGCAAACTTACTACCCATGCCTTGTACATTCTCATCCAAGTCATTTATGTAAATGCTGAACAACAATGGGCCCTGCACCAACCCCTGGAGAACACAGCAAGTCACAGGCTTCCAGTCCAAAAAACAATCTTCCACCATCACCCTCTGCTTCCAACCATCAAGCCAATTATGTTAGTTCTTAGCTAGTTCTCCCTAGATCCCATGTGATCTAACCTTCTAGACTAACAAAATCTTTGACAAGGTCCTGTGTGGCGAAAGTCCATATAGACAACATTCATCACCCTACTCTCATCAATCCTCAATCAAAAAACTCTTAACAGATTTGAGAGTCTTCTATCAGGTCACTCCCTCAATCTCTAACGCTCCAGAGGATACAACCTATCTTTGTCCAATACTCTCCAGTCTAGGCAACATCCTCGTGAACCTCTTCTGCACCTTCTCCAAAGCCCCCACATCCTTCCTGTAATGCAACGAGCAAAACAGCACACACAGTACTCCAAATGTGGTCTCACTACAGCTGTAACATGACAGTCTACGATTGTACTCAACACTCACTTGTATTGCCACTTTCAGGGAGCTATGGAAAATGATCCATCTTTGGGTGATTTGTCATCAGCAATGAGCTACTATGTCTTTGTTTTGTCCCAATATTGAGGTCAAGGCATTCTGCTACCCTTGAATAATTTCTAGCTCCAATTTAATCTAACACACCCCAGATGTCAAGGATATTTCATCAGATGCCAGGCAGTTTCACAACAAATACATTTCTTCCAACTGAGCGACCCCCTTGTCAATATGATAATCTTGTTTTGATACAATATTGAAGAAAAATTATTTTTCATTTTTAAAAAATCCACCCTGGAAAGCAGATGGATGTTATTTTGATTAAATACTTTCAACACAAATATTGTATGGAATAGTGTCTGAATTCAAACTAGATTTACAGTGACAATTTCTATGGCAACAGGCTTAATGCTGCCCTGTAGGAATCATTAAAATTGAAAACAGAGATGTGGGGGGGGGGGGGGGGGGTTGGGAACAGAGAGAGATCGAAGAGCTTAGGGAGGAGGAGTGCGTTGGAAAGGGGGGCTAGAAACTGTTGAGAATAAATGTAACCGGTTTAGTGATGGATCCCTTAGCAGCAACACAAATAAACAACGGACCTTCCAATTGTTTCGAGCATACAGCCACCTTTAACATTCCACTTATTTATGATGGAAATAAATATCCTAACAGAAATATTACAGCCATTGAACAGGCATATCCTTTGCAGAAAACTAGAAATTAATCAAAACTAATTAGCAAACGTTCATCAATTCTGAATAGTACTTCAGAAATAAGAATAAAAAACAGCAAATAAAAAGCATGACTTATTTCTCAATCATAAAACATGTTCATCCATACAAACTGATTTGTAACCTGTCAGTTTCCCTTCTGCAGACAGCTGCAGAATCCAATAACCTTTTCAAATGCAATACTGCCACCAAAAATACAAAAAAAAATCACACACTCAAGTGCCCAATCTATCTAGAATGGAAGGACAGCAATATCATCACAAAGCAGTCACCAAAAAAAAACTGCTTTCAATTTTGCTAAATACAAATTATAAGACCAAGAAACACGAAAAGAATCTGAGTATTATTGTCTTTGAAAGATAAACTGCAATCCAGTTGTTTTCCAGTGCAAACATGCTTCAGTCCAGGAAAAGTAAATGTTAAACAGATTTTGAACCATTTCTCGAGCTGGAACATCTTATCCCAATGAGCTGGGACACATCCTGAAGCAATAAAAGGCAATCAGTGTGAAGCATGATTGCCACATTAAAACTAGATTCTGCATGATATGTATTGTTTGCAAGGACATGAAATATATTTAGAGTACACAGCTATACCTCCTCTTCCTCGCTCGACAGCCGCTGGTATTCTGACTGGTCGCTCATGTCTGGGTGATTAATTTCAGATCTCCACAATTGAATATGCAAGATACACTCTCAGAGAAGGAATTTAGCTGTTTTCAAGGGCCTTGGGTGAAAAATACGTTGCTCACATTCTCACTCTCCTCCACTTCCTCCTTCCCCTCTGTGTCTCTTCCTCAGTGCTGCAATTTGCAAGTCCCCAGTGTTTTGCACAGATTACAAGCACAGCGACACGGCATAAAAAATGCAAATACACATTGTATGTGTGGAACCCTCTGTCCCACACGTACAACCTCTCAAGCTGCATCAGCTGCTTTTAAACCATTCAGCTTCTGCTTTACTGGTTTAGAGATGCTGCATTAAAAACACATGATCACTTCCTCCATCTATCCATCTTTTTGTTGCTGTCTAACACAAGGTAGACGCTCACTATTTCTTCATCCCTTTGCCAAAGCCCAAATTGGTCAGGTTCCCTCGTCCTGTAATTCATATAAATTAGTTGTTTCTCACTATTCAATTCTCTACCTCTTCTTTTCCCCAGCTAGTGTGAATTTCTATGACTGACTCTGTCCTTTGCCAAACAGCTGTATGACTGTATATCCATAGACTAGGACACAGATGAACACACAAACAGCAGTACCGCTTCGTGCTGAGTACTGCCTAGCTCACAGGGAAATTGGCATGGGAAAGGGAGAGTGGTGTGAAGCTGGGGGCAGGGTATTGTGGTGAGGGAGAGAGAAGGGGGAAGAGGGCAATTCATTACACACAGTAACAACACTTGTTTTATAAGCTCCCATTGAATTGAGAGGGGGAAAATTTCATTGCTTGCAGTAGGTAAGGCTAAAATAGCCACTTACAACAGTGAATACTTTTGAACACCATAGTGATGCCCTGTTTAGTTTCAATTCTAGGAAGTCAGTAGCTAAAATCTGATGGTTTACAGTTCTAATCCAGCTCCATCAACCTGAAAAAATGTGGACACACAAGAAAACTGCTACTGTTACCTTGACATAAAACAGAATCTGTAATTTCCTTAGCATTGTAAGCAACTTATTTGTGCATTTTATTTGGCTATGATATATACAATGAAAGTAATGATCTGGTAAATAATGGCAGTTCCAAATTTCTTATTCATTTAACAATCCAACTCTGTGGCAGCACAGGTTTTGGGTGAGTATAACATTATGTAATTAGCAACATCTGTTTTTATACAAATTTCATTCAGCCAGTCAAATCCAGTGCAAAACATCATAAACAAAACAGTCAGAAATAAATAGTCCAGTTCAGGAAGAATCCTGATGCAACCTAATTCCAAGCCCATACCAATAGATAGGTGCCATAATCACAAAATTTTAATTAATTCTGCAATTGAGTCTGCCTTCCTCGACATACTTTAACTCAAGCAGCTGCACTGTAAAAGGGGCTTCAAGTGGCTATGACTAAAATTTAATTCTGCATTACATGCCAACAGAAGTACAGAGTCCCCGTAGGCAACCAGCAGTGAAATGCATCTGCTGGGATTTCTGAAGATTAAGATCAGAAGACAAAGGAGCAGTAGGCCATTCGGCCTATCGAGTCTGCTCCATGAGCTAAACTAAAACTATTCCTATCCAGCCCCAATTTCCGGCCTTATCCCCATATCTATTGATACCTTGACTAATTAGATACCTATCTATCTCCTCCTTAAGCGCCTCCAATGATCGGGCCTCCATAGCTGTACGTGGCAAAGAATTCCATAATTTCACTACCCTCTGGCTAAAGAAATTTCTCCTCATCTCTGTTTTAAACCGGTACCCTCTAATTCTAAGATTGTGCCCTCTGGTCCTGGACTCACCCACCAAGGAAAACAGCTTAGCCACATCTACTCTGTCCAGTCCTTTCAACATTCTAAATGTTTCTACGAGGTCCCCTCTCATTCTTCTGTACTCCAGTGAGTACAGTCCAAGAGCCGACAAGCACTCATCATATGTAAGCCCTTTCATTCCGGGAATCATCCTCGTAAACCTCCTCTGAACCCTCTCCAACATCAGTACATCCTTCTTAAGATATGGGGCCCAAAACTGCACACAATGAGGCCTCACCAGTGCCCCATCGAGCCTCATCAACACTTCCCTACTTTTATACACCATACCTCTTGAAATGAATGCCAACATAGCATTCGCTTTCTTTAATGCCGATCCAACCTGGTGATCAACCTTTAGGGTATCCTGCACGAGTACCCCCAAGTCCCTTTGTACTTCTGTACTTTGAATTTTCTCCCCATCTAGATAATAATCTGCCCATTTATTTCTTTTTCCAAAGTGTACAATGGCACATTTCTCAACATTGAATCTCATCTGCCATTTCTTTGCCCATTCTCCTAAACTATCTAAGTCTCTCTGCAACCTTCCTGTTTCTTCAATATTCCTTACTCCTCCACCTATCTTGGTGTCGTCTGCAAACTTAGCCACAAAACCATTTACTCCATCATCCAAATCATTAATGTACAAAATAAAAAGAAGCGGCGCCAACACCGACCCCTGTGGAACACCACTAGTAACCGGTAGCAAACCAGAACAGGATTCTTTTATTCTCACCCTTTGCTTTCTGCCAACCAGCCAATGCTCCACCCATTCTATT
Source organism: Pristis pectinata (assembly GCF_009764475.1). Classification (NCBI taxonomy): domain Eukaryota; kingdom Metazoa; phylum Chordata; class Chondrichthyes; order Rhinopristiformes; family Pristidae; genus Pristis; species Pristis pectinata. The sequence continues at coordinate 93,637,960 of NC_067410.1, forward strand.
ATCCTACCTGTAATTCCATGAGCTCTCATCTTATTAATCAGCCTCTTGTGCGGCACCTTGTTGAAGGCCTTTTGAAAGTCTAAATACGCAACATCCACAGCCTCTATCTTATCCACCCTACCTGAGATTTCCTCAAAAAACTCCAATAGGTTGGTCAGGCAGGATCTTCCCTTCACAAAACCATGATGGCTTGGACCTATCTTGCCTTGCACCTCTAGGTATTCCATAACCTCATCCTTGAGGATCGATTCCAATATCTTTCCCACCACCAATGTCAGACTAACAGGTCTGTAATTTCCTTTATGCTGCCTCCCACCTTTCTTATACAGAGGAACTACATTTGCGACCCTCCAGTCCTCCGGAACCATGCCGGAGTCTATCGATTCCTGGAAAATTATCACCAATGCCTCCACAATCTCTAAAGCCACCTCCTTCAGAACCCAGGGATGCACCTCATCTGGTCTGGGAGACTTATCTATCTTTAGTCCATTTAGCTTCCCTAGCACCTTCTCTCTAGTACTTTTAACTGAACTCAGTTCCATCCCTTGAGACCCCTGACTATCCGGTATGTTGCTGATGTCCTCCACAGTGAAGACCAATGCAAAATACTCATTTAGTTCCTTTGCCATCTCTTTATCATCCATTATAATCTCTCCCACACCATTTTCGATTGGCCCTATATCAACCTGTGTCTATCTTTTACTCTTCATATATTTAAAAAAACTTAGTACCCTTTCGAATGTTATCTGCCATCTTCCTTTCATAATTCATCTTTTCTTTCCTAATGACCTTTTTAATTTCATTCTGCAGGTTTTTAAAAGTTTCCCAGTCTTCTGTTTTCCCACTAATTTTTGTTTCCTTGTATGGCCTCCCTTTTGCTCTTATTTTAGCCTTAACCTCTCTCGTTATCCACACTTGTGCCTTTTTTCCATTCAAAACCTTTTTTCTTGGAATATATCTATCCTGCATTTTCCTTATTTCTTGTAGAAATTCTATCTATTTCTGCTCTGCCATCCCTCCAACTAGCTTACTCTTCCAATCAATTTGGGCCAATTCCTCTCTCATGCCACTGTAATATCGATACACTTGCTATCAGCTTCTCCTTCTCAAATTTGAAAATGAACTCAATCATATTGTGATCGCTAGTTCCTAACGGTTCCTTTACCTTTAGTTCCCTAATCACCTCCGGTTCATTACACAGCACCCAATCCAAAACAGCCGATCCCCTGGTGGGCTCATCAACAAGCTGCTCCAAAAGCCATCCCGTAGACATTCCACAAACTCGCTCTCCTGAGATCCACTGCCTTGCTGGCTTTCCAAATCCACCTTCATGTTAAAATCCTCCATAATTATCTTAACGTTGTCTCTCTGACATGCTTTTTCTATTTCTAACTGTAACTTATAGTCCACATCCTGACTGCTATTAGGGGGCCTATATATAACTGTTATTATTGTCCTTTTACCCTTGCTATTTCTTAGCTCCACCCATAAGGATTCCACTTCTTCTGACCCAATGTCCTTCCTTTCTATTGATTTCATATCATTACTAACCATCAGGGCCACACCACCCCCCCTGCCTACCCGCCTATCCTTCCTATACACTGTGTACCCCTGGAAATTCAGTTCCCAATCACATCCATCATAAAGCCATGACTCGGTGATTGCCACAATGTCATATTTTTTAATCTGTAGTTATGCCACTAGGTCATCCACTTTATTCCTAATGCTACGTGCATTTAAATATAGTACATTTAGGCCAGTATCTGCTACCGATTTTGTTGTACTTCTATTGTTCAGCAAATTAAATGACTTTTCACCTGCCTGTCCTTCTTACCATCTTCACTGCACACTGTCTTGGACTTGTTCCTACATACCTCTTCCTCTATCCTAACATCCTGTATCCTAACATCATGGTTTCCATCCCCCTGCCAGATTAGTTTAAACCCTCCCCAACAGCTAAATTAAATATTCCCGCCAGGATATTGAACCCCTTGGAGTTCAAGTGTAAGCAGCAGTGAAGATGTCAGAGACTCAATGAAAATAAAAATCAATATACATAGTACTGATAGAACTATTACAATAGATTAAGCCAAACATTCTGATTGATTGTGCAGAGACAGTGTTGTGAATCCAGCAGGCAAGTATTTTTAAACAGTATATCTATCTGATGATCTGGGTGTTCCCAAACTGGAAACCATGGATGAACCAGGAGATCCATTCCCTACTGAAGTCTAGGACTGCGGCGTTCAAATCAGGTGACCCTGACCTTTACAAGAAATGGAGATACAAGAGAAAATATCAGTCCAAAATCAAGTCCCAGACACGCTGTCAGTTGTGGCAGGGCTTATGTGCTATAACGGGCTACAAAACGAAGTTAGGCAGCATCGCCAATAACAGCGTATCCCTTCCTGATGAACTTAACATTCTATGCACAGAATGTGATATTGAACAGAAGGGGATTGGTATGTCACCACCCACCCCAACAGCTTCCAATACACCTGAACCCACAGTCACCGTTGAGGATGTAAGATCAATCCTCCGGAGAAGCATCTCCAGAAGACCTAATCCGCGGAAAGCATCTGGCCCGGATGGTGTCCCTGGCTGTTTCCTTAGATCCTGTGCAGATCAGCTGGCGGGGGTATTTGCAGACATTTTTAACTTCTCCCTACTTCAATATGATGTTCCACCTGCTTTAGAACGTTACTATCATCCTGGTACCTACGTAAAATGAGGTAACATGGCTCTGACATCCACCATCATGAAGTGCTTCGAGAGGCTGCTCATGGCACGCATTAACTCCAGCCACCCAAACAACCTCAACCCACTGCAATTCGCTTACTGCTGAAACAGGTCTACAGCAGAGACCATTTCCCTGACCCTACATTCATCTCTGGTCCCACACCCATATTAGACTTTTGTTTATTGAATACAGCTCCACCTTCAATACTACAGTATAATTCCAAGCAAACTCATCTCCAAATTCCTGGAACTGGGATTCAACACCTCCTTTTGCAACTGAATCCTTGACTTCCTGACCAACAGACCACCCAGACAATCAGTGATGATAGGCAGCAACACCTCAGCCACAATTATCCTCAACACTGGTGTCCCACAAGGCTGTGTCCTCAGCCCCCTACTCTACTCCCTATACACTCCTTATACTGCGTGGCCAGATTCTGCTCTAACTCTATCTACAAGTTTGCAGATGATATCACCATAGTGGGTCGTATCTCAAATAACAATGAGTTGGAGTACAGGAAGGAGAGAGAGAGCTTAGTGACATGGTATCACGACAACAACCTTTCCCTTAATGTCAGCAAAACAAAAGAGCTGGTCTTTGACATCAAGAAGGGGGGCGCTGTACCTGCTCCTGTTTACATCAATGGTGCTGAGGTCGAGAGGGTTGAGAACTTCAAGTTCCAAGGAATGAACATCACCAACAGTCTGTCCTGGTCCAACCATGTTGACCCACGGCCAAGAAAGCTCACCAGCACCCTCACTTCCTCAGGTGGCTAAAGAAACTTGGCATGTCCCCTTTGACACTCACCAATTATTACCGATGCACCATAGAAAGCATCCTATCTGGATGCATCATGGCTTGATATAGCAACTGCTCTGCCCGGGACTGCAAGAAACTGCAGAGAGTTGTGGACACAGCATCACAGAAACCAGTCTCCCCTCCATGGACTCAGTCTATACTTCTCGCTGCCTTGGTAAAGCAGCCAGCATAATCAAAGACCCCACACACCCCAGACATTCTCTCTTCTCCCCTCTCCCATTGGGCAGAAGATACAAAAGCCTGAAAGCACATACTACCAACTCAAGGACAGCTTCTATCCTGCTGTTATAAGGCTCTTGTCCTCACAATCTACCTCGTTATGACCTTGCACCTTATTGTCTACCTGCATTGCACTTTCTCTGTAACTGTAACACTTTATCCTGCACTCTGTTATCGTTTTACCATGTGCTATCTCAATGCACTGTTGTAATGAATTGATCTGTATGAACGGTACGCAAGACAAGTTTTTCACTGTTTTTCACTGTTCATGTGACAATAATAAACCAACTTACTAATTTTTACCAATTTACCAATGTACTGCAAATGTTGCCGTGCTGGTGGTTAAGACACACTGATGGCTTATGTGAGTGCATTGCAAATCTATATTTAGGTGTGTCCCAGCTGCAGGGCATTGTTTACAAAATTAAATATAGGTCAGTGTCAAGAGGCTTTTTAAAAAAAACTCAGTCATCTATAATGATTAATACAATAAAATAGTACAATAATAGTACAATTGCATCACTGCAGTTATGGAGACAGCATGCATTAAATTTTAAGAAAATTACCAGGGTCCCAGAAAAATAATCTGCTCCATCTTAAATGAATAGATAAAGGCTCCATTTTTTTTTCTTTTTAGTGCAGCAAGTCACAAATCCATTTTATCTGCAAAATACGTCAAAGTTGATTGCAAGGATACGGACAGTGTCTGACAATGAGCGTGGCCTTATGCATGCAGAGCTCGAATGCTGAAATGACATGGTTATTTTCACAATATTTACTTTTCTGATGATCAAAATGAATAAGAATCAATAAGGAGTGCTTCAAAAAACTTGCCCTCTACAGCCTTGAATGCTGAGGGTATTTCAATGCTTTATTCTTAAGTTTTTATACATGTCCAGAAAGCAATAAATCACAGTGCAAAGGGGGCAGATTATTAATTATTCCATTAAAGTTAGCATCAGTAACTGCCATTCCAAAGAGCCTATTTTAGTATACAGTATTTCATAAAGTTCTCCAAAGGAAAACACGATAAAATGGTTTATAAAACTACTATTGAGAATTATTGAGCTTTATTTATTTGGCATCTGTAGCACAAATTTAACAAAGAACCTAGACAACCCTATGACTAATTTTTCAATATTAAAGGAGCCACAGTTTAACAGATAATACCGAACGTATATTTACTGAGAGTATATCATCCTGTAGTTGTAAAAAGATCACTGGGCTAGAGGAAGAGAAGGTTGAGGAGTGAGGAGAGAAGGGAAGAGTAGCTGTTGAGAAACACATGAATATTCTGTTCCATCATTCAATTAGATAATGGTTGATCTGTAAATGTACTTGCCTGTATTCAATGAAATCCCTTGTTATCCTTTTTTAAAGATGTCATTTTCAGCCACTAAAATTTTAATTGACAAAGTATTTTTACTCTTTAATAATATAGACAAAAATATACTGCTTCCAGTCAGTAGATCTTCCTTCACCAATTTTGGTACCTTCAGTTCAAGCAACAAACGCATCTTCCCCTTTCTGTTAGGCATTCTGTCAGGACACACTACCCAATGACATACTCACATGCTCTTCAGTGATCTTTTCACTTCCCATTGCACCTTCCCGTTAACCAGAATCCTAATCTTACAACTCAGTATGCTCTATGTGCAACAAACAATGCAATCTCTTTTACCCTGGGGAGACCAAATTAAGATTAGATGACAAATCTGCAAAGACCAAGTTGCCAGGTGTCTGTCAATAATTCTCTGTTCCATTTCCACACTCAGCCTTCAAGGCAGGAAACAGGACCTAACCTTTGGACAAGGCACATTACAACCAATGGCTTCAACAAAGAATTCAACAGCTTAAATGCAATGATTGTCCTACCCCCCACTAACACTTCCTTTAGGCCCACCCTTTATTTAATGTCCCATTGCCAGTGCCATTTATCTTGTACTATCGTATCTTTTGTCATTTACATCTCTCCAATATTCAATTCTATTGATCTTTCCACTGCTCGTCACTTTCTCTACATAATAGAACTTTATACTGAGTTTTTTTTTCCAGTTCTGATGAAGGTCACTGAGCTGAAACAGAATTCATTTTGCCTTTCTAACCTGTTGTACCTATCTCAGTACTTTCAATTTTTATTTCATATTTTCTCCAACTGCAGTAGTTTGGTTTTCAGAGAATCATAGAAAATTTACAACATAGAAGGCCCATTGTGTCTGCACTTGCCAAAAGGTTACTTGGTCTAATCCCACCTTCCAGCACTAGATTCATTGTCCCACAGGTCACACCTCCTCGGATACACATCTAAAAGCTTTTTAAAGGTGATGATGGCCTCTGCCTTTTATTACCCTCTCAGGACCACATGCTGACTTCAAACCACAGCAATCTGGAACTGAACCACATGAATCAGACATATCTCAGAAAATATCTCATCAATCCTGGGTTCCCCAAGTCTATCTGAAACAGAGATAACAGCTGTAAGATTGACCCAAGTGTTACCTTGACAAGGAATGGACATAGTGAGACAGGTCCCCAGACGGACATTCTAACCATCTGGAAAATGCCAGTTTTGAATTGATCACTTCACATCAAAACAAAAACACAACTGAAAAAGTGAACCAGCAAGAACTTCCTTGAAAAGCACTAAATAAAGAACAATACTTATGGACCTCCTGGTATTAACAGGTGTGGCCATGGGAAACTGAGAATTTGTAACAGAAATATCAAGGTAGATTACAAGCTCACTGAGATGACTGAGCTTACAACAACACTATGTATTTGGAGTTTAACACCCAGAAAAATGGCACCGAGATCGGCAGCTTATTTTGTGTTCTCATTTAGCAGGGGAACAATTCAAGTATAAATGTTCTTACGACTTGTGACAGGAAACATTTTGGAATCAGTAACTGGAAAAGTTCCTAGATATAGAAGGAACACTTACACAGTTTAGAGTATGAAATCAAGTATCTTCATTACATCACGCGTGCAACACTAACTTCAGGGTTTTCACAAAAGTTTAAAATAGAAACCTCAATTACTCAAGTAGTATTTTACAAGCTGCTATTTTACGCTGATAAGGAGAATTCTGTGAAATGACAGAAACTTTTGAGCTGGTTTTTATAGGATAATGTCACTGAATGTGTTACTGTTCACCAACATCATCCTGAAATAACAGCAACTTATTAGCATGTGAATGGGGGAAATCCCAAAGATGCTGTTAGTGGTTTGCCATTGGGCATCTGGCTACTCTCCAAACATAGAACACTACAGCACAGTAAAGGCCCTTCAGCCCACAATGTTGTACCGACATTTTATCCTGCTCTAAGATCTACCTAACCCTTCCCTCCCACATAGTGCCCTATTTTTCTATCATTCACGTGTCTATCTAAGAGCCTCTTAAATGTCCCTAATATATCTGCCATTCTAGACACTTGACCAAGTTCAAATCAGTGCCAGAGGCAGATCTTCAGAGAAGTGCCCTACAGTTTTATTCTGGACTCAGAAAAGAATCCCATATCAAAGGTGTAGTCTTTTCTCCTTGGCTTGAAAGGAAAGGGTTTTGCATAAAGGTAAATGCAATAGCTTTACATAAAGGAAAAAGATTTTTAGGTGGGTTTGTCATACTCTTTTTAAGCTTTACTAAAAAAATCAACAATGAAAATATTAACGTAATAATATTATAAAGTATAAAGTTACAAAGTATTTGACAGTCTGACACTTCCAGCTAAGTCAGAGGCCCATGGGATAACCAGCTGTCAACATTTCTTTCTGCTTTTTGTGGATGGGATATTTTTCATGTCCTTAGTGACAAGGCTCTGCACACATCTCCCAATGGTTTCTACTAGTTCCCACTGGGAGGATCCCCAAAGGCAAGTACAAATTCATTCCAGGCTCACCATATACTGCAAATTCAGCTCTCAACAGTTCATGCCCTTTAAATAAATGAAAGATGATGCACTTTGGTCAGAAAGCTGGATATCACCTATATCTTAAAATGAAGGAAATTGAATGGGGTCAGAGAGCAAAGGGACCTGAGATTGGAGGAGATAAAGAATCAGTAAAATTAACCAAGTTCATCAAAGCAGTTAAAAAAATTAAAACCAAATACTGGATTTCAAGGGATACATAATTTAAAATTAGGGAAATTATGTTAAACTTGTTTAGGTCCCTGGTCAGGCAGAACTCTATAATGTGCACAGTTCTCATCTTCATATCATGAAAAGGTCATAAATGTATATAAAAGGTACAGAAAAGATTTATAAGAATGATACTAGAACTGAGAAACTACAGTTTAAGGGAAGATTGAACAATTCAGTGCTTTTATATTCAGAAAAAGTTTGCAAATATCGGCAAAGACAAGCTGGGATGAACAATCTATTTCAATACAGTAGATTTGGTGTTAGTATGTATGAATTGGCCAGATGTGTTAAATTCACTAAGTGTGTTATCATTATGTTTCTATTGGCTTGGTGACGACTCAGTGGCCTGAAGGGCCTGTTTCTATATTGTGTCACTCTATAAATCTATACCCTCAGCCACTTTAATATCCTTTATTGTTTCTATTTCCAGCATATTTGCCTGTACTTAATTACAACTGCACTTTTTTTTAGTAAGTTCTACTTACTAGCCCATTTTAATTCATGAATTGACTTATTTAAATCTACTGCTACAGCATGGTACCATTTGCAAAAGTAATCATCATATGCTTATACAAAATACACTTACAATCATGATTCCAAAATAAGAGAGTGGGAAGTCTTATTCAATAATATTCTGACCTCTTCCAGTGATAACTGCTCCAATGAGCACTCCTTTTCTACTCTTAATCCACTTCTTATCCAATCTCCAGGTTTACCATGAAACTCTATTGCCAGGTTCAGAAATAGTTTTGAGTGCTGCATTTCATAAGATCCTGTACCACTTCCAATATTTAATAAGCACTATTATGAAACTGTACAGCACTATATGACTGGATATGTCTGCATTTTCCTGCTTTCTAAGAATATTTACATACCTGCCCGCTCATGTTCCTCATTGCTCTTCCTTTCCAGTTCAAGGTAAAAATCAAGCCTCTAAAGCATTCTCCCATTAAAACATATTTGACTTTAAAACAGACAGAGATGAAGGTTCTTGTCGTGCTCGTAAGTCCACAATTAACTCACAGATGTCTAATGTCAATATAGGCCAACACCCTGAACCACATCAGCAAAATGTCCAATAAAAATGCACAGAAGTGATTTCACCAGTTCTCCTCCTCAAGAACAACACTGACTTAACTCTTAGGTCATTTTCCTTATTTTTCCTCTTTAAAACCAAATGCGTCAGGATGATGTCAAAGTCAAACTGATTTGCAATGTGGAGGTGGAAACTGTCTGGAACAACATTTAGTCTGTGGCTGAAGAACTAACCTCTTGATCAAGTTAATTTGCTCTTAATTTCACTTGCTATTTAATACTAAATTAATAGAAATTCTTTGGTATATCACTTTACACATCCTAGTTACCTCCTCATATCACGTCAATTATGACAATTAATCTCAAATATTATACCTACCCTTATTGATAGGCAGCAGTGTAATTTCAGCACTAAATTTCTTTTTTATATATTTAAAGAATGCATCTTGTTATCGCTTCACAGCTCCAAGTTCAAATCAAACTGAGATTTACAAATCACCTCTATCACAGGAAATGGTTTCAGGAGGCAAGATTACAGTCAAAACATTTATTCCTATACATGAAGAAAATGTGTAATTGGGAATATTATAGATAAATAAATGTCACAACTTTTAAAACACCAAGAAAAATGAATAATATAACATGGAGAACCAAGAGACTGCAGATGGTGGAATCTGGAATTTGGAGCAAAAAACAAAATACCGGAGGAACTAGGTGGGTTGAGCAGCATCTGGGTGGGTGTGGGGGGGTGAGCACAGGAAGAGAGGAACTGTCGATGTTTCAGGTCAAGACCCTGCATCAGGAATGAGAGTGAAGAGGGAAAATAGCCAGAATAGAGAGGAGAGGGGGTAGGGCGAGACAGGGACCGATAGGTAGACCGAGGAGGGATGAGGGATGATGGGCAGAAGGAACCAAATGATGACCCAAAAACAGGTGGATCTGGGAGACACAGGAAAATGGGTGATAGATGGAAGCAGAGAGAAAAAAAACAAAAGGGCATATATAGGCAGGTGGAGATGGAGACAGAGGCTTCAGGGTGACAAGCAGGAACATAAAGGCCACAAATGCTGGACTCTGATACGTAAGGAAGGTGATAATGGTAACCATTTAAGGGAGAGATGAAGGGCGGATGGAACCAGATGGAGAAGGGGTAATGGTGGGTGAAGTGTATGGGTCGTAGGTGAATGGAACCAGGAGGGGGAGGGGGATGAAAATGGGTGACTGGGGGCGGGCAGAACTGTGGGGGGCGGTATGGGAAAGGGAACAAAAAAAATGGGTGGACCAGATGTGGATGGGGGGGGGGGGGGGGGGGGGGGTTGGGAAGCACAGGAGGCAAGATTTGTGAAATTCATAACTTCAATGTTCATACCATTGGGTTCTAGACTACCCAGGCAGAATTTGAGGTGCTGGAGATACAAGAGACCACAAATGCTGGAATGTGTAGCAATAAACAATCTGCTGGAGGGAATCAGTGGGTTGAGCAGCATCTGGGATGGGTGGGGGGGGGGGGGGGATAGGGGGAGGAATTGTTGATGTTTTGAGTTGAAACCCTGCAACAGGACTGAGAGTGGAGAGGAAAGTTGGCCAGTATGAAGCAGAGATGGGGAGTGGTGAGACAGGAGCCTGAACATCAGGTGGTCTTCTATATGCTTGGGCCTCATTCTGGCTTTGGAGAAGGGCAAGGATGAAGACAAACAAGTCAGTGTAGGTACTGGTATCGGTTTATTATTGTCACTTGTACCGAGGTATAGCGAAAAACTTGCATACCGATCGCACAGGTCAATTCATTACACAGTGCAGTTACACTGAGTTAGGAAGTACAGGTAAAAACAATAACAGTACAGAATAAACTGTCACAGCTATAGAGAAAATGCAGTGCAAGTAGACAATAAGGTGTAAGGTCACAACAAGGTAGATTTTCTTTTTATTATTTACGGCGTGGTAACAGGCCCTTCCGGCCCAACGAATTCACGCCGCCCATTTTAAACCCAAATTAACCTACTCATACGTCTTTGCAATGTGGGAGGAAACCAGAGCACCCAGAGGAAACCCACGCAGACACAGGAGAACGTACAAACTCCTTACAGACAGCGACGGGAATCGAACCCCAATCGCTGGCGCTGTAATAGCGTCACGCTAACCGCTACGCTACCGTACCGTACTGTGAGGTCAGAGTCCATCTCATCGTATAAGGGAACCATTCAATAGTCTTATCACAGTGAGATAGAAGCTGTCCTTGAGCCTGGTGGTATTTGCCCTCAGGCTCCTGTATCTTCTACCTGATGGAAGAGGAGAGAAGAGAGAATGACCCGGGTGGGTGGGGTCTTTGATTATGCTGGCTGTTTCACCAAGGCAGTGAGGAGTAAAGACAAAGTCCAAGGAGGGAAGGCTGGTTTCCATGAAGCGCTGGGCTGTGTCCACAACTCTGGAATGGGAAGGGGAGTTGAAATAGCTTGCAACTAGGAGCTTGGGATGGCCATTGTAGACAGCACACAAGTGCTCTGTTAACCAGTTGCCTATTCTGCGGTTCATCTTGACAAGTTTCTCCAAGTGAGTGGAACATAATGCGATGAAGCCTGGCTCATCCTTCGTAACATCAGGAACATATAAAACCTCAGCGTGTAGTGAAACTTAATGTTTGTGTACTTTGGTTCTATGCTCAGCTTGATGCACTCATGCTTAAAGGTGGCTATCAGGACAAGGGCACCATTGGGTACGTTTTTTCCCCATTTAACAAATGGTCCTTATCCTTGATAGTGTACAACACATTTAACATTGTCGCATTTGCCCCCAGCTAGATGACTGATCAACATCCTACCACTCTCTTGACTTTTGCCTTGTACAGGACATAAATAGTTTTCAGGATAGGACAAGAGGCACTCATTATAGAGTATTTACTTGCTCTAGTAATAAAAGTGTTAATCTGACTAGGACAATTAAGCTTCTGTTTAATGGAAATAGATAAGAAGTTAATAGTGGTGAATTTAGTAAGGAGAAGATAATTGAGCTTTTTCTTATTGAAATGGCCATTATCCAGCACTTAAATGGTGAAAGTGCCAGCTACCAATTGGCAGTCTAATCATTGTTGTCAAGTGTCTCCGATAGGCTGGCTTGGCCTGCTTCATTATTTTGAGAATTGAGGATAGTGTTGAAGTAATGATCAGCAACTAACTGACAGAGAAGTTCATTCATGAAGCACGAGGACTGCTGAACCAAGAAACACTGTCAAAAAGAATTATTGTGGGCAATTAAGAAGAATTTCAGTGAATCATCTCCAATAACCAAAATTAAAAATTAAATAACAGAAAATGCTTCGGCCTGAAATGTAAGCTCAGTTTCTCTTTCTACTAATGCTATCTGATCTCCTGAATAATTCTGGTATTTTTTTTTGTTTTTCAGATTTCCAGCATCTATAGGTATTTGGCTTTCAACAATTTACCTTGCTGTCTGGCAGGTATGACTAATTATTGCCAGGTGCTTTATACAACAGAACATTTAGGAAAAAGTTGAAGAATAGCAACACAAAACGCTGGGGGAACACAGCAGGTCAGGCAGCATTTACGGAGGGAGCTGGGCAGTCGACATTTTGAGTCAAGACCCTTCAGCTGGACTGAAAGAGGGGAGGTAGCCAGTATATAAAAGTTGGAGGGAAGGGGTGGAGCAAAAGCTGGCAGGTGATAGGTGGATCCAGGTGAGGGGAATGATAGGCTGGGGGGGGGAGGGGGGTGGCGGAGTGGAAGGGCGTCAGAAGCTGGGAGGTGATAGGTGGAAGTGACAAAGGGCTGAAGATGAAATCTGATAGGAGACAAAGGTGGAGTATCGAATTGGGTGGGGGAAGGAAGAACTGGTAGGACTGGGTGGGTGATGGGGGCAAGGTAGATCCAGAGGAGAGAGAAAAGAGAAAAAGGTCAAAGGGGGAGCAGTTACCGGAAGTTGGAGAATTCAATGTTCATGCCACTAGGCTGCAGACTACCCAGGCAGAATACGAGGTGCTGTTCTTCTATCTTCCCCAACTCCCCCACCCCCATCCTACTTATAAGTAGTTTGTTAATACTGTCACAATTATTTTGTTTAATGTAACATTTAACCTCAAGTAATCCAACATGATATTTATAGCTCATCATTGTCGTATTTTTTGATTTAGTTTCCTAACTCCTTCCGCCTCTACTTGCTCAGAAGACTAAGGAAATTCAGCATCTCCCCAATGACCCTCACCAATTTTTATAGATGCACCATAGAGAGCATTCTATCAGATGCATCCCAGCTTAGTATGGCAACTGCTCTGCCCAAGACTGCAAGAAATAGTAGTGAGTTGTGAACACAGCCCAGTCTATTATGAAAACGGGCCTCCCCTCTATTGACTCTGTCTACATTTCCCTCTGCATCGGGAAAGTGCCAATGTAATCAAAGATCCCTCCCACCCCAGTCATTCTCTCTTCTTCCCCCTTCCGCAAGGCAGAAGATACAAAAGCTTTGATGGGAACTATACCCCTGCAAGTCTAAACAATATCTTGAAAATGTTGCCTATCACCATCTAACATACATTAATTCAGGATTTGTTGCTCATTTTGTTAACAAACTAATGTTTTTTATGCCTAACTTTATTACTTTTCTAACTGTCCATTTCATTCCGTTTACTAGAAAACATCCACAGTGCAATGAGTCAATCACTTTAAGTGGGAGAAGAGACAACCAAGATGGTTGCAGTTCTAAATAAAATATGTGCAATGAAGATAGAGCAAAGAATCATTTACCCACCTTATTGTAGCTTCTGAAATTATTTGGATAAGAATGTAGCTAGATAATAAGTGTTTCTTAGACACCTCTGAATTCCTGCATAAAATGAGTGCACTGAGAATCCCGAGACCTGGTTTGCTCGAGTAAGCTTCTTAAATGAAGATTAATGTCCCATAATTATCATTAAAAATATTCTCTTTGTGCTTGAACTTAAATTTTGCTGTATTGTTCCCTCATGCAATAGCTATTTTTTCTGGCAATTTTGCTACTGCAAATTTCTTTCTATCTTGCTGTTACTTATATAGGATTAGATGTAGTGATAAGGACAGGAACTCCTTTACGGCTCTCATAATGCCATATGATCCAGATCAAGAGGATTAATGAAGGGCCAATAAGTGCAGGTGCATTGAAACATGAGGCATTTTGTGTGTACTTTTCGCCACCCTGGTACTTGCATTTGTTAGCCACTCCACATGTTCCTAGGTGTGCCTGTAAGGACCTGCCTTTGCCATTTCTACTTCATAAGAGAAGTTACCAAAGATCTGCAAAATCTTGTAGGATGAGTTACAAGGGGATCAAAAATACAGACAACTTTTCTTGTACTAGCGAAATTGACATCAGAATGAAACAGTTCATGCCTTTAGATTATCACATTTATGCTGTACATTCCAATGAATACTTGGTATCAAGTGACTGGTATGACCTTTGTATTGGGCACTTATTTTTCCCAGTGGAATTGATGCATCTATTGAGCAGGGAGGAAGTGACCATCTTTGGAAGATGAAACCAATTAAACTTGCTGCTCCAAACAAGCATAGTCACCAGCAGGAGGAGCAGGCTCTTCATCTACGGTCAGACAAAAAGTGCTGCAAATGGTAGATAACATTAAAGCCACACATGTAGTGCATCACAAGAGATCTGGAGAAATGATGGTACACTCAGTTTCATTCATTTCTTACTGATCTTTGCTGAAACTTTCACCAAAAGCCTTTGTTGACAACCATATAAGACAGAGGGTAGTGGTGGAGGGGTTTTATCTTACTGGAGGTCTGTGACCAGTGGTGTTCCATAGGGATCAGTGCTGGGACCTCTGTTGTTTGTGATATACAAAATTGACTTGGGCGAAAATGTAGATGGGCTGATTAATAAGTTTGGTATTACCAAATCACAAAATTTGATAGAGTTGTGGATAGTGAAGAAGGTTATCAAAGGATACTGCAGGATATAAATCAGTTGCAGATATGGGTAGAGAAGTAGCAGATGAAGTTTAATCTGTATGAGGTGATGCACTTTGGGAGGTCAAATGCAAGAGGAAAGTATACAATAAATGGCAGGAACCTTAGGAACATTGATGCACAGAGGGATCTTGGGGTGCAAGTCCATAGCTTCCTGAAAGTGGCAACACAAGTAGATAGGGTGGTAAAGAAGGCATGTGGCATGCTTGTCTTCTTCAGTTGGGGCACTGAGTATAACAGTCAGGAAGTCATGCTTCAGCTGTATAAAGCTTTAATTAGGTCACATTTGGAGTAGTCTGTTCGGTTCTGGTCACCCCATTACAGGAAGGATATGGAGGCGGAGGAGAGGGTGCAGAGGCGATTCACCAGGATGCTGCCCAAATTAGAGAGCATAACTATAAGAAGAGATTGGACAGACTTGAATTGTTTTCTCTGGAGTGCCAGAGGCTGAAGGGAGACCTGACAGAAGTTTATAAAATGAGGCATTGATAAGATAGATGGTCAGAGGCTTTTTTCCCCAGGGTAGAAATGTCAAATACTAGAGGACACAGCTTTAAGGTGAGAGGTGGAATGACTAAAGGAGATGTGCAGGCTTTTGTTTTCCAAGCACAGAATAAGTGCCCGGAATGAACTGCCAGGAATCTTGGTGAAAGAGGACATGATAGTGCCGTTTAAGAGACATTTAGACAGGCACGCGAACATGCAGGGAATGAAGGGAAATGGATCACAGGCAGGCAGGTGGGTTTGATTTGACATCATAGTTGGCACAGATATCGTGGGCCAAAGGGCCTATTCCTGTGCTCTATTGTTCTATGTCACACAGATGGGAAATATACCAGAAAACAGGCAGTTGTGTACATTTTACTACCTTGGTGTTTATAATATTCATGTAATTTCAAACTTAGCAAAATGACAAAGAGAAAGAAAATGACAGAAATGAATCAATTTTGCATTTATTGCCATCATGTTACATACACTAATCTGTAAAGCAGAAGTACTTTTCTGATTGGTCAGTATTCAGAAGTCTAAGCCCAAGACATGCGTCTTCTTTTTAAAGTAACCATAACACAAAATTAGCTGGATTACTTTTACTTTCGCTACTGTGCTATGACCAGGACTTTCTTTCTTCATTAAGTAGTGTTCAAACATTCTGTAGGCTAATCTTTTTATGCCTTTGAAAACAAGTTTACATTTTACTGGAATGTGGTGAGAGGAGTGGAGCATGTGCAGAGACACCTAATGTGCAAAAATCAAAACAACGAAATCAGACATCTACTATGACAAGAGAACGTATGCTGATCACAACAAAAAACGTGAGACTGCCTCCATTTAAATGCTGCACTACTGCAGCTAATGTATACAGTATTTATTGTGGTCTTAATATTCACTAAGGATTAATTCATTCTAACTGAAAATCACTCTTTAAATCCCAATGATACATTTTCTAGGAAAGGAAAATTCTGTCTAAAATCTTGGGCCATTCTGAATAAATTAATTTCCCATCAGTTATAGTTCAAAAGGTGGAATGTCTGTTAACATTTGTTTTACTGGTGGCTTTGACATTTTTACTGTTATAGTTCCTATTACAATTCAGAAAATGCAAGTGGAATATATCAAAGTAAAACACTTTTGGAGAACATGTTTCTCACTTTTTCCTCCTAAAAAATATTGGTTCTAATGAATCATATGTTTTAACTGGATGTTCTGCACTATGCATTAATGTTTTGCAAAGAACTGCCTACTTCAAACAATCCACTGTAATGACATCCTGGTAGATACAGCAGGTTTCCAAATAAAGATGAGACATTAGGTTGCAGGGAATCATTAGTCCCAAAAATGCAGAGGAATTGAAGATATGCAGAAGCTTTCTCTTCTGATGTGCCCCTAGCTTTCAGGCTCTGTCCTATTGCTGCTCATGATAATAAAAACAAAAATGTGTTCAAACTGTTCACAAAAATGGCAGGCATTTTAAAATCTTTCATCATTCTAAGAAAACCTGATTATTTTGGGAAGGAACATTAACAGCAAGATATCTCCATAAATAAAATATTGCAAGTTATAAATTTTGAACCAGATATGAATTTTAAAGAACAAAATAATTGCACCAAGGAGGTAAAACTTATTTTGAGCAAATATTGTGTGTGGGATTGAGAAATGGAAATTTGGAAAAGACCACTCATTGCTTTGACTAATTGAAGAAACTGTAATTCGCAACCAGGTGTCATTGCAAGAGCAAAATTACGAAGTTCAATGGAAACTTTCAAAACAATCACACTAAGAGAATGTTGTAGTCATTCACTAGTCCTACAACACATTCTCCTTACCTCTTAAAGAAAGCAATTACCTTTCTCAGGTGTGCAACAGCATCAAACTTTATTTAAGTATGTTGCGCAGTTTGTTTGCTTCATGGAAGTGATCTGACATCAAGCTTGGTATGGAATTCATCTCTTTGTCAATGCTGTGAGCCAGAAGGATTTAGCATAGTGCTGTGCAGAACAAGTTGATGATGGATTTGATATTCCTGTGCAAATAAGCAATCACATCTTCACTGTTCAATATGACAAAGAGCTGAAGATGCATATTTAATGCCATTGGTCCTTTGCTTTGTGAACTGCCAGGAACCTTTCTCCCTTGGAATTTGAAAGAGAAAGTATAGCTACTGAAGTTATACCTTTAAAATTGTCTGAAGAAAAGCTATGATCTGAAGAATATAGGATAGGTGCATAAAGTGCAGAATAACCATGACAGCATGCAGATTCTTTAGCACTATCAAGTCCATCTTTGGTCCAAATACCAAAGGCCCAACCCCACTGAAAGCCAAAGATGGAGGCATTCATCATACACTGGATGAAACATTTCAAATTTCTCCTGTCTTTAATGTGAGCACCTTTGACATAACCTTATTCCACTTTTATAGACCTCTGGTTAGGCTGCATTTAGAGTATTGCATGCAATTCTGGTCACCTCACTGTAGGAAGGATGTCGAGGCTTTAGAGAGGGTGCAGAGGTGGTTTGCTAGGGTGCTGCCTGGATTAGAGGGTATATGCTATCAGAAGAGGCTGGACAAACTTGGGCTCTTTTCTCTGGAGCGGCGGAGGCTGAGAGGTGATCTGTTGCAAGTGTATAAAATTATGAGGGGCATAGATAGGGTGGACAAGCAATATCTTTTTCCCATTACTGAGCGATCCAATACCAGAGGGCATGCATTTAAGGTGAGAGGGGGTAGGTTCAGAACAGACGTGAGGGATATGTTTTTTACTGAGAGAGTGGTAGATGCCTGGAATGCGTTGCCTGATAGGGTGGTGGAGGCAAATTCATTGGGGGCTTTTAAGAGGGGCTTGGATGGCACATGAATGAGAGGAAAATAGAGAGATATGGGCATTCTGTAGGTAGGAGGAAATAGATATGTCGGCACAACATTGTGGGCCGAAGGGCCTCTTCTGTGCTGTACTGTTCTATGTTCTATCACATTATCAATTCCAGTCTTACTACCATCCTGACTGACAGGCCATAAACCAAGTAAATAACAAAGCCTCCGAAATAGCCGATATCTCTGCTGCTGTTCTAACTCTTGGCAGTGGGGAATTTCAATAAAATTACAACCTCAACTGCCCACTTCCAGGAAGAAGGAATTGGTGGGGGAACTCAGATGCTGTAAACATGATCACTTTCAAGAAAGGAGACAAACCAAACTGCAGTAACCACTGTTGGTTGCCACAGGGAAAATCAACAACAGGATCCTCCTCAACCAAATTCTGCCAGCTGCAACATTGCAATGTGTATTTTGTCCACTTAGAGGCACAGTGGGCATAATCTTCACTGCGTTCAACTCCAAGAACTCGGAGGGTCCATGGATCATTCTCCACAAATTTTATCTCCATCTTATGTTTGCTTCGTGATACATGCAAGCCATGATCTTAATCACTGAGTCCACAACTGATCCAATCTCCATGCAGGCTGGTGTCAAGTGAGCCTGTTTCACTGCCCAAACACTTTTTTCACCCCGCCAACCTGTCCCATTGCAATGCTGCACCTTGCCTCCAATGAGTTTCCCACTGTTGTGGGACTAATCTACAAAACTAACCAGAAACTTTTCAACCTATATCATCTCTAGTCCAGAACCAAAGTCACCACAACTTCAATAGTCAAGCTGCAGCATGCAGATCATGCTTGCATATGCACGTGTTCAGAGACCAAGCTCCAAGTCATTGTCTGCCCATTCACTGAAGTTTTACACTCCACATCTGCAAAAAACAACACAGGATCACTGAGCTGAAATATTAACTGTTTCTCTCCACAGATGCTACCTGACCTGTTCAGTATTTCCAGCACATTATTTTATCTGTGAAATGAAGGTCGCTTACAAACTTACTTCTGCTGTACAACATTGTTCTCTAAGAAAGAACAACTGATGAGATTATGGAAAAACATGGGCCATCCACCTCTCAGCAAAGGTTGACTTTGGTGTCAACAATGTCTTCAAAGCACCAGCAAGGCCCTTAAGTGCCTGAGTAAAAATAATTTTTCAGATTGAAAGCTGAAACATGGTACAAAATTCAGTCTACTGGGCAGCAGTGAGTCCTGCCGTCCTATACGCTTCTGAGATGTGAACAACAAACAGTACACTCAAAGCATTAGAGAGTTGCCACTAACGTTGTCTCTGCAAATCCTCCCAATCGACCGGCAGAAGCAGCCAATATCAGGATGTTCTCAGGCCCTGTTCTGAGAGACTTAATAAATTTGGTCAGCTCCATCGAGGAGGACACATTGTTGACATGTCCAACACAAGATTCCCCATCACAGTTGGAAAAAGGAAAATATTCGTGGATGTTCTCAAACCTTGGAAAATAATGCAACAGCTTCAACAACCCCATGGAAACTCTTGGTAAATTACTTTTCAAAGTGGAGAAGCAGTGTTCAGGATGGCACCGAGAACCCAGAGTCCATGCATTGGGAGCATGGGGAAGCCCAGATGAAACGGCTGAAGAAACACGTTACCCAGTCTAACCTCCTGCCTCCTCACCACAACCCCCCACCCCACCCCCCCCCCACAAGATCAGACATCTCAGGACCCACAGAACCAGGGTGGAAGCAAGTCTTCTTTGACACCAAGGGACCAGTTAATTAGAACGTGGTTTTAAAAATCCAGTTAGCTTTTCCATTCAAATAGTTTTTCTTTAAGAATTAGGTTTGCAAAAAGTTAGTCTGGCTATTGTTTTCTATTGGTCTGCTGAAAAACTGAGACAGTTTGCAATCAAGATGATAAACACCACAATAAAACACTTACAACTGTATATGGAGAATAAACACTGTTAGTAATAAATGCTCAGATTAGCTCATTAAGTGTTAATTGGGACCCAAGAGACAGAAATGGAAATACTCAGCACTTCCTTATTCCTTGGGTTTTGGAAAGCAGACTAATTGAGCAGCTCCAGTATATTTGTGTTGTGTGCTTTGACATCAAATTATTTCCACTGGGTCCCAAAGCACAACCTCTTCCAGATAACTGTGAAGCATGTGTAATGTGCTGGGACTTAAGCTTTTATAACTCTCTAAAAAAGATAGCTCCCAGTAGGGAAAGACTCCTGGAAATGTTACATTTGTTAGGAGCTGCTGGATAAGATTTATAGTTAATGAATTAAGCAGCTCTTGAGTATTCATTTTGTGTAAATACTGATGCTCATTTTCCTGTCAAGTACATGGCAAAATAAAGTTTTCAATTTCAAGCTTCATTGTTATAGTCATTCCTCAATTTTTCATTAAGCAAGATTTCATAAATCAAAAATATGTTATCAGGTATTTTGTATTCCCAAGAGCAGAAACTAGTGCAATATTCATAATCTTGCAATATAGGCTCATAAATTGAAGACATATATGCCAATGTCAATGACATTGCAGTAACAATACGTAAAGAGAATGCTTGTAAACCAAGGCATAGCCAAATAATACCTTGAAGAAATTCAATATCAGAAACATTAAGAATTATCTTTCCTTAACTTTCAAGAAAATTACACAAATGGCACTAAAACATGCCAGAGTTGCAAACATATTGCCAGACTCACGAGGGCCATTGGCAAAATTAGCCCTTTAGTTCAACAGAGAGCAAAAAGTCTAAGATGTGTCAAGAATTCAAGACGTAGGGATTCTCAGATGGGAAAGGTCACAAATCTATTTTGAACACTTGCCATTTCAAAAGTGAAGTGAGAAGGCTTCCTCACACTCCACAAACCATGCAAAAAGACAAATGTTAAATTTGGGTCTACAGCTATGTCTATGTAACACTGAGCAACAAAACATTATTTGTGAATTAGAACAGGAAAGGGAGGACATATCCTAACAGCTTTGTTTGTGACAGCGTTATAAAATGTAATTGTGATAAAATTGTACAGTTCAGAAGAAAATTTCACTGTGGTGCTGTCTTCTTTCCAATACATATTCCTCAATACATTAAGAAAGTCATAAGTTTCTCAAAAGCCATAAAATACATAATTAACAAATAATCTGTTTTTGCTGACGGCTTAAGCAGCATTATTGCCCAGAACCAGAGAACTAAAATGAAACACAGAAGATCCTAGAAACATTCAGCAAGTCAGGACAGGTTTTAATTTTTTTGGAATTATCCTGCATTAGAATCCAAGGTTTTAACCAACAGCTGCATATTGTTTTTCTTTCCTTACACTCAGAGAATTACCTGCTTTTGTTCCACATACCAGAGGAAATCTAAAGTTGCCAAGTAAACTAGCTACTTGGTGGAGACACCATTGTAGCCTAGGTGAAAGATGGTGCCCAACAGATTGCTCCATCCATAAATTAACGACTTAGCTACCATGCAATTCCATGCTGGAGCCAGAATTTACCGTTAATTCCAGTGTCTGAAGGCTGAGGCAAATAATATTAAAGGAAACAGTCAAATCCTCATAACATTCCATCAGCTGGCTTCAGAAGCCAAAGATGTTGCAACAAGAAACTTGGATTCTGCATATTGTTTATTTAGTTGTGATGCAATCAACATTGGGAGGCTGACAACAGCAGTGTATTATAAGAAAGATGCTATTAATTGATTTAAAGCGGCAACTACTGTACTTTAGTACTGATAAGGACCTATTAATGTTCATAATTAGATTAGTTTTGCAATCTACTTTGCTTATTTTGTTTTCAAAGTACAGAACTAATATTTTAAAAAGTACTTACCAGTTTACATCTACTTGCATAGAAAGCAATTTAAAGTGCTACTTTGACCCTTTTGATTCCAAATTGTTAAGTCACCCACAAAGCTAGCAATTACTCCCTGTCAGATTTGTCGATTCACATGCAAAAGTACTGAAAATGCGAGAAATCTGAAACAAGAACAGAAAGTGCGGCAAGTATTGGTCATCACTTGAAATGTTAACTCTTCCTTTTTCCACAGATGCTTCCTGACCTGCGAGTATTTCCAGGATTTTCTGCTTTATTTTGACAAATCAAGTCTTTGGAAATAAATTGTTCTCGTGGCTTGATTAGCAATCCTTCCAGGAATTGGTACAGTTAGATGTCAATTGGCACACATTTAGGGTGCCATTTTCAAACAAAGTACCCAATATTTAAAGGAATCCTCAAAAGCAGAAAAATACTTCCCAACAAATGCGAGATAACATCAAAGCGTTAAAAAAAATTCTTGCAGCTAACTTGCAAGATGAAAACAGTGAAGTACAGGGGCTCCCAATAACAAATGACCCGACTTCCAAATATCCTACTTTATTCAAATTCCCCCATACATTTTAAAGCATTCTTCAAGCTAGTAATAATAATGTTTTGTGGTGTTTATTAATGATTGGATACTATATTCCATTAGTTTAATTACAGGTAGTGTTAGGGTGATTATTCAATGAAATGAAAGAATTACAGCAAATGTACGTACAGCAATATGACACGGATGTTTCTGACTTATGGAGAAATCGGCTTACAGACGTTCTTGTGAACGGAACCCTTACTTAACCTAGAGACTGTCTGTAATGAGTTTAACTGCTCTCCCAACTTTTGAGCATATTGTTTTTAACAGTTTAACCAGTGACCCAAGTGAAAACAAAACAAAAGTTGAAACAATATAGAAAATCCTGGAAAATGTAGGACTGTTAGGAACAGTAAGAAAGTCAGCATGCCCTCACCAATCAAATGGACATAAAAGGGGGAAGAAGGAAAAAGCTGAATGGAGATTGAACAGTGGCTAGTAAATATCAGGGAACTATTTCAGAGAAATCAAAAGCTGGGAGTCTGAAACAGCATCTACAGCCATTATCTCAAGGTCAATCAAGACAATTGAATTGAAATTTTCTCAGCTGTACAAGCACACAATATTAAGATCATAACTCAGATCTTTTGCCATTCTTCATTTGAACAAAAATTACTTAAAATGCACTGGTTGAACAGAGGTAAAAAAATAAAGTTGCAACAAAAACTGCTCTTACATTGCAGTCCCATTGAGAGAACTGCTCACTTGCATTTAAGTTTCAGGCAACTTTTTTTTTTAATTAAGAAGTCAACTATACTCTAAGAGTTCAATACCTCCTGGAACTGGCGAATCTCTCTCTGACTCAATCTTTTTTTCTGAAAGTCCTTGATAATGAAGATCCTCTTGATGTTTGTCTTGTTTGCTTCCCACCAGTGCATCAGGAAATCAAAGGGGAGCTTCAAGGTTCTCTAATCTACATAGTCCCTCAATGCTTTCTGGGATCAGACATTGGATATTAAGCTTTCATATCCTTCCTGCCAACCCAGCTTCAGGTCCCTCTCCACCTTTCCCATCTCAATTGTTATTACAAGCTTAATGTTATAATGTCATAATTTTATTATATTCCAGATGAACAAATACAATTTTGATAGAATGAGGTACATTTTAGTTGAAATATAAATTAAACCCCACCACCTGCATTCTACTGCTGAACCAATCTAAACCCATGCAATATATAAAAAGAACTCCAGTATTTCAGTATTTTTGAAAACTGCTTATGGGTTATGACAAAACTGAGACATAAAGAGCCTCTCTTTTTACCACAGTATTGTGAAGAGTAGCTCTTTGAATAAACAAACACATCAGGTGGCCAGATTTTTGCAATCTCCTTCCTGTCATCCAACTGTCTGCTTCTCACAGCTCACATGCTGCATTCAGAATCTTCTAAAACTTTGTTCTCTCAAAGCATGGCAGAAGAGGGAACTACAATTTTGTTCTAGCCAATCCCTGGAATACATCACAAACTGTTTAGAGTCGCTCAGCCTTCCAGCTCTGTTAATGCAAATACAGTCAGCCATGCCTGCTGCAAGTACCGCTACAGGCCTTACCTCTGGAATTCCTTTCCCAAGACCTTCTGCAACCTTACATTTGTCTCTTAGTTTCAGGACAATGCTAAAAAGATGTCTATTTGACTAAGCCTCTTCTCACCTGCTTTGTTATAGAATGGATGTGGCAAATTTTCTTTGATGTTCGCACTGGGACATAACATCACACAAGGACACTTATATACATGCTGTCCCTGGGTAATGAATGGGTTCTATTTTTACAGACGTCAATAAGTTGACTTTGATCAAAATACACAAAAATCACTCAATATGGTACCTATACCTCCATGGTATTGTAATGAATGGTATCAACAGCTCATGACTGATTGGAAAGAAAAATTACTAAAAGTGGAGAGAAAGGAAACTAGTTCTGCAGTTCATAGGAAGGAATGTACGTATGTACATTGGACTTTTTAATTTAATAATATTATGGGAGCCCATTCGCATGTACAGGTGTCTGTAACTCATTGGCCTATAAATGCAAGCTGTTGTTGTGCCCGAGAAAAAGCAAATTTTAAGGAGCCTTTCTAAACCACTGTAAATAAGTTCTCTCTCAATTTCATGGTGAGGGAGAGTGCACTGTCAGGGCCTTATCAGGACAAACCAAATCTTGTCCTGCATTAAAATCTGAGAAAAGACTATTAAAATTGTTTCAGGATGCAACTCATTTGCAAATATAAATTTCCCAATCATTTGGAGTGGATTCCACCTGAAATGCACTGATTGCTTATTTCTGCTGCAAACATATCAATCCTCCCTCCTCCACAATCACCATACACCCCCTTCCCCCAACCCAACTAACAGTTAATATTTTGGAATGAGCACATACAAAAATGGGATCATAAACATTCTAGATCATGAATAGCCACTCAAGAACAATGGTATGAACTAGCAGATTACACAGAGTCCAAAAATGGAACATCACTAGTCCAATTCCCATCGTAAAAATAGCAGTATATGTCATTCTGAAAAAGTGCCTTGACCCAGAAACGCAATTCGTCTTTGGTTACAGTTGTTAGTGTACTGCCGGCATTTTGTATCTCCAACATTTTCTATCACTTCTGCATATCTGATTGACTTAGTCAGCATAACAAACCCACAATTTCCTAGTACAGATACTACACGAGAGGATGTAAAAGTTCATTGCTAATGAATTTCATAGAATACTTTTCATTTTTGTGCAACACACACAGAATCAAATGCTCAAGTGCAAAGGATAAACTGACAGACATCTTTTTAAATGTACAAGTAACACCAAACCTTCCTTAATATAAAGCTGGAATGAATATGTACAAGGAGTGTAGCGGTTAGCTCAATGCTATTACAGCGCCAGCGATCGGGGTTCGATTCTCGTCGCTGTCTATAAGGAGTTTGTGCGTTCTCCCGTGTCTGCGTGGGTTTCCTCCGGGTGCTCTGGTTTCCTCCCACATTCTAAATACGTACGGGGAGGTTAATTTGGGGGTTTAAAATGGGCGGCACGGACTCGTTGGGCCGGAAGGGCCTGTTACCACGCTGTAAATAAAGAAAGAAAGAAAGCAGATTGGGCCTATGCTCCCTTGGTTTGAGAAGAATGAGAGATGATCTCATTGAAATGTGCAAAGTTCTTATAGGGCTTGACACAGATGATGTTTTCAATCAGAATAAGGGGTTGGCCAATCTTCACCCAGAGGGTTGTCAGTCTCCCAAGAGGGCCGTGGAGACTCTGTTGAAATATCAAGGGAGTTGAAGGATGAGTTTAAAATTGCACAGAGGTATGAGATCAGCCACAATCTTATTGAATGGTGGAGCAGGCATGAAGAACTGGCCAAAAGTGGGACTCCAAATCAACCAATGTAGTTGACTCTTAAATGCCCTCACAAATGGTCCGGCAAGCCATTCAGTTGAAGGGTATTTTAAGGATGAGCAATAAAAGTTGACATTTTAAGATCGTAATAAAAAAATTATAATGGTAAACAATACTGACTGCAAATCAGTTTCCATCACTTATAGCCATAAAAATCAATGCCAAATTATTTTAATCACTACCTGTCTTTGCCATCTACAAATAAACACTCTGTCCAGACCATCTCCAAACGATCTCCAAGTACATAGAACACTACAGCACAGTACAGGCCCTTCGGCTCATAATGTTGTGCCGACATTTTATCCTGCTGTAAGATCTATCTATCCCTTCCCTCCCACATAGACACATGAATGATAGATAAATGGGGAGCTATCTAAGAGTCCTTTAAACGTCCTTAATGTATCTGCCCCCACAACCTCTGCAGGTAGTGCATTCCACACACCCACCACTCTGTGTAAAAAAAACTTACCCCTGACATCCCCCTTATACCTTCCTCCAATCACCTTAAAATTATGTCCCCTCATATTAGCCATTGTCGCCCTGGGAAAAAGTCTCTGACTATCCACTCGATCTATGCCTCTTATCATCTTGTACACCCCCTATCAAGTCACCTCTCATCCTCCTTCTCTCCAAAGAGAAAAGCCCTAGCTCGCTCAACCTATCCTCATAAGACATGCTCTCCAATCCAGGCAACATCCTGGTAAATCTCCTCCGCACCCTCGCTAAAGCTTCCACATTCTTCCGATAATGAGGCGACCAGAACTGAACAAAATACTCCAACTGTGGTCTGACCAGAGTTCTATAGAGCTGCAACATCACCTCGCGGCTCTTGAATTCAATACTCCGACTAATGAAGGTCAACACTCCATACACCTTCTTAACAACCATAATCGACCTGCACAGCAACCTTGAGGGATCTATGGATGTGGACCCCAAGATCCTTCCGTTCCTCCACACTGCTCAGAGTCCTGCCATGAACCTTGTATTCTGCCTTCAAATTCACTCTCCCGAAGTGTATCACTTCACACTTATCCGGGTTGAAATCCATCTGCCACTTCTCTGCCCAGGTCTGCATTCTATCAATATCCTGTTGTAATCTACAGCAACCTTCTACACTATCCACGACACCATCAAACTTTGTATCATCAGCAAACTTACTAACCCACCCTTCCACATCCTCATCCAAGTCATTTATAAAAATCACAAAGAGCAGGGGTCCCAGAACAGATCCCTGTGGAACATCACTGGTCACCGACCTCCAGGTAGAATACACTCCATCTACCACCACCCTCTGTCTTCTATGGGCAAGCCAATTCTGAATCCACACAGCCAAGTTTCCCTGGATCCCATGCCTCCTGACTTTCTGAATAAGCCTTCCATGAGGAACCTTATCAAACGCCTTATTAAAATCCACGTACACCACATCCATTGCTCTAGCTCCCCAATACCTCCCTGTCACTATCCTCAAAACTACATTTCAATTTTGCACTGACAGAAGAACTTTGCCCTCAGTTTATATTTAAATGCCTTTCACATTAGGATACAAGGAAAATCACTGAACCAAAGTCTAAAATCTAGTTTCAAAATCTTGGGCAATAAATGCTGAACACTTCTAGATCAGGTACCTGCCATAACTTTGTAATATACTGCACGACTATGCTTACAAACAGCATTTCGCTAGGGCTGTATACTTATGGAAAACTGGTTTAGGTGAATACTCTAGAAGCAAATTTAAAATAGATATACATTATTGTTTTAAGCTCGGTGCTCACCAAGTATGGTTAATGGCAGTACAATTTAAATCGGGAGACAATGTCAGCAGTTTCAACAGCAGTACAATACAATCCATGTCTAGATATTTTAATGCCAAATACCACTGCATTTTTATATTTTTTTCTGTGATCTGCATACAAATCATATCTCCAAAAGTGTATTTTTGCTTCTTGATTTTTGAAAAACATTTTAAAAATTGCCAGTGATCCCAGTGTCTGAGAAATACAAAGTAATTGTTAATTTTCATTGCTAGTGTTTAGGAAGCTACATGGAGGTAAGAATTTAAATGTCAATAGTCCAGCTAAATGAATTTCACCAAGATCAGAATCCTGGAGTTTTGCAGAATACTATTTGCTTTAAATTTCCTGAATGCTTGGTATTAGGTTGCAGAGCACGTATTTCCTTACTGTCCAAAGCAACTGAGATCACCAACCTTTGGATAAAGCATGTGCATATAAAAAAAACCATTGCTGAATAGCAACAGCAACTGCTGATTCCAATCCATGGAATTTAGTCAGTCACATCTGGATAAATGAGCTCCAAAGGAAATACAAGTACTCACTAGTTACTAACATAATAATTGATAGATATCATTCTATAAAAGCGCAAAATATGGCAAATTACAATGATCATCAGAAAATCTGATCAGATGACCATCTTAAACTCATACACTGATAGACATCTCCAATGCTCCAAAGTCTACTAGTAAGATAAGTAAATAACAGTGCAGTGGTAACATAACTAACAAAAGTGCTTTAATGCATTTATCAAAAATATTTTCTATGTTGCTAGCCAGCAGGACATATCCAGCCATGTCTGGGTATGATTAAATCTCAGCAGCTGGAAGAGGTAGCCCATATGTTATCTTAACCTTTAGATTGGATAGAGATAAAACAAAAATCTGGATCCATGTTGCACACTGATTTATCACAGTCATCTAATGGTGATACTTTCAAAATTTAGTCCTGAGCAAGGGAAGTTGGTTAACAAAATTGCCAATGGTGTTGAACACCCCGGTGCTCACTTCAACAGCTGGAAGCTATAAACAGAATTTCCCTCGCTAATCTGAAAAGTCCTGTTAATAATTCACAAATTAATACCTGAAAACAATCTGTGTTTCTCCTCAGTGCCAGTTCTTTCATTCAAACACTCGCTAAACTCACCTGCACAAAATACATTAACAAAGAATTATGTTCTATCTCAAAGATTTCAAGAGATCCACATTCTAATACTAACTAAAGAAAATATTAAACATTTTAAAATGTAATGTAATGTAATATTCTTACCATAAAGTCTATGGTAAACAATTAGTTTTTTTAAGCTTGCGTTTCTTGGCACACATGCAAATGGCACAGCTTCATGTTACAGAAAATCGTGATATGGCCCATTTTCTCAGAACGCAATCCCGTAACATGAGGGTAGCTGGTATTTAGTAGGAAAAAGTGAAAAAAATGAGATGGAGAAGCAAATTCTTACAAGATGGTACAATATTACTCTAGAAATTCTCTAGTGACATAATTCAAACTATACAACTCCCCAAAAACTAAATTAGGATCCACCCTATAGTAAGGGCCTTTCAAAATCAAAGAAATCATACTTCTACATGTTCTCATTTCAGAGCCTGCAACTCTTTTTTTGTTCATGAGGCATTGTTTATTGTGAGAATATAAAGCAAAATCATGTGTTTTCTTTCCAGAAGAAATAACTGGCAAAAGTGAATTATAGGACAATCACTGACCACTCAATATATTAATTCAACAATGCACATCATCAGCGAGACCTATCAAATACTAAACAAAAGCCAATTTCCTTTGAATCTGTGACTCCAAACCTTCTTTAATCCATTCCTTTACATAAAATCCCTCACCCATACCTACCGTATATATGTTGAAGGGGTGCAGAGCAGATTTACCAGGATGCTGCCTGGTTTGGAGAGCATGGATAATGAGGAAAGACTAAGGGAGCTAGGGCTTTACCCTTTGGAGAGGAGGAGGATGAGGGAAGACATGATAGAGGTATACAAAATATTAAGAGGAATAGATAGAGTAGACAGCCAGTGCCTCTTTCCCAGGCCACCAATGCTCAATACAAGAGGGCATGGCTTTAAAGTAATGGGTGGGAAGTTCAAGGGAGATATCAGAGGGAGTTTTTTTTTACCCAGAGAGTGGTTGGTACATAGAATGCACTGCCTGGGGTAGTGGTGGAGGCAGGTACGTTGGTCAAGTTCAAGAGATTGTTGGATAAGCATATGGAGGAATTTAAAATAGGGGGATATGTGGGAAGAAGTGGTTAGATAGTCTTAGGCGTTGTTTAAAGGTTGGCACAACATGGTGGGCCAAAGGGCCTGTATTGTGCTGTATGGTTCTAATACAGTATACATACATTTGTCACTTCACAAATTCCTGAAACTAAATCGATCTCATATTCAATTACTAATTCAATCTCAAACTCTATCAATTAAATTCCTTCCTCTTTGTTCCTTCACCTGTCAAGATATCACTGCCACCATGGAACTGCTTTAAATCTTACATTTTGATTCTTAGAAGAAAATACCACAAAGGCTCCTTCTCTCTAGAAGTAACCACTTTGTTAAACTCTTTCCCCACCTTCATCTGAACATCTCGTTTTGATCAGTTAAGTTGTTTCTAAGACTGCTTGAATATTTTCCCTGCTGCTAAACACCAACATCTCCCTATTGCTTCTCGCCTTCTTCCTAGTAGATCCCAATCACTTTACACATTCTATCCCAGATTCTTATTGTTGTTGGAGGACAGCTGAGCCTTAAACAAGACAGAAGCATTCATAATTAACTTATATCAGTG
This sequence comes from Pristis pectinata, assembly GCF_009764475.1. Taxonomy (NCBI): domain Eukaryota; kingdom Metazoa; phylum Chordata; class Chondrichthyes; order Rhinopristiformes; family Pristidae; genus Pristis; species Pristis pectinata. The sequence goes on from NC_067410.1 coordinate 93,668,634, forward strand.
ACAGAGTTATACACACTTATCATTACTTCAAAATTCAAGTACAATTGCTGAGAACTTAACAGAATTTGCTTTCCATTGAAAAGAATAAAGCAGAAGAAGATATAAACATAACCATTACATTCAATTCTGGTTGCACCATTATAGGAAATATGTAGAGGCTTTGGAGAGGGTGCAGAAGAGGTTTACCAGGATGCTGTCTGGATTAGGGGGCATGTGTTATAAGAAGAGGTTGGACAAACTAGGGTTGTTTTCTCTGGAGTGATGGAGGCTAAGGGGAGATTTGATAGAAGTTGATAAAACTAGAAGATGCATAGGTAATCTTTTTCCCAGGAACCAAATGTCTTACCCTAAAGGGCAAGCATTTAAGGTGAGGAGGGAAAGTTCAAAGAAGATGTGCAGGGCAAATGGGTGCCTGGAATGCACAGCCAGGGGCAGTGATGGAGGTAGATACGATAGAAGTATTTAAGAGGCTCTTAGATAGACACATAACTATGCAGAGAATGGAGGGATGTGGACCATGTGCAGGCTGAAGGGATTAGTTTAATTAAGCATCATTAGCTTAATTAGCTTGGCACAATGTCGTGGGCTGAAGGGTCTGTTCCTGTGCTGTACTGTTCTATGCATGTTTTATGTTCTATGTCCTGTCATAAATTGATAAATTAGCTTTTAAAGCAACAGCAACTTGTATTTATAAAATACCTTTATCTTAATATCTAAAACAGCTTTATTAAACAAAAACTGACATTATGCCAGAAGAAGATATTAGGGTAAATGGGCAAAAGCTTGGTTAGAAGTAAATTTTAAAGGGCATTGTAAAGGAAGATAGAAAGGCAGTTAATGGCGAGTAGTATGAAGGAGGATGCCAGAAATGTATTGGAATAGCCAAAAGCCATCCTTGATCCCAAAGGACTGCCTAAGAAGAAAGAGGAGGAATAGCCAAGCCTTGGATGAGGGCTTCAGGTGCAGATGAACTGAGGTAGGGGTGGAATGCTACAGAGATGGAAATATGTTCTTTAGGAGTGGTGTGATTAAGTGTTCCCAGGCTCATTTCAGATTCAAATATGACATATCACAATAAAAAGTCTGCTTCAGCTTCAGTGACCACAGGATAGGAATCAACAGGTACAGAAGGGATACAGGAATCAAGGAGGATAGCTTTGTGTTCAGTCTTCCCAATATTCAATTGGAGAAATTTCTTCTCAACCACTGGATGTCATGCTCTCATTCTGACAACCTAAAGATAGGGTGGGGTTAGAGAGATTAAGTTTTGTGTGGTCTGATTTCATGCAAAAACTGATGGTGTTTTTAGATGATGAAACTGAGGGGCGGCATTTTGAAAGGTGCCGGCAATACATCCCTGGATATTGATTCTCTGGTCATGAATCAATATGTAAAAATGGAGCTAACTACTCAGCAGACACCAAGAGGGGCATTATGGTGTAGGCAATGGTAACAAGGGCTACAAAAAAAAAGGAGGGATAGGTTTACAATTGCAGCTAAAATGGGAAACAAAAAGAGAAGCTGTGTGGGAACTGTTGAGGGAACATTAACAGATATGAGGGGAGATAATAAAGAACCTAGTGAAAGACTGGAGTGTGGGGTTGGGGCAGAGAGAACCTTAAAAGAAAGGTTATCCAGTGAGCTCAGGGAAGGGGGTGAAGAAGTAGGCTAATAATTAGTTGGTCTCAGCCTTGGAGCTTCTCACAATTGCTTTTCCTGAGGTGAGGGCGAAGGAGACAGGGGAAAGGAGACTAAGACTCTGGCTTGCATTAGAAGCAATAAGTTGCCTTGCGTTAGAAGAAAGAAGCCAGAGATTATCACTGTACTCTAGGAAGATCCTATAAAATTGATCTGGTTTGACAGGCAGGAACAGTGGTTTACGTACTTTACATGACCCAGTCAAATCTGGCAGCAAACTACTAAACCAGTTGTGCACTATATCCGTTCACGTTTGCGTTCTTTGGATGCAAGAGTTCGAAGGAGAGGGCCGCGCTCAGGCAACAGCCAGGGTGACTGTAACTGCTGTAATAAGGGCCAGGAATTCAAAGCTTGAGGTCAAGCTATGGCAGTGCAGAATGAAAGATGCAGAGAGATCAGTGCGCCCAAACTAAGTCACGACAGGGAACTATTTGGCAATTCAGATGAACACAGCTTCAGAGAAGCAGCAAATTGGTGTTTAAAAATTAACAACCACACTGCCACCTGCAGCAGGGAATGCCGACATGGCTGAAGCACGAGAAGAAACAGAATTCAAGTAGAAAAAAAATACAATACTTTAGCAGCAAGGCTGTGGAAATCAAAATGACCTAAACATTTTCAGAATTTGCATCTAAACACCACAAGCAAGGGCAATTGATTGTCATAAACATATAGCACAGAAATAGGCCCTTTGGCCCACGGAATCAGCACTGACCATCAACCACCCAATGGCCAGAAATCAAGCATTAAAAGCTATATTAATCCAATTTTTCATTCTCCCCACATTCTCATCAACCCCCACCCAAATTCTACTACTCACCTCCACACTAGGGGCAATTTACAGTGGCCAAATAACCTACCAGCCTGCACGTCTTTGGGATGCCGGAGGAAACCCAAGCAGTAACAGGGAGAACGTGCAAACTCCACACAGACAGCACCGGGGATCGGATTTAACCTGGGTCTACGGCACTGTGAGACAGTGGCTTTACTAGCTGCACTACTCTGCCGCATATTTTTTTGAACTTTTAACTTTGACAGATTTTTCATGCAAAAAAATAATAGCGGATTTGCAATGATGAAGAACAGCAACATGTTTCCAGGTCAAGACTAGGGTGTGGCTTGGAGAGGAACACACAAGTGGTGTTCCCATACAACTGTTACCCCATGTTTATTTTGGTGGTTGCTGGTTTGGGATGCACTGTCGGAGAAACCTAGGAGGATAACTATAGATAGTGCATTTTATAAATGGTACAAACCATTGCCATAGTGCACCAGTGGTGGAAGGAAAGAATATTTAGGGTGGCAGATGTGTTATCAATTACATAAGATGCTTTGTCCAGGATTCTGTCAAGATTCTTCAATGTTGTTGGAGCTGTACTCATCTGGTCAAGTGGACTACATTAAAATAGGGCAGGGGAGGGAGCATTCTGGTGAGGTATATTTTCAAAATTAAAGATAAAGGACAAGACAATAGTACAAGGTAGAGAAATGAGTAATGATAACCAGAGATTGTCAGCAAGGGACAGAACATTCAAATATTTGTGTACAGGTCCTCTGCAGGTTATGATAGGGTTCTATACCCGAGAAATGTTTAAAACCAGACAGTCACTGCCCAGCAATATATTTAAATAAAAGCACAAGCCAACCTAGGGCAACACATAGTTAAACCAGGACATTTAACTCAACCAGATTTCTCTACAAGATGCAATGATATTGCCACAAACCGAGTTCCCACACAGTAAAAAATGCCTGCAGCCCGGCAGCAACCAGCAAATCCACCCTGCCAGTCTTCCAAACACTCGTTCATATGTACGAGTTGTACGCAAGTTGGGCATTCGTAACCTGGGGACAATCTGTACATCTCCAATTCATGTCAAAGCAGGGAAAAATAATAAAAAGACAAAATCTTTAATGGGGCTCAGTGATGCAGCTAGCATGCAACTTTAGCAACCTGGGTTCAATCCTGACCTCCAGTGCTGTGTGGAGTTTGGCACATTCTCCCTGTGACCATGTGATTTTTTCTGGATGCTTCAGTTCCCTCCCACATCCCTTTGGGGAAAGGATCATAATATGACAGAATTTTATATAAAGATCAAAAGTGTAGGTTAATTATACCTAGTGTCCAGGGAAATGGCAGAATCTAGGGGGAATTGATGAGAATGTAGGCTGAATAAAATGGGATCACTGCAGGATTAGTGTAAATAGATGCTTGATTATCAGTGCAGAATCAATGGGCCAAAGGGTTGCATCCATAACTTGAGGCCCTTACGGGAATGCACCCAGCATTCATAACAAGATAGGAAGAGAAGGGAAATAAATGGGTATGATCGAGTAAAGCGAACGCAAAGTGACAAGTTGGGAATTAGTATACTTTAGTGATGTGCAAAGTGGAAAAGGAGGAAGGGCATTCCTTCTGGGATAAATGCAGTACGGAGAAAGGATCATTGATAAGAAAAATCAAGAGTTAGAAAACATTGGCAGGAGCTGTCTAGAGGTCACCAAACAGTACTGGTGATGCAAAGCAACAGTATAAAACTAAAAATTAGAAGTATGTGTAACAACGGTAATAAATAATCATGTGGGGTGTGGGGGCTTAAATCTACATATAGAGTGGGCAAAACATTCTGGTTCTTCAAAAGCATGAAAAATGCAAGAATCTATTATTAAGGAAGCGGCAACAGTGCACTTAGAAAATCTCCAATATAATCATTTTTCTCAGTCTATGCAGAATCCACATTAACTTTTGCTAATCATCTGTTTTACCTAATTATTAAAGCTTTTACAAGATGTTTATCTTTCTTGATAATTTACTTGTGTTCTACTTTCCTTAACAAAGTTTTGCTTCCCCTTTGCTAACTTCTGAAATTATCCTAATACTCAAGCTTGCTGCTTTTTTGGCAACAGTGTAAGCCTTTTCCTTTGATCTAATACTTTCTCTTGACAGCCTCAGCTAAACCACTTCTTCCTGTTGGGTTTTGATGCCTTGAAAGGCTATATTTTTTTGTAAATATGTATTCTTTTAAATGTAAGCCATTGCCTTCAATGTAGGTTCCCAATGTATCAGGACCAACTCACACTTCATACCTTCATTGTTTGCTTAGATTTAAGACCATAGACTCTGATGAACTGAATGACTTTTAAACTTTATATAAAATTCTATCATATTATAGTCACTTTCCCCAAAGACCCCTTAACCACTTTTTCTTTGCAATAATACTGGATCTAACCAAGCCTATTCCTCTGCTGATCCCCAAGCATGGTAATCTAGAAAACCTCATATACTCTATGACATTTTTCCTCCATGCACAGCTACCAAGTCTTTCTTGGTGATGGACAAAGTCCCCCACCCAGTGTCCACTCCACTTTGTGCTTTTTCCCCAGTGCTGTTCAACATGAAAGAGCAGCAATTCATCAGCTTAGGGAGGATGATCATTTAGAAGTGGTTTCTCTGCCAATTTATAAATTGACATCATGACACTTCAAGGGATCTGGAGCCAAATATTGAAGATTTGATGAACTAATCTTTCCTGGCCTCTATGATGGGTCTGTCCTGCTGGTGAGACAGGCTGATTGTGATGGAGGCACCTAGGACACTGTGGCACAAAATTATACCTTACAGATTACAGGCTGCTGCCTGCAGATTGGTGCAATGTACTAGTCTGGTAACTTAACCACTGTGTCATCAGCATACCTTCCTACGTACTGGGGCTTTTCTATCATAGCTGGTGAAATAATTCTACAATACTATCCAAATACAGGCTGGAAAGAGTTAACACCAAATTCCAAGCTCCTTCTTGTTGGCAATGCAGCATGAATCCGTTGCCAAGAGTATCATATTGTTTGGCACGTGGCTTGTTAACTCTGCTGCAACTGGGATGGGCAGCCAAATTTTTTGGAGAGATAACAGGTATAGCTAATCTGACTCAGTTATCAGCAGCTGGTGAGCTGAGTGTTGTGCTTTAGCCTGTTCTGATGATACCTGATCTTTTGATAAAATAGGACATGCCATAATCAATGGGCTCACAGTGTCTCCAAATATGGTATTATATTGCCTCGTCATGGCTTTTCCACATTTTTCACATTTTAAGGAATGTTAATATTTAGTGGTTTGCATCTTTGTGACTCCTATTGCAGTTCTTAATCCAACAAATGATGCTAAAAGCACAAACTACAGATGCTGTAAATCCCATACAGAAACAGAAAATGCTGCAAGTGGCAGGTAGGGCAGCATCTGTGGAGAAAGAAGCAGAGTTAATGATTCAGACCGATGACCTTTTACCACAACTGGGAAAATTTAGAAAACAAGCATGCTGTAAGTGGTAGAGAAGGTTGGGGGGAGGGGGAGGGGGAGGGGGAGGGAGGGCTTGAAGTGTGTAATACAAACTTCAGCTTTGTCATAAGTTACTGAAACGTTTGTTGCCTTTATATGGCACCTGCTTTTTACACAATCTTTTAAATGTGCATTCACAGAGCTCAACTCATTGGAACTAGTAAAATACTTGATATAAATATTTTTTGATTTGAAACACAATTACCTTGACATTTATCTCAATGGTATTCTTTGGGCCTTCTTGTGTGAAAAGAGACTACTGTGTTTCTAAATAACACAAGCAATGACATTTTAAAAAGTACTTTATTGGCTGCAAAGCACTTTGAAATGTCCCAAGATCATGAAAGTTGCTACCTAAATGGATGCCTTTCTATCTGAGAATTCTCTGAAAGCAAATGCATAAATAGTATAGGGATAAAATGGATGACAGGCTCCTGATTTGAATATTTATTTTATTACAGAAACCAATCATTTTGCAAGACAATGTGTTTTGACAGAACAATCTGTATAACTAAGCAGATCAAGCTTCAGAATTAATCAGTATTTAAATCATTCCGATAAAAAAAATTCCTTAGCTCATGTTCTTTCACTAACCTTCCCTCTAACTACTTCCTGCAATCACACATAGTACTGCCTTCCTTAACGTTTACGAACAACCTTAACATGTGTCATCAGAATTAAGAAGAACCATCTGAAGAGTATTTAATCCATTGGCATTTGTCAGATTGTGCACCTTGTCACTATTAGCAGGTCTGGATGAGAATCCTAGCTCACAATTGGATCTACAGATTAGATTAAGTGCAGTTGCCGCAATGATGTTACAGGCTGTCCACTAGGATAGGCTGCAAAATATTTATCCAGAGAATTTCCTTTCTGCCACAATGCCATTGTTCTGGACTCTAAAAGCAATAAGGGGGAGTAGAAACCAGACAAAAAGGCTGACTGCCAGACCAGATGGTCACTGTACATTCAAATCCTAAACAGCTTTGCTTGAATGCTTTTCCCAGAGTTTCAAAGCATGTTTAATTAGTTCTCAATCAAGTCACCAGCAGAAATGTCATACCACAACCACAGTAGGAGTGAAAGAGAATAATATGTAATGGACCCACTACAATGCTTTGCTGGTATAAAGCCAACAGATAAAAGCTCTCTTTAAAATAAACACATCCAGCCAGAGTAGCACTACACAAACTCCTAAGAACTGTTAGTCAGGAGGACTGCAAATGATATTTCTAATTCATAGCAAGGCGCAACACATTGTGTAGTTAGTAATTGTGCAGACAACACGCACAAAATATCATATTGAAAAATATTTTCATTTACTTTCTACAGTTAACTTAATTAGCACACAATTATTGTGGGGGTGGGGGGGAGGAGGGGGGAGAGGGGGGAAACACCTTAAATTTATTTTAGCACTGTCCTATTTCTTTCAAACTCAGAACCAACCCATTTGCACAAAACAGGCATGTTCTGCAAAACAACATTTGCTCAAATTTCAGGAACAGCTTGGTATTCTCATAGCTTGAATTAATTGGTACTTCAGTGGATAACTTTAATGAACAAAACAGTGGTATAAACTTTACAACTAAAGGGTTGTCTCCATTTCAATGATCTGCAACGGTTCACTCTAATCATTCCCAGAATAAATATGTTAGAGATCTCATACACACAATTCAGGGGGCCAAGATGCCCCGGACTACTTTAGCACAACGGTTGGTAGTTGTCAAAAAGGATACAATGGCATCTGCTAAGGCACAAATTGACAATTCTGTTAGACAGGAGATTACGAATAATTGCAGGTGGTTCTACAAGAAAAAGCTATTTAACTTAATAAATCCACTTCCCTTATCTTTGATCACTCCTTCCCATCTTCTGTCTACATTCTACAATCCTTTCCCTTTACAGTATCACAGACAATTTATTTCACCCACATATACTGTTTACTTCAATAATTTATTCTACAATGTAATATATACACTCTCTTCTCCCAAATATGTACACTTTAAATGATTACCAAGTGGTCTCAGGCCCTTTCCATGACCAAGTGCATTACAGGACTGACTTTATCTACTGTGTCTAGGGGAAGCACAAGAAAATCAACATGGAACCAACAAAAACTAATAACATTTTAAAAAGAGGTCATTGGTAAAGTATTTTAAGTTTTGTACAATGTTATTGCGTATTGAGTGAACTACAGTGCTTGGCTTCAGTACTGAGCTCCATTGCAAAATGTTTTTTGTTATTAATATAATGATGAACTTAAAGGATCCAAGCACCTGCATCAACATGTGTGTTGTCCTATGCAGTGAACATACTTGTTGGTTCAACAATAATCTGATGAATCAGTGACCTTTAGCACAATGCCTTTGGGAGGAGAATAAAACATCTTTCATTCACTGTGCCATTCTTTCAATGTGTTTTTTTCCCCATTTTACCACTTGTCTAGCTTGCACTACCTTGTTACACCATAATTTCTAGACCAACGAACAAACCCTAAAGCTTAATTACAATTTTGCTAAAGAGCACAAAGGTATTCTTGTTTAAATGTCAGTTCTATAATTATGATCTACAAAAACGCACCAGTTTTTATGTTCTGATTGACAACTTCACAGCTTAATGCTGCAAGCATCCAAGGAAAGTGTGGTTCTCACCTCCATGCAAACTATTTTTAAATTCCTGTCTTCACCTTTAAAACCTTCCCTAATGTCAGCTCTCCCCATTTTTAATCCTCTGGAACTTTGGTTTTTCCTCCGATTTTGTTTTTTTTTTGCACTCCCAGTTTTAATTACTCCAACATTAATGGTAGTGTCTCCAGTACTTCAGGCCCTATGATCTGGAATTTAGTCCCTAAACCTCTGTAACCATGCCTCCTCTATTATGTTCCCCATAACCTATTTAACCAAGCTACTGATCACTGTGTCAGATTTTGTTTGCTGTGAAGTATTTTGGAAAGTTCAGCCACATTGAATATGTTATACAAATGCCTGTTGTCTGTAAAACTAAACAGAACTTTGGCAGAGTGTTGATCTTGGAGTATAAAACTCACAAGGATAGCTTGAGTATGGCCTCAATTTGTCACTTCAAACCTTTTCATGCGTGTATCCAAAAAGTGTTGTTAGTAGTAACTTGTTGATTGTTGACAACTGTTGCAAAATAAAATCAGAACTGTGGGTCAAGTTTAAGTATCTGGGGGAAAATCCCAGAAATCATTCTGAAATTTTCAAATGCAGATATCTCAAATTTGACTACTACACCTAAAAGAAATGCAGGTTTTGCAGAGGCTCTCTGTGATTCCTGGTATAACAGGCCAAAGTGTCAAATTCCACATTACTGATAAACAAAAACTCAGTTTGTTTGTTCCACAATAAAAGATGCTATTCACAAGGAAACATAGCATTTAACGTAGTCTCCACCAAAAATATTACTCTATATTATCCTTTGTGGAAGATGGATCCATTGCATATTTCCAGTACTTCTTTCTCATGTATTTAAATTACCCCAATATAAATTGTAATGAAAACTATTATTAATCCGTACTCAAATTACATCTCCCTTGTACCTGCATCTATTGTCATGAAAACAAATGGCCGAATCACTACAAATAACTGGAAATAGAAAAACTGTTTGCACAGAATTATTACCCTTGAGCCTGTGACCTTTGAAGTTTTCACAATAGCAACACAATTTAACAGAAATACAAAAAAATATTGGGGATGTTGGAAATATGAACTAAAAAATAGAAAGGGTTTGAAATACTCAGGTCAGGCAGGTAGAGAGAGACGGTTAACCTTTTAGGTTAATGACTTGCATCAGAACTGGCAAAAGATTTTGCAAGGAAGGAGGTTTGAGCAGAGGAAAACAAAAACAGGCTGACACATGATTTTGGCAGGCACTTTAAATGTTTTAGAAGAGCCTAAGAGTTTTATCATGATAATGTCACTAAGTCATGATAGGACAATGTTTTCAAGGCTCAAAAAATTCCTGTAACACACAATTCTGCAACAAATATCTAAACACCAAACACTGGAATTTCCACCTGTATTAACTTTCACCCTAATTTTAGCATTTTAGTTCTCACCTAATCCCATGCCTTCAAGTATATCTTAAATTGGAAATTTACTGTGTGTATTCAGACACTGACCAGTAGAAGTCATGACATACTGGTATACATTTGAAATCTTCAAAAAAAAGCTTTAAAAGAGCTGAGTGGGTTGAGGGAAGATAACAAAAGCACAGTTAACCCTCCATGAGGCCTTAGCAGCTGCCTCGCTTGAAACAATGGATTTCACTGACAAGGAATCATCTGACTTTTGAACAATTCAATCAACACCCACTGCTTTAATTCCTCTTTGATGAATCATTTTAATTGAACACTTCTGGTAAACTTACTCAAAGTACCCAAGCATTTACAGCATTTGTAGCACGTTGAATGAAGCCCCTTTTCCTAGCTCCCTTTATAACTTTATCAAAATATATTCTTGTAGACTGACAGAAATCAATTTAAAAAGTATTTAAACAAGTCAATCATTATACTCTCAGTGCATTAATCAATTAATCAGGACTGTAAAACCATTAAGCTTTAGGATTAATTACAGGCAAACAACTTATCAGTTGGCAAAGTCAGGGGGTGAAATAGGACAGGAGGGGCTGCATGGAGGAGAATGGGGCATGGATGCAGACAGAAGGTGGCAAGGTCAGGTTGGACAGGGAAAAAAGAAAGGGGGGCAGAAGGATACTATCCTAACTTGGCTCTTGGTTACAGCTAAATCCCTGGTGACAATTATTTGCATAAATTAAGTTGTATTAATATTTCAATAAAAATAAATATGAATAAAATTTTATTTTACAATTATTTCTAAAGCACTCATGTAGCAAATAAAAAAGCTGGTTTGTATTAATTCATGAAACAACTTTGGCAGTAGAGTAATTTACCTTTTAATTACCCTCACTCTGGAGGACTGGAGGTGCGTGATTAAAAAGGAGCAGTTTATCAGGATTCCAAGCTCCACCTCCCTAACTGGAACAGATGCCTCGTTGTTAATAATGTGAATCATCAAAGAACTGAAATTAAATAGTTTCCAGACTACACCCACGTAGATTACATAACTGAATGAGTGTCAAAGTTGTTTATAATGATTATAATCCAGGATGTTCCCACTGCAACTGGAAAGGGGCTCCAATCCCTTCCCTACACTACCTGTCCTCGCATGCAATTCAGTATTACGCCAAACTCCACCCTGCCACCCCCCCCCCCCCCCCGATAAAAAACCCACACACATGCCATGAAAGCTATGCAACTGTGGGTGTCTTCTACATGTTATACTGCTCAGTGGAGCTAAATCAAATCAAACCGCTGAGTGGGATGGTTTCAGGACACTATTGAGCACCATTTGATTTCAATTGGTAGTTAACTGTTTACTGTGTTTATTCAAACAAGGGAGCAGTTGTGAGAAACAAAAATACTGCAAAACATTCAGTAAATTAGATGGCAGCTATGAAAAGAGAAAATTAACATTATACTTTTAATTTTATCAGAATAGCATTTACTGATTTTATTCCAAACATCCAGCATCTGCAGCACTTTATTTTTGTTTTATACTAAGGTAGTATAGTGCTTGCAGTACTTGACTAGTTAATCAGAACTACTCAGGAGTTCAAATCCTACCAAGGCTTGTTGTGAAACTGAAGTCAATAAATCTCATAATTTGAGGCTAACATTAAGCCCATGAAGGTTTTGGCAAAAATCCAACTAGCTTCTTCAGGAAAAAGAAACTGCTATGTTATATAGTCTAATATTTCCCATTTACACAAACATTCATGTCACTTCTGAAAGACGGCATGGTCAGAGCAGGAAGCAATCATACACAGAGAATAATTCAAAATGAACTAAAAACAGAAATTATTGAAAATAATCAGCAAATCTACTATTTACAACAATTTCTGTTTTTAGGAAACATAATAGACTGCAGATACTGGAATCTGGAGCAAAAAAACTGCTAGGTCAGGCATCATCAAAGGAATCGTCAACATTTTGGGTCAAGACCCTCCACCAGGACTGACAGTGGAGAGGGAAGATAGCCTGTATAAAAAGAGGGAAGAGGGGGAGGGGTTTTTACAGGGGCCAGTAGGTGATAGGTGGACCAAAAGGGGTGACTGATAATTGGAAGCAAACAAGGAAAAAAAAGCAGATGGAGTCAGCTGGGGAGAGGAGAGAGTAAAGGTGGAGACAGATAAACAGGGATAGAAAGGCTACAAGTGCTGTAATGTGATAACTAAGGATGGTGATAATGGGAACCATTATGGGAGACGAAAGGGCAGATGGAGCCAGATTAGGGGTGGGGGCGGGAGATCTGGTGGGTGAACTATGTGAGTGGTAGGTAAGGGTTACCTGAATTTGGAATATTCAATGTTCATATATTGGGTTGTAGGCTACCAGGCAAAGCACAAGGTATTATTCTAGTTTGTGTTAGGCCTCACTCTGGCAGTGGAGAAGACAGACAGGTCAGTATGGGAATGGGAGGAAAGCTGAAATGGCATGCAATCAGGAGTTTAGAATGGCCATTGAGGACAGAGCACAGGTGCTCTGCAAATTGGTCGCATAACCTGCGCTTGGTCTTGCTGATAAGAACATAAGAAACAGGAGCAGGAGTAGGTCATCTGGCCTATCGAGCTTGCTCCGTCATTCAATAAGACCAGGGGTGATCTGGCCATGGACTCAGATCCACTTACCTGCCTATTCTTCCATTACCTTTAAGATAAGATTTCTTTATTAGTCACATGTACATCGAAACACACAGTGAAATGCATCTTTTGCATAGTGTTCTGGTGGCAGCCTGCAAGTGTCGCCACGCTTCTGGCGCCAACATAGCATGCCTACAACTTCCTAACCCGTACATCTTTGGAATGTGGGAGGAAACCAGAGCACCCAGAGGAAACCCAAGCAGTCACGGGGAGAATGTACAAACTCCTTACAGACGGCGGCTGGAATTGAACCCAGGTCGCTGGCACTGTAAAGCATTACACTGACTGCCACACTATTATGCCTGCCCCTACTATGCAAAAATCTATCTCACCGTGTCTTAAATATATTTAATGAGGTAGCCTCCACTGCCTCCCTGGGCAGAGAATTCCACAGATTCACTACTCTCTGGGAAAAGCAGTTTCTCCTCATCTCTGTCCTAAGTCTATTCCCCCTGAATCATGAGGCTGTGTCCCTCTAGTTCTAGTCTCACCTACCAGTGGAAACAACCTTCCTGCCTCTGTCTTATCTATCCCTTTCATAATTTTATGTTTCTATAAGATCCCCTTTGATTCTTCTGAAAAGAGAGGAGGCCACATCAGGAGTACCAAATGCAGGAGTTGAAGTTGGAGGAGGTACACATGAACCTTAGCCTCACATGAAAGGGCTGTGTAGGTGGTGGATGGTGGTGAGGGGGAGGGGGTGGTGTTGCACCTCCTGCAGTTGCAGAGTAAAGTGTAGGGGTCAGCGAGGGATGAGCAGACCAGGGAGTCATGGAGAAAGTAGCTCCACTATAAGGTGGAAAGCAGTAGGGAGGGCAAGATCTGGCAGGATGGAATGCTGTTGCAGCTGGCAGAAATGACAATGGATGATGTGCTATATGCGGATGCTAGTAGGGTGAAACATGATGATATGGAGAACTCTATTTCTGTTCTGTTCTGTTTGGAGGAGGGAGGGATGTGAGAGCATAAGTCCAGAAAGCGGAGGAAGTGCAAGAGAGGGGTCCATCAACCACAGTAGAAGGGAAGCCATGTTTCCTGAAAAAAGCAGGACCTTTCAGATGTCCTGAAAAGGAAGGCCTCATCTTGAGAGCAGATGCAGCGGTGACGGAGAAACTGACAGAATAGGGGCGGCATCCTTACAAGAGATGGGGTGTGAAGAAGTGTAGTGTAGGCGGCTGTGGGAGACAGTGGGTTTATTGTAAATGTCAATGGATGGTTTGTCTTCTGAGATGGAGAAGGGAGAGAAGTATTGGAAATCGTCCAAGTGAATTTGAAAGTGGGGTGGAAGTTAGTAGTGAAGGTGGTACCAAGGTGGTACGAAGAGTTGGGGAGTGGTACCAGGGAAGGTTTGGAACAATGACAAAACAGGTGCAGCTGGACGGCATGCAAGTGCCCTATGGCTTCACCTTTGATTTGTAGGAAGTGAGAGGAATCAAAAGAGAAGTTGTTCAGGGTATGAACAAGTTCTGCCTGGTGGACAAGAATGTTGGTGGAGGGGAACTGGATGGATCTTTGTTATAGAAAGGAGATTGATTCAAGACCATCCTGATGGAGGATGGAGATATACAAAGACTGAATATCCATTGTGAAAATGAGGCAGTGGAAGCCAGGGAATCAGAAGTTGTCAAACCTTCACTCTCCCTTGATACCCCCCCCCATCCCGGCTCCATCTGCCTTTCTTCCCCCCCTATCCTGCCCATCTCCCAATTCCACCCCTCCCCCTCCTGTCCATCATCCTTCACCCACTCTTGGTCCACTTCTCACCTACCAGCCCCTGCCTCACCCCTCCCCCTCTTCTTTGTACCAGCTATCTTCTCTCTCCACTCTCGGTCCTGATGCAAGGTCTCGACCCGATAATTCCTCTCCCCTACCCTCCCACAGATGCTGTTCGACCCACTGAGTTCCTCCAGCAGTTTGTTTTCTGTTTTTTTTGTTCATTTTTCTGGCATCCACAGAATTTTGCTTTAGAATTTGAAATGAACTGTTTTTGCATGTTGCAAGGAGGCTGATCAACAAAGAAAAGACAAGAGTTTAAGGGAAATAATTAAACCATTCCACCAAATTGTTTACTTTGATTACGAGTTCAAAATATAGGAAAACAGATAAAAATCAAGCATAACGCTATTACAGCGTCAGCAACCCGGGTTCAATTCCCACCACTGTCTATTTACGTTCTCCCTGTGTCTGCGTGGGTTTCCTCTGGGTGCTCCAGTTTCCTCCCACATTCCAAAGATCTACAGATTAGGAAGATGTGGGCATGCTACATTGGCGCCAGAAGTGGCGACACTTGCGGACTGCCCCCAGCACATTCTCAGTAACGCAAAAAGGTGCATTTCACTGTGTGTTTCGATGTACATGTGACTAATAAATAAACATGTTATCGTATCTAAATTCTGGGAACCCGAGGTAAAAAAAAGCTAGGAAATGGTCAACAGGCCCATCATCATTTTAAAATAGACAGATTTACATTTCCTGACCTCAGGACATCCCAAATGTTTTATAGTCCATTAAGTATTTTAAGTGTAGATACTGCTGCAATATAAGAAATATAGCAGCCAATACATACAAGGTCCCACAAACAGTAATGTCACAACAGCAAATAATCTGTGCTTTTATGTATGTGCTCTCAGTTGAAGAATAAAAAATGGCGAGGGAAAATTCTGCTAATCTACTATAAAATGGTCCCAAGGGTTCCCAAGAAGCCAGAAGGAATCTTGGTTTAAAGTCTCAGCTGAAAATTCCTCAGACTGCATTGGAGTGTCAATTTAGGATTTTTTTCTCAAGTGTCTGGTGTAGACCCACAATCTGCAGACTCAGGTCAAGAGTGCTAGTCGCAGTTTACAACAGAATTAGAAAAAAAAATGCATAGAACGGGATTTCTTTTTAAAAATGGAAAGGAAGTAAGGGGACAGATAAAGAAAATATAGACAATGTGAGCGAGAGGATGTTGGATGACCCATTAAATGCCTATTTTGACACAAAACATTTGAACAGTTCAACAAGCAGCAATAGAAAACAAAGCATAAAAGCAATTAAAGTTATTTAAGAAAGAAAAAGTGTGAATAGCCATGAATAATGAGGATGCCAAATAGGTCTTGAAAAATGAGGAACTGTTAACAAAGTAGAACAAAATCTTGGCAAGTCAAGTAGTAAACAAGAGGTTGACAACAAGAGTGTAGACTCCCTAACTGGCACTGTGGGTCTGGAAGTAATCACCAAATTTTCTACTCCTGAGTTTTCCAATCCCCCAAAGAACCTTCTTAGAAGTCATGTTTTCAACCAAACCTTTATTCTTCTAACAATGGGTGCTTTAGCTCAACATCCATTTTCCCCTTCTTGCTTTTGAGACGCTGGGGGATATTTTTATTTGTTAAAAGCAATTTGTAAATACTACTCGTCATTGTTGTTGACAACATGTGGCCTGATGCCTTCATAATGCAGTTTGCAAGAAGTGGCTTGTCCATTCTAATTGATTTGAATGCAGGTGCCAACATGAGAAATAATACAGGGTAAATATCAATTATAGGGTCTGTGGTGCCGTATGATGTTTCCTGACAGATTCAGTCTCTGGCACAGCCTGCTTCACAGTTGCAACTGATCACTTACCATTTTATCCCAGATGTAACCAGTTGATACAAGATAGAAATAATAAATTAGTACCTCTCGTGAAAAGTCTGGATTTTGTCTCAGCATGTACTCCAGTGGGACAAAAAAAGTGAAAATTCCTCAAGATTCTTTCCTACAATGGCATCAGGCCTTTTAGAAAAAAAAAGACGAATGCTCACTAACAAGTGAACTCAAGTATACAGCACTTGTGTGAACAAAGCATTCAAATAAACTGTACTGACATCCTGCTCCAAGTAGTCTTGGTAATGCTCCAAATCTCAAAAATACAAAAAGCTAGTTTATTGGCTAAGATTTGTTTTTCCTATGTTTGTGTTACAATCAAGAGAAAAACAACAGATAGGCAGGATGCTAGTAATTAAGTTTCCTTCCAGTTATTGTAGTGCAGATCAGACAAGGCATAGTCCTCAAAATAGTGCAGACTCAAATATTACTTTCCAGAGCTCTTTGTCTCAGGCAGGGTGTGCTAGAGGACTGAAAGGTTGCTGATGTCATATGATTGTTTAAAAAAAAGCAAGGAATGGAATAATTACAGACCAGACAGACTGATATTGATGAGGAGTAAATTATTGGAAAAAAAGTCTGAGCGACCAGGAAAATGAACACTTAGGCAAGCACAGATTAATAAAAGAGAGTAGCAAGGATTTGTCACAGGAAGGATAGGGAGAGTGCATTTGATGCAATCTACATAGATTACACGGTGTTTGACAATGGCAGATTGATCAGGAAAGTGAAAGCTCACAGCACCCAAAAGAAAGTGGCAAGTTGGATTAAATTGAAAACAAATTAAACTCTAGATGCTGGAATCTAAAACAAAAAAAACCCAGAAATGTTAGAACTCAGCCAGTCAAGTAGCATCTGTGCGAAGAGAAGCCAATTAATGTTTTGGGTCAATGACCCTTGCTCAGAACTACTTTCACAAAGGGGATGAACAACTATCATGAAGATGGGGTCAATTGGGACCAGGGAATTCGAGTTGTCAATATGGTGGAGGGCATCAGAAATGTCACTGATATGAGTGGGAAGGGATTGGATTGGGAGATAGGATTGAGGCACAGTTAGAAGAAACGAGTTTCTTCAACTGTGAACAAACAGACCGCAATCAGTGAGGATAGGCAGCAATACCTCCGGCACAATTATTCTCAACACTGGTGCCCCACAAGGCTGCGTCCTCAGCCCTCTACTCTACTCTACTCCCTATATACTCACGACTGTGCGCCCAGATTCTGCTCTAACTCCATCTACAAGTTTGCAGATGATACCACCGTTGTAGGCCATATCTCAAACAGCAATGAGTCGGAGTACAGGAAGAAAATAGAGAGGTTAGTGGAATGGTGTCATGAAAACAACTTTTCCCTCAATGTCAATAAAACTAAAGAGCTGGTCATTGACTTCAGGAAAGGGGGCAGTGTACATGCACCTGTCTACATCAATGGTGCTGAGGTCAAGAGGGTTGAGAGCTTCAAGTTCCTGGGAGTGAACATCACCAACAGCCTGTCCTCGTCAAATCACATAGATGCCATGGCCAAGAAAGCTCACCAGTGCCTCTACTTCCTCAGGAGGCTAAAGAAATTTGGTTTGTCCCCTTTGACTCTCACCAACTTTTACCGATGCACCATAGAAAGCATCCTATCTGGATGTATCACGGCTTGGTACAGCAACTGCTCTGCCCAGGACCGCAAGAAACTGCAGAGAGTTGTGGACGCAGCCCAGCACATTACGGACACCAGCCTCCCCTCCTTGGTCTCTGTCTTTACCTCTCGCTGTCTTGGTGAAGCAGCCATCATAATCAAAGACCTCACCTACCCGGGACATTCTCTCTTCTCTCCTCTTCCATCGGGTAGAAGATACAGGAAGGCACGTACCACCAGACTTAAGGACAGCTTCTACCCCACTGTGATAAGACTATTGAACGGTTCCCTTATACAATGAGATGGACTATGACCTCACGATCTACTTTGTTGTGACCTTGCACCTTATTGCACTGCATTTTCTCTGTAGCTGTGACACTTTACACTGTACTGTTATTGTTTTTACTTGTACTACATCAATGCACTCTGTACTAACTCAATGTAACTGCACTGTGTAATGAATTGACCTGTACGATTGGTTTGTAAGACAAGCTTTTGTAAGACAAAGCTTTTCACTGTACAAGTGACAATAATAAACCAATACCAATTCCAAAACCAAGTTTGGCAGAGCAAGAGCAGATTGAAACAATAGACCATCGAGTCACACACCAAGGAAACAGGCCATTTGGCCCACCACATACACCCATCCATATTAATCCCATCTTCCAGCATTTGGCCTATAGCCTTCAATGCCTGGGCGATTCAAGTGCTCATCTAGACACCTTTTAAATGCTGTTAATTACTCTGCTTCTAACAGTCTTGCCGGCAGTGCAATCCAGATACTCACCATTCCCTGGGTAAAAAAGGTCCTCTTGAATTTTCTTACCCCTTACCCAAAGTCAAAGTTGAGTTTATTGTCATACGCACAAGTACATATCAGTGAGGATTGGTAACAACATCTCCTCCTGGCTGACCATCAACACAGGTGCACCTCAAGGCTACGTGCTTAGCCTCATGTTCTACTCTCTATACACACGATTGTGTGGCTAAGGACAGCTCCAATGCCACATACAAATTCACCAGCGACACTACTGTTGTTGGACAAATCACAGGTGGTGATGAGGCAGCTTACCGGAACAAAACAGGACACCTAGTTTAGTGATGACACAACAACAACCTCTCGTTCAGCATCAGCAAAACTAAAGAGTCGATTGCTAACTTTAGTAAGGGAAAGAAGGGTGAATATGCACCAGTCTAATTGGGGAATCGGCAGTGGAGAGAGTCAGTAGCTCTAAATTCCTGGGTGTTAACATATTGAATGACCTGCCCTGGGCCCAGAGCATAGATGCAATCATAAGGAAAGCGTGCCAACGTCTTTACTTTCTTAGGAGGTTGAGGAGGTTCGGCTTATCACCGAACACTCTAACAAACTTCTATAAATGTACAGTTGAAGGCATCCTAACTGGTTGCATCATGGTCTGGTACAGCAATTTGAATGCACAGGAATGCAAGAGGCTGCAGAGAGTAGTGGACTCTGCCCAATACATCACGGGCACATCCCTCCCCACCATTGGTAGTATCTACAGGAGGCGCTGCCTCAAGAAGGCAACATCCATCATCAAAGATCCCCACAATCCAAGCCATGTCATCTTTTTGCAGCTGCCATCAGGCAGGAGGTACAGAAGCCTTAAGTCCCACACCACCAGATTCAAGAAGAGCTACTGCCCTTCAACCATTCTGTTCTCGAACCAACCGGCAAAACCCTAATCATTACAGTTTAGCAACATTGTGATCACTTGGATCACTATGCACTAAAATAAACTGTTTTTTTTGTTCTAATTGTGTTCTTTCTTGTAAAAATTCAGTATAATTTATGTTCAATTTATGTTTTTCTTGTGAATGTTGCGTATATAATGCTATGTGCTTGTGATGCTGCTGCAAGTAGGCTTTTCACTGCACCTGTGCATACATGTACTTATGCATATAACAATAAACTTGACTTTGACTACATGTATGCACAGGTGCAATGAAAAACTTATTATTAGTTAGTTACTATTAGTTACTGTTACTATTAAGCCTACCTTTTAAAAAAAACACAGGAATTGTTGTTATTGATTCATGGTTCTTTCCTGTAGTTAGAGTCAGATTTTGCTGAGTCCATTTTCTCCAACTAACAAATTCTCCCAAACCCAACAGACTTACTGAACCAATTCCCACATCTCGCTCAACAAATAATATGCTGGAGGAACTCAGCGGTCAAAGAGCATCTATGTCAATGTTTCAGGTTGAAACCCTGCATCAGGACCTGCTACAATGTCCTTTTCTTAGGTAAGGCCACCAAAACTGTGTGGAGTCTTCCAGGTGTGGCCACATCAACACCTTATACAACTGTAACAAAACCACCATATTCTTAAAGTTCAACCGTTTTGCAATAAAGGCCAACATCTTGTTTGCCTTCTTAATTACTTGTTGGACCTGCCTACTAATTTTTTATGATTTATTTGGAGGAGGTCATGTCTTACAAACTTGATTGAGTTTTTTTTTGAGGAGGTAACAAAGATGATTGATGGGGGTAGGACAGTGGATGTTGTATACATGGATCTTAGTAAAGCTTTCAACAAGGTCCCTCATGGTAAGCTGATCCACAAAACTAAGGCATAAGGGATCCATGGAGACTTGGTGGAATGGATTCAAAATTGGTTTGGCCATGGAAGAAAGAGGCAGAGGTGGAGAGGTGTTATTCTGTCTGGAGATCTGTAACCAGTGGTGTTCCACAAGGATCAGTGCTGGCACCCCTGTTATTCATGATTTGGATGAAAATGTAGGTGGTCTGATTAGTAATTTGCAGACAACACAAAAATTGATGGAGTTGCAGATAGTCAGGAAGGTGCCAAAGGATTCAGCATGATTCAGCAGTTGGAAATGTGGACAGAGGAATGGCAGATGGAGTTTAATCTGCACAAATGTAAAGTGTTGCACTTTAAGCTCTGATCTTGGGGCGCAAGTCCATAGCTCACAGAAAGTGGCAACACAAATAGGTAGGGTGGTAAAGAAGGCATACAACATATTTGCCTTCAGTCGGAACGTGGAGTATAAATGTCAGGAACTCATGTTACAGCTGTATAAAACTTAGGTTTGCCCATAGTTGGAGTATGAGCTAACAGGAGAAAGTTAGTTTATGTTTGTAGAATGCGTTCAAAGTAATTGTCTTCCCAGTAATATGTGCAGTTCTGGTGCTGCATTACAGGAAGGATAAGGGAGGCTTCAGAGAGGGTGCAGAAGAGGTTCACCAGGATGTTCCCTGGATTAGAGAGTATGAGCTACATGGAGAATCTGGACAGACTTTTTTTGTTTTCTCTGGAGCATCAGAGGCTGACAGGTGACCTGATAGAAATATATAAAATTATGAGAGGCATAGATAGAGTAGATAGTCAGAGTCTTTCTCCCAAGATTGAAATGTAAAATGGGCAGGAAATGCTGGTATATAGACAATGTGCAGGCAGATGGCATCATGGTCAGTACAGACATGGTGGGCAGTAGGGCCTGATCTCATGCTGTACTGTTCTATTTCCTCCTGGAATACCCAGATACTAACATTTTTTCTTGCCAAGGAAGATGATGAATAGTGGCCAACTAGAAGACTCTTCCATTCCATTCAATACAAAGATGAAAGCCACAGAAATATCAAATTTTCTACTATTTTATAAATAAATGAACATAGAACTATCAACCGTAAAATATTCCTTACTTCAATAGTACCATTAGTAATTTCCCTTCTGTAAACACCTGACACGACAGACATGCAGAGCACAACAAGCTGGGACAGAATAAACTCCTCCATACAGAAGTAAGAGTATTGGCATCAGGAAGAATAAGAGCTATTAAGTGGAGGTTCACAGTCATCTAACTTTCAAGTTGATATTAGGTCAATCTCTTTAGGGTTCAATAAAGAACTTAATTTCTGGGATAAGTAATTTTATAACATAATCTGAATAGTTCAATTAGATCACTTCCTTGTAATAACTCCAAGATATTATCTGATAAGAATGCTTATTATAGGATACATCTTTCTGTAAAATTGGGAAGTTGAATTGGAAGAACAATACAGCACAACACAGGCCCTTCAGCCCACCATTTTGTGCCGCCCTTCAAACTACACCTAAGACTATCTAACCCCTTCCTCCCACATATCCCTCTAACTTAAATTCCTCCATATGCTTATCTAACAATCTCTTGAACTTGTCCAATGCATCAGCCTCCACCACCACCCCAGGCAGCGCATTCCATGCACCAACCACTCTCTGGGTGAAAAACCTCCCTCTGACATCTCCCTTGAACTTCCCACCCAATACCTTAAAGCCATGTCCTCTTGTGTTGAGCATTGGTGCCCTGGGAAAGAGGCACTCGCTGTCCACTCTATCTATTCTTCTCAATATCTTGTATACCTCTATCATGTCTCCCCTCATCCTCCTTCTCTCCAATGAGAACAGCCCTAGCTCCTTTAGTCTCTCCTCATAATCCATACTCTCCAATCCAGGCAGCATCCCAGTAAATCTCCTCTGTACCCTTTCCAATGCCTCCACATCCTTCCTGTAATGAGGCGACCAGAACTGGACACAATACTCTAAGTGTGGCCTAACCAGAGTTTTGTAAAGCTGCATCATTACTTCGCGGCTCTTAAACTCGATCCCACGACTTATGAAAGCTAACACCCCATAAGCTTTCTTAACTACCCTATCCACCTGTGAGGCAACCTTCAGTGATCTGTGGATATGAACCCCCTGATCCCTCTGCTCCTCTACACTGCCCAGAATCCTGCCATTTACCTTGTACCCCGCCTTGGAGTTTGTCCTTCCAAAGTGTACCACCTCACACTTCTCTGGATTGAACTCCATCTGCCACTTGTCAGCCCAGCTCTGCATCCTATCAATATACCTCTGTAAGCTTCTACAGCCCTCCACACTATCCACAACACCACCAATCTTTGTGTCATCTGCAAACTTGCTAACCCAGCCTTCCACCCCCTCATCTAAGTCGTTAATAAATATCACAAAGTAGAGGTCCCAGAACCAATCCCTGAGGGACACCACTAGTCACAGCCCTCCAATCTGAATGCACTCCCTAGAGCAAGGGGTTTAGATGGGGTGGAGTTTGTTCGGTGTGTTCAGAAAGGTTTCTTGACACAATATGTAGATAAGCCTACAAGGGGAGAGACGGTACTTGATCTGGTATCAGGAAATGAACCTGGTCAGGTGTTAGATCTCTCAGTGGGAGAGCATTTTGGAGATAGTCATCATAATTCTATCTCCTTTACAATAGCATTGGAGAGAGATAGGAACAGACAAGTTAGAAAAGCATTTAATTGGAGTAAGGGGAATTATGAGGCTCTCAAGCAGAAAATTGGAAGGTTAAATTGGGAACAGATGTTCTCAGGGAAAAGTACGGAAGAAATGTGGCAAATGTTCAGGGGATATTTGTGTGGAGTTCTGCGTAGGTATGCTCCAATGAGATAGGGAAGTTGTGGTAGGGTACAGGAACCACGGTGTACAAAACTGTAATAAATCTAGTCAAGAAGAGAAGAAAAGAAAAACTTACAAAAGGTTCAGAGAACTAGGTAATGTTAGAGATCTGGAAGATTATAAGGCTAATGGGAAGGAGCTTAAGAAGGAAATTAGGAGTGTTACGAGTCAGGTTGCTACTTGGTGAATGTCCCTTCAAAAAACCTGGACAGTTGTGTAGTAGTGTGTGTGGTGTTATCTGATGACTGCAAGACTATATCTGGAGCATACTGGCTGTTGCACGGAGAGACGGTGAGACAGAGAGAGAGAGAGAGAGAGAGACACTGACTGCCGGTCTCTGTATCTATGGATGAAGAACAATAGCTGTGACTGTCATTATACAATCCATGTATGGATTTTTGGAGCAATCTGTGGTGTCCACTTTGTCGTTAACCTGTACTGGAAAGCAGATATATCTGTGGGTGACCACGAATCAAGTGCCCTTGGTGTGGCAGATACTTCAGAACAAAGCAATGGAGATCATCGGTGATTGAGGTGTCGTATGGGTTCCACTGTGGAATGTGTGGATTTGGTAAATTCTCTCTACATTTTCTCTACAATCTACTGTGGTTTTGCAAAAGCTTTTGCTCATTGTTCTACTTTATGACTTGCTGAACTGAACTTTGAGAACTATTCCTTGACTTGGGGTTTGGGAATTTGCCACACACACACTGAGTTTTTTTTTGGGGTCAATGTTTAATATCTAACTTTTTTATTTCTCTTATTATTACTAGTAGTTATTAATAGATTCTAACATTTGTACATGGCTCGTTGTGTTTCTATTGTTGCTGGTACATAACAAAATTGGGGGCTCATCCGGGATCGATCCCAAAATTGACGAGAGTGATCCAAGATCGAACTCAAGACTGAAATGAGAGGTCTGGGTTTGAAACAAATTGGAGCTTATTGAATGATCACGTGTCAATCGGATTGATAAAATTTCCTTTCAATTGGCTTGTGGGTGTGGAAACCAGCAGCAATAGATGTTGATGCATTTATTGAATCACCAACCCCTGGGGGATTGCAGGGGATGAGGAAGGACGATTTGTTGAGCATTGCAAAAAAGCTAAACCTTGAAACAGTAAAGCAATATATGAAAAAGGCAGATATGCGGAAACTGATAGTTGCAAGTTATGTGGATAAGGGGGTGTGTGAGGAGGACGTGTTAGAAGAGTTTCCTAAGAGTAAACAGATCTCTGGGATTGAGGTGACGCTGGCAAAGATGAAGTTTGAAGAAAAGAAGATAGAGGCTGATATAGAAAAAAGGAAGCTAGATGCTGAGGCAGAACAAAAGAGACTAGAATATGAATTGCTTGGAATCTTCTTCAGCTTGCTATACTTCTTAGGAAACCTGCTGACAACTGAAAAAAGGAGCACCTACTATACTAAAAGGACTTTAAAGTAATTGCAAACAATAAATCAGCAATTCCTCCCAATCCTGGCCAACATCCCTCCCACTGTAACCTGATGTTCCTTGGCTTGAATTAACAGGAATGGGAAACAAGGTACACTGCTCAGAGTGGGAAATGCAATTCTGACATCAGCTGGCAGAATTTGACCCATATTTATATTACTTTATGATCTTTCTTGAGCTTAGGATAAGTGCTGCTGGCAAAACTTCAACCAATTCTGATGTTCCTATTCACACCATTTCTACAATGTTTAATTGACTGGGGTGGGGGAAGAAAATTGGCAAGAAAACACGTGGGGTCCTGGATAACTAGAGTAGCCAATGTTGTTCCTTTGTTCAAGAAGGGAAATCGGGATAATCCAGGAGATGATAGGCCAATTAGCCTCACATCAGTGGTAGGGAAGCTACTGGAGAGGATTCTTTGGGATAGGATATACACGCATTTGGGAAAACATGGCCTGATTACAGACAGTCATCATCATGCTTTGCGCAGGACACACCTTACAAACTTGATTGAGTTTTTTGAGGAGGTGACATAGGTGCTTAATGAGGGTAGGGCAGTGGACGTTGTCTACATGAACTTTAGTAAGGCATTTGACAAGTCGCTCGTGGTAGGCTGATCCAGACGATTAAGAAGCATGGGATCCATGATGATTTGGTAGTTTGGATTCAGAACTGGCTTGCCTATAGAAGACAAAGGGTAGTGGTGGAAGGTGTTATTCTGGCTGGAGGTCCTTGACCAGTGTTGTTCCACAGGGATCAGTGCTGTGGCCTCTGTTGTTTGCGATAGATATAAATGACTTGTATGACAATATAGATGGGTGGGTTAATAAGTTTGCAGATGACACAAAGATTGGTGGAGTTGTGGATAGTGTAGAGGGCTGTTAAAGGACACTACAGAATATAGATCAGTTACAGATATGGGCAGAGAAATGGCAGAGGGAGTTTAATTCGAGCAAGTATGAAGTATTGCACTTTGGGAGGTCTAAAGAAAGGGGTAAGTACACAGTTAATGGCAGGGCCCTTAACAGCATTGACATTCAGAGGGATCTTGGGGTCCAAGTCCATAGCCTTGAAAGTGGCCACACTAAGTAGTAAATGTGGCACATGGCGTACTTACCTTCATTGGCCAGGGGACTGAGTATAAGAGTAAGGAAGTAATGTTGCAGCTATATAAAACTTTGGTTAGGCCGCACTTAGAATATTGTGTGCAATTCTGGTCTCCCCATTACAGGAAGGATGTGGAGGCTTTGGAAAGAGCGCAGAAGAGGTTTACCAAGATGCTGCCTGGATTATGAGCTATAAGGAGAAATTGGACAAACTTGGGTTGTTTTCTCTGGAGCGCTGGAGGCTGAGGGGTTGTAAGATCATGGGAGGAATAGATAGGGTAGACAGTCAGAATCCTTTACCCAGGGTAGAAATGTGAAGTACTAGAGGGCACTCATAAAGATAAGGGAAGAAAGTTAAAAGGGGATGTGTGAGGCAAAGGGGTAATGGTGGAAGCAGATATGACAATGGTGTTTAAGAAACTGTTAGACATATGAATATGCAGGGAATAGAGGGTATGGATCATGTACAGCCAGAAGAGATTTAGTTTAATTCGGCATAGTGTTCAGCACAGACATTGTAGACCGAAGGGCCTGTTCCTCTGCTGTACTGTTCTATGTAAATCAAATTCTAAAAGTCTCTTTGGAGGCAAGAGTAGGCAAGTCTAGGTGCAAGCGGTGATGCACAGCTATGCTGGTTGGCATATCTAGAGAGAAACCAATGATTGTGATCACATGTAACAAACTTGTGCTTAGAAGCACAAGATCTTCTTTCCATCAAATGCATACTGGTGGTCAAATATGATATAGTGAGCCGACCCACTAAAGTAATTAAAGGGTTCCTTCACGTAATGAGACAGATGTCACCTGAATGGCATCTGCTGGCAAAGCAATTATTTTTGAAATACAGTAAAAGTATTGTACAAATGTGAGCTGTTGTCAACTATCACCTTTGCTGAAGTTTCAATATATTACTTTGCAAGTTTGTAAAAACCATAAAATCACAATAATTTACTCATCGATTACAAAATGTGTCATCATTTCTGTACTCAACTGATTTTGCAAACATAATGCAAATTCAAACCACTCTATAAGTAAAAATTCATAAATTTATTCGCATTTTTAATCAAACTACTTATTCTCAAAGCAGAACCACAAAAAAACCCCCAGAAAATGCAGGAAACACTCTGCAGTTCAGGCAGCACCTGTGACTTCATTTGTTTCCAGCACAAATATAACATCTTGTGTCTTTCTTTCAGATTTCCAACATCTGTAGATTTTTTTTATTTTAATTTACATCAGAAAAACTATTTGGCCAAATCAATGACTGAGAATAATTCAAAGAGTCCAGCATTAACTTATTTTTCCAGAGTCAGGTTTTTCATTTTGTTTCCTCTTGCATGTGTATGCATATACCAGATAAGAGATATTATCTCCCACACACAAAAGTAAAAGCTGAATCAGAAAACTAATGGCTGGATAATTACGACATGTATTGAAAGCTCTGCATTGTTTCTATGTAGTGACACGGCCAGCTCAGATGTTGTTTCAGGAATAACTACTGAAAATGAGTCAGAAAATAATAACAAATAGTACATGAATATGCCTTGTAACCTTTTAATAGCTGTTACAATGCTGTCAAGCAGCAAATTTCATGGTCTGCCTTTGTTAAATCCTTTCTTCCTGTTCTGGTTGAGCAATGGCTGTTGCTAAAATTGACACCATCTTAATAAACACAATGCACCTGCAGAGAAAATTCTGGTAGACCTAACTGCAGTTGCAGTGTAGCAACCTTACAAAATGTTTTTTAAAAAAAAATTTGTAGATTGTGACACTTTCAAAGTCCAAGAGCAATATACAGTACATGACTCAAGCTCAGCTTCCAACTATCAGAATCCAAGTTTCACACTATCCCTTCTGAAAATAAACTACACTACTGTATATATAAAATGAGATGTATTCTTTCTTCTGAAATTAGATGAGGCACATCCTGGACACCAAAGACTGCATTTTAATCCAAAATTGTGAGCATTGTAAACAACTAAAGTTATTGATTTTTCAAAATAAATTATAGGAGTTCTATGGAGAATGGTCAGTTCAGGTCCCTCCTGCCATTGCAAACAAATTAGTTAAAATTTGTTTTATAACCCTATGAATGATTTTACTTTAGGTTTGCCAATGGATTACATAACATGAACACATCATCAGTTATGGAATCAATTACTCTTTATGAAACTGTTGACATGAACTTTCTGTACTTATGCATTTTAGATTTTTTATAAAATAAAGTATATTCTGAAATATAAAATCAAGCCTAATGAGAGAGAAGGGAACTGTTCCAAAAGAAACACTCACATTCCACATGCAAAAGGCCAAGGGTAATCGTAAACAAGGACAGTGACTGCAGTTGACAAGTACATCCCAACAGCTAAGCCAGTCAACCAACAGGAGCACTGAAGGGTAGCCAAGAGTGGGATTCATGGTTAATTTTGCCCCTCCCTAGCTGAGGTGAACCAAAGCCAATTATAAACTCAACCTCAATTAAAACCAGGAATTGAAAACAAAACCTTTCTGGTGTGCATGGCTCAATAGGCATCAATATTTTGTTTACAGGTAAATATAGTCAAATGGTATCAGTACTACATTTCGATTTTCTCACAATAAATCAAGATAAAACTGTAATTAACCTTTGTACAGATATTTATCTATTTTGTGATGCCAGCAAATTTAGTGAGCTAAGTTCACAATCTATAAAGACAGATGTTTCGTTGTCATAAAGTAAGTCATAAGAGGCTGAGAAAAGTTTATAAAGCAATTTTAATTGTTAAAAGCAAACACAAAGAAAGCACAGTTTTTTTTGCGTTTATATGGAGCCTCTCAAGCCCTCAAGGTGCCCTAAAGCACAATACAACCATTGAAGCAACTGCTTTATTGTAGGAAGCATGGCAACCAATTTAGACAAAACATGCTCCTTCAAACAGCAATGAAGTAAATGATGATATGACAATTAAGCCATGGAAAGAGGGGATGCTCTGGTTATCTGATAGATTGTGAAATGTTTCCTACAGATTAGAGGGTAGCAAATGTGACCAGGACTGTTTAAAATAGGAGGGAGAGGGAGCCTGACATAGGTAGTTTGAAAAATGCTGGAATCTATAACAAAGGAAGTGACTACAAGACATTAGAAAATAACACGATTGGGCGCAGTCAACTTAGATTAATGAAAGGAAGTTTGGGGACATCTACAGTGGAGCGGATGAGGAGGAACGTATTATATTTGGATTTTCAGCAAACTTTTGATAAGGCCCAATACAGGAGGTTGCTAAACAAGCTTAGAGCACATGGAATTTGGGGTTAACCTACTAGCGTAGATTGAGAGTTGGTTAACAAACAGAAAACAAAAAGTGGGAATAAACTTTGTTAGGTTGGCAGACCATGACAATTGGGGTAGCACAGAAATGGGGTAGACTATTCATAATCCATATCAATGATTTGGCCAAAGGATCCAAATGGACCACTTCCAATTTTGCTGATGACATGAAAGCAATTAGGAATGTTAGTAGTGATGAGGATACAAAGGTGATACAAACAAGCTAAATGAGTGCGCAACAACATGACTGATGGCAAGGTTATCCATGAAAAATAACAGAAAAACTTTTTTTTTAACATGGTGAGAGATTGGGAGATGTTGGTGTTCAAAGAGAATTTGGAGTCCTTGTACATAACTCACTGAAAGTGAAAAGCAAAAGCAAAGTTCAACTGAAAGGTGGACTGTTTAGGGGAACTCAGCATGGTTTCATATACGGGAAATCATGTCTCTCAAATCTGATCGAGTTCTTTGAGAAGATAACTAAGAAAACTGATGAAGGCAGGGCAGTAGAGATGGTATACATGGACTTTAGCAAGGCTTTTGATAAGGTCCTGCATGGTTAGCTGGTCTAGAAGGTTAAAGCACATGGCATCCGAGGCGTGTCAGTAAACTGGATCCAAAATTAGCTTGGGGATAGAAGGCAGGGAGTAGTGGTGGAGAGTTGTTTCTCTGACTGTAAGTCTGTAACCCAGTGGTGTACTGCAGGGATTGGTTCTGGGACTTGGATGAGAATGTAGGTGGTCTGATTAGTAAGTTTAATGACAACATGAAATTGGTGGAGTCATAGATAGCAAAGAAGGTTGTCTAAGGATACAGAGGGACACAGATCAGCTGGAAAGTTGGGCAGAGAATTAGCAGGTGGAGTTTAATCCAGAAGAGTGTGAGGTAATGCATTCTGAGACATCAAATAGTGACAGGCATATACAGTAAATGGCAGGGACCTTAGAAGTGCTAATGTACAGAGACCTTGGGGTGCAAGTTGGGATGGACCTTGGCAGGCACGGTAGCATAGTGGTTAGCATAATGCTTTACAGCGCCAGAGACCTAGGTTCAAATCCGGCCATTGTCTGTAAGGAGTTTGTATGTACTCCCTGTGTCTGTGTGGGCTTCCTCCGGGTGCTCCAGTTTCCTCCCACATTCCAAAGACGTACAGATTAGGAAATTATGGGCATGCTATGTTGGCGCCGGAAGCGTGGTGACATTTGTGGGCTGCCCCCCAAAATCACTACGCAAAAGATGTATTTCACTGTGTTTCCATGTATGTGTGACTAATAAAGATCTTATCTTATCTTAAGTTCATAGTTCCCTGAAAGTGGTGACATGAGTGGATAGGGTAGCGAGGAAGGCATTTGGCATGGTTGTCTTCATAGGCCAAGACACAGAGTACAGAATTGGGATGTCACATTGCAGCTGTACAAAACATTGGTTAGGCCGCATTTGGTATATTGTGTACAGTTCTGGTTGCCACACTACAGGAAGGATGTGGGAGCATTATAAAGAGTACAGAAGAGACTCACCAAGAAGTTGCCTGGAATGGAGGGCCTCAGTTACAAGGAGAGATTGAATAGGCTGTTTTTTTTCCCTCACTGATCATAGGAGGCTTAAGGTGGGGGTGGGGGTGTGAAGAAATTTAAAGGAGATCTAAGGGGCAAGCTTATCACAAAGACAGTGAATATATGGAATGAGCTGCCAGAAGAGGCAGATAAAATTACAACGTTTAAAAGGGCATTTGGACAGGTACTTAGCTAGGAAAGGAATAGAGGGATATGAGCCTAATGCAGGCAAATTTCATTGGCATAGATAGGTGTCACAATCAGCATGAACGACTTCAGCCAAAGGGACCATTTCTGTGCTGTACAGGTCTATGATTCGAACACTTAGGGTTGCACATCCACGAAGTCTGTGGTATTAGATGCAGGCTTTTACACTTTGATAATGTGCTTCACAAGTATTCAGCTCATCGCCACATAAAGCATAGTATGGATGGTAAACATTCGCATACAAGAAACGAAAACCAAACTCTGGAAACACTTAACAGGTCAAACAACATCTGTTGCAACGCAATTAAAGTTGATTCAAAATCAATTTTAAAGAAGGGTGACACCCAAAACTTTTTTAAGTGGCTAGTTCCTTCCATGAACATTTTTCAGCTTGCTGTACATTTCCAGCATTTTATATTTTAGTATCAGATTTCCACAGCTGCAATTTTTATACTAGCAATTGTGTTTGCTGTAGAATGATGAAGAAAGTAAGGAAACATATGCATTAAGGAGATCTGAAGTGGACTAAACTAATTGGTTCGCATTACCAATATATTTAAACACTCAGTCCACTATTAGAAACAATACCTCGCAAAAACAAAACTCTATTTCACAACTAGTCAATTATGCCCTTCCTAATCATTGTCTGATCTTTTACAACATAATCGTACAACAAGCACAAATGAACAGAACGATTTCAAAAACTACCTTGGCCCAAAGGTTTTATTTCAATTAGCCAACTTGAAATAGGATTTCAACTGCAAAGTGTAGCATTAGTGAGAACAATATTGAGAGATGGTGACACATGAATTAGACGGAAATTACAAAAGGACAATGTGCTGTTTGGTCAAACTAGTTTGTGTTGATATTTATCAGGTATGTGACCTTTGGTGTTCAGTTCCCATTATTCATTTAGCCCCTTTCCTCAGTTGCCTTTCCACCATTCCTTAAATGTTGATCTATTCTTCACTTCAATCATGTTTCCCAGTAGTGTATTCAACACATCGCTGTTTAAAAAAAAGTTGCATGTTGTGCCATCATGACGTGCACAAATGGACCACTCCATCATACAAGCAATTAGTTATTGCTGATTTACTGAAGTCTTATTGTCACTTAACCTTCCTTAATTTAACTGGAAACAAGCCTTTCCATAACCTCCCTTTTCTATGCTCAATGCTGCAACTAATGAAGGCAAGTATCTCCTTTACCTTCTTAACCACCTGCGCTTCTGCTTTCAGGGATCATTGGACATGTTCAACAAGATCCCTTTGTTTTTCAGTGTTCCTGTGCTTGTTTAGCCAAGCTTCAACTCTATAAATTATCTTGTACGTCAGATTGTTGTGTTCAAGAGAATGAACAGAATTCTTTTAATGCAGTGAGTTATCATCATCTTCAATACCCTGTCTAGTGTTGGTTGACGCAGATTCTGTAACTTACTCAGGGGCATTGGATACGTCCTTGAAAATGGAGAAAAATACAGAGGTGCTAAATAAGGAAATGATTTTTTTTATTTCAATTTTTTTTAAAAAATCAGCTTTTTACCAAAAAAAACACAGCTGGATTACTGTATGCGGTTCTCAGCTCCACATTCTAGGAAAGAGGTGATTGCATTGGAGAGGATGCAGAGGAGATTCACCAGGACATTGTCTGCGACGATGCATTTCAGCTATGATTGGATAGGCTCGGGTTATTTTCCTTGGAGCAGGGAAAACTAAGGGGTGAGCTGCATCGGGTATTCAAAATGAAGAAATGTATAGACAGGGTAGATAGTAAAAAATGTTTCCTTTTAGCATAAGTGTCTATAGCTTGAAATTTCAAGTTTAAGTAAGGAATAGGAGATTTGAGGTCAATTTTTTTTCTCTGGAACTTGCTGCCTGAGATGGTGGTGGACTCAAAACTGAAGGAAACATTTAGAATGAGCACTTGAAGCACCATGGCACAGAAAATTACAGGTCAAGTGTTAGAATATTAACAGGTATTAGTCCAGATAGGTACTTGATGGTCAGCAAGGACCTGATTCTGTGCTGTAGACGACAACATTATTCATCATATAATTCTTTACATTTTGATTATAACCTGATACTGTATCAGGAGATATGCAAGGAGTCATTTGAGTAAGAGTGATCAACATTTAACCAAGATAACAGATTGATAAAGACAACTGGCCTATGAAAACAACACTTAGTAGACCAGAGAATAAGATTGGCTGATATTAGCACAGAAATCATCACATGATTTCTGTGGAAAGGAAAGTAACTAAAACAAGTAGTACCAATTTGCAATATGATGGCAAAAATCATTTAAACTTTTACTTGTCTGCCTGAATTTACAAATTGCACATTAATTAATAAAACACAAATTCAATCTCTTCCATCCAAAAGTATGCATCTTTTGCTGTACTGACAAACCATTGAGCATCAAGAATTCATCCATGGAAATACTGTATATACAAAAACCCACTCCTTCCACAAATTCTCCAAAGAAATCTTCTGCCAAGAAAAGAGACTCAGCTGCAACCCAGCCCTTCCCTCACAGACAGTGGATGCTCCATTAACACCAGCATTATTGTCGGTAACCCAACCGACCCAAAAGTCGACCGGCACCCATCACCGCTGCCAACGATTCATCCTCACTAACCCCACCCCTCAATGCTGGTGACCCCACAGGTGCCCAAACCCTCACCCGAAGGGTGACCATCACCTTCACTCGCTGACCACTCAACCACTTCACTAACAATGACATCCATGTTCCCAACACCCCTCCCTCTTGCCCATCCACCTCATGCCCCCAGCACCAAAGGGAAGGGCCTGCAGCTTCTGTTGCAACTTTGCATGGCTTTCAACGTAGGGCGAGAATCACTCCCAGGCAGAGAGGCCAATCCCAGAACCCGTCACACAACTGACGGGGCGAGGTTGCAGGATCCGGACCGAGTATCCCGCCCCGATCTCTCCCTCACCGGGACTCCGAGTCCCGGACCGGCCACCCTCCCCCCACCGGGGGCCCCGGGACTCCTGGTCTCCGGCCGGCCACCTGCCCCTCCACCTGGTCCCCAATCCGGACAGCCTCTAACGTCTGCAGACTGCCGGCGCGTCGGAGCTCACCTGCCCCTCAGGATCATCCTCTCCTCAGGCCCCAAAGCGCGGCCGCTTCGCTCGCAGCCGGTGTCCCGCACTGACAGCGCGCCTGCGCACTGCCGCCTGCACTGCTTCAGGGAGCAGCTGGGCCGCCGCCAAGAGCAGCAACACCTGGAGGAAGGCACGCTAGACTTCACCTGGCACCAGAGCTGTGAGAGGTACCTCCACAAACATTCATTCTCCCTTTCCAAATGTTAATGGTACCCCCGTGTATTGTCAGGAAGATATCTTTTTTAGATCACAGAATAAGTATGATCCCATCCAGAGAAAAAGTGCAGCATCGCTCCGGATCTCGTCATCTCTAACTGCCAACGGGACATTATCCGTCTCAACTTCAGCCCTCCCGCTGCCTATTCCAACCTCACCCCCATGAAAGCACTGCCCTCCACTCTCTCCATGCTAATCCAAATCTTATTCTCAAACCCGTGGACAAGGGTGGTGCTGTTGTAGTCTGGCAGACTGACCTTTACGTTGCCGAGGCCAGACGTCACCTCTCGGACACCTCTTACTTATCCCTCAACCTTGACCCCATCAAGCATCAGGCCATTGTCTCCCGCACTATCACTGACCTCATCACCTCCGGAGATCTCCCCTCTAATGCATCCAACCTCATAATTCCACTACCCTGCACTCCCCGTTTCTACCTCCTACCAAAGATCCACAAACCCAACTGCCCCGTTTGTTTCTGCCTGCACCTGCCCCACTGAACTCGTGTCCTCATATCTTGACACTATTTTGTCACCCTTGGTCCAGTCCCTCCCTACCTATGTCCATGACACTTCACATGCTCTCTATCACTTCAACAACTTTCAGTTCCCCAACACGGATCGCCTCATTTACACCATGGACGTCAAGTCCTGGTACACCTCCATCCCCCACCAGGAAAGCCTTAAGGCTCTCCACTTCTTTCTTGACAACAGACTCAACCAGTTCCCTTCCACCACCACCCTCCTCCATCTGGCAGAACTGGCACTCACTCTCAACAACTTCTCTTTTGATTCCTCCCACTTTCTCCAAACTAAACTGGGCACTCGCAATGGTCCCAGCTATGCCTACCTTTTTGTCGGCTATGTGGAACAGTCCATGTTCCAAGCCTACACCAGTAACGCTCCCAACTCTTTCTCCGCTGCATTAGTGACTGCATTGGGGCTGCTTCCTGCACCCATGCTGAGCTCGTCAATTTCATCGACTTTGCCTCCAACTTCCACCCTGCCCTCAGATTCACTTGGTCCATCTCCGACACTTCTCTCCCCTTCCTGCATCTCTCTGTCTCCATCTCCAGACACAGATTAACCACAGACATCTTTTACAAACATACTGACTCCCACGGTTACCTTGACTCCAACTCTTCCCGCCCAGTCACTTGCAAGGATACCATCCCCTTCTCCCAGTTCCTTCACTTCTGCTGCATCTTTTCCCATGATGGGGCTTTCCATTCCAGGACATCTGAGATATCCTCCTTCTTCAGTAAACAGGGTTTCCCTTCCACCACCATCAATGCTGCTCTCACCCGCATCTCCTCCATTTCTCGCATGTCTGCCCTCACCCCATCCCCCCCCCAACATAACAGGGACAGGGTTCCTCTTGTCCTCACCTACCACCCCACGAGCCTCCGCATCCAACACATCATTCTCCATAACTTTCACCACCTCCAACGGGATCCCACCACTAGGCACATCTTCTCCTCCCCCCCACCCCCAATTGGGATTGCTCTATCTGCAACTCCCTTGTCCACTCGTTCCCCCCCCCCCTCAGATGACCCTCCCGGTACTTATCCCTTCAACCACACTAAGTGCCACACCTGCCCCTACACCTCCTCCCTCACCACCATTCAGGGCCCTAGACCGTCCTTCCAAGTAAGGCAGCACTTCATCTGTGAATCCGAGGGTGGTTATGGACAGATATTGACTGAGATTTTTAAAAAGTACAAGAAGCATTACTAAGTAGTTAAGTGGATAGAACGTCAGGCCTGTATGACGTATACCCCAGCCTGTTAAAAAACAAAGCAATTGCAAAGATGCTGACCATCATTTTTAAAATACTGGATGAGCAAAATACTGGACATGCTGAAAATCTGAAATAAAAACAGAAAATTCTGGAAATATTCAGTATTTCTCTCCACAGGTACTGCCTGAACTGCCGAGTATTTGCAACACTACATGTCTTTTCTTTCAGTTTTCTCTGATAGCAACGGTGCCAGAAGATTGGAAGACAGCTAACATTGCATGAAAAAGGTGGCTAGTTTAATTTGAGTGGTGGGCAAGTTATTGGAATCTATTAACCTTCATTTAGGAAGGTGCAGATTAATTTGAAGAAGTCAACATTGTTTTATAAACAGAAGATTGTGTACAACTAACTAGTCATTTATTTTTGAGGTGGTAACAATGATTTTGGCAAGGCTTTTACAAGGTCTCACATGACAAACTGGTCAAAAAAAGTGTAACTTCATGGAATAAGAGAGACAGATCAATTGCCTAGTTGGCAGTGCAGGAAGCAAAGGTTTAATGGACATTTTGTAGCCGGAAGTCTATTACCATTTGGGTTCCAGAGGGCTCAGTACTCGGACCCTTGCTTTTTTGTGATATAAATGATTTTGATAGAAATGCAGGGAGCATGATAAAGATGTCTGTAGATAGTGCAAAAATTGGCCAGGTGATTGACAGGCAAAAGGAAACCCTTAGACAGTGGGAAGCTAGACGTAGTCTGGTCAGTTAGGCAGAATAGTGACAAATGGAATTTAATGCAGAGAAATGTGATATGATGCACATTGGGTAAGGTGGTAATACAATGTTTAAATTATCTGACTGGTAATTCAGAGGCCTGGGCTAGAAATCCAGAGACGCAAGCCATAGAATTTAAGTTTTGTTCCTAATCTGGAACTTTGCTTTTAAAATGACTAGTCTTAGTAATGATGATCACAAAAATACTGCTTTATTGTGTAAACCCATCTGAGTCACTCATAATCATCAGGGCAGGAAACCTGTCACCTTTAATCACTTTGCTTTGTACATGACTCCAGACTAGCAACAACGTAACTGAAAAACAAGAGGGCATAGGTTTAAAGTGAGAGGGAGGAGTTTTAAAGGCGATCTGAGGGGGGATGTCACGCAGAGTGGTTGATATCTGGAACGCACTGCCAGAGCAGATGGTGGAAGCAGATACATTCACTATGTCTAAGAGGCATTTAGACAGATACTTGAATAGCAAGGCATAAAAGGATATGGTCCTAATGTGGGCAAATGGGATTAGCGTAGATAGGCAAATACAATCAGCATGAACCTGTTTCTGTGCTGTATGACTCTAAGAAGCTGAGGAGTGGGGATGGGAAGACCTGATGTAGAAATAAAATTATGAGAGAGATAGACAGAGTAGATAATAGGAAACTTGTTCCTTATTGCAGAATTATCTAAAACTAGAGGGCTTAGGGTTAGGTTAATGTGGTAGGATGTTTAGAGGAGATCTGGGGAAGAATTATTTTCACCCAGAGGGTGGTTAGAATCTGTAATTCACTGCCTGAGAAGGTAGTGAGGAAGGTACTCTCACAACATTTAAGTATCTGGGCGGGCACTTGAATTGCTGAGGCATCTAAGGTTATGGGCCAAGTGCTAGAAATAGGATTAGTACCGACAGGTACAGATGGTCAGCATAGACATGGTGGGCTAAATAGCCTGTTTCCATGTTGTATGACTCTAATGATGGAAAGTGTCATCAACAGTGCTATCAAGCAGCATTTCCTCTCCAATAACTTGCTTTCCAATGCCCATTTTGAGCTCCAAACATGAACCAATGAGCCGAATTCCAGAGGTGAAATTTGA
The DNA here is from genome assembly GCF_009764475.1 of Pristis pectinata. Lineage (NCBI taxonomy): Eukaryota > Metazoa > Chordata > Chondrichthyes > Rhinopristiformes > Pristidae > Pristis > Pristis pectinata. The sequence goes on from NC_067410.1 coordinate 93,706,692, forward strand.
GTGACGACATTATGAGTAGCTGAGGCCCAATAACTGATCCCTGTGATACCCCACTAGATACTACTTGCCTGCCAAAAAAGACCCATTTATTCCTACTCTCTAATTTTCTGAATTTCAAGTGGACTTGAACATTGTGCAATCATCAGTGATCTTAAGAAGGAAGATCATGAAATGCTCTGGCCTTCACCACCCTGTGGGGCAGACAATTCCAGAGATTCACTGCTCTCTGAGAGAAGAAATTTCTATGCATCACAATTTTAAATTATCAATCCCTTATCTTGTAGCTGTGTCCCCTTGTTCACAACTCTGCCACTAGGTGGGCAGCAAAGACAAGCCAGGGAACTACAGGCAGTGAGTCCAATATCAGTGGTGGGTAAGTTACTCGAGGGGATTATGAGGGACAGGATTTATCAACATTGGGATGGGCAGTGTCTAATTAGGGATAGTCAGTATGACTTTGTGTATGGGAAATTGTTTCTGACAAATTTTTCGAAGAGGTAACCAAGAGGTTAGATGGGGGTAGGGCAGCGGACATTGTCTATATGGACTTTGGCAAGGCCTTTGACAAGGTCCCACATGACAGGCTAGTCTGGAAGGTTAGATGGCATGGGATGCAAGGAGAGATAGCTAATTGGATTTGTAATTGGCTTGATGGTAAGAAGCAGAGAGTGATGGTCAAAGGTTGTTTCTTGGACTGGAGGCCTGTGACTAGTGGTGTACCAGAGGGGTCAGTGCTGGGACCTTTATTGTTCGTTATTTATGTAAACGATTTGGATGTGAATGTACAAGGCATGGTTAGTAAGTTTGCGGATGATACTAAAATAGGTGGGATCGTCGATAGTGAAGAAGGTTATCAAAAATTACAGGGCGATCATGATCAGCTAGGCAAGTGGGCCAAAGATTGGCAAATGGCTTTCAATTCTGATGTGTGAACTGTTGCACTTTGGGAAGTCAAACCAGGGTAGGACCTATACAGTGAATGGTCAGGCGCTGGGGAGTGTTGTGGAACAAAGAGACCGAGGAGTACAAGTACCTAGTTCGCTGAAAGCAGCGTCACAGGTAGACAGAGTGGTGAAGAAGGCATTTAGTACACTGGCCTTCATCAGTAAGGACATTGAGCATAGGAGCTGGGACATTATGTTGCAGTTGTACAAGATGTTAGTGAGACCAGTCTTGGAATATTGTGTACAATTTTGGTTGCCCTGTTATAAGAAAGACATCATTAAACTGGAAAGAGTGCAGAGATTTATAAGCATGTTGCCAGGACTCAAGGGCCTGAGTTATAGGGAGAGGTTGGACAGGCTAGGACTTTATTCCTTAGAATGTAGGAGATGAGGGTTGGCCTTATAAAGGTGTATAAAATTATGAGGGCTATAGATAGGGTGAATGCACATAGTCCTTTTCCCAGAGAAGAGAAATTATAAACTAGAGGGCATAGGTTTAAGGTGAGAGACGAAAGGTTTAAAAGGGACCTGAGAGGCAACTTCTTCACACAGAGGGTGGTGCACATATGGAATGAGCTGCCAGAGAAAGTGGTTGAGGCAGGTACAATAAGAACATTTAAAAGACATTTGGATAAGTACATGGATAGGAGGAGTTTAGAGGGATATGGGCCAAATGTGGGAAATGGGATTAGCTTGGTGGGCATGGATGAGTTGGGCTGAAGGGCCTGTTTCCATGCTGCATTACTCTATGACTCTATCTTTGAGATCAGAATTTTAACTGTTCAAACTATACAGTAATACATTAGTGTGATAATTTTCTTTGGCTATTTATTTATGATATCCTCTGACGTAGAAATATACATATTGGCCAGTTAAAATAGTTGTTTAGTTATCATTAGTGTGATATTTTCAATGCTTGAAGGGAATTGTTCTTGGAGCTCTTACTACTTCAAACATGTAATTCATTTTTTGTCATATCTAATCTGTTTACAGCTATATTATAGCCTGATAATGACACAATATACATTATATATATGTGATCCCACATAAAATCCTGTCAAATTGTTGATTTTACTTCAGATAATTATTCTGCATTTACAGCTACACTAGACTTTTTGTTACCTTACACCAACACCCTTTGTCATTTAATCCCTCCTGCCTTCCCTTTTTATAGCCCTTTCTTATTGTTCTCACCTCTCCACTCCTCCTCCCTTTCTCTACATCTTAAAACCTGTTTATGACTATTCTTGAACAGATGCATCTCTACTGGTAGTTGGTGAGGATTAGTTCAAGTAAATTACTTGCTTGTATTAGCTCTCTCACCTCTTGAGGTTGACCCTATTTTGGCAATTATGTCCTTCAACAATTGGCCAATGATGGTTCTGCCAAGCAACTTTTGGCAATGGACATTGAAGTCACCAATATAGAATACTTTACTTCCATCTGTGCATTCTCCAAGCGTTATCAAACATTGATGTTTACTGATTTAAGTGGTGATCATCCACAGGACACTTTCTTCACCTTGTTGACTTTATCACAGGTTTTCATGAGGTCTGGAATCAATATTGAGGACTTCTGGGATTATTTCTATGCAAGTGCATACCACTCCAATTTAGTTGCACTGGCTTACGACAAGATGGTTAGCTAGGTCAGGTCAGACATTGTACATTAACTCATAGTATGGAACCAAAATCACAGCAAAACAAATTTACTTAATTAATTCAATCCATTTATGGAATTCCTTGCCACGTACAGCAGTGGAGGCTAGATCACTGGTGGCGTTTAAGGAGGAGATAGATAGATATCTAATTAGTCAAGGAATCAAGGGATATGGGGATAAGGCCGGAAATTGGGGTTAGAATAGTTTTTTTTCTCATGGAGCAGACTTCCACCCCCCCCCCCCCCAATTTCTCATTTCTTTATCTTTTTCCCCTTTTCTTTGAGCAGACCTGATGGGCCGAATGGCCTACTTCTGCTTCCTTGTCTTGTGATCTTGTGAGATAGCACCATTACACAAAAAGTGCTGGAGGAACTCAGCAGGTCCAACCACCAGGTTGGAGGCCATCAGGTTGGCCACAACATCAATTTCTCTAACTTCCAGTAACCCCACCCCTTCTTTTTCTTTGCCCCCCCCCACCCTTTGTCTTCACTTATTCCTGTGGCTCCCTTCCCCTGCCTTGATGACATGCCCATCTCCTCTCCTCCCTCCCCTCCTCCATCCTTTATTCCATGGTCTACTGCCCTCTCCTACCGGATTCCTTCTTTTTCAGCCCCTCGCCTCTTCTACCTATCACCTCTCGGCTTATACATCTTCCCCCCTCCCCCATCCACCTACCTTCCCCCTCTCACCTGGACTCGCCCTGTCACCTACCTGTGTGTGCTCCTCCCCTCCCCCACCTTCTTATTCTAGCTTCTGCCCTCTTCCTTTCCAGTCCTGATCAAGGGTCTCGACCTGAAACGTCGACTGTTTATTTCCCTCCATAGATGCTGCCTGACCTGCTGAGTTCCTCCAGCATTTGTGTATTGCTGCAGATTCCAGCATCTGCAGAATTTCTTGTGTCTCAGATAGCGCCATGGCAGGATTTGGACCTGTTCTTTTGTTGCTGGTCCAGTCCCACAACAATTAGGGCATTGTAGCTATTATATTCTTGCAAGAATGAGTAGGGATTTATATTGTTCTAGGTGTGCCTTTACTATTTATACTTATTATACCACACCGCCAGCAAGCGTGGTATATTCTGTGTAAAAATCACACATTGCAACTTTCAGCAGCACATCGAGAACAAACACAATGTGAAGCACAAATTTGAGTTAAAAACTATAATTTAGAAACAGACATCTTGGAATAAAACATAACATGGTGGCAGTAGTGTACTGACTAAAATACCATACCATTTGTTTCTTTCCAAAAAATCAGCACTAATCTATGGTGATTGCATGCATGGAATGTGTAAAAGATAGCTGCAGTAACTGTACAGTTCTAGTCCACAACGAACAGGGACGCTGACAATTTTGTGGAGTCATTCAGAAAATTTAAAGTGAAGTGTATCCAGCAGTGACATTCAGCAGTTTTCTGAAAGGCATGAATGACAAAGAACAGGTCGCCATGTTATTTTGTAAATAGGAGAGAAATGATTGGATCTTTTCGACAGCTGGAAAATAAGTGAGCCAAAGAAAAAAAAGTCCTGATAAGATCTTTGAACAATTCAGCAAACTCCTCAATCCAAAATCAAGTAATCAGACACACAAAAATGAGATTCAAAGCCCAAAGCAGGAACTGAGCTTTTAGTGATTTCCTTACAAGTCTTAAATAAATGCAAATTCAAGTAAATCAATGTAACATTAGTTGATCAACTCATTTGGCACACAACAAACCCAGATGTGCAGATTACCTTGATTCAAATATTAGAGAGCATTGGGAATGTCAAGTAGTCATGGGCATAGCTTTAAGGCAAGAGGGGGAAAGTTTAAAGGAGATGTCATAGAGTCATAGCGTAATACGGCATGGAAACAGGCCCTTCAGCCCAACATCCATGCCGATCAAGATGCCCATATAAACCGTTGCAAGGCAAGATTTTTTATAGGGAGGGTGGGAGGTACCTGGAATGTGCTGCCAGTGGAGGACATGGAAGCAGATAGCAATCTTTAAGAGGCATTTAGACAGGCATATGAACAGGCAGGGAATAGAAGGATATAGACCATGTGCAGTTTAATTGGCATCAAGGTTGGCCAATTTGATATCGTGGGCCAACCTTGTTCTATGTTCATAAGGATGAGTTCACTAAGAGCTATAGATACAGCCAGCACACAGAAAACAACAAGTAATCAGATGAAGATGTTGTCAATGACTCAAGCAGGCAACCTCCAGATCAATCTGCTGGAGGAAAGACAGCAGGTTGAGTAGCATCTGTTGGAGGAAAAGGAACTGTCAGCGTCTCGGGTCAAAACCCTGCAATCAGGTCCTGATTGACCCACTAAGTTCATCCAGCAGATTGTTTGTTTCTCCAGATTCTACCGTCTAGTCTCTTGTGTTTCAACCTCCAGATCAACCTGGGAAAGAAAGCAAGATTAATGCAGTTAGACCACAGCAACAAACGGGTGAAAATCAGACTGAAAGAAAGCTCTAGAGCACTTTGGACAACCATGAGTCTGCTAAAATAAAGTCCTATGAATCAAACTGCAGATTCTCGGGCAAGATCAACAACTGGGAGAAGATGTGCAAATCGAAAGTGAAAACATATAGAGGAAATGGTAAAGGAAAAGAAAAAGGACCAATGTAAAAGAAGCAAAATCAGAACATCCATACCATGGAAGGTGGCAGTGTTTGAGGTCACACCAGACACCAGAACCATATGTCTGCATAGAGTGGCTGTAAGTAAACAGTTTCCCAGGGAACTAAAATCTATAAACCCATCCAGATCACGAAAAAAATGGGAGAAAGAAACTCTCAATTGTCAACTGCACTGACACTGGAAATGGGAACACAAAGTATCATCAACATACACAGGTGACTCCAAAAGGTTCTTCCCTGGAACCAGAGAGAAGATGGGCATTTAAAGGAAAAATATCTTGAAAACAAAGCAATGTCATACCAATGCACGTAGAGGGGGTAAAATGCCACATCTGGAGTGACCTGGATCAGAGGGACACACAAAGGAAAAGAAGTTAAGCACATTCTATATCACAGAGAAACAAAGGACTGCAGATGCTGGAATCTACATGAAAAACACGATGATGTCCGGAGGAACTCAGCAGGCCGGGCAGCATCCATGGAGAGAAGCATGGTCCTGTCCCGAAACATTGACCGCCTGCTTTTTTCCGCTGATGCTGCCCGGCCTGCTGAGTTCCTCCAGCATCATAGTGTTCTATATCACATAGTTACTTTGCACTAAGAAACTCTAAAGAGATACGGTTGATCTCAGTAAACCACAAGATGGAGAAGACAGCAATGAGAATTAAATGCAGCATGTTGAATGGCCAATCCAAAAATGTCCCATTTATCCAAACCTCTGTTTTCTGTTGGTTAGCCGTCAATATAGTATCCCCAATTCACTGCACTCTTATTTTGTGCAATGACTTTTTACGTGACACTACAATGAACGCCTTGTGGAAATACAAGTCCTCTACATCTACTAATGTCCCGTTTGTCACATCCTTAAAGAACTATAGCCAATTTTTAAAACATTATTTCCCTGTCACAAATTCGGTAGACTCAGAAGAGGAAGATACCGCTTGATTACATTTCAGGGTCTGGAAATCAGCTCAAGCTTTCCCATCTCCTTATAGGAAATGGTTCACTTCAGGAGGCCAAACCTGCACAACCAAATATGGTCAGCAACATGCCCAGGACCAGGATTAAGGGCCTTCAAAGAGACTCTTCACGCTTGTGAACAGCTGCAAGGCCTTGTAAATAGGCTGATACAAACCTGGCATCAACTTGAACGTGGTTTAAGGCCAGCTATGTTCAAGATTACCAAGGGTCTACATGCAGCTCAGCCAGTTGAAGAATGCAGAACCAGGAGCTGGAGTGGTGATTAAAAGCCTCAGACTGGCTTGTTGCCAAACCTCCTTTGAGACCCTGCTACCTCTGGCACTCACTGGTTATAATCAAATGAGGCCTGAGGGCCAACCAGTCAAGGTTGTCAAGAGTCACTGTGCTCTGTGGGTGCTTGCATTCATATCCAGGGCATGGTCCATTTGGAGGTTAATGTGGAAGCACAACCATATGTCATTCCAAATGGTTCTTGTAAACCCATGCAGCCAAGAAAAAAAAGCGAAGGAAAGATGTCCCAATGCACATTATGGCCAATTAAGTACCTTTGAAAGGTAGAGAATACAGCAGTCTAATTACACGCTGAGAGGTCCCCCCCCTCCAAAAAATTAGTATGTTAATGAAAAGATAACAGTGATGTTGGTTGAGGATAATTGCTGGCCAGGATGTAACTGTGAACTCCCCTGCTATTCTTAGAAACTGCCACAGCTGATAATGAAGACAAGGCCTTGATTTAGTGTTCCATATGAAAGATGGCACCTTAGTGCAGCAGCTCTTCCACACTACATCAGCCAAGATTTGTGCTCATATTTCTCACAACTGTGTGATCAACAGGACACAGCTGACACCACCATAACCAGTCAATTGACAACAATAAATCCATCACTGTTGGCAGTTAAATTATACCCAGTTTGCCAAAATGAATTTTTGGTTGGCAAGAATGTAAGAACCTGATGTTGAATAAGTTTAACCACGAAATTGATTGTCAATAACTGCTATTTAAATGTAAAACTGCGGATGCTTGAATCTGAAACAAAAACAGAAAATGGTGCAAACACTCAGCAGATCAGGTGGACAGAAATACTGAATCAACATTTCAATCTGTATATGTATTTAATTTCTCCATTTTCTAATTTGAGTGTACTCGAAGCAAACTCTCTCACAGATGGATCAGTCAGCGGTGAAAAGGGTGAGCAGCTTCAGGTTCCTGGCATCAACATCTCAGAGGATCTATCTTGGGCCCAACACATTGATGCAACCACGAAGAAGGCACGCCAGCAGCTTTACTTTGTTAGGAGTTTCAGGAGATTTGGTATGTCACCAAAGACTCTATAGAAGTACAGTGGAGAGCATCCTGATTGGTTGCATCACCGCCTGGTGAGGACCCTCCAATGCACAGGATTGCAAGAGGCTGCAGAAGGTTATAGACTCAGCCAGCTCCATCGTGGACACAACCCTCCCCACCATTGAAGACGTCTTCAAGAGATGGTGTCTCAAAAAGGCGGCATCTATCATTAAGGACCCTCGCCATCTGGGACATGCCATCTTCTCATTACTACCATCAGGGAGGAGGTACAGGGGCCTGAAGATCCTGGTAAACACTCAACCTGAAGCCTGAAAACACTCAACGATTCAGGAACAGCTTCTTCCCTTCTGCCATCAGATTTCTGAATGAACCGTGAACCCATGAACACTACCTCATTGTTCCCTTTTTTTGCAATATTTATTTATTTTTGTAATTTATAGATATTTTGTCTTTGCACTGTACTCCTGGTGCAAAACAACAAATTTCACACCATATGTCAGTGATAATAAATCTGATTCTGAAATGCACTCCCATATTGGTTTTCAAGTGTAATTGTTTAACATTTTCCCCAAATATGTGATGCTTTAATACAGGCTTTCAATTCATCTTCTTCCGTACCTTGTGGAATTGCAGGGAGCATTTGACAAAAATCTCCAGCTATCACTAAAGTAACACCTCCCATTAATTTATTATTGTGTCTAAGATATTGCAACATGTGATCTAATGCTTCAATGGCTGCTTTGTTAGGCATCGTTCAATTATCCCAGATAATCACCTTACAATCTCTTAGATTTTTTTTCCTTTGCAGTTATCTCCACACCTGTCAAATTTAAAGTGAGTTTAAAAGCCAAATATACAATTTTGTCCCTGTCAGAAGTGTTGAAGCAATGCCTGATGATGCCATGGCGAGAGCAATTATGTTTTGTCTTTGAACTTTCGCCAAAAGTAGATCAATCAGGAAAGTTTTTCCTATTCCACCAGAAGCATCCAAATAATATGATACCTTGGTCACAGTGAGCAGCCTCTGATTGTGCACAAGACATTTCTTCGGTATTTCACTAAAATTGTAATATTTCACTCTCAGATATATTTGTCTAAATTGTAGCTAGTTTCCTGCAGAAACTCGGTGCACAAATTCTCAGTTTCTCTTTGTGGTTCAGGTAGACCAAAAGTACTTGGATCAGTTCACCCAAATACCTAGTACCTGAAAAATAGATCTGAACACAATCTCATCAACTTTCAATGGAGAAAATTAAAATTAGGTCCCCTTTGGGCTATGGAGGGGATTAAAAAAGTGCACATCCTTATGCTAAACCTAAATCACATGCAAAATTTTCAATTTCTAAGTTGTTTTCTTACTGAGCTATGCATGGGACAAAGAAACATTCTACTTTATTATTAATCCTTAGATGAAGCATAAATTACACTGAACAAGTGGAAGTTGGGAAGTTGCATCAACCTTTTCCATCAAGAGTCAATAGACAATCAAAAAAACTGCAGATGCTGGAAATCTAAAACAAAATCAGTAAATGCTGGAAATACTCAGCTGGTTAGGCCGCATCTGTGGGAAGATAAACAGTCAAAGTTTCAGGTCGACAAGAGTTACTAAGACATAATTCACTCATCATGATGTTTACATAAAGGGTAAATGCTAATACAATAGTAACGTGTAACTTATAGAACTCTCTGATTGCCCCGTTCGGAATAACTTATTCAACATTTTTGATAATTGAGATTAAAATTTTAATAAACGAATAGTAGAACCCCCTGAAATTCTTGTAAATAATTAATTTCTGTTGGATCTCAAAGTTCATCCTGCTGCTATAAATACACCTAAAATTCAATTGTGATATCAAAACTCAGCTTAATGAAAAACAAATCTTATGAATAAAGTAATACACCAGGAAATTCATACCATACCTTGTTGTACAGCCTTCTTCCACCATCTAGTGGTCAAACCCATGTACAGCAATGCACATTTTCTTGCACGCTGCAGTTTTGACCAGTGTCATCTTTGTGCTTTGATTGTGAGATTAACTGAAGGGTATGGAATGGAAGTAAATGCGCGGCATCAGTGTCTTTCAGTAAAACATAGATTGCAGACTGGGAGGGTGGGAAGTAGCATGCATAAGTTAGTCCCACTTGACAGAAAATTTAGTTGAATAAAGTCTTGGGGCTGAATGTTACAAGCAAATGTTGCAGTCCTGTGGCAATCCGTCAGCATTTACCCCATAAATTCAAGGAAATTCAGGCACGGCCTCAGTGTAAAAGCTGAACGCGTTCATGCTCAGATTCGTATCAAAAATAAAAAGCACTGTTGGATCATTTATTTCAACTGAAATTTTGCAACTGCAAAAGAGGTGCGATTTAAAAAGTTACTCTTTCTACTGTGCCCACAACTTGCATACATATATTATTGCACCAGAGTGAATTAATGGCTTTACTCAAAACTTGTAAAACAATATTCATAAAATTAGCTTTGCTAATTTAATTTTAATAGTTTTTGAATGCTCCTGAAGATGATGGACATTCAGAGGCATTCCATAACCTTGACAACATTGACAGATGCCAAAAGTAGGCTTGTTTTACTGAGGCAGCAAGAAGTATAGACAGAATCCATGGAGGAGAGGCTGGTTTCCATGATGTGCTGAGCTGTGTCCATAACTCTCTGCAGTTTCTTGCGGTCACGGCAGAAGCAGATGCCATATCAAGCCGTGATGCATCCAGATAGGATGCTTTCTATGAATCACCAATAAAAATTGGTGAGGGTCAAAAGGGACATGCCAAATTTCTTTAGCCTCCTGAGGAAGTGGAGGTGCTGGTGAGCTTTCTTGGCCGTGGCATCTATGTGGTTGGACTAGGATAGCCTATTAGTGATGTTCACTCCTAGGAACTTGAAGCTCTCAACCCTCTCGACCTCAGCACCATTGATGTAAACAGGAGCAGGTGCACCACAAGTCAATGACCAGCTTTTTCATTTTGTTGACATTGAAGGAAAGATTGTTGCCATGACACCATGTCACTAAGCTCTCTATCTCCTTCCTGTACTCCGACTCATCATTATTTGAGATACAGTCCACTAGGGTGGTATCATCTGCAAACTTGCAGATGGAGTTAGAGCAGAATCTGGCCACGCAGTCATTAGTGTGTAGGGAGTAGAGTATGGGCCTGAGGATGCAACCTTGTGGGATCTTAGGTACTGGGATAGTAGTGGTTTTCTTAAAGCAGATGGGAACCTCAGACTGAAGCAGGGAGAGGTTTCAAAATGTCTGCAAATAACCCCACCAGCTGATCTGCATAGGATCTAAGGACACGGGCAGGGACACCATCCGGGCCAGATGCTTTCCGCAGGTTCACTCTTTGGAAGACTGATCTTACGTCCTCAATGGTGACTATGGGTTCGGGTTCATTGGAGGCTGCTGGGGTGGGTGGTGACATATCAATCCCCTTCTGTTCAAAACGCGCATAGAATGCATTAAGTTCATCGGGAAGGGATGCGCTGTTGTTGGCAATGCTGCAGATGATGTGAGCTGACGTTTCGGATCGGAACCCTGTATCAGGACTGAGAGGGAAGAGGAAATATGCATCTTTTGGCTCCAGAGGTGCTGCTTGACTCGCTGAGTTCTTCTGGTGTTCTGCTTCTTGCTCCAGATTCCATCCTCTGCAGTCACTTTTGTCTCCAGAAGTAGGCATGTGGCTTTTTCATGGAAATGTTACCCGAACTGTTCTGTGTCTTGTTCTGGCCCAACCATGTGATCCATTTATATTAAGTGGGACCCTGGTATAGCACAGGGCCTCACTGATTGAGTCAATGCTACCTTAGCCAACGTTCAGATTTAAAGATCTGAATGAGGGAAATACAGGCCCATGGGAAACTGAAGTAGCAAATCTGGGTAGCGGGACCGACTGAGCAAATCCAGGCCACACATTCAGTCTTTACCCCAGGAGCACGTATTACATGTGAGTTGGTACTTTGTTGCAATACTGAGGGGCTGTGCATTGTTGAACGTTGTCATTTAGTTGAGACACAGATGGATCAATATAAAAGAGCCAATGCTGATATTTGAGAAGTTGGCAGGTTTTCTGACCATTCCTCCTTCACCATAAACATAGCAACCAGTCATTGGCCTGCACGCAAAATGCTACTGCCAATATAAATGCACTTCCTAGTTGCAAAGTAGCTTTAGGATATGAAAACGGTGTTACCTATTAGCTGAAGGCACTTCTGACAAATCAGACAGGAAAGAAAGAGATTGACGACGCCCACAAGTGTAATGTGTTTAGGGGAAGTGAGATGATCAGAACAGGCACGGGAAAAGAAATGTTTCTCACACTTGATTCAAGTCAAGGATGGTTGATTTCAAGTTGATTTCAGGCAGGGTTTCAAATGCATACTCACCCAATAGGCTATTTCATTACTGCATTGTTGAAAGATGTCCAGAAGTTTGATAATTAGCCTCAGTTGAATTCACATGTATGGAATGGTGTGACTGTTCTATGGAAGGTTGCCCCAATTAATATTTCATTCACTGATTGATTTTTAGAATCACACAGCATGGAAACAGGCCCTTAAGCCCACCGTGCCCCTGCCAGCCAACAAGCACCTAACTGTACTAATCCTACTTTCCAGCACTTGACCCAAAGCCTACGATGCCTTGGTGATTCAAGTGCTTATCTGGAAACTTCTTAAATGTTGTGAGAGTCCCTGCCTCTCCAGCCCTTCAGTGTGTTCCAGATTTCAACAAATTGCATCTCTGGTGAAAAGAAAAATCATGCTCAATTCCTCTCTGGATCTCCTACTCCTTGAGTTAAACCTATGCTCTATGCATCTCTGCTTAGTGGGAAATCTTCCCGTTATCTATGTCCATTATTATTGTGCATACTTCATTCAAGTCAGTCTCTCCTCAGAGTTGAAATGCATCACAGGTAACCTATGCACACTCTCCCTCGTTTAAACCAGAAATGTATGCAGTCTCCACTGTGGCCTAACTAATGTTTTATATAGTTGCTCCATAACTTCCCTTCTCTTATATTCCATACTCTTGCTATTGAATGCAAGTATCCTTTATACTTTCTTAACTATTAGTTTTCCTGGTCACTCTCTTGCCTTTAATATACCTACAAAATATTTTGGGATTTTCTTAATCTTGCCCTCCCCTCTTTGCTCTTCTAGGTGAACATATCGCTTCTGAAATTTCATTTTTTAAATGACTCCTACTGGTCACCTGTTGACCTACTTGCAAGAAGCTGCTACTGGTCAACTTTCACCAGGACCAGTCTTATCAAATTGAAATTGGCCTTCCCCCAAATCTTAAGTTCTAGTCCATCTATCCTTCTCCATAACTAGCTTCAAACTTGTTATGGTTGCTATCCCCAAATGCTCTCCTACTGACAATCCCACCATTTGCCTGGCAACGTTTCCAAAGATTAGTTCTTGGTACTGCCCCTTCAGTAATAGGACTATCCATGCTCTAGCTGAAAAAGCTGTCCTGTACACAAATTAAAAATTCTGTATCTATTGTGCCTTTCATGCTAAGGTTATCCCACTTAAAATTGGGGATGAGCACAATAAAAATTCTGTGAAATTTGTACAATGAGTGGAGAAAATTGTATTTGCTCAATAATAACCTGCAAAAATCAGGTGGACCAGACTCATGGCTGAAGTGTCTAGAGGGACAAATTGCAGCACTTCAAACAAGTGCGGATGCATTTGTAGATTTAAGTGCTGCATAATTTGAACAAGATTTTTTGGGTCTGTACTTCCTAATTGAAGTTTGGGACCCAATTTCGATAAGAGGGGGCTCTAATTCAGATAACTAGGATGTTTCAGAGAATCAGTTACACAGTGATTATGTAACCCATCCTCAACAGATGAGACAAATAGAGTTTAGATAAGACAGTGACAACTGCACAGTTAACTCAAGGATTGCAGCAAATCCAAATAGGCATTGCTTGAGTGTTACAATTATCTAGTTTGAAGCCAGAGATGATGAAAATAATCCTTCATACCAAGCTGCATTCACTTGGCTGAAACATTATAGTGAAAAGATGTTAAACTTGACAATATTTGTTCTGTTAGTGTCTAGATAAGCGTCAGCCAGTAAGTTGAAAGCCAGACAATGTACATCCGGTCTTCAGCAAACTGTCAACAGGGCAAACCAAGTCAAAGAACTTGTGAAGGCACAGACAGGTCTGCAGCAAGAGCAGTAAGTTGAAAGCCAGACAATGTACATCCGGTCTTCAGCAAACTGTCAACAGGGCAAACCAAGTCAAAGAACTTGTGAAGGCACAGACAGGTCTGCAGCAAGAATGCATTTAAATCTAAGAAACTCAACTGTAAAAGGTTACTATACTGTAAAGGCAATTTTGTGACAAAAGCACACTGCTTCATATCACAGTATGCCAGCAAGAACCAACAGGACTTTTGAATGAACTTTTAATAACAGGCTGTCAGATGAAAGTAGTACCAAAAGAAGTCATTCATACCAAGACACAAAGACAATGGATTTTGCTCCATTTCCTTGAGTTAATCAGGCCACACAATGCAGTGTGGATTCAATTGCTAAACGCCTTTGGAAATGTTAATGCAAGCATTGTTGCTGAAGTCAGATCCATTCACTAGTCTTTCAAAATGCTTATAAACTCAGAACTTTTCCCACTAAAACACTTTGCCATGATGACAGCAGCACAACTAGTAGAACTGCTGCCTCAACTCCACCAACACCATCCAGTCCCGACCTCCAGCTCAATCTTTGTGGAATTTGCACATTCTCCATAACTGTGGTTTTCTTCCACATCCTAAGGACGTGCTTGTTGGTAGGTTAATTGGCCAATGCAAGTTGCTCCTACTTAGGTGGGTGGCAGAATCGGTGGGGAGCTGATGAGAATGTGCGGAGAATAAAAATGGTATTACGGATGGTCAGCATGGACTCGATGGGCCAAAGGTTCCATTTCCGTTGCTGTATGAATCTTATGATGACATTTAAGACAATGAACTAATTCAGACTTCCAGATAAAGATTTAAGAAAAAATACGATACAGTTAAAGTGCGGGTTGCATCCATCAAATTATCACGGGATTGTTCAGGAAACTTGCACTGTGGAAAGGAATGATTGCCTATATAATCACAGGAACAGACTGGTCTAAGTAATCACAGCATATTAGGGATATATGCACATGTAAGGAAACAGCATATTAGTTTGTAGAGTACTTGTACTACAAACCATTGAGTTGTATCGTTCTGATGAAGCCATTCCTGATGGTCTCGGCCAGAAACGTTGACTGTTCATTTCCCTCCATAAATGCTGCTTGACCTGCTGAGTTCCTCCAGCATCTTGTGTGTTGTATTGTTCTGAACCTCGATCAATTTTACCCCACCCAGATAGATTCAGGATTTAATACAAGAGGTGTCAAGGGTCACCTATTTACAAGGGAAACTACAGCATCTTCTTCCTAATAAAAGGATTTCTCCCCCCTCCCCTTACGGCACCTTATCTTGTGCTCCATGTTAACTGTTGAGTAGTTTTAACCCAGAAGAGGGGTTGTAGCCTTAGAAAAACAACTAGGAGACTACTTAACTGATAAGTTTTTAAAAATACACCATCTAGTTAGCTTAGAAACATAGTGTGCTACAAAGAATGTTAACAAATTTAGAAGGCAGGGAGTAAGATTAAGTGGAACATGAACACCAACTGTACTTCATGGGTGAATTGACCAGTTTCTATACAGTAAATACAATGGAATCCAAAATAATACTTTTAAGATTTATTTGAAACATTCACAAAGCAGATAAATTTTAAATCTAGGCAATCTCTGGGAAAAGACAATGCAAGTGACTTTGCGTAAAATACAAGTGCCATGCATAAAAAGAGCAAGAGACAATTAAGTTTTCAGACTACAGTGCAATAAGAGCATAATTAAAGCCAGGCCTATCCAGTATCAGGTGGCTTGGTGGAAAAAGGCAATACAAACAAAATAGCCCACAGATTAATTAACATTACTAAGATCACTGGAAAATCATTTATCTGTGCTTTTGGATAAACATTACTGAAGCTAAAGAAATATCAAATTTATGAGTGGAGATTTTCTCTTTAGTCTTTTAAACGTACATCCTCAGGAATCATTTATTCAATGTTTTAGACTTGCTTGATAAATCAAAACATCCCCTTTCCTGTTCTAGGTACAGATTCAAATTAGGGAAAAAAAGAACAAATGAATATTTCAAATATTTTTCACGAAACACTGTTTGCTGGACTTAACAATCAGAGAACCTCCAACCCTATTTCAGAAATTCATTTATATAAAGAAATTTGAAAGATAACAGACACCCAAACTCCAATAATAAATGGATTTCAAATCTCAGTAAATGGGCAATCTCTAAACAATGATTAAAGTTTTATTGACATAAAACTTTTTTTGGCAGCTGAACAGACTGTTGTTATCCCAGAAGAATGGGAGAAACTGGACCAGATGTTATGTCCAACCATTATGTTGATAAAGTGCAATAGCGCCTCCAAGAGGTGTGTGTACATACTCTAGAAAGGCTATGTCACCATGTCCAGACTTCCATGTCATAGGAGGCTATTCAGTCTACATCTACACCAAACACACCAATGCTTGCCAAAGCACAAGTATTTAGGTACAGATTATCAGACCCAAATTTGTGGAATACCAAGTGTGTGCAGTGACACTGTGAGGGTTTAGGCATCTAAAACGCAGTTTCAGTGTGGATCAAAAAGGTAAGTTTTCTATTGCTTTATCGTCCAGGATTATTTATTAGGACACAGCTCACAGTGCGATATAGAAAAGAATGGGTTTCTAGAGACTGGTCAACATTCAAGCCACATTTGTAAACCATTTGGTCAATCAACTAAATGGTGGATCAACCTACTGCAGATCCCAATGAAAGGTCATCAACCCAAAATATCCATTTTTCTTGGAGATGTTGCCTGACCTGCCGAGCATTTCCCATTATTGAAGACAGACCTATACTATTCAAGTATTGAGTTACAGAGCCAACTATAGAAGGTTGACTTGGTTCAAAACTTTCAACACTGGAAGCAAATTGAACTATAATATCCCACTCACTCATCTTCAATAGTCACCTGACACAAGTTTGGGTTTGAATCCCAGTTATTCAGTGCGGAACTTCAAAAATGACTCTTCCAGTTGCTAGTGTTTTCACAACAAATAATGAATCAAATGAAGTAGCAGTCATTTATAAAGATTTCAATTATATTTTCTATTGCCCACTTACTGATCACTACATTTCTTTTCTCGCTTCCATTTATCCAAGTGAAAATTAGAAAGGGGGCTACATGTTTTAAAATATTCTCAAGGCACTGAGGACCCTGATACAAGCACACAAACCACAAGCTACAATACACATAAGCAAATAAAACATATTGCAATTGATCAAAAGCACACAATGGCCCCTACCACTATTCAAATAAAAGTTAAATTACGGGAATCTCATTTCCCTATAATTCTTATACACCTTAGTGAAACATATGGAAGACACTGCTTCCGATATACACCTTGGTAGGCAAAAACTACCTTATTTTATGACATTATGGAAGACACTGCTCCCGATAATGAGGTTTTAAAACTTGTAGAAATGTCATAGGCTTTCATTTCTTAGTAGCAGATGCTGCTTTCTGGTTGACGACAGTATAACCGTCATAATTATGGAAGGCACTGCTTCCGATAATTATCTTATTTTAAAAAAGATAAAACACACTATTTATAGTGAACTCTGTCACTGATAAATAAAATAAACATCTCAGTGCTGACTGGTGGAAATAAAATGACATTACAATTGGGTTCAGCGGTTACTTCAAGTGCCAGACATCTAGAACCTGTGTAATAAATGGCTGATGGTTACATGGCCACTTTACTGCCAATTTTATCATCTAAGATTTTCTCTCCCCTAACTGGGGATGTATCTTAGATGTATCATTTTGAAAAAGTTATAACTACAAGCACCGAGCCCCGTCACTTTGGTCAAAAGTCTACTTTGATAGACAGGCAACAGTGAAATACCCAAATAGGTGTTAAATGGATTAAGATAACTAGGCCAAGTTTGACATTTTTTTCCCCACACCAAAGTTCTGTGTTTTGAAGACATCAGCAAGCCCCATACAAAATTCAGACTCTCAAGAGGTAAACTAACTGTACCAATTAAAATGCATTTAAGCTCTTCAACAAATGTTGTACTTTGACAAATTATCCTTTATATCTAGTATCTTGCTACAGTAAATGACCCAAAGTATCCTCTAAAATTTGAGAATAGAATGTATTTTTGCATGGGACAGAAGTCTTAATCCATTTTACAACACCTTTCACAGCACATTTTAACAATTAACAATGGAAAAGAAGTGATGAACAAAGGTTTACCCATCATTTGGAAATTGTGATAAAAATAAGGACTGCTGGTGTACTGTAACTAATGTCAAACAATTTGTTAACAGCTTAAAATCAATGTAAACTTGACAAAATTTCTAAAACAAATTCTAGTCAGAAAACAAGTTCCATCAATTGTATTTTGAGTATAATTTTGAAGTCCAAGCTAATAAACAAGGAAATTGAGGTTCTGTTCTTGGCAATTCAAAATTCTTGGGCTAGATTAAACAATTCTCAATTGGGTCAGGAGATGCACAACTAAATCAGGTATGTAGCCCCTCACCTAAATATCCAATAGCTGCAAAAACTATTGAATCGTACCATAGTTACAGAATTAAAAGGCATATACATTTTTGGAGTGTAATATAAAAACTCTAGATTAGAAAAGCCAACTACAGAGGAGTTGGGGCGATCACTGCACGTGTTCTCGTTAAGAGTGACACGTTAATTGTGACAAACTCAAGATTCCAATCTTAACAATGATTGCTCCTCACATTTAATCCCAGAAGCAAAAAACAATTACCTCAACCCCTTCCCAATAAATGTTATTTTTCATTCACCCAAGCACTTCCAAGTGCAATATTATATACAATTACTGTTCAAATTTGATGTGTTTGACTCTTAACAATACAATATTAGAAATTAAATTTCCATCATCAGGATCTGGTGATGCATTTTTTCTTCACTCATTTCAGTCCTCCCAATCACTCAGTAACATTGCTAATCTCTTTATCAAGTTTCCCAGTTACTTTCACTACATAAACATCCGCACTGTATGAATAATCCAATTTATTAATTTTATCAATGAAGCAGTTAGAGAAAATACTCTCCAGTAGATTTTAAGTACTGTCCTAATAGATTGCATGTTTTTAAAGCTACATTACTCTTCTTTTTCCAAATTTCCAATGTCAGAAGCATCTTATCATTAATAGTAGTTTACATCCACCCCCCAATGCCACCAACTCTTAGCACTTATTCAATCTACCAATTCTCACTCCTTGCTTCATTTCCCCTCTAATCCTCCACTGCTGCAAACAAATCTGCACCCCTTAGGAAACATTATGGAAATTGCCTGATGCACAGCTAATGCATTTTCTGTACCACGGTAAATTAATCTGAAAAAGCCCGTATCAATTCTTGCAGCTTCTGTGCTCCAATGGTGAAAGAAGTTACATTCACTGGCTGGGTTCTTCTAGCATTTCTGTTTTAGTTTCAGATTCCAGCATCTGCAGTTTTTGTTTTTCATTAGCTTCAATGATATCCTGCATCGAATGACTCAATTTGCAATTAGCCTCGAGGAACAGTTTTATCACACTATAGTGCAACACTACAGAAGTAAATCCCTAGTTTGGCTGGTAATATGCCCTTATCTCAAATTGTTTTCACCACCTCCACCGTATCTCCAATCCAACCCATGCAATTTACATGCCTCAACTCATTTTTTGTCTTTTTTTTCCATCATGAATGGTTAACCATTCATTAAACTCCCCACAAACCATTCTATCAAGCATTGCCAATAATTTGCTTCAATTTTTAAGTATTCCTTTGCTCATCACTACACAATGGAAAATCAGCACCAAATCAGCCACTTAGAGGGATATACTGCAAAGCTACTTTTTCATTAGCCCAAGTAGTACTTGCTTCACTGGATTCCCAAGGTGCAGTTCTTGCAACACACCAATGTAAGTTGTAAATTTGCCAACACTAGCTGCTAGAAAGATCTGGTGAGAGACCATGTTCCAAGCATTCAGTCTATTGCCCTTGTAATTTATAAGTGTTGAGAAAGTGATGCAAGTACAAGGTCTGTTCACAATGCAAGCATCCCTCTAAAGGCTAATGTGAAAATGGCTTACAGCAGGTGTAAAGCAAGTGTGGGAGGTTACAAACAACAAAGCTGAGTTATTATTGCCTCTTCACTTGTACTGCAGAAAGTTTGCTCTTCAACTTTATACTTTTGCCTCTAATAAAAAATACCTTTTGCAGCTCCAATTTTGCATAACAAAATGTTTCTAATCAATGAAAATTAAATGAATTTGATGAGGGTCCTTAAACTAAAATGTTGGTAGTTCTTTTTCCATATTTACTACCTAATCTGCTGAGAGTATCCTGCATTTTGTTTCTAATCAATACTTATTTTATAAATTCCACAAGTATCAAAGGCAATAATGTCTCAGCATCTGAGTGAATGTTATGCCTACAGACAAACCATCATAAATGCCTTTGAAGTCACAGATCAGTAGTCATTGCTGCTTGTCCATACTTCTCCAGCAAGTGCATTAGCTGCTCCCTGGATTGTCCAGGTAGCATATGCCAAGTCGTTACGAGTCACATTGAAATCAACAAGGTCTGGCATCTTCTCCAGAAGCATCAGCTGATCCAGAATACCACTAAGAGTGTGGTGTCCTCTGCCATAAAGCAGGTGTCTATATGGGCAACTAGTTATAGACACATAAGGAGAAAGGAAGTGGTACTCCACCTGTTGGAGCAAGCAGAATAATTACTTTTCAAAAAAAAATGAAAACATGATTGGTTAAGTATACATCCACTTTTGTAAATGTTTTCAGCTCAACCAATTTGTCTCTAGAGCGCTGTACCAATGAAGCAAGCTGAGATCAATTACATAATGTTGCTACTCCTTTTACGTATAGTAGACATTTTCAGAAACTCTTTGCCTGAAGTGAGGAGCTTCATTACATTTAAAAGGTGCAGAAGGAACAATGTCTTCCCCATTGCCCACATTTAACACTAGAACCTAAACCTATCATTTTGATTGTTTGATCAAGACTTAAAGTAAAAATATCCAGTAATATTCTAGCAACATAGCTGTTACTTTTTCATAATTAGTGTAAATTGCTAGCAGAAATTGAAGCACAATCATGCCCAAGTATGCTTTTTGTTTCTAATAAAAAGGCAAATGTTTCCTCAAAAGAAACCATGATGACCAGAAGAATATCAGTAAGATCCAAAAAGCAATATCTGGCTGTATATTACAAGTTTGATCTACACCTAAGTACATCCTGATGTTCATCAAGTTTTCAAATTACAAAGCAACAAATGAAAGTCACATTTGTAAAACCTAAACCAAAGGAGTAGAAGAGCTCACAAATTTACCCTCATAATCCGATTGTTGTAGGCTCTGCAGAGCAAAACATCATTCAGATCAGAACTATCGATTTCAGAAGACAGAGAATGCGCAGCACGGTAGTAGGCCCCACGTGCTGAAAACAGCCACTGCGTAGTCAATCCACGTTCCTGTAAAGGGATGAATTAAATCCATTTCACATTACATCTGCAGGGTATAACCAATCTTCTGTTAAAGCATGACATTGCTTTCAACTGAATATAATGTTTATCTGGATATCTATTCTCCAAATATAGATTTCTTACAAAAAAACAATGACGGCACATGGACCAAAGCGGAAGAATATGGACAGGAAACAGGCCATATCGGCACAGGACAGTACAAAATTTCCTGTGCACATAAATAAAAAGGAGCCGTCAAGATGAACCATCCCATAACAGGTTCTAAATTAGCTCTCAAAGGTGAGCTGATGGGTAGTGCATAAACACATTGGACAGACAAGGTCTTTTTCATTTCTGACTCCATTGTTCCAGTGCAATAGAGGGAGACATTTAGCATATCAAATACAGCTAGTTAAGGTCATTTGAGGTTGGGGAAGGTGATACCTATTGTTACATTAAACAATCAGCGAAAATTTGACTTTTTGTTGGTTTAAGTCAAGTGGAAATTGCATCTTCCCAGCAAACAAAATGTTGTCATCCCAAGAGAATTTAGAAACATACAAAATTTAAAAAGTCTGTCCTACAACATGATATTACACCAACCACTGATGCAAACCAAAAATAGCAATGAAGTGCAATTGGCAAAAGTAGTGACACACATTCAAAGAACAGCTACTGCCCAAAGACTAAAGCTTCCCACTTATCCCAAAATCAGTTAGTTGACACAAGTAAACATGGCAGCCAATCTGTATGGCAAGGTTCCATAACTGCCAAATAAGTGACTGGACAAGCTACTTTAGGTTGTTATTTAAATTAAATATTGGACAGGATAGCTACCTTGTAATTTTTCCAGCTATAACATGGAGCAGCTCCATTTCCCACTCAAATTGAAGAGGAGGGATTTATTGAGAATTATCAGAAGGACTACATTTCTGACAAGGCACTGCACTCTTAGTAACTAGACAGAAGTACAGTATAAATGATGTGCTGCAATATGGCTTGTACCTTCTAGCTTCAGCCAGAATTTTATAATCAAACACATTGACACAAAGGAAACCCAATTCTGGACACACAAAATTTTCAAGATGTTGCCATCACTGCAAGATCTGAATTTATTTCCCATCTCTGATCACCCTTGAAGAAGGTGGTGAGCCACCTCCTTGAACTGCTGCAGTCCTTCTGGTGAATATACTCCCAAAGTGTTGATGGGTGGCAACTTGCAGAATTTAGATCCAGCAGTAATGAAGAACTACTTCCAAAAAAAACCTCCAAATCCTGACTTAGATGCAGCTTTCCCATACACCTGCTTTGTCCTTTCAGGTGTAGAGATCACCTCCAGATTTCAGAAGGTGCACACTGGCCATTTACCTTCTCTTAGTTATTAGCATCTATGATTCATAAGCAAGTAATTCTAATAAATTCATAGCAATGCTATCAGCTCATATTTGTTCCCCAATTATCAATGTCACAAATGTTCAATTTATGTTCCCTCCCACTTAACTAGACACTAAAAAGTCTACATTTTGTTTACCTCCAGTAATGATGCGTAGTTTCGAATTTTATTGATGTGGTCAACCATCTCATTAGCATATTTAGAGTAATCAAGTGGAAGGTGATGGTGAATAATTAATTTAATTACTGTAATTCCAACTACTTCAGCCATGGCACGACCTACAGCCTCTAGTTTATTGTCAGTGAACTTCAAGAGGGTATCCACTGTATCCACGTCTGTATTGTATGGATAATTATCGTTCTGAAAATGACAAGATCAGCAAAAAATGTTGAATATACAATAATATTTCTACAATAAATCCAAAAATAACTGTCAACTGAGTTCATCACTAATTTAGAGATTAAAAAATTTCAGGATATAATAAACACTGAATGACCATGAAATAAAAACAAAATGGCTGCATTTACTCAAGCAGGTTAGACAATATCTACTAAGATGTGGAAAGGACATTGATCAAAACCAAAACCATTTTCTGTTTTTAATTCAAACCTCCAGCAATCTACAAATTAAATGAAATCTTTCCATCTTCTTGCAACTCCCCAACATCTAAGTCTGGATGCAAACCTTAAGGATATGCCAGTTTATTGCCAAGGTTTTGAAATTGTACGTGTACAACTGCAGTGCTACAGTCAGCTCCAAAAAAAATCTCCCTTGGGTATGTCTTCTGCTTGCTTTACTCACCAGGGGAAAAAAATTGAAAATTGCTACAACTACAATCAACGGGTACAGAAAAAAATCTATAGTCTCAAAATTCTAGGGGGAAAAAGGGTAAAGCTTTTACAGAGCAGACATTTTGGGGTGGTGGGGGTGGGGAAGAATACTGAACAACTGGAATTTTTCTCCACACCTTACAGTAACTTGTTGGATATTTAACAAGCCCAACAAATCAGCAAAAGAAAAACTTTACAACGTGCAAGTGAAGAAAAACACAAGAAGTAGGCCAAGTTAGCCCTCAATCCTGATTTGCATTCAGTTTAGCTGTGGCTGATTTGAATCTGGCCTCTGCTACATTGCCTGCTTCCCCATAGCCCTGATTCCAAAACACACTGCCTTACTTATGCCCTAAACAACACTGGCAGCCGGATACTCTGTCCTAGCCTTGCTTGGGCTGCGAGAAAGATTAAAAGCTCAATAGAAATCAGCCCTGACTACAAGCAGTCTGCTCAGTACAAAATTAAAACCCAATCTGACCATTTGTCAACCAACCAGACCCAACTCCCAAGAACTTAATTATTTTTGATAAAAGACCCCTGAATAGAATCATGTCAGGCTTGGGTCAGACCAGCCTCCAGTTGTACCTACCAACAACACTGGGCTGCCTAGCAACTGGAATTGAACAGCAGTCTATCAGCCCCCTGTTTCCTGGTCTCAGAAATTTCTTAAACAATTGGGGCAGCAGGTGGCCAAATGGAGTGTGGCAAGTTGAAAACTTGATAGAATTTATATAAAGGACACCATATAAAGGGTCCGGGACCTGAAACATTAATCGCTTCTCTTTCCACATATGCTGCCTGACCTGCTGAGTGTTTCAAGAGATTTCTGTTTATATTATTTACTATTAAATGAATGCATTTAATTCACGGCAAACAAAAGCTGACTGAAATTTCTATCTCGGCATGTCTCAAGGAACCATCTAAAGAAAATTTTAAAATAGATCAAGCTGAAGAAGCTGCAAAAGGAGTCATTCATGCACAAAGGCTAACCCAAGGACATAATTTACTTGTCTGGTTTCACCACTGCTTCTGTGGTACAACCTTCCACCTGTGATGTACAGCCAGGGTAAGCAGTGCATGAAAATAATAACTTTAAACTATATTTGATTATTTAATAGTTTATCTTTTTTCAACATATTTTACATAGTGCAAGTGAATTTTGGTAGAAGCTAACAAAATGCTTTAACTGCAATTCTGTACTATAATTGCAACATACTGTGCCATTGCTGCTTTTCCCTTTTCTCACCCATTGTGGTGAATTCAGTTCTGATGTACATGCACGTTTCTTTCATAGGAACATCCAGATTTGGAGTAGCAACAGCCACTCGCTTCTCAACCCTGCTCCGCCATTTAAGAACGTGGCAGAAGATATCCCGCAGTGCCCGCTAGGCTGCACACTGCAGAGGCTCCTCAATTTCCAGGGAAGCTCTGGTTTGGCCAAGGTAACAAGTGCAGAGGACAACCTGAAGGGATGATTTTGGAGCACAGGCCAGCCATCCACCAATAGGAAGCAGAACAGATACAGAGCTCATTAAAAAAAAAGTACTAGAAATACTCAGCAGGTCAGGCGCTATCTGTGCTTAGAGAAAGAGTCAACGCTTCAGGTCAGAGACCCTTTTGGTCCCTATAGATCTGACAAAGGGTCTCTGACCTGAAACGTTGATTCTTTTCCTCTTCCCACAGGTATGGCCTGACATGCTGTGTGTTTCCAGTATTTTCTGTTTTTGTTTTAGAGCTTCCAGCCATGCACTCAGAATCCCTGACACCTTGCCAACTTCGCCGTGCCCCAGAGACCCTACCTTGGCCAACACGTAATAGGCACTGACTTGATCATTCAGCACCACTCATTGACCCAGTAAACCAGGGGTTGAGGCAGATAGTGTAAAGGAGATCCTGTGTCTAAATCAAGCTTGGTTGCAAGGGATCTTCCCAATCCAGTAGGAGAGAAAATGAGGGCAGGCAGCAGATTGCTGATTCTACTCCACCGTGTTTTATTAATTGGCGTTTTATTTCAAATTAAAGGATCAACATTTTGTAATTAAGTTAAATGATGGAAGTAAGTGCATTTTGTAGGGTCAGCCCAAGCCTGAAGACTTTTTTTTCCATATACAATACAAATTTGAAACATCATTTGATTACTGGCTACGCAACTGATAAAGAGATCAACATGAAAAGC
This sequence comes from Pristis pectinata, assembly GCF_009764475.1. Classification (NCBI taxonomy): domain Eukaryota; kingdom Metazoa; phylum Chordata; class Chondrichthyes; order Rhinopristiformes; family Pristidae; genus Pristis; species Pristis pectinata. The sequence continues at coordinate 93,732,260 of NC_067410.1, forward strand.
AAAACTGGTTGAAGCACTGCGTCTTTTTTGAAATTGAAGTCTTCTTGGGCTCTCAGTATTATAACAATTCACAAGTACCAGTAAAGGGGTCTACCCGAAATATTTAACTTAACAGATTTTCAGCACTTTGGACTGGGCTAGAGATAGAAAGGAAAGATGGGTCAACTACAAATTTCCCTCTCATGGGCCCTTTGGGAATCTTAGGGTTACCTTACCTTGACAAAACTGAGTCCAACAGTTGGGATTCCACCAATTGCCAAGAATGCATAAACACTGGAATCCACAGGAATTGGTGTCAAACTGTAAGAAAGGACAATGTGTTTAAAAAAATAAAATCAAAAGCAGATTTTTTACTACATCTGCTTTTTGTAACTTGGTTTCTGATCAAATCCATCTTCTTTCAGGTTGAGCTCCAAAGCCCAGATGACGTTTTCCTTGTGCAATTAGATATTTTTGGAAGCACTGACTAAGATCTACAACATTGACATGATTAAAAATAATTAATCGTAAAGGCCACAAGTGTGTGTGTGTGTGTGTGTTTGTTTGTTTGTATGCTTAATTCAGTTCATACAATGCACAACACTTGCCTGGCCCAGTCACATGTAGAATGCTGGACATGGACTAGAGGAAAGAAAATAAACCCCAAAGAACCCTGTCTGGCTCCCTTCCACTTTTGGTGGACAGATCAGCCGAGCAGCAAATCCGCACCACTAGGCTTTGGGCTGCTACCGGTGCCAGTGACCCCGAGTGCAGCTCCTGCAGGGGCCAGACAGGAATGCAGCAAGGAGTGCACAAAAAGGAAAGGTGAGCTGCAAGGAGGGGTCTGTGGGAAGTTCGAAAGGAGAGGGATTCAGGGATAGGGTGGACAGGAGATGTGCAGCATTAAAGGGAAAATGAGTGAGAAGGGTGGAGGGAGAGTGGGCAAGGGCTTGCACACATGCAAGACTGCATGTTCCGGTGGCACAATAATTACTGCATATTGGCATACAGTGTGTTAATTTAGCAGTTAATCTGGCTCTTATATTGAAGGGTTTTTTTTGCTGAAGTATCTCCCATCTGAAATTTAAACAGCTTACGGAATTCTGGTACCTGCCTTCAAATTGATAATTGTACTTCATGTGCATTTAAAATGCTTGAAATTAGCATTATTCAAATACAAGCTTTATTTTTTGCAGCAGAGTAAATAAAAATGAAACGGAGGTTCATTCAAGATGGTACTTAGAAAGCATGTTAAACACACACTGGATTTATTTTTCTGGAAAAAAAAATGTATTATTTGAAATTGTACTGATATCTCCTTAACAAATGAATATCAAGATGGAGTAATGATAACACTAGAAGCAAACAGACCACCCAAACTGTAAATAGGTTTACCGGACTAGTTAATCCAGAAAATGTTATTAAATTGAACAGATGATTCAAGAAAACTTACACTGCTTCCTCCCAAATTCTATTACTTGCTTGAGCTTTTTTCAAAATGGTCTCTGAAAATAAGGGGCTCTTTACCTGTTGAGAAATACACAACCTTAAGAAAAAAATTATACAAAATCAGCAGTTGCCTTTTATCAAGAACACACCTAGTGCATGGTAGGCTCAGTGGTCCAAATATTCAGCCAGCAATAAGTGGCACACAAGTCCCTTGCCTCTCTTCCAAATTGCCCTCTGGCAATAACAAAATTCAATATGTTTACAATTTCAAGGAGTCTCAACTGGTCACCAAAAACTACCGGTGGAATGCAAAATAAGTTTAAAATGCTGATCAGTTTAGATTTATTATACTGAATTCTTACCATAGCAATAGAGTCTCGGATTACAGCGTGCATCATGGAACTGCCAAACATTTTAAAGTCATTTCCTCCTGGGACAGAACATAAGCCACAATTAGTCCACCAAGAAAATGTTTCTATCCATGCTCAGATCTATGTGAATAAGATTCCCTTCTTCCCGCAAAACAAAAATCAGTTCAAAGGCACCGCCAAGAAGGTATAAAGGATCCATAGTGGATCTTAAATAGCAAGAATAGGCCAAGCTGGCAAACTCAGCATATTATTGGATTTATGATCAATATGCTAGAATAACTGCATCCTACTCTTGATTAAATTTGCAATGACAACAGTTCATAAGAATATATGACCTTGGGATGGTGGTGGTGGAGTGGGGGTGGGGGGGGGGGGGGGGGGGGGGGGGGAGGTGGTGGGTGGGTGGAAGGGTGGTGGTGGTGTGGGGGAGAAAACAAAAACATTATGGTCAAAAGTTGCCAGTGTTCTGTCTATGCAGCCAGTCACTGTAAAAATTCTTCCCTTCTGAGGTTCCTGAACAATTCAGTGCCAAGTATCTGCTTCAGGATTAACCCAATGGGTTGCAACATTCTAAAATTTCTTCTAATCTAGCTTCAGTGCATTAAATAGCCCTGCTCACCAATGAATGGAAATCAGTTTCAAATGCTTATAAACCAATTTTGCCCACACATGCCCAATATTTACTTCCACAAGTACAGATAAACATCATTATGGACCTACCAGACACTGCCTTGTCAAGACTAATGTAGGCACAAATCTTCAAATGCAACACAGACATGTATCCCTGAGAAGCAAGATCAGTTAAAATTAGTTCCACGTCCTGTTTTTTTCAAACTACTTTTTTTCTAGACAATATCCCTCTTTTCACCTACTCTCTAGATGTATAGTATATAAAAAATAAATCACCTTAACATTACTTTAGAAAACAACACTGTCAAATGGTAATTATCTTACTATTTCTTTAGACAGGGCTAACCAATTGATTCTCACCACTCCTTCCAAGAGGTGTTCAAGAGCTCAAGTTTGATCTACTGGTTAAAGCCAAAAAAAGCAGATTGGAAGTGGCATGGATTGGTTTAAATAAAAAGTTGTTTATGGTGACTAATTGGACCATTAAATTAGAAAAGTGCCATAAATCTTCCACTGGCTAACCACATGAAAGCATTGATGAAAATTTCAGATTTCATAAGTTCATTGTCACCAAGGAAAGCAGATTGCACAAAAATCAGTGGAAAAATATTAACCTTTGGCAGATTAAATTATTTCAATCCCTGTTAACATCATATTTGATATTTTCAAAACAATACTTGGTTGGATCAATTCATAATACAAAGAACCGAAAACATGCAAGATACCAGTTTAAATCTGCAGGAGTAAGTTTCAATGTAACCAATTCTTTAGGACTATTTTAATATAGTACAGAAGTACCTGCCTATCAATTAGTGATCTCACAAGATTACAATAAGGCTTTTATAACAACAAAAAGGGCAAGAAGATTTCCATTTTCTCAAATAATAAAAGGCCACACCCTTGCAATGATGACTTACCAATATGCTCCTCAAGGTACATGAACTCTGGCAGCATTGCTATTGTCTTTCAAAGATAACGTACTAATGCAGCCCAATTTAAAATTGTGTCTCATACAGATGAACTTTCAGAGGATATTTGGCAGCTTCAAATGTACAGGGCGCACACTTGTGGACTTGTGGTTTACAGTTGGGGACTCAATGAAAACCAGAATACCATTAGTCACAACTGATACAATTTGATAGTGTTTTTCATACACAAGACTTTCAAATTTGAAGGTTACGTCTTGTTATTTGCTCTTGGGTTGCAGGAGACACAGGCAAGGCTTCAATCCATAACAGTCTTGGTCTTAAGAAGTAATTTGCTTCACCATCAAACAATATGCTGGAAACTGTGCCCCTTAAAAATGTGGAAAAATTGACCTAATACAACTTAAGTACACAAAAAAATATTGTTTAAAAACACCAAAGTGTTCAGAAGCTAATATCTATCCAAAATATTGTAAATTCAAAAATCTATATAGTCAGGCAGTTTTCACAACTCTTCAATTGTTGTTACCTCCAGCCATTCCGTTGCTCCAATTGCTCCAAAATCACCACCGCTCCAGCTTGCAAAAACTATACTTCGTCTAGGTCTGAATCCATCTAAAAAAAAACAGGCATACAAGCAATTTACACATTTTAAGTTTGACAGGTCTTTAAATTCCCCAAAAGCCCAAATAATTTCACAATACATGTATTAAAGCATGCAAGATATTAGTTTTGATCTGCAAAGCTAAGCCTAAACATATGCAAAAGCAGTATACTGCACATGCTGGAAATATAAAATGAAACAGAAAATACTTAAAATACACAGCAGGTTAGGCAATACCTGTGGAGAGGGACCAGAGCATTTTTCCAGCATTTTCATTTTAAACCTCAAAGTGGATTTGCATTTTAATCTTCAAGCACAATTATAATAAGCAGATATAAGTTTGCTGTTACTGTTTGACTAGATTTGATTATTGTTACCCTTTTTCTTGTACAAAGATAGAAAATAGGAGCATGATATATGGCTGATCCTCTATCTCAAGAGCATATTCGTGTTCTCTCTATACCCCTTGATGCCTTGTCTCTAGAAATCAATCCATCTCCTCCTTAAACACACGCAGTGATTTGGCCTCTCCCACCTTCCATGCCAGAAAATTCCACAGATTCACCACGCTCAGATAAGGAAAAATGCCATCAGTTGACATCCTAAATGCCTTGTCTCATACCCTGAAACTGTGACTCCTCATTCAGATGCCCCTTCTCCAGCCAGTGGAAACATCCACCCTATACCCAGTTTGTCAAGACTTGCCAGAATTTTGTACATTTCAGTGAGATCCCCCCTCATTCTTCCAACCTTCAGTGAATACAAACCCACCCAAACCAACTTCAGCTGAGAGTCCTGGTATCCTAGGAATCAGACTGAAATATTTTTGCTGCACTCCCTCCAGAGCAAGTACAACCTCTGAGATAAGGAGACCAGACCAAAATTGCACACACTACTCCTGGTGTGGTCTCATAAAGAACCCCTCTTCCCCCAAGGTGAACAGCACAGTTCAGATTTAGTCTGAACCACTGGAACAGCTCTCTGTTCACAGTACTGATACCAATGCCCAAAAATTGAAACCCATTTCTCCCACACCTAACTGTGCATGCATTTATCTCCACAATTCTAGTTAGTTCACAGCTCAGGTAATAACCCAGTTTACAACCTTTGTAATTCTGCTTTTTAATTTAGTCACTAGCTGCTCAAGTTCTCTTAGTCTGACCTATGTTGTTATCACACTCACTTACCTGCCTTGTGGTGTCATACTGCAGATTTTTTCTTGTTGTAACCTTCAAATTGCTCTGTCTCTCCTGTTCTTTATAATCTCAATCCCTACTCTTTATAGTTCTCTCTTCCCTCTCATCAAACTCTCCTGCTCTTTACATTTACAGCATCTTGATCCCTGTTCTTTTTATGCTGTGTGAGCACCTTTCTCTCCATTCTCACAGACTCTCCCTCTCTTTATAATAATGGCTGCTCGATCCCTGTTCTTTTTAACCATTCTCTCCACATTCATGGACTCTTCCACTCTTCAGTATAGTTTGTACTAATCAGATCCAATGGAATTCCTTCACACAAGCCAAGTATGATCTGTGCTTTCACCTTCAACCATCTTGGAAAAGACTCTTGCCAACTCCAACAGTAAAGCAGTTCCAACTCCAGATTCTGCTGCACCAGGGCCATAGGAGTCACGCTGAGCACCAATCACAACATAATGATCTAAAAGGAAAAAGTGAATGTTTTTAAAATGGTAGTTACATTGATCTGAATACACAATGAAAAACCAGCCATCCCCAGATTTTTCATATAGATACATTAACACCTGCAATGTTTGTTGCAAGATTCTGATCAACTTGAAATCTGCTGTGGTACAGCCTTCCAAAGTCACTATTTTTCATAATGAGCAACAAACATTGAGCACAAAGACACTGCTTTGTAAATAGTCAATAATTTCAGTTTGGAGCAGGATAAGTATCCAGCTCTACATTTCCCACTACCTTCATTCCCACACACACCACCCCTCCACTATTATTTTATTTGTAACACATTAACAGTTCCAATCCCATGATTGCAAAATGTCACCAAATTTAGCAGCATTGATTTTTGTTTTAGGAAATACTTTGCAATTATTCAATCTGACGAAAGAGATAAATACTAGCAAGTATTTGCTCTCCTGCTTAAGGCTTCATCTGAACTGATCATAGTTGCCCTTCAAGTTAAAGTTAGTATCTTACCCATTTCTTCGTTACCCTTAATGACACCAAATACATTATGCATCTCTCTCATTTCTTCAACATTATTTATTTCTAGCTTTACTTGTCCATCATTCGCAGCAAATCCTGGTCCAAGTTTGGTTCCAATACCCTGCCAACTAGCTGGAGCATCGGCACCGCCAAGCTGGCTGAAAGAAGAATTACAGATTACTAAAATCTCAGAACTAAAAAAAAATCCTAAATCGAAATCAATATTAACTTAAAAAAAAAACTAATATCAATTATACAGCAAAAAGGAGCAGATTTTTTAAACCATTTGACTTGAATGTCCATGCAGTAGAAATCTAACACTAATAAACCCAACTTCCAAGCGATGCACTTCTGAGTCACACACATCATAATGCTCTCAAGCTCATTTGTACTAAGTAACAGAACCAGGATGAGAATGGTCAAAGATGAAGAGGCTGAAAATATTCTGAAATCATGCAAAGAGGCAAGCAGGAGAGCAGCAGGAGACTATAATGCATCAGTGCACACTTTTTCCAAAGTCCAGATTTATGTTCCCAAATCCTTTCCACATTTTGTTCAAGTCAATCCAAATACATAAAAGCCAAAAGCTTTTCCTTTTCTTAAAAAAAATCTAGCTGCTCAAGCCTTCATGTCAAAGTGCCAATGTTTACCACTACTTGAGTTGGGGAGCTGTACATGATTCTTTCTCTTCCCACCCACTGTACTTTGTTTCAGCACACATGCCGATCTCTAAAAGGAGTAAGGTCTGGGAGGAAGGCCACAGCAGGTATGGCAGTTCAAAGAATCTTACAGCCCATTGTGTCCATTCTTTCAAGGAGTTCTTTGAAATTGAAATTACATGGCAATAAGAGACCTACACCCAGAAGTAATGTATCCCAATGTTACAGTGACAGACCTGGGCCCAGCAATACAGCAATCCTCTATCTAGAGGTGGATTATAAACCCGGTTCTGAACTCTGAGACCAGAATACAACATTAGGACTGACAGCTTCTGCATTTCTCATCCGAAGACTCTGGGCTTAGCATCAGCAGAGGGAATATGGTTCCCACTTCCAAACTGCAGCCACAACCTCCATAGACCTCATGCATTTCTGTCAGATTCCTGGGAACTACTGGCAAGCCTAATTTCAGGGCAGCCAGAGGGAGAGCAGCACCACCGCAAGAATGGAAGACCAGGAAGGTAAAAGCTCAGGATAGAACTTCAAAAGTGCAAAGTTGGAAGATGGAAATTTCACCCCCAGCAAAATGGTAGATGAAGAAACTAACTGAAACAAGTGGGGGTGAGGAAAGAATGTGAAAAGAAAAACATTTAATGCATCCTTGACAGTATTAATCAAAAGATCGCTCCATTCACTTGTGATTGACATATTTAAAGAATCACTGAAATAAAGGAAATTTAAAAATTGATACTATGAATAATACTGTGAACATTATCCTTCTAAATTCGAATGCTTCCAAAATTCAAGACAATTATAGGAGTATACTGAACAACGAAGGTGTACTAACTGGAGAAGATGAGAGGCAACGTTGGCACTGATTGAATGAGCCAAAATCCCAGGAAGTCCTGATGATCTGGTTGGAGGGAACTGCGTATGGTTGAATGATGGAAATCCAGGAGTCCGAGGATCACCCAAGCCCATATGAACCTTTTGAAAACAAAATAAATCACGTGTTAACTATGCACAATTAGCAAAGTGATCAAATCACTACAAGGCACAGCACATTTCTCTATGCATGTTAAGCTATATACTGTTTAGTAGGAAAATTAATATATTAATTTGTAAATATTGTTTAATTCATGCTAAATTCAATTTCTTATTTTTACTGATGATTTGAAATCCTACGACTAAACGTATCAGTGTTTGGGGGGGGGGGGCGGGGGGGCACGGGGTTGGGAAAGAGTGCAGGTAGAGGTGATATTTGGGAAAAGAGGTAATCTCATTCGATCTTGCAGCAGTCCAGATCCAATGCAGATTGCAAGATTCCACTGACTTCAGGGATGATTATAAGACAAAGAATTCGAAGGCAAAAGGGTAGGCAAGTTATAAATAATTAAAGACATCAAACCAAAATATTTGGTTCATTTATCCATTTCAATTTTAAGATTCTAAAATTTTCTTAAACATTATAAAAGTTGTCATTGATGTTAAGCTAGCCAAGCTGCAAGGAGTGTTCTGGGGCAGAGCCGCTGTATTACACCACCCTTTTTCAATCATTCAGAAAGATTGGTGCCCTTTATTTGGCCTATGGGTGGCATTCCAGGTGATCCCAGTCAGCATGACCCAACCTAGGAAAATGATTTCAATATTCCCATACTTTGTGAAACAAGCCCACTTAGAAATGATGATCAAGCATCACATGATCAAATCTACCAGAAATTCCACTAGCATTTGCCAACCCACTTCATAAACGTCTTCTCACCCACAAGGCTTCAAACACTGGTAGCTGAGGGACACTGATGGAGGGATGACCTCACAAATGAACTCACTCACCACCCCCTCATCTCCAAACATCAACTGCACTCACACCTCCTAAAAATTAATGACTGGCTGCTTTCTCCAACATGCCAACATGGCCAACTGGGAGACTGCACGTAGTGGCCATTTCTAGAACCTTGACAATCACATGCGAGGGTAAATAAAGATAAGAATGCTGCAGAAAACAGACAAGCCAAAAAATATTCAATTCATTCTGCTTACTGCACATAGGCATTTTGAAAATAATCATATGAATCCACATCCCCTATGCTACATATTTTGCAGTACATTCTTTCTGTAGCCCTTTTACTCCAAACACACATATTCTTGAAAAAAAAGACTACTGGCTGTGTTCAGCAAGTCAAAGCGGAGGTACAGATTCCATTACACAATAAACTGGAGTGCAACCATACTTACATGTCCAAACATAGCCACATCTCCATCCAGCTGATAATCTCTGCTATCAGGATAGATCAGAACACCTCCAGCTTTCATCTTCTCAGCATTAAAAACCTAAAAATGGAAAACATTCTTTAAAATAATTCCTTAATTAATTTGAAATTTCTAATCATTTTAAATGCAGAGTTATCCTGTAGCCATTCCCCCAGCAACAAGTCTATCCCTTTGGATACTGTTAAGGAGGGGGTGGGGAGGAATGATTCTCCCGGGCAAAGCAGCACCAGCCAGGTTGGTGGCACCGAAACTAGAGAAACATGGTCTAAGTGGGATAGTCAGCATGGCTCTGTGTAGACAGGCCACGCCTGATTAATCTGATAATGGTTTTCAAGGTGACGGTGATAGATGAAGGTAGAGCAGTGGATATTGCATACATCGATTTTTGTAAGGCATTCAACAAAGTCCCACATGGTAGGCTCATCCAGAAAAGTTGGATGCAGTGAGTTGGCTGATTGGATCCATAATTGGCTTGCCCATAGAAGGACAGAGGGTAGTGGTGGATGGGTCTTATTCTGGATGGAAGTCTGTGACTAGTGGTGTTCTGCAGGGGTTTGTACTGGGACCTCTATTGTTCGTTTTATATATATGTGGTAGGTTGGATGAATAAATTTGCAGGCAACACAAAGATTGGTGGTGATGTGGATTGCATAGAAGATTGCCAAAGGATACTGTGGGATAGAGATCAGTTGCAGATATGGGCAGATGGAGTTTAATCTGGACAACTGTGGGGTGACTTAATGACAGGATCCTTAACAGCATTGATGAATGAGGGATCTTGGGGTCCAAGTCCACAGCCCCCTAAAAGTGACTGCACAAGTTGATAGGGTGGCAAAGAAGGCATATTGCATGCTTGCCTTCATTAGTCGAGACAATTGAGTTCAAGAGTTAGGAAGTAATGTTACAGCTTTATAAAGTTCTCGTTGGGCCACATTTAGAGTATTGTGTTCATTTCTGGTCGCCTCATTACAGGAAGAATACAGAGGCTTCTAATTTTCTATGTTCTACAAATCATGGAGTGTTTATGTAATGGAAAATTTAAAAAGACCAGATGATAGGGTAGTACAGCAATATAGGTTAAAAAAAAAGTCAAAAAAGGGAGAATAGCCATGCCAAAATTCAAGGCTCTTTACATGAATGGATGAAGCATCTATAAACAGATGATTCAGGCCTCAATTTATTTGATCTAAAAGCCATTACAAAAGACAGGTTTCAGGCTAACATATCAAAAAGGGAGAATTAGAAAAAAAGTGGTGGGAGGAGAGCTCTGATGATAAAGAATGATATTAAAGCATGAAGTGAACTTGGCTAAGATCAGGGAACAGAATCAATTTGGGTGGAGGGATCAGGAAACAAGGAACAACAGAAATTATGGGGAATTATTTATAGCACCCCTCTCTAAACAATAGCCAGAAGTGTTAGACAAACTCTCAAGTAAGTAATAATAGACTTGCAAGTAATGCAACAGAGGGGAATTTTACACAGATTGTGGAAAATAAATTAAAAGGAAGTCTTGAGGATTAGCTCATGGAATGCATTTAAGTGTTTCCTACAACAGTACATTGTTAACCCTGCACGGAACAAGCCTTTTTAGATTTGATAATAAAGGAAATGGTGGGAGTTAACCACATATTTTGCATTCACCTCCACAGATGAAGGCAATAAATTTTTTTTAAAAACTGTACATAACCATGGAAAACTACAGGCAACCCCCACATTACAGCTGTTCGGGTAACAGGAATTCGCAATTCTGTACCCAAAAATCTGAGATACAGAATAAAATTCACTCCAAGAGAATTTGTGAAAAGTAAACATGCATATTCTTATATCTTGATGCAGATGATGTGGGTTCACTCTGTGGAAAATCGCAACACCCCCCGTAATGAGAGATATGAACAGACAGGGAATAGACAGATATGGACGTTATGCAGGTAGATGGGATTAGTTTAGTTTGGCATCATGGTCAGCACAGACATAGTACGCCAAAGGGTCTGTTCCTGTGCTGTAGTGTTCCATGTTCTAAGACATTCCTGGGGTTTAATAGAAAATCTGACACTTGGAGAACAAGATTTCAGCTACGTAGTTTTGATCAACACTCAGGTGAGAACAGTAAATAAATTGACACACATTTACTCTGCCCACTGGAAACCTACTTGGAGGGACATTATAGATTATGAATTGACCAAAATCACAATGGAAATCCTCCAATTTCAAGACATTCATCTGACAATTGGAACAGACCATGCAAAAACTGTTATGAATTCTTTCATGCTGTGGTAGCACTAGTAAGAACATTAAGTTAATTCATGTTTGACTATTTTTCAGAACCTTCTCAGCAAAACTGATCTTCCCTACGCGGACGATGACAACAGTGCCATTGACATTCACTTGCTTCTGCAATTCTTTAAAGTCATCTTCCGTTCCATAGTTGGCATATACCAGTTTGCCCTAGAAAGATATGGAAATGTATTAATCCAAGAATATAGCTTTACTACCACACTGTCTCCTGCAACATGTTTTTGCAAAGAATTCAGACCTCAGTATTGATAATAGCAAGAAAGAATGCCTCATGCCATTGATTTGCAACGTTAAAAAACAATGGGCTGAATCATGCTCACTTGCTGCCAAGCAGAAATGCCTGGTACTTCTTCCTTGCTGGTCATTTCATTCCTGCCTATCACATTGAAACATTATGTCAGAGGAGCACACATTGGTACAACTGAATTCTCACACTATCATTTATCTCAGCAATGTCCAGTGGAGGAGCGATATCATATTGAGCTGAGAGCGCTTTATGCCAGGTATGCTCTTTAAGGAGTTTATTTTTATATATAGAGAGTGGGAAAATATGTCCGGTGTAAAGCTCAGACATTTAGGTAGTTAGGTAGATTTAAATTCAGACAGTTAGGTAGATTTAAAATCAATGAACAGATGTGCATTCTGGAGTTTCTCTGGTGCCTGGAACCAAGTAGTTATTCCCACTTTAACTCTTGTGCCATCCCTTGTCCAGCTCATTCACCACCCCCTTTCCCCTAATACTGTACTCAGTTCATCAACTATAAATCTGTCCAACTACCTGTGCTGTCACTAAGTAGCAACATTAAAATAACTTCCATATAAAAATCTTGGGCAATAATTTGTACAACAATGAAGATGGCATGAAGATTTAACATGTACCCAAAACCTTCACTGCCAGTTTGCTAATCGAGGTGTTGTTGCTTTGATAGACCATTAATAGGCGTACCACAGTGGCAAACAGCAAATGAAAATACCAGTTAGTCATCTCTCAAACAGACCCACCAAGTAAGTATTGAGCAGAAGATTCCTTGTTTTTGGTATCATCAACTTGTGGTCAACCAACACAGCTCACATAGTACAGTTCAAATCTCAGTTTAGGTTACGTAATCAATTCTTTTGGAGTTAGGATTTTGCAGAGAAGTACTAACATTGAGCCAAGATTGACACCTTGCGCATATAACGTGAAAAGTCATTCACCAGTAACAAAAAGTCCACATTTATCGTGCAGACTTTATCAAAAACAACTTTTCCTTCAACTGCTCAAATCAGATTTTTTTTCAAATATTACATGAAGCAAATACATAAACTCAGAGAAAATAAAAATCACAGAACACCAACCTATGCTCCCAAACGATATTAAGCTCAATTCCCAAGTAAAAGTGGAAATTTGAAGTAGTATTGTATACATTTACAGCAGCAAGGGACATCACTTTGCAAAAGAAAATATGCAAAATCTCATTCAAGACATTTTGAAAAGATAAATACTATTTTCAAATTGACTAATCTGCCCACAGATCAGTAAAAGCCTATAATAAGTTTACTGGAATACACTTAAATAACTCACCAAGATTTGAAAAAGTTTAACACTTACCGTGAATGTACCATTTGCACTGTATGGACAATATACATTTGAATTTTTCTCTTCTAACTCCAATTCTCTCTCATTTGCACCATCAACAATCCAGACTCTATTCGGAGATTTGCTAGAGAGAAAGATTTTTTTTTAAATATCAGCCAACATTAATTTCTGTTTAGAGCAGTGGTCAGTGACTTTTATATTGGACCAAAATAAAGTAATGGGATCAAATACCAGATTTCAGTACTCAGCTGAAACTGTAAATACTAAGCAATAAAAAGATGCCAACCATGCTGGCCATTCAAAATGATGGCTTTTATACATTCATCAGAAGATGACAAGTACATTAACTAAGTTGAAAGTGCCATTGTTCAGGTGTCCCATTTCATAGTGAAGTCGTCTGTCTTATGGAGTATGCCATCAAAACTAACACAGCAATGTTACGACTTTGCCAACTGTAACAAGTTTGCAGACATGAGGGAGCAGATTTCCATAAAGATTCAAGTAGTTATATAGCATGGAAATAGATCCTTTGGCCCAAGTCATCCATTCCTGGGAAACACTTGCACTTATACAACTATTTGCTTCAACAGAACTCAGCAAATTCAAGAATTCCACACAAACTTAGAAAAAGTCTGAACTTATGAGGTTCTATAGCAATTTGTCCAATTTGACACAGAACACGGGTTCAGCAACAGATTACCAACTTCCTAGTTTTCTAGCAGTTACATTGGAAAATCTGCCTGCTAAACTTGAAGTACATATTCAATAACCCAATTTCTTTGAACAGTTTTTAATTCTTTTTTATTATGAACAATGTAATTATAGATTTAATTTCTAATAATGCGTGAATGTCACAGCCATTCAAACACTTAGACAGCTTGACTGCCAGTTCAACTAAGGAGCATAGTTTAACGAGCTGTCAAAGCATTTTTGTGATATTTATGAATAGGAGCCCTTGGAATCTGCAGGGCCTCACAGATTAGGTCAGTATTTGTTTTCTTCAGGAAGTTCAGGAAACATTTAAGAGGTGCTTAGATAGGGTCATGAATATACAGAGAATGGAGGGATATGGACCATGAGCAGACAGAAGGAATTAGGCGTCATTAACTTAATTAGTTCGGCACAACATCATGGACCAAAGGGCCTGTTCCTATGCTGTACTATTTTATGTTTTAAGTTTCTGCTGAGGAATTTATTCATGTGCAAGTTTAGCAAATAGACGACTACCAACTCCCTAGAAACTTTAGGTCTATTAAAGTCAATTAGAGGCCCTATTTTTTTAAACTACAAAGATCCACACAATTGTTTTATCAGTGTTCAATTGTTTTATCAGTGTTCAAATCATCAACTTGTAAAACTAAACTACTGAGCCCAATTTCAAAGCTAACCATTTTCTACATTATAAATCTCAAATCTGTCAACCATATTAAACAGATCTTTTTGTTATAAATTTATGGAGTATGCTTTGCATCAACTTTTCCCTCTCCACCACCTCCCCCCCACCCAAAAGACACTGCTCTTCCATAGCCAGGGAAATGGAAATAGGAATTATCCTTCCTCTCTGGATGCTTGCAGTACAGGTGGCTCAAATTGTCAGATCAAACAGAATAGACTTTGATTTAGTATTGGTTTGAATTTAGTATGGTGCTCAATAGCAAAACATTAAATGATATAATTGAAGTCATAGCAGAAGACATTAACCTCACTCCATAATTTTATACAGGGTTAACTAGAAAATTAAAAATAGCAGTTGGCATTTTCATGCTTTCTTTCCAGTTAGTGCAATCTTCAGTCCTTGTGCAAGGATAAAGAAGATTTCCAGTGGGGGGGGGGGGGGGCGGAGAACTGAAGCTCATTTTCACCTAAATGAGGTTCTTGGAACCTCATTTCTGCTGTAAACCTTCCAAATAACATTAGCTGCACCCTATCAGAAGCTCTCTAAACTTTACTGTACATAATGAACCTTCATACAAACTTAATAATTGGGTTTACAACTGGTTGCAAATGAAGCATACTAACTAGTAAGCTAAACTACTAAGGGTGAAGATTAGGAATTTGGAAATGCATCATGGTAAGAAATTTGTAATCATCAACCATCATCTTCAGCTTATGCAATAAATGCAATTTTCAATGTAGTTTTTCCATAGCACTAACCTGTTAACCTGAAGTGTGACATAGTGAGTGTCAAACCAGACATTTTCCCGCTGAAGCATCTTCGAGAATTCTTCTCTGACATATTTAGTGTTAGTCAGATCACCATTGGAACCAGTTTGATGATCGCCATCTTCAGATATTTTGCTGTAAATGACAGATGCCATTGTCAACAACTTGCATTTACATTGCTCATTGGTATGAAAATAAATGGAAATTCAGAAAGCAATGGTTGGACAAAACAAATGAGGTACATGTTAGGTACCACTGTTAATGGCTTCATTTGGCATATTATATAGACGGTTTGACAATGAAAAGGGAGACAAAACAAGAATGTGATCAGAATTCCTACAATAGATTTCTAATGCAATCACAGAGACACTGTTGAAAGGACATCACTAGCAATTCAATGTTCCAAGGTAAAGAAGTTTCAAATGTGATCAGGAGGGATGCACAAGGGGCACTGTATTATTGATCAAGGAGTGCAGTAATGAGCAAAGATGTCTTAGAAGATTTTTCAAATGAGGCCATATGGTTAGAGCTTAGGAATAAAAGAAAGGGGCGATCACCTTGCTGGAATTATACAAAGGGAGTCAGTGGGAGATGAAGCCAGATATGTAGGCAAATGACATAGAGGTGCAAGAGGAGTAGATTTACACTTGTAGGGAATTTTAAATTCCCAATATTAAATTGAATTGCTTTAGTATGAAAGGATTAGATGGCATAGAACTTTTCAAGTGCACCAAGGAGATCTTTTTGTGTCAGTATATGGATAGTCCTATCGGAGATGGGGCAGTGCTAGATCTAATCCTGGGAAATGAAGCCAGGCAAGTGGATGAAGTGTCACTGGGTGAGCACTTTGGGGATAGTGACCATAACTGAGTAAGTTTCAAAGTAGTTGTGGAAAGGTACAAGGATAGTCCAGAAGTCAATTATCAAAAATTGGCAAAAGGAGGCGGGGGGGGGGGGGGGGGGAATTTATTTCAATATTATACAAGACCTGGTAAACACAGACTGGAACAATTACTTACAGGTAAATTTAAAAATGAAATAATGGAAAGGTCAGGGCCAACACATTCCCATAAGGGTGAAGGATAAGGAGAGCAAGTCAAGGGTTTGATAGAGAAACAAAACAAAAGAAAGCATGTGATAGATATAGGGCACTGAAAATGGAGGCCCTTAAAGTGGGTGCTTCAAAAAAATTAAAAACGGCAAAGGGGAGCCATGAAATATCACTGGCAGTTTATGGAAAAACAATCACAAGTCATTTATATCAAGAACAAGAGGTAAACAAGGAAAGTGTGGCTCCATTAGGACCAAGGGGGCAATGTGTGTGTGAAGCCAGAGAATGTGGGCGAGATCTGAAGTGAATACTTTTCATCTGTATTCACCAGGAGAAAAATCATTGTAGTTGGAGATTTCAGTTGGGACAATGAAATTCCAGAGCATGTCAAGATTAAGAAGGAGATACTGGGGGGGGGGGGGGGCTGACAGGAAGTATACAAAACTGAGAGGCATAGATAGGGTAGATAGCAAGACACTTTTCCCTCATGACAGAGGTGTTCAAAACCAGAGGGCATAGGTTTAAGGTGAGTAGTAAGAAGTCTTGAGGGGATCAGATTAAGAAAGATTTTCACCCTTGTGATGACTGCAATCTGGAATACACTGCCAGAGATGGAGGTAGTGGCAGGTACTCGCACAACTTTTAAGCATCTGGATGAGCACTTGAATCACCAAGGCAATAGTAGGCTATGGACCAAGAGCTGGTAAACAGGATTTGTATAGATGGATATTCGGCAAGGCCACAATGGGCCAAAGGACCTGTTTTGTGACTCAATTATCTATGACTCTAAATGTGGATTAAAAATTCATTTGCAAGGACATAGGCATTGTTGCCAAGACTAGCAGTTATCATCCATTCCCAACAGCCTTTTGGAAAAAAAAATGAGCAGCCTTCTCAGCCACTGCAGACTTTGAGAAGTCCTGTGAGTTAGAAAAGATCTGAACCCTTATATTTACATAATTTAATATTTTATATAATTAATTAGCATTGCTTGTGCATATTCTGAAAACTGGGCAATGTCAATGCATTCAAACCAGGCTTAAGTAAATAATTTAATTTTACTACAACAAAATATGTGGTTACCGAATTTTACTCTCCAGATCAGAGCTGGCCAGAGAGTTTTGTAGTATCTTCTGAAGATCAGAGAAATGGAGTACTGAAACCTCTTCATAGTCCATATTTAAATAGTCACCATCATCATACACAACAGTTGGTTCTGGAGATGGTACTGTTACAGCAGTCAATGCTCTTGATGTTTGACCACGAAATGCCAGATAACCAACTAGAAATCCTGAGGAACAGAACAATATCATTAAGTGCAAGTGAGGTTGCATGTTAGGTAGAACTCTTACCACTCCATTTTCTGGAAGAAAAAGCAAAATATTTACTATGGTGCTTCGCATTCGCATTTTCAGTCAAATGTTTCACTGATGACTGCTCAGTACTCATGGTATTATTCTGAATATAATAAACCCATATATTAACAGCACAAGAGCCTATTCTAAACACTTCTTTTGGGTGCTGTATAAGAAAGGTGGGAGGCAGCATAAAGCAAATTACAGACCTATTAGTCTGACACCAGTGGTGGGAAAGTTATTAGAATCGATCCTCAAGGATGAGGTTATGGAATACCTAGAGGTGCAAGGCAAGATAGGTCCAAGCCAGCATGGTTTTGTGAAGGGAAGGTCCTGCCTGACCAACCTATTGGAGTTTTTTTGAGGAAATCTCAGGTAGAGTGGATAAGGAAGAGGCGGTAGATGTCGTGTATTTAGACTTTCAAAAGGCCTTCGACAAGGTGCCGCACAAGAGACTGATTACTAAGATGAGAGCTCATGGAATTACAGGTAGGATAACAGAATGGGTGGAGCATTGGCTGGTTGGCAGAAAGCAAAGGGTGGGAATAAAAGGATCCTGTTCTGGTTGGCTACCGGTTACTAGTGGTGTTCCGCGGGGACGGTGTTGGGGCCGCTTCTTTTTAGTCTGTACATTAACGATTTGGATGATGGAATAAATGGTTTTGTGGCTAAATTTGCAGATGACACCAAGATAGGTGGAGGAGTAGGGAGTATTGAGGAGACAGGAGGGTTGCAGAGAGACCTAGATAGTTTAGGAGAATGGGCAAGGAAATGGCAGATGAGATTCAATGTTGAGAAATGTGCAGTTGTACACTTTGGAAACAGAAATAAATGGGCAGATTATCTAGAAGGGGAGAAAATACAAAGTACAGAAGTACAAAGGAACTTGGGGGTACTCGTGCAGTATACCGTAATGGTTAACCTCCAGGTTGGATTGGCGGTAATGAAAGCGAATACTATGTTGGCATTCATTTCGAGAGGTATAGTGTATAAAAGTAAGAAAGTGTTGATGAGGCTCTACGGGGCACTAGTGAGGTCTCATTTGGAATACTGTGTACAGTTTTGGGCTCCATATCTTAGGAAGGATGTGCTGATGTTGGAGAGGGTTCAGAGGAGATTTACGAGGATGATTCCTGGAATGAAAGGGCTTACATATGATGAGCATTTGTTGGCTCTTGGACTGTACTCACCGGAGTACAGAAGAATCAGAGGGGACCTCATAGAAACATTTAAAATGTTGAAAGGACTGGACAGAGTAGATGTGGCCAAGCAGTTTCCCTTGGTGGGTGAGTCTAGGACCAGAGGGTACAATCTTAGAATTAGAGGGTACCAGTTTAAAACAGAGATGAGGAGAAATTTCTTTAGCCAGAGGGTAGTGAATTTATAGAATTCCTTGCCACGTACAGCAGTGGAGGCCAGATCATTGGAGGCATTTAAGGAGGAGATAGATTGGAAGATCTAATTAGTCAAGGTATCAAGGGATATGGGGATAAGGCCAGAAATTGGGGTTAGAATAGTTTTGTTTTTGCTCATGGAGCAGACTCGCCCCCACCCCCAAATTCTCATTTCTCTTTTCCCTTTTCTTTGGAGCAGACTCGATGGGCCGAATGGCCTACTTCTGCTCCCTTGTCTTGTGATCTTGTGAACATGGTTTCATGAAAGGCAAATGTTTGACAAATTTGCTTTAGTTCATTGAGGATGTAACAAGCAGAGTAGATAGTGGGGAACCTGTAGATGTGGTGTATTTGGACTTCCAAAAGGGATTTGAGAAGGTGCCACATAATAGACTAGTGCAGAAATGCAGTGTTTGTGGTATTGGATAGAGTGTATTAGCTGGGCTTTAAAATTGGTTATCACATACAGGATAGAATTGGAATAAATGGGTCATTTTCTGATTGTTAGGATGTAATTATTAGAATATGCCAGGGATCAATTCTTGGCTCACAGTTATTTACTACTTATGTTGATGACCTGGACAAGGGGGCAGAATACATGATATCAAAATTTGCTGATGACATGAAACATAGATGGAAAGGCAAGTTGTGATGGGGTATTACGACTCTGCAATAGGATATAAATGGAGTCATACAGCATGGAAATAGGATCTTTGGACCTAGTCCACACCATCCATCAAGCCCCATTTGCACTATTTCTACTTAAATCATCTCATGCCTGAAACAGCCCCTAGATTCTACCATTCACCCACATACTAAAGGGGTAATTTACTGTGGTCAATTAACCTATCAACCTACACCTTTGGGATGCTGGAAGAAACCAGAGCACCCAGAAGAAACCCACAGAGTAACAGGGAGAATGTGCAAACTCCTCTGGAGGTCAGGATTGAACCTAGGACAGTGGAGTTATTGGTATTGGTTTATTATTATCACTTGTACCAAGGTACAGTGAAAAGCTTGTCTTACAAACCGATTGTACAGGTCAATTCATTACACAGTGCAGTTACATTGAGTCAGTACAGAGTGCATTGATGTAGTACAGGTAAAAAATAACAGTAGAGTAGTGTCACAGCTACAGAGAAAGTGCAGTGCAATAAGGTGCGAGATCACAACAAGGTAGATCGTGACATCATAGTCCATCTCATTGTATAAGGAAACTGTTCAATAGTCTTATCACAGTGGAACAGAAGCTGTCCTTAAGTCTGGTGGTACATGCCTTCAGGCTCCTGTATGTTCTACCCGATGGAAGAGGAGAAAAGAGAGAATGTCCCAGGTGGGTGAGGTCTTTTTATGATGGCTGCTTCACCAAGACAGCGAGAGGTAAAGACAGAGACCAAGGAGGGGAGGCTGGTGTCCGTAATGTGCTGGGCTGCGTCCACAACTCTCTGCAGTTTCTTGCGGTCCTGGGCAGAGCAGTTGCTGTACCAAGCCATGATACATTCAGATAGGATGCTTTCTGTGGTGCATCTGTAAAAGTTGGTGAGAGTCAAAGGGGACAAACCAAATTTCTTTAGCCTCCTGAGGAAGTAGAGGCGCTGGTGAGCTTTCTTGGCAGTGGTTTCTACGTGATTTGACCAAGACAGGCTGTTGGTGATGTTCACTCCCAGGAACTTGAAGCTCTCAACGCAGAGCTTCAACCCAGAGCTGCAAAGGGTTGGAGTTTAGAATTAGGGACGTTTTGTTGCAATTATGCAGTTGTTGGCGAGGCCACACCTGGAGTACTGCACCCAAGAGTCAACAGCTTTATTGACTGCACAACACTATCACCTAGATTGAATACGTAAGCAAAAACTTGGCAAATGAAGTTTAATGTGGGCGAGTGTGAAGTCATGCAATTTGGTAAGAGAAATCAAAAGACATTATCTAAATGGAAGAAGACTACCAACAGGTGCGATCCTGGTGTACTTGCACATGAAAGACAGAAGTTAACAGGCAGGTTCTGCAATAGTTGAGTGCAAATGGCATTTTGGCCTTTATTGAAAAGGGTTGGAGTTTAGAATTAGGGATGTTTTGTTGCAATTGTGCAGCTGTTGGCGAGGCCACACCTAGAGTACTGCAGCTAATCTTGGTTCCCCTTACGCAAAAGTGGATATACTGGTATTGGAGATAGCCTGGTGAATCTCTCTTGCACTATTTCCTGGGATGAGATCATTGTCCTGTCAAGAAACTAAACAGGATTTAGAAGAATGAAGTGTGATCATATTGAAACAAAGATCCTAAGGGGATGACAAAGTAGGTATCGAGATACTTTCTTAAATGAGGAGACATAGTTTAAAGATAAGGGGCGGTCATTTAAAACAGAGGTATGTAGAAATTTCTTCTTGCAGAGGTTGTTTAACCTCTGGAATTCTCTGCCCCTCAGAGTTGTGGAGGCCAGCTCAATGGAATTATTTAAAGAGAAGGTAGAAAATTTTTTGAAAAATTGAGGATTGAGGGCTATGAGGTTCTGGCACAGAGTCGCTGAAGTCTGGAGCAAATCATTCGTGATCGTACTGAATGGGTGAGGCAAACTTTGGAGGCCAGATGGCCCAGTCCCCTTCTATTTCCTTGTGAGTACCAAAGACAAGCATTCGCGAACATGCACAGAAGTGCCAGATTGATTCACTCCTCAGGATATCATTAAAAGAATGACAGAAAGTCCCATTGGGCAGCAATGCGGGCAGAGGGCATTAGCATAGATAGGCATCGCAGTCAGCATGGATGAGGTGGTCGTGGGGCCCATTTCTGTGCTGCATGTTTCTATGATTCTAAGTCTCCTACTACTAAAATCCTGGGTTTCAACAGTGATCAGAAACTCAAGTGGGCTAGCCACTTGAATATTGTGGCGACAACAGCAAGTCATATGCTGGAAATACTGTGACAACAGACTTAACTCCTGATAGCATTAAACATTTCCACCATTTAGAAATCGCAAGTCAGGAATATGATGGAATGTTCTCCTTTGGAATGTTGACTAAATGTGACTCCAAATTTTAAGCAGTTTGACACTATTAAGGACAAAGCAATCCACTTAAATGGCATGCCATCTACCACACTAAACATTTATACAGTAGATATAGTATGGTATTGGTATGTTCTCGCTTGTACCAAGGTACAGTGAAAAACTTGTCTTGCATACTGTTCATAGGGATCAATTCATTACACAGTGCATTGAGGTAGTGCAGGGTAAAAACAATAACAGAATACAGAGGAAAGTGTCACAGCTACAGAGGAAGTGCAGTGCAGGTAGACAATAAGGTGCAAGGTCATAACAAGGTAGATAGTGAGGTCAAGAGTCCACCTCATCCTATAAGGGAACCATTCAATAGTCTTATAACAGCAGGACAGAAGCTGTCCTTGAGCTTGGTGGTATGTGCCCTCAGACTAATGTATCTTCTGCCTGATGGGAGAGGAGAGAAGAGAGAATGACCCAGGTGGGTGGGGTCTTTAATTATGCTGGCTGCTTCACCAAGGCAGCAAGAGGTTTAGACAGAGTCCATGGAGAGGAGGTTGGTTTCCGTGATGTACTGGGCTGTGTCCACAACTCTTTGCAGTTTCTTGCGGTCCCGGGCAGAGCACTTGACGTACCAAGCCATGATGCATCCAGATAGGATGCTTTCTATGGTGCATCGATAAAAGGTGGTGAGTGTCAAAGGGGACATGCCAAATTTCTTTAGCTTCCTGAGGAAGTAGAGTCGCTAGTGAGCTTTCTTGGCCGTGGCATCTACATGGTTGGACCAGAATAGGCTATTGGCGATGTTCACTCCTAGGAACTTGAAGCTCTCAACCCTCTCGACCTCAGCACCATTGATGCACACAGCCCCCTTTCCTGAAGTCAATGACCAGCTCTTTTGTTTTGCTGATATTGAGGGAAAGGTTGGTGTCGTGACACTATGTCACTAAGCTCTCTCTCTCCTTCCTGTACTCCGACTCATCTTTATTTGAGATACTGCCCACTACGGCGATATCATCTGCAAACTTGTAGATGGAGTTAGAGCAGAATCTGGCCATGCAGTCATGAGTATATAGGGAGTAGAGTGAGGGGCACCAGCAACAGCATTGAGAATAATCGTGCTGGAGTTGTGGCAGCCTATCCTCACTGATTGCGGTCTGTTGGTCAGAAGAATCAAGGATCCAGTTACAGAGGGAGGTGCTGAGTCCCAGGCCTCGGAATTTGGTGATGAGTTTGCTTGGAATTATAGTATTGAAGGTGGAGCTGTAGTCAACAAAAAAAAAAGTCTAACGTAGGTGTCTTTACTGTCCAGATGCTCCAGAGATAAGTGTAGGGCCAGGGAGATGGCATCCACTGTAGACCTGTTTCAGCAGTGGGTCGAGGTTTTCTGGGAGGCTGGAGTTGATGCGTGCCATGACCAGCCTCTCAAAGCACTTCATGATGGTGGATGTTAGAACCACCGACTGGTGGTCATTAAGGCACGTTACCTTGTTTTTCTTAGGTACCGGGATGATAGTGGCCTTCTTAAAGCAGGTGGGAACCTCAGATTGAAGCAGGGAGAGATTAAATATGCCTACAAATACCCTCGCCCGCTGATCAGCACAATATCTGAGCACACGGCCAGGGACACCATCTGGGCCAATGCTTTCTGCAGGTTCACTCTCCAGAACACTGATCTTATGTCCTCAGTGGTGACCATGGGTTCAGGTGCATTGGAGGCTGCCAGGGTGGATGGTGACAAACTAATCCCCTTCTGTTCAAAATGTGCATAGAATGCATTAAGCTCATTGGGAAGGGACGTGCTGTCGTTGGTAAAGCTGCCTGACTTCATTTTGTAGCCTGTTATAACACGCAAGCCCTGCCACAACTGACAGCTGGTCTGGGGCTTGATTTTGAACTGGTATTGTCTCTTGGCATCTTTGATAGCTTTATGGAGGTCATATCTCGATTTCTTGTAAAGGTCAGGGTCAGCCAATTTGAATGCTGCAGTCCTCGACTTCAGTAGGGAGTGGATCTCCTGGTTCATCCATGGTGTCTGGTTTGGGAACACCGGATTGTCCTCTTTGGTACATAGTCCTCAATATACTTGCTGATAAAGTCTGTGATGGTGGTGACATACTCATTTGGACTGGCAACTGAGTCTTTGAACATGGACCAGTCCACTGACTCAAAGCAGTTGTGTAGAAGCTCATCTATTTCCTCAGACCAGCACTGTATGACTTTCTGTACTGGATCCTCCCGCTTCAGTTTCTGTTTGTATGTAGGGAGAAGGAGCACAGCCTGGTGGTCTGATTTACCAAAGTGAGGGTGGGGGTGGCTCAGCAGGCATCTTTGATGGTTGTCTAGCAATGATCGAGGGTGTTTGGGCCCCTGGTGGGACAGAAGACGTGCTGCAGGTATTTTGGTCACACACTCGTGAGGTTGGCCTGGTTGAAGTCACCTGCAATAATGAAGAGGGCCTCAGGGTATTTCATGTTTTCAGAGTTCATTGTAGTTACTCACCTAGGCCACTCCAACAGCTCTTGCCAAAAACATGACTTCTACCAAAAAAAAAAGAGTAGCAGACACAGAAACACCATCACCTACAAGTTACATATCACCCATGGCTTGGGTAGTGTATCACTATTCCTTCTTCGTTGTCCAGTCTAAATTCTGGAACATCCTAACCAGTAACACTGTAGTCCTGCTGAAGTACAAGTGGATGATCCTGGCTTCCTTGTGAAATCTAAAATGGCAGCACATCACCCTCTTAAGGGCAATGAATGCTGGCTTTGCCAGTGAAGCCTAGATCCCAAAAGGTGTGAAGTAAAAAAAAGAGTAAAGCTAGGTCTTATCCCTCAAACTTACTTAATGTTATCTTGGATATTGTACAATTACATAATGTTGACCATAATTCCTTTTCAGGATAAGCAGCAACACCTCCGCCACGATTATCCTCAATGCTGGTGCCCCACAAGGCTGCATCCTCACCTCATACTCTACTCTCTATACACTCACAACTGCATGGCCAGATTCTGCTCTAACTCCATGTACAAGATTGGAGATTATACCACCGTAGTGGGCTGAATCTCAAATAACAATGAATTGGGGTACAGGAAGGAGATAGAGAGCCTAGTGGCATGGTGTCATGACAACAACCTTTCCCTCAATGTCAGCAAAACAAAAGAGCTGGTCATTGACTTCAGGAAGGGGGGTGGTGCACATGCTCCTTTTTACTTCAATGGTGCTGAGGTCGAGAGGGTTGAAAACTTCAAGTTCCTTGGAGTGTCCAATAGCCTGTCCTAGTCCAACCATGTAGATGCTATGGCCAAGAAAGCTCACCTGCATCTCTACTTCCTCAGGAGGCTAAAAAATTTGACACTCACCAATTTTAATCAATGCACTGTCAAAAGTATTCTATCCCAGATGCATCATGGCTTGGTATGGCAACTGCTCTGCCCATGACCACAAGAAACCAGAGAGTTGTGAATACAGCTCAGCAAATTGTGGAAACCTGCCTCCCCTCCATGGACCCTGTCTATACTTCTTGCTGCCTCAGTAAAGCCGCCAACGTAATCAAAGACCCCACCCACCCCAGATGTTCTCTCTTCTCCCCCCCTCCCATTGGGCAGTAGATACAAAAGCTGGAAAGCATATGCCACCAGGCTCAAGAGCAGTTTCTATCTCTCTGTTACAAGGCTATTGAACGGCCCCCTAGTACGATAAGATGGGATCTTGATCTCACAATCTACCTTGTTATGGCCTTGCACCTTATTGTCTGCCTGTACTGCACTTTCTCTGTAAATGTAACACTTTATTCTACATTCTGTTTTTGTTTTCCCTTGTACTTCCTCAATGTACCGTTGTAATGAATTGATCTGTACGGATGACATGCAAAATAAAGTTTTTCCACTGTACCTCGGTACACGTGATAATGATAAACCAACTTAACTCTACAATGAAATTTTTTGGCACCCATTGCCGAGTCTACAAAGGTTAGCTATATTCTCCCTCCCACTACTCTCCTCTGATTATATTTCCCCACTATACTTCAGAAAATAACTACTCAGATTATAGTCAAAAACTTGGCAGCCATAATCCTTTCAATGCAATTTAAAAACACAAAATACACAAGATTTATCAGTAATTGCAATTTGCTAACAGGAAATTACTAATCACAGATTTCAAATAAAATGACAGGTCAACTTTGACCAAACATAACAGTAACAAAAAGCACTGTGCATCACAAACATAAGCAAGTTGGAAGAAGAGGAAAGTAAGTGTCACATAGAAAACACCATTCTTACCTATTACAGGAAAGAAAATAGCAAACATCAAAGTTTTCATGATTCCTTTACACTTATTGTGAGGTTTCCGAATGAGAGTCTGCATGCCATCTGGCATTCCGTCTCCCATTTCCTCATCATTTTCGGCGTCTGCTGATTTCATCTCAACTCTGCTGATATCTCCATCTGCTTGACGTGTTAGACTAAAACGAGTATATGATCTTAACTCGCCTCCAAACTAAAAGCAAATTAAAAGGTTAATGCTGTCAATGTAACAGCTTGTGAATAAATAATTTAAATCACTTACTAATAGGGAAGAGAAGGTCATATAATCAGGATTGCACTACCATTTACTATTGTTACTCAAGTCTCTATCTTTTCACTTTCCCCACCTAATCCTCATCTCCTCACATTCGCTTCAATATCCAAAAATCTTCCCAACTTTAAGTATACCCTTTGACTAAGAATTTGCAGTTCTTTGGGGTCAAGACTCCCAAACATTCACAGCCCTCCAAGCCAAAAAGCTGCTCGTTCCAGTGCTAAATGGTCATCCTCGTAACCTGAGATTTTGATCCATAGTTCTGGACTCTCCAGCCATGGGAAGCTGCCCCTCAGCATCTTGTTTTTTCTAAACATCAGTGTACAAGTGTAACCTTAACCTTTCTTCTTTGGGTAATCCCTTCACCACAGTAATCATCCTTGGAAATGTAAAAAAACATGTGTGTTTTTTTAAATTAAAACTGGTTAGTTCAATTGCATAATGTAGTAAAAGAAAAACCCTTAAACACCAAGACAAAGTAACATGTAGAAGAGAGCACAATTCAAATACAAGTTCTTGCAATTTCACAATTCTTCTACTATATCACTATCTTAGTGATCTCAGATCTCACATAATGACCTGGTGATATAATCCAATTAGCAACACTATATCCTTCATATTACCCAACCCTATTTTTGTTTACAAAATTGTAATCAATGGTCAAAATTCAAGCACAGTACGAGACTAACTGCATCACCATACAGCAAAACAGGCACCAAAATAATTACTTACAAAATTAGAAATGGTCGCTCTAATACTATCCATTCAGATTATCTGAAGAAATTTAGTTACCTGAAAGAAAATGAAAGTTACCAAATAAATGACAGTAGTCTGAGATTCAATACCTTCTATTGTTTTATCTGATGTGTCTAGAATTATGAATCATATCAGAATCCAAATTAGAACCCAAGGTTTGAAACAAAAATTGTAAGTTTTGTAGGATAGATAAAGGTACCAAAAGGAGAAAATCTATCAAAGCAAGAGTAACTCAGCAGTTTTCTTCAAGAAAATAACAATGCCCAGCT
Organism: Pristis pectinata; assembly: GCF_009764475.1. Classification (NCBI taxonomy): domain Eukaryota; kingdom Metazoa; phylum Chordata; class Chondrichthyes; order Rhinopristiformes; family Pristidae; genus Pristis; species Pristis pectinata. The sequence goes on from NC_067410.1 coordinate 93,759,773, forward strand.
ATGCAGTAATGGGTCTGCATGTTTGACACTTCTAAATTTCCATTGAATTTAATGGAACAGAATTTCCAAAGCAGAGTAAAACATGCTGTGCAATGCTATAATAGCACAGTGTTTCCCAACCCAGGAATCTGTGAAACAGCCCACCTCCTTAAAAATAACAGCTTATGATGTTATCAGATATTTATTAGGGGCATGATTTTTTATAAAAAAAAGTGAGTACAAATGGGACTTCCATGCAAAGGGTGGAACCACTAATGTAGCACATTTAGCAGCATCAAACCAGAATGAATTTTCAGGCCAAAGTGCTCACAGTTCTCATCTAGTTGCCAAACTGGATCCAATTACTAACTGAAGGACAGTCTTAAAAATGCAAACCAATTCATACCAAATCAAATGGCAAGCTGGCCACTGGCAGCCTTGTGCCTTAGTTGCCCTGCTCAAGTCCAAACATATCCCATGCACTGGAAAAACAAGTCAACACAAATGTTACTCTTAAAAGTATAGACTTTGAAATAATGTGTTTTTAAAAATAGGCCTTGGTGCATCAGCAGCAGCTAATTTCAATCCTGGTATCAGATGTCTGGCTCACTGTCCCTGAAGTGCTGAAATGGGTTGAATGGTGGTCATGAAACTGATGGTCCCCTTTTCCATATAGCCACAATCTAGATTATGATTTCCTCTTAAAAGTTCAGAATTTTGCATAAGCACAACCTCTGACCCTCTCCAATTGTATATTTTACCTGCAGCTTGAAGAAATCTCACTAGGCATTATAATTAAGGCAACATTCAAGACATACTACCAAAGATGCAATAATGTTAGAAAACAAAGATATGGTTTAGAGTCAAATTAATTATTGAAGTCTAAAATCAATTATGTTTTAAGTTTCCAAACTATAAGATATCTTTATTAGTCACATGTACATTGAAACACACAGTGAAATGCATCTTTTGCGTACAGTGTTCTGGGGACAACCCGCAAGTGTTGCCACGCCTCTGGCGCCAACATAGCATGCCCACAACTTCCTAACCCATACAGTTTTGGAATGTGGGAGGAAACTGGAGCACCCGGAGGAAACCCACGCAGACACAGGGAGAATGTACAAACTCCTTACAGACAGTAGCTGGAATTGAACCTGGGTCACTGGTGCTGTAAAGCATTAAGCTAATCGCTAAATTTCTGTGCCTGATGTACAATCAAGTAATTGTACAGTATTGCAAATTGTCCTTGACATTAAGCCAACTAAAATGAAACAGTAATTCTGTTTTGGCACAGGTAAAATCTGTACCTAGTTATTTACAGCAGCAGTTTTCAATAACTAGTCTGTAAAGTGAGGTGTGATATTACATTGGTCCCATTATAGTCTATCTATTATTTTTAAGGAAGTGGGCAGGAAGACATGATCCTCCATCCCAAGGTCAGAACTTGAAACATGCAGAATGTTCAATTCCATTTACATATCCTCACATAACGAAACAGTCTATGTTTGCATGCAAAGAAAGTGGTCAGATAACATGCTTCACCCATTTCCCCCAATTTGTACCAAAATCCTGGTATTTCCAACCTGCAATGGAAGCACTTTCGGCACTCTAGACTTCTACAATTCAAAGTATCAAGGGTAGTGAGGAATGAGCACCACAGACAATACATGAATGAAAGGCTTTCATATTTTATATACAGGATTGTAGCTTACCAGAGCTAGTGGAATACAGAGAGGGAATGTGAATGCCACACAAAAATCATTGATTACACTATTTAGAATAATATCTGATTCAGGCCATTTTATTTTCAGAGATCTGCTAAATGACATCACTGATTGAAGGTTTTAGCTGATGGACCAAAGAAATGACAAGTGAAAATTGTGGTATTTTGCAAAAAAAAAACATACTTCTAAGTCTGCAACCATTTCTAAAGAACTGAACAGCATGGATGGCATTGAAGATATGAAGTACACTTACCACAAAGTCTTTTTTTTAAAAAAAATTAAGTACATAATAATTTTGAAGATCAAGAGTTTTTAAAATCTCTGCACGTGAATTTAAAATCATGATTCTAAACTAAAAACATTTCCTCAGTCAGACCTTGCACTCCTGAAGTTGCATAGTATGCTCATTGAGATTCCAAATGCCCCATAGAGGGCATTGTGCTGTTACTATTCAACACTTCCACTACCTTGCATAAAATAGCAAAGGATTAAATTGATAAGGGCCAGTCTTAATTAGTGCGAGGTGGTGTTGAATGGTTACAGGAATTTTCTGGCCAAAGAATGGTTCTGAAATCGAAAAAATAGCAGCAAAGTTGCATAGGCCACAGAAACAGCAACAAATCTGGTATGTTAAGCTAAGGAAAGTATATTGCATGCCACAATGGAATTCGGAAGAAAATCATAGGAGCACATCGACTGGATTTCAGTTTAACATTACACCAAATGACGGCACTGCCAACACTAAAGCAAGGAGTGCCCACCTGGATTGCAAACTCTTTCAGTTTTGTTGTAGACTTGAATATGATCTTCTATAATTCATAAATGATCAACATCACCAACTAAACTAATGTAATACTACACGATACTAAGTACTTGCACTGTTACATTAGGAGCTGAGTATTTGGACTCAGCATGGGGTGTCCCTCTGAGTTGATGTGACATTAGGATAATATTCAATGTACATCAAAATAACCTATAGTGGAAGACCACAGACTAGTCAAGTACAGTATTCAGCAGTTGCTATACACTTTAAAGGAGTTCCACTAGTTAAGTTAGAAGGCCATTTGGTTCTTTGAGCTTGCTCCATTATTTAACAAGATCATGGCTCATCAAACACCATTTTCCTGCCCTACTCCCATATCCCCTTAATATCCAAAAATCTACTGATCTCTGTTTTGAATGCAATCAATGACTTAGCCTCCCTAGCCCCCAGTATTGAGGAGCTCAAGGATTCAAAAGTGCAGAAGTTTCTCCCTTTCTCAGCCCAAAATGACCAACTCCCTTTTCTGAGACTGTGATCTCCTGTTCCAGACTCCCAGCCATGCAAAACATCCTCTCCACATCTGCCCTGTTGAGCACTGCAAGTATTTTCTATGCTTCAGTGAGATCATCTCTCATGCTTTTAAACCCTACAGGATGGAGTCTTGTCCACTTAATCTCCTCTCATGTGACAGACCTGCAATCTCAGGTAAACACACAAAATGCTGGAGGAACTCAGCAGGTCAGCATCTATGGATGGAAACAGACAGTCAACATTTCAGGCTGAGACCCTTCCAAATCTTCACTGCATTCCTTCTATAGCAACTATTTGCAAATTAAGTCTTGAAACCACACTCTTTTGTTCATCTGCATGCAAAAAAAAAATCAAACAACTCACCCTAGAAAATTTTTCGGGTGTACCTTGCTTGAATGAATGGAATGCTTGTACTCAAAAGGCATTTAACAATCCAGGTTGGAGGGCAAAAAAAATCTCTACTAAAAGACAGACAAATAAATTCTCCGTCTATCCATGCCAGCTGAAAAAGTACATGAACTATTTTGAAGTCAGAATAGGTACTGAAACTAAAAAAAGGTCAAGATATTAAACCAGAGTGCCTCCAGAAGTCACTCTGTATAATTACAGTGAAAGTCCTTACCCATCCAGCTCTCAAGTCAACCAGGACTAAAATAAAAGTCAAGCACTGAAAAATTCGCTCTGTTAACCAATGGGTATTTAAGCAACTGACGCTGTCATCCGTCAGGCTTGAGGGAAAAGGTTTTTAATAATCTTGGTTTTAGAATAATTAAAGTGTTAAACTAAAGATGTGAAACAGTAAATTCCCTGCACGTTTAGTCCACTGCAACAATAAAAATCTCGACTGTAAAATACAGGTCAAAAAACTGCATTGCCACAGCAGATTCCCCAATTTTAGCAAAAAATACAATTTAGGATTAAATAAGGTCGTTTCCTTCTCCAGTATGCGAAATAAGGTAAAGTACAAGGCGCAAAGTAATGAAACCGCATTAAGCTTGATAGAATGTGCAAAAAAATGTCCAACATTGAGAAAAATCAAATATAATATTCAAATGAAGCATCAATATAAAAGTCTTAAAATTTACTTAATTTGAAAGGCATGGCTATCAGTAAAATCGATCTCGGGAGTTACTTCTGCTCTAGCCATTAATCAAATTGGCAACAATTGTAGGTGCTGGAAGTCTTAAGAAAAAAAATGCTGAGTATTCCCAACATTTTCTGTTCTATTACACAAAATGTTATGCATGACAATGTAATCAATTTATTACATTAGAAGGCAATACCCTTATTTTATTTGTGTACCGGTTAGCGTAACACTATTACAGCACCACCGGCCTGGGTTCAATTCCGGTTGCTGTCTGTAAGGAGTTTGTACATTCTCTCCCCCCACCCCGTTCTGCGTGGGTTTCCTCCGGGTGCTCCGATTTCCTCCCACATTCCAAAGACGTACGGGGTTAGGCAGTTGTGGGCATGCTACGTTGGCTCCAAAAGCGTGGCGACACTTGCGGGCTGACCCCAGAACACCATACAAAAGATGCATTTGACTGTGTGTTTCAATATACATGTGACTAATAAAGATATCTTATTAAATTCGTATCATTCCACACAGACGATATGATCGATCAGCATGCTTCTAATTCGTTCATCCTTCACCAGATCAACGCGTTAATATCACATTACACGGGACTATTTATTAAAATCTCGAACGGTAATCCCATGTCCGTCACCTAACCTTGAAAGGGTTAAAGCAAAAAGGAAGTTTAGGCACCAGCAAGCAATGGTGAAATAGGTTTTTACGGAGCTTCCGCTGGGTAAGCAGCGACCAGCTGTCACACGCGAAGTGGTATCCAAATGCGGCTGCCACCGCCCGCTCCCCCCCTCTCGCCACTGCGGCACCGCATGGTACCCGGGCCGAGGCCCAACACACCGACGGGTCTGCAACTCAGCCCAACCACCGGCGCTCACGGCCTGGCCCCGGCCAATCCCAATGCAGCATACGCTCCCAGCCCGGCATTGCCCCCACACCACCGTCCCCCCGGGAGCAGCCGAAAACCAGGATGCAGCTCTCTACCGTCCGCAGGCTCACTCCGTTCCTCGAAGTCGACCTTCAGCAGCTAGCGTGCTTCGGAAAGAAAGTGACGGATATGACGCCTCAGAGGAGGAGCATCCGGGGTTGTCGTGGAAACGGCACGAACCTGCTTGGCGGCCCGCCAAATTGCGTCGGGCGTCAATCCTACCCCAACCCGCTGTGTCATCCCCATCGACTCCCTCAGATTCAACCCCTCTCCTGCACACGAGGGGCAGTTTGCAACAACCCCACAGCCATCACGCCTTTGGGGTGTGGGAGGAAACCCAAGGTCACAGGGAGAACGCGCACCTCCCGGGCAGACGGCGCCGGAGGTCAACATCCTAGCTGGGTCGCTGGAGCTGAGGTGGCAGCTCAACCATCCAAATGGTATTGAGAACTTGGAGGCCATGCATTTGGGAGGACACAAGAGGTAGAAGTGGCAGATCACCCTCCAAACTGCCCATCTACCACTTCTGGCACCACCACCTCCTGCCCCATCTGTGGAAGAGCCTGCAGTTCCCACAGTGGCCTCATCAGTCACCTCAGAACCCACAGTACTGGAGTGGCAGCAAGTCATCCTCGATCGGGAAGGATTGCTTAAAAAAGAAGCCTATGCTCAGCCACAGCTGAAGCTGCACAATAGCTATGCTCATCTCTCACCGATCTAGCAGTGGGATGCTTCAGTTCATGACAGCAATGGTAGAAATGACCACTACACCATCCATGTAAAGACAAAACAACTTCTTCACACCCAGGACATCTTCCACTACATAGACTCAGAGTAGATCTAGCAATTGAAAACTGGACATCCATGAAGTGCTTGTGGACCACCAGCTGCAGAAATGGACACTGCAACAATCTGTAAACTCACAACCTTCTCAAGGTTAATTGGGGAGTGCAATAATTGCTAGCCTTACAAATGACACCCAAATCCCCAAAAATGAAAATACACACCAACCCTACCACTCAACCTGTCCCTTTCCCAAAATACCCTCAACATCTATCTCAAACCCCCCAATCCCTGCCCCACAATACACTGTCCTCAATCCCAACCCCGCAACACATCTTACCCACTCCTCAAAACTCAGTTTATACTTCTTGATACATTCCCCCCACAAAGCCCATTCCCCACTCCTCAACACACCCCACTACTTTCAACCCCAAATCTCATTCCTCAGTGCAAATCTCCTCTCAATATACGCTCTCCAGCCAAAACCTGAATGCCACCAGCTACCTCTTGACAAACCCCTCCAAAACACAACTTTCCACACTGAATATACCCTCTCCATTCCCAAAACCCCAATCCACACCTCTCAATACACCCTCTTCATTCCTGGCCACGCCTTCTTCACCTCAAGGCCTCAACTTCTCTTCATTCCTGAAAATACCTCCACTTCTCTTCAATCCAAGCCCACCCTTCAATACGTTCCCCAATCCCAAATCTCCACCTCTCAACCTTCAACAAACCCCACCTTCAACCTGTCCCATCTCTGAAATCCCACTCTTAACTCCTCAAGCTCCTTACCCCAAAATAACCTGCCAGATCTCAATACAACCACCCAGTTAAAATGCAGATTCCCACCCCAAAATCTGTCCCTATCCTAAACACTCTCCTCACCCTTCAACAGACCTGGCCTTTCCCAAACATGTCCTTCTAATTCCAAAACCTCTCAACATACCACCCCGCACAAAGCCTCCTCACAGCAAAACACTTCTCACACACCCTCAATACAGCTCAAGTCATCCTCTCTTCTCCAAAACCCCAATCTCCGCCCCTCCACACATCCTCCCTACTCCCTAAAATCCCATTCCTACTCCTTAGCAAATGTTGCATTGCTCCGAAAATCATTACAAATTTCTGCAAAATCACAACTCTCCTATCTCAATTCTCTTTGGTAACTCCCAAAACCCCTAAGACCCACCCACACAATCAACACTCCCCCTCCACTATGAAAAAACTCATTCTCCACCCTCAACACACACTATGTATCATTTAGAAAACATATTTCCCATCCTTAATACACCTTTAATAAATCCTTCCTGCCCTCAAAATCCAACTCTGCACCCAGCCCTCAACATACTTTCCTCATTCCTCAACAAAATATCTTCCCACGCCAAAATCCACATCCATATTTCTCAATATGACCTCCCCATCCTCAAAATTAATTCCACACCCTTCAACCTATCTACCCCTGAACAAAAATTCTTCCACCCCTCAGAAAATGCTCCCCACTTCTCCAACATAATCCTCCCTACCCAAAACTTACTGCACTCTCCCTGTCGTAGATATAGCCTTCATCATGTAGGGAGACCAGACCTGTATAAAATACTGCAGGTGCAGTCTCAACGAGTTGTTTGTTTTTTTTTCACACTAACTTTCAATGATAGATCAATGACTGAAGTTGTTCAAGGCAGAAGTTGATATTTTTTGAACATTAAAGGAATCAAGGTTATTATGGAAGGTGGCACAAAGACAAAAAATCAGCAATAACCTTCTTGAATGACTTTCACACTGGAGTAGGTGATATAGGTCTCTCCTTTGTTGGTGAGAGTCAAGTAATTAGGAAGGCAGATGGTAAATTGGCCTTTATTGTAAAGATTTGAGTACAAGAGTCTTTATGAAATTATAAGGGACCTGGTGAGACCTCACCTGGAATATTGTGTACAGATTTAGGTCTCTCTACCTAAGGATGTACTTGCAATAAAGGGAGTGTTATCCTCATCAGTTCTTGGGATGTTGGCAATTGTCTGAGGAGAAGAATTTCAGCAGATTGTGCCTATACTCTCTGGAGTTTAGAAGGATGAGAGAGAATCCCATTGAAACATACAGAATTTTTATGGGGCTTGACAGATTAGCATGGATGATGTTTCCCCTCATTCTGGTGTTTAGGTCCATCTGTACTTTAACTGCAATTTATTTCCATATGCTTGCCTTAGGTTTTTCAAATGAAGAAGTGCTGCAAAGTAGAAAGGAATATTAATTAGAATAGTTTCAAATCCCAGCTTGGATCGGTTTACAATACCATAGAAGCCCTTCCTAGGGGGTGAGAGGGGGAGCAAGTGAAAGAAGAATGGGAGGAAAGAAATATTCCATGAGGTAAAACATATTTTACTAACTTGGTTGAGTTTTTTGACAGGGTGACGAGAGAGATTGATGAAGGTAGAGCTGTGGATGTCATCTATATGGACTTCCGTAAGGCATTTGACAAGGTCCCACATAATAGGTTAATCAAGAAAGTTCAGACACATGGGGTCAGTGGAGAATTGGCTGTGTGGATCCAGAACTGGCTTGCCTGTAGAAGATGAAGGGTGGTGGTTGAAGGGACTTATTCGGGCTGGAGGCCTGTGAGTAGTGGTGTTCTGCAGGGATCTGTACTGGGACCTCTGCTGTTTGTGATGTACATAAATGACCTGGATGAGTATGTTGATGGATGGGTTAGTTAGTTTGCAGACGATACCAAGATTGGTGGAGTTGTGAATAGAATAGAAGACTGGTCATGGATACAGTGTGATATAGATCAGCTGCAGATGTTGTGGCAGAGAAATGGCAGATGGAGCTTAACCAGGATAAATGTGAGGTGTTGCACCTTGGTAGGACTAATGTAAAGAGGCAGTACACTCTTAAGGGCAAGACCCTTAACAGTGTTGAAGAGCAAAGAGACTTTGAGGTGCAAGTCCATGACTCATTGAAAGTGGCTACACAGGTAGACAGGGTGGTTAAGAAGGCTTATGGAATGCTTGCATTTATTAATCGGGGTATTGAGTATAGGAGTCAAGAAGTTATGACGCATCTCTATAGAACTCTGATTAGGCCGCATTTAGAGTATTGGGTGTAATTCTGGTCACCTCACTATAGGAAGGATGTTGAGGCTTTAGAGAGGGTGCAGAGGAGGTTTACTAGGATGCTGCCTGGATTAGAGGGCATGTGCTATCAGGAGAGGCTGGACAAACTTGGGCTCTTTTCTCCGGAGCGGCTGAGGCTGAGGGGTAATCTGTTGGAGGTGTATAAAATTATGAGGGGCATAGATAGGGTGGACAAGCAATATCTTTTTCCCATTATTGAACGATCCAATGCCAGAGGGCATGCATTTGTGAGATGAGTAGGTTCCGAACAGACATGAGGGATGCGTTTTTTACTGCAAGAGTGGTGGATGCCTGGAATGCATTGCCTGAAAGGGTGGTGGAGGCAAACTGATTGGGGGCTTTTAAGAGGGGCTTGGATGGGCACATGAATGAGAGGAAAATAGAGGGATATGAGCATTCTGTAGGTAGTAGGGAATAGCTACGTTGGCACAACATTGTGGGCCGAAGGGCCTGTTCTGTGCTGTACTACTCTATGTTCTATATTCTATATCTCTCCTTGTCAAATGAGAGATTCTACTAACACTTTTTGGATAGAAGAAGGGTGTGAACATGAGAAAGCATAACGCTTTGATCTGGAATTTGGCCAGAATGACTCAGGGCCTATTAATCTTTAAAGACTGATGTGATATTCTGTTTATAAAAGGTGGATACAAACTCTAAGAATTCTATATCTGTTGGAGGAGAAATGTTATCTATGCTCACAGAATCATACATTAGCCTTTATCATAATGTCACAGTCAATTCAACTGAAAGTGATACCTACTAAGCAAGATGATGGTAGATGAACAAATATTAGATACAAGTGCTGGATCAATTCCACTAATAGCTCAACTGGTAAGTAAAGTAGTCGTAGAATATACAGCACAGAAACAGGCCCTTCCGTCCAACTCATCCATGCCAACCAAGTTGCCTACCTGAGCTAGTCCCATTTTCCTGCATTTGGCCCATATCCCTCTGAACCTTTCCTGTCCTTGAACCTGTGCAAATGTCTTTTAAACATTATAATTGTACCTGCCTCTACTACTTCCTCTGGCAGCTCATTCCACATACCTAGTTTTAGACTCCCCTACCCTGGGAAAAAGGCTGTGACCATTCACCTTATCTATGCCCCTCATGATTTGATAAGCCTCTATAAGATCATCCCTTAGCCTCCTATGCTCCAGTAAGACAAAAGCCCCAGCCTTATCCAGAATCTCCTTATGAATCAAGCCCTCCATTCCTGGTAACATTCCGTATCTATCTCAGATAAAATTCTCCAGGTTTGATCTATGGTTTTGTGTTATTTAAGTAATCTCAGTTCAGAGGAATGATTAAAAATTAGTCTGTGTTTTCTCCTGATTCAATGGCTTGTATTTGAAGTATATTTGAAGACAATGGCTGAGAATAAAATGGATTGTTTACTGTGGTACGGGAAGAAACACTTATATAAGACACTTACCAGGAGTATTACAAAAAAAAATCAATAACATTTAAAATTGAGCCACAAGTAGATAATCAAAGATTTATCAATGTAGTAGTTATTAGCATGTTTTCAAAGAAGGAGAGAAAAAGAGAGGCAGAGAAGCTTAGGCAAAGAATTCCAAAGTGTTGGATCAAGGCAACCGAAAGCATAGCCATTAATTGTGGAAGGATTAAAATCAGAATAGTGCAAGAGGCCAGAATCATATTCATTCATCCATCCATCCCATCATCCATGACTGGAAATTTTATATAATGTTTGCCTTGATTCATTATCTATTGAAGAGGACATTCTGCTTTTCAAAGATTATTTGGCTAATTTGTAATAGTGTGATTTATCACAATTCAATAAATGTTCATCATTACTATCAATTGGCCCTAAGCAAATATCAATTGCTACATCATATTTGTTACATCATGTTGTTTTGCTCAAGAGCTAATATTTCTCTTTTCCCTAAGAAGAAAGAACTTCCCTAAACTAAAAATACTAAATGTAAGTTACCCAAGATCTTAAAGTTTTTTTAAATATTATTCAATTTTTTGCTGAATAATTAAACTAACAGATACTTTGCAGATGATTTAATTCAGCTGCAGACAAGAATAACAGCTTGCATTTATAGCAATTTTTATATTATAGTAGGATAACCCAGGGCGCATCAGATGAGGATTTCAAAACAAAAATTTGACACTCCCTTGAGGCACATAAAAAAGGTACATAATATTTAAAGTTACAGGGTGGCATTGTGACATAGCTGGTGAAGCTGCTGCTTCACAGTTCCAGTGGCCTGGGTTCAAATCTGACCTCCGGTGCTGTCTGTTTGGGCTTTGCACATTCCACCTGTGACCTGCATGGGTTTCCTTGGGGTGCTCTAGAGTCCTCCCACATCCCAAGACATGTAGGTTGGTAGATTAATTGACCACTAAATTGCCTCTGGTGCATGTGGTTGGTAGATAGCTGAGAGTGTGAGAAGAATAAGGAAAATTACTGGGGGATTGGGTTTTGCCATGAGGCTGATGGACCAAATGGCCTCCTTCCGTGTACGTAAGGAAATATGGAAAAAAAGAGATATTAAGGCAGGTGATGTAGGTTTTGAGGAATGCTCTGCAGAATGAGAAAGAAACATAAAAGATGAAAAGATTTGGGGAAAATGTCAGTGTTTAGAGCCTAGGCAGATGAAGACCTGCTCTCTAATGATGGAGTAATTAAAATCAGAGATGTGCCGGAGTTCAGATTTAGAGGAGAGCAGAAACTTCAAAGGTTGTAGCACCAGAGATGGCAAGAGGTGAACCCAATAAGGATTTTATAGACTAGGATGAGAATTTTAAAATTGAGGCTTCCTGGCAAAGGAGAGGCATTGGAAGAAGATGGTGTGCAATCAAAAGCTGCAACAAGAGTGGCCAATTTACCAAGACTGGAGTGAAATAGATTGTAATTGTAACTTTAATAAGGACCCTTTACTACTGTGGAAGGGCCTATAATCTAATTGAAATTATTCAAATGGAATTGTGGGATTTGAGGCAAGGAATTTGAAAACAACAACATGGTCAAGGACCCTGGAGAGGGGAAGTCAGATATGAGCAGTGTATGGCAAGGACATTGCGGTGAAGAACACGTTTTTTGAGGAGGAGTTGATGACAGAAAATGTAAAGAATGAAGCAGGTCCTGCTAAAAGGGGTTAGAAAGGAAAATGGTTAGCACTTTGTTGGGAAAGGATTCAAGAGGGAAGGATTTGGATCTCATAAACAGGTTAAGCTTAAAGATGGCATAAGGGGAGTAACGAGTGTAACTGGAAAAAGATGCAAATTCACGTCCATGGGCCTTAGGGATAAAGTGCTTAGGATAATGTGGGAAGGGACAGAGGCAGCATAGGCAGATTAATAAATATATACAAGCATTAAAATAAGGAGCAGGAACAAGCAACTTGGCTTCTAGATCATGCTCTGCCATTTAAGAAGATTGTTGCTGATCTGACTGCAATCTTAACTCGATATCTCAACTCCTGATGAGGGACAGTCAGCATGGCTTTGTGAGGGGCAGGTCGTGCCTCATGAGCCTGATTGAATTCTTTGAGGATGTGACAAAGCACATTGATGAAGGCAGAGCAGTGGATGTGGTGTACATGGATTTTAGTAAGGCATTTGATAAGGTTCCTGATGGAAGGCTTATTCAGAAAGTCAGGAGGCATGGGATCCAGGGAAACTTGGATTCAGAATTGGCTCGCCCACAGAAGATAGAGGGTGGTGGTAGATGGAGCATATTCTGCCTGGAGGTTGGTGACCAGTGGTGTTACGCAGGGATCTGTTCTGGAACCTCTGTTCTTTGTGATTTTTATAAATGACTTGGATGAGGATGTGGAAGGGTGGGTTAGTAAGTTTGCTGATGATACAAAGGTTGGTGGTGGTGTGGATAGCGTAGAAGGTTGTTGTAGATTATAGCAGGATATTGATAGAATGCAGAGCTGGGCTGAGAAGTGGCAGATGGAGTTCAACCCGGATAAGTGTGAAGTGATACACTTCGGGAGATCGAATTTGAAGGCAGAATGCAAGGTTAATGGCAGGACTCTTAGCAGTGTGGAGGAACAGAGAGATCTTGGAGTCCACGTCCATTGATCCCTCAAGGTTGCCACGCAGGTCAATAGGGTCGTTAAGAAGGCATATGGAGTGTTGGCCTTCATTAGTGGGAGTACTGAGTTCAATAGCCATGAGATGATGTTGCAGCTGTATAGAGCTCTGGTCAGACCACACTTGGAGTATCGTGTTCAGTTCTGGTCGCCTCATTATAGAAAGGATGTGGAAGCTTTAGAGAGGGTGCAGAGGAGATTTACCAGGATGTTGCCTGGATTGGAGAGCATGGCTTATGAGGATAGGTTGAGGGAGCTAGGGCTTTTCTCTTTGGAGAGAAGGAGGATGAGAGGTGACTTGGTAGAGGTGTACAAGATGATAAGAGGCATAGATCAAGTGGATAGTCAGAGACTTTTTCCCAGAGCGACAATGGCTAACATGAGGGGACATAATGTTAAGGTGATTGGAGGAAGGTATAAGGGGGATGTCAGGGGTAAGTTTTTTGCACAGAGAGTGGCGGGTGCATGGAATGCACTACCTGCAGAGGTTGTGGGGTCAGATACATTAGGGACATTTAAGAGACTCTTGGATAGACAAATGAATGATAGAGAAATGGGGAACTATGTGGGAGGGAAGGGTTAGATAGATCTCAGAGCAGGATAACATGTCGGCACAACATTGTGGGCCGAAGGGCTTGTACTGTGCTGTAGTGTTCTATGTTTCTACCCCCACCTGAACCCTGTAGTCTTTCACCTCCTTGCTTATCAAGATGGTTTCAGTCTTCACAACAATGAACTTCATGAGCTCCTCCCAGTTACTGGAGGTGAGGAGGGGAAAACAAGGGTTCAAGAAGATAAGAAGTTAAGAAGATGGTTCTTGGTGGAAAAGAGGAGCTCTGGATTATCCTTTCATACCAGAATTTTTTGGGAATAGTGATGATGGCCTACCAGGAAGAGGCTAATGGTTTTAGTAGGAAGAAGAGCAATAATAGTGGAATTGACAGTGTGATTGAGTGTTCTGATCTGCAGAAACTATTTAGTGAATGGATACCAAAGTCAAATGGTTTGAATTTGGAAGTACCATTGTAAGTGATGGACTGATGGAAGGAAGTTGGGATGGTGGGGTGGGGTAGTTAGATGTGAATGGAGGGGATGGGTCTCTCAGGAGAAGATCAGATATTGCCTTATCTGTGATTGACATGATGGGAGTAGAGAAGCTTTGTAGGATCATTTAAAGTTCTGAAGAGACTGTAAAGAATAGATTAAAAATAAAAGTGGAGTCATTTTGGCTTTGGATTCCAGAAGTATAACAAAGGCAACATTAATTCAGCTGTCCATTATACATCTCTGTTGAAAATCAGGTGAGATGCGTGATTGACCTAATATTGCTTACTTAAACTATCATCCAAAATTGAGATTACTCCCTATTTCCAATAACATTAACGTAGGATTAAATGGAAGAAAATTAGGGCAGACAATATGATAAAGTGGGCTGTGATATTGTGGAGTATATCACCAGAGTGAGTGACTGATGCAGAAAGCATGATTACATTTAAGAAGATGTTTAGAAGGTGATTAAAAAAAAGGAGGATAAAGAGTTATGTGGAATGCAGCAGTCACATAAGACTAGTGCTAGAGCTCATAAGAAGGATTAACAGCAACAGTCCAATTTGACTCAAACTATGTTGAAACTAGATTCAGATTTCAGTACCTACATTAAAGGCACAAAATACATTTTACACTATTTTAACAATTTAACCCTGATTCAAAGCCACAACAGTTAATGTGCCAACAGATAGAAATAAATTTTGAACAGAGACATGGCATTTAAACAAAATGAAAGAGGTAAGATAAATAAGTATCTGATATGCATCTTAAAAGCAAATGAATAAACCAGTCCATGGTGCAAAGTTGTCCATAACACATTTGAAAAGGCAAGTGCGCCCAGGCATAACTTCACAGCACTTACATGGACAGTCACACAGTTACACAGTAGAAAGTCCGAAGCATGTTTGGTACAATCACAATTTTTTTAAAAATTAGGTTTATGAAGGTAATAATGTCAATCTAGTTGTTCAGATACTGATAAATTTTTATTATGTGCATTAAGAGCTGTAAGGAGACTCTCCTGTTGCTGAACTTTAAAAAAAATTAATTTCCTCATCTCTGACTCTGCAAAAATAAACTTGTCCACTCACCCATTATCAAGAAATGCCAAACCCAGGGTGTGTGAAACCAGTTGGCAAGAAGCTATTTCTTGTCAAAATGGAAACAAAGCCATCATTAGCTTTCACAGAATTTTGTAAAGCATTTTGGGTGTGTGCATAACTTGATGGATAACACTGTTTTAATTCCTGAAACTAATTTAATGACTGGAGTCAACTCCAGCAGAGAAACAGATCCTTTGGCCCACCAAGTCCATGCTAAACACTAAGCGTCCAATTACGATAATCCTACACCAATCCCAGTTTTTTTTAAATTCTCCCCACATTCCCATCAATTCCCTGCAGATCTTACCACTGACCTACATACTGAGGGCAATTTACCCACTATCAAGTGGCCATCCACACATCTTTGGAATGTGGGAAACCAGAGCACTTAGTGGAGACCCACATGGTCACGAGGATAATGTGCAAACTCCATGCAGACAGCACCTGGGGTCAGGATTGAACTCAGTTTGCTGGAGCTGTGTGGCAGTGGCTCTATTAGCTGCACCACAGGAATAGGTCACATTATGAAATAATATGAAATAAGGATATTATTATAAAATATTGATATATTTCCAGCAATACAATTTTCAAAACTCTTTGTCTTTTGAATTTGTGAGGAAAACACAACTTTTCTGCAAATGGGCTTTTAAATGACTGAATTGTTTCTGCTTATTGTAGCTAACTCTACCAGGAACATTTCTGCTTATGAATCAAAATATCAAAATACAGATAATCACTGCCAAGGTGTGTTCTGGTGTTGTGGCTGTGAGATGAATTATACAGCTACAGAGGTTAAAATTTTAATTATCATTTAGCAAAAACCAGCAAAATCAGGACAGGGGAAAGATGCAATCCATCCCTGTATCATTTTAATGTTTGATTTTTCACATGAATGGGGAGATGGCTTGTATCAGGTGGGAAACTAAGACATTTTTATTATTCTTTGTTAAGTAAGATTGCTGTGGGACATCAGCACCATCCAACCACAGTAAGACTTTATGAAGATAATAATGTTACTGTAGTGATTCACACAATTGCAATGATAATGTTTTACTCTGTGTGTCCATCATTGTTAGATGTCTCTCATGTTTTCTACGTCTTTAAAAATGACCTTTTGTTTTCTCTCTGCATGTTTGAAATCTGAAGCCATAAGGTAAATCTAAAACTCTCTTTTGTGGGAATCAGCCAGCACTTACTTGAGTCAGTCTTACATCGGGCCTCGTTATGAAAGAGCCTTCTGCCTCCTTGCAGCCTTCTAGACTTAGTATCAAATCCTACAACTTCAGCTAACTTGCTCTTTCTGTCTATATCAGAATGATCATTTCTGCTTTAAAGTATCCACCTGTGACATTGGCTCAAATTTTTTTCTCTTCATTATCATAGTCTGACTTGCAGGGTATGTTTTACAATCCTGCATTTCACAACTCATTTCCATTGTTTGTATTCCCACTATCTAACTGTCCTCATTTGAAAGCTTTTGTTTATTTTCTCTCTTTCTAACTGTCCCCATTAATACTTCAACCAGATCTCCTCATGGCAATTCTGACCTCACTTTATCAGAGATATTCTTTTTATCCTATCCATCCCTCCCAACTCCTCGTATTCTCCACAATTTAAATCTAATTTGTTTTCTCATCTTCTCTCATTCTGTTGAAGGATTGTCCACTTGAAGCATAAACTGTGTTTCTCTTTCCACAAATGCTGCTTACCTTGCTGAGTGTTACCAGCATTTTCTGGTTTTGTTTCAGATTTCCAGCATCTTTCATGATTCTGATTCCATTTTTTCATTTTCACTTACCTTGAGTTCAACTAAAGACCTCTGCTTTTCACGTAGCAATCTTGTTTGTTGATGACTGCACTTGTGCTCTAAGTGAATTGAGAATCTGCTCCTCCTGCTCCCCAAGAAAGCTGTTAAAGAGAATTGAAAACTTACAGGGGCTTCTTCTAGCTATAATACTGCTTACAACCAGCTTTTACTGGTATCTCCATCAATGGCTATCACTGGCAAGCATTCGCAGTCAGCCTATTGGACACTGACATGCCCACCTGCATACAATAGGTTCCTCAACTGTGACATAATCCTGCAGTTAAGTGATGCCAGCAGCAAACATGCCAAGGATGCAAAGGGAACAGCCATCTGCCTTTCAACCACTTTTCTGTGCAGCTCCTGCCAGGCAGTGGGAGTTGGGACAGAGATGGCAGGTGGTGGTGCAATGAAGTTTAAAATTCTTCCTGACAGGTTAATACGTAACAAAAGTGTCAAACTTAATTTTACCTCTTGGATATTAAAGCAACGTGATCATGGTATATGATCAGAAGGAAGGTTATGGTTGAGAATATAAACTCCTTCTCTTTCTTAGGCAGTTCCTCAAGATTAAGGATGATCTTTTTCCTTTCCAGCTTTTTGATTCTAAAGTGGCTAATAAGGCTGAGTTGAAACTGCAGATTCTCCCACAAGTGGGGCAAGAGGTGGATGTTGGGTAGTTTCTGAAGTAGTACGCTCCTTCTGCTGCTGATACAAGCCTCTGTGTGTTCCTGGTTCATGACTCCGAGGTTCTCAGTAACATCCTTCCTGAAGCACAAACAGTCGAAGTCCTATCAGGGCAATTCATGTCCTGGGCTTTTCAATCTGCTTCGTGCGGTCTGGTTCTTGTTCTGCCTTCATCTTGCACCTTATTGTCTACCTGCACTGCAGTTTCTCTGCAGTTGTTACAATTTATTCGGCATTCTGTTACTGTTTTACCTTGTACAACCGCATTGCAATGTATACTGAATTGATCTGTATGAACGGTATATAAGACAAGTTTTGCACTGTACCTCGGTACATGTGACAATAATAAACCAATTCCAATTCCAATTCTGAAACAGCTAAGGTAGAGACAACAGCAGGAGCTTAGGGGAATCACATGTATGCAAAATAGTAATGCAGCCATGAGACTAGCACAGTGGTGTTGAGGGGGAGGGTGTTGACTGTGAACCAGTGCCAAGCTTAGCATAATTTGGCCTATTACTCTTAGTGTTATGGTTCAAGGAACCTGATGTTGGATATAAAAAAGAAGAAAGAATGCTATTACAGCAATAATTATAGGTATTATTTCCTTGTTAGACCAGTTTTGGAATAGCAGAAAAGCTGTTCTGGCTGGAAGTCTGAAGCAGATACAGTCATAGAGCTGTACAGCACAGAAGTGGGCCCATCAACTTATCACATCCATGCTGATCTTTTGTCCATCTACACATCCCATTTTCCCACATTAAGACCATATCCTTCCATACCTTGCCTATTTGAGTATTTAATACAGAGAGAGCTCTCCAGTTTGTTGTCTTTTGGATGGAATGTCAAAACAAGGTCCCATCAGTTCCTTCAAAAGGGTCAAAACAGCGGCACTCTGAATATTTTGAACTTTGGTTTAATGTGAAATGGTATTTTTAATGTTGATCTTAGTGAATTAACAACATTTACTTAAAATTGGTACAGGTGATAAAGTAAGCGCTGAGGCCTTAAGTTATGTCCATCTGGTCATCTGGTCAGTGCTACTTTGATTGGGCCTATTTTGAGGAACAACAGTGAAGTTCTCCCCAGTGATCTAGGTAATATTTACTCTTCAATCAGGATAATTATAAACAGATACTAGGTCACTATCATGTTGCTGTTTGCAGGAGTTCTTGTATGTAAACTAATTGCAGAATTATCTGCATTATGACAATGACTGCAACTACACATCAAGTGTATTTCTTTGGTTGTAATGCAGTTTGGGATGTCCTAAGATTGTGAAATAAGTTACATGAATGCAACTTCTAAACTGAAAATGGTGGTTTCTAACTTAAAAGAAATTTTTGTGTGGCTTCCTGGTTGCATTCTCACACGTTATCTATAGAAAAACCCCAACGGCTATAGAACCAGTTTGGTGAGAGACTTTTGGTAAATTCTTGTTTCTATTTTTATAGCATTTCTTTTTCCTTCTACAACCAGTTTGTGCATCATATTCCAGGTAAGAAAGGTGGGTAGCGGAAATTAGCTCAATCTTCTGGTGTTGAGACTAATGAATAATCATTTGCTATTTGAGCTTGTTTAACATGATATCAACAATAGGTGCCTCATTTATAATTTAAAAAGACTAAATTAAAAGGAATGAGGCAAAATGAAAACTACAAACTATCTACAAAATAGCAGGAATCTAAGGTTGCTCTGTTTGGATGAATTATGGGAACCAAAATGTCATTTTCATCTATAATTATCATACAATGTAACATTATAGAACATTTATCAAAAAGTACTGACTGCATCAATTTGGATTGGCTTCCCTCTGCTCAGATGACAATAAATATTTTTGCATTCAATTCTGGTCATCCCATTATATTGCATTCAATTCTGGTTGTCCCATTATAGGAAGGATGTGGAGGCTTTGAAGAGGGTGCAGAAGAGGTTTACCAGGATGCTGCCTGGATTAGAGGACATGTGCTCTAAGGAGAGGTTGGACTAACTTAGGTTGTTTTCTCTGGAGTGGCGGAGGTTGAGGGGACATCTGATAGAAGTTTATAAGATCATGAAAGACAGAGATAGGGTAGACAGCTGGGTTATACAGATACATGTCAGATATCTATTTTATTTAAATGCCATGTCTCTGTTCAAAATTTATTTCCCAGAGTCGAAATGTCTAATACTGGAGGGCATACATTTAAGGTGAGAGGGAGTAAGTTCAAAAGAGATGTGTGGAGCAAGTTTTTTTACACAGAGAATAGTGGGTACTGGAAATGCATTGTCAGGGCTGATAGTAAAGGCAGATCTGATAGAGGCATTTAAAAGGCTTTTAGATAGGCACATGAATGTGCAGGGAATGAAGGGATATGGACATTGTGAAGGCAGAAGGATTAGTTTAGTTAGGCGTTTAATTACCAGTTTAATTAGTGCAGCATAACATCATGGACTGAAGGGCCTGTTCTTGTGCTGTACTGTTCTATGTTCACTGTTCTAAATGTTTATCCTGGGATTAACATATTGAACTGGCAGGATAGATCATTTGAATGCTTGGTCTCACTCCTTGACATTTGCCACTAACTACCAGGGCCTATATATGAAGTAGAAACACCAACCTATGCAGCAGGCATCCTATCTTCCTACTAATAGTAAAATGACACATAAACAACTCGTTCTCCTGAATGCACCTGGGCAGATTGTCTACTTCAAACCTAGATGATCTGCGCTGCCTTGCCACCAAGAAATTTGCAGGCATCCCAGGGCAGCATTGGAAACCTGGTATCATGGAGCTCTGGCATTATTTTCTGCCCTTGAGAAATTTGGTTCCTATGAACGATGGAACATCACATGGCTTTCACGGATAGTTGGAAATGTGCTGAAAAATAAAATTACGTGCATCATATAAACTGGATGACAGATAATACAAACTAATACAAACTAGACTAGGTATTAGTGTCTTGCTTTGCATCCTTTCATTGACCTGATTTTTAATGTGAGACTCTGAAATAGTTAATTGGCAAGAATAGCATATCTTCCGAGGGTTATATATGAGCAATCTAAAATATTGACTGACTATCCGTTATACTGGAATACAAAAATCGAAATTAGTGCTCAAACAGTAGCACTAGAAACATAAATTTGGAGAAGATGAGGACAAAAAGATAAACACAATAGAAAATTACAATGCCAGGCTAAATTGGGCTAAATAGAGGATGCTATAAGTTACAGAATAGCCCTTATCCTATTGGTAAGTTTCAGATTTCCAGCTTCTAATTTTCCCATTTGCTTTTGGATGCAATTTTTTCAAGTGTAGTGCACCAAAGTGATAAAACTTTCTTAATTTTGTAATACAAAGTTCTGAGGAAAGGTTTGACTGAGTAGATGTTTCCTTTTGTGGGGAAATCTAGACTAGGGGGCATAGCTTCAGAATAAGGGGTTACTTATTAAGACAGAGATATAAAAAAATTCCTACTCTCCGAAAGCTATGACTCTCCAGAATTTTTGACCCCAGAATGCTGTGCAGGCTGAATCTTTGAAAGCTGTCCATGGCTGAGATAGACAGAGGAGTCAGTGGTTTTGAGCAGTGAAGTGGAACTCAGGCCAAGAACAGATCACCTATGATATTATTGGGTGGCTCAGAAGGATTGATTTCAGCCTCCGGAAGGTCTATTTCTGCTCATATTTCTTACTTTCTAACTCTTTTGTAATAAAGGCCAAAGTACATTTTCCTTCTTAATTGATTATCATAGTATCATAGAGTTGTACAGCACAGAAATGGGCTCTTCAGCCCAATGCATCCATGCCAACCTTTTTTTCTCATCTAGACTTATCCCATTTCTTTGCATTAGAGAAATATCCATATCATTCTCTGCCTTATCTACTCAAGTGGCTGTCTAAGTGTCTCTTAAATATAGTGATTGTATCTGATTCCACCACTTGCTCTTCAACCCCCTCTATCAACCTGTCTTAGTGTCCTACCAATTACTGTGTATGTCCTACCCCTGTGTATTCCCAAAATGTATCACCTTGCTCTTATCAGGATTAAATTCCATCTGCCAAAACTGCTCCCAATTTTCCATCTGGTCTATATCTTAGTTTAGTCACAGACAACCTTCCTCACTATCCACAACACCACCAATTTTGGTATTGTCTGAAAATTTACTCATCATTTCTTCTACATTCACATCCAAGTTTTTAATATATATCACAAACAACAAGGGACCCAGCACAGATCCCTGTGGTATACCACTGGTCACAGACTTCCAACCAGAAAAACATCCTTCCACCACCACCCACTGTCTCCCATCACCAAGCCAATTTTGGATCCTATTCACCAGCTTGCCTTGGATTCCATGTGCCTTAACCTTCTGGACCAGCCTACCATGTAGGACTTTGCAAATACCTTACTAAACTCTGTATTAACAATATCTACCAGCCTGCCTTCATCAATCTGCTGAGTTCACAAGATCACAAGATCACAAGACAAGGGAGCAGAAGCAGGCCATTCGGCCCATCGAGTCTGCTCCAAGGAAAGGGAAATAGAAATGAGAAATGGGGAATGGGGGAAGAAGAAGAAAAAAAACCTATTCTAATCCCAATTACCGGCCTTATCCCCATATCCCTTGATATCCTGACTATTTAGATATCTATCTATCTCCTCCTTGACCGCCCCCACTGATCTGGCTTCCACTGCTGTACGTGGCAAGGAGTTCCACAAATTCACCACCCTCTGGCTAAAGAAATTTTTCCTCATCTCTGTCTTGAAACTGTACCCTCTAATTCTAAGATTGTGCCCTCTGGTCCTGGACTCACCCACCAAGGGAAACAGCCTAGCCACATTTACTCTGTCCTTTTCTATCAATATTTTAAATGTCGCTATGAGGTCCCCTCTCATTCTTCTGTACTCCAGCGAGTACAGTCCAAGAGCTGACAAACGCTCCTCATACTTAAGCCCTTTCATTCCTGGAATCATCCTCGTAAATCTCCTCTGAACCCTCTCCAACATCAACACATCCCTCCTAAGATGTGGGGCCCAAAACGGCGCACAGTATTCCAAATGAGGCCTCACTAGTGCCCCGTAGAGCCTCATCAACACTTCCTTACTTTTATACACCATACCTCTCGAAATGAATGCCAACATAGCATTCGCTTCCTTTACCACCGATCCGACCTGGTGGTTAACCTTTAAGGTATCCTGCACGAGTACCCCCAAGTCCCTTTGTACTTCCGCGCTTTGGATTTTCTCTCCTCCTAGATAATAATCTGCCCGCTTATTTCTGCTTCCAAAGTGTACAACTGCACATTTCCCTACATTGAATCTCATCTGCCATTTCCTTGCCCATTCTCCTAAACTGTCTAGGTCCCTCTGCAACCTTCCTATCTCTTCAATACTCCCTACTCCTCCCCCTATCTTGGTGTCATCCGCAAACTTAGCCACGAAACCATTTATTCCATCATCCAAATCGTTAATGTACAAGGTAAAGAGGAGCGGTCCCAACAACAACCCCTGCGGCACACCACTAGTAACCGGTAACCAGCCAAAACGAGATCCTTTTATTTCCACTCTTTGCTTCCTGTCAACCAGCCAATGCTCCACCCATTCTGTTATCCTACCCGTAATTCCATGACCTCTCATCTTATTAATCAGTCTCTTGTGAGGCACCTTATCAAAGGCCTTTTGAAAGTCTAAATACACAACATCTACCGCCTCTCCCTTATCCACCTTGCCTGTGATTTCTTCAAAAAACTCCAATAGGTTGGTCAGGCAGGATCTTCCCTTCACAAAACCATGTTGGCTAGGACCTATCCTGCCCTGCGCCTCTAGGTATTCCGTAACCCCGTCTTTGAGGATAGATTCCAATAACTTTCCCACCACTGACATCAGACTAATAGGTCTGTAATTTCCTTTATGCTGCCTCCCTCCTTTCTTATACAACGGAACTACATTTGCGACCCTCCAGTCCTCCGGAACCACGTCTGAATCTGGAAAATAATCGGCAATGCCTCCGCTATCTCTAAAGCCACCTCCTTCAGAACCCGGGGATGCACCTCATCCGGTCCGGGAGACTTATCAGTCTTTAGTCCATTTAGTTTTCCTAGCACCTTCTCCCTGGTAATCTTAACTGAACTCAATTCCATTTCGTGAGACTCCTGACTAACCGGCATATTGCTGATGTCCTCCACGGTGAAGACCGATGCAAAATATTCATTCAATTCCTCTGCCATCTCTCTATCGTCCATTATAATAGCTCCTGCACCATTATCAATTGGTCCTATATCAACCCGTGTCTCTCTTTTACACCTTATGTATTTAAAAAAACTCTTAGTATCCTTTCGAATGTTATCCGCCAACTTCCTTTCATAATTCCTCTTTTCTTTCCTAATGACCTTCTTAGTTTCTCTCTGCAGGTTTTTAAAAGCTTCCCAGTCCTCTGTTTTGCCACTAATTTTTGCTTCTTTGTACGCCGCCCCTTTTGCTTTTATTTTAGCCTTCACCTCTCTCGTTATCCACATTTGTGCCTTTTTTCCATTAAAAACCTTTTTTCTTGGAATATATCTATCCTGAAATTTCCTTATTTCCTGTAGAAATTCCCTCCATTTCTCCTCTGCCGTCCCTCCAGCCAGCTTACTCTTCCAATCAATTAGGGCCAACTCCTCTCTCATACCATTGTAATTTCCTTTGTTCCACTGAAATATCGATACACCAGTTACCAGTTTCTCCTTCTCGAACTTGAAACTGAACTCAATCATATTGTGATCACTGGTTCCCAGTGGTTCCTTTACCTTTAGTTCCCTAATCACCTCTGGTTCATTACACAGCACCCAATCCAAAACAGCCGATCCCCTGGTGGGCTCTTCAACAAGTTGCTCTAGAAAAACGTCCCTTAGACATTCCACAAACTCCCTCTCCTGAGTACTACCGCCATTCTGGATTTCCCAGTCCACCTTCATGTTAAAATCCCCTATAATTATCTTCACATTGTCACTCTGGCATGCTTTTTCTATCTCAAACTGCAACTTATCGTCCACTTGCTGACTGCTATTAGGGGGCCTATATATGACTGCTATATAACCTCTCAAAATAAAGCTAGGATTTCCGCCGCACAAAACTCTGCTATCTCTGATCTGCCCTGTCTTTCCAAATGAATATAAGTCCTATCGATTAGGATTTTCTCCAGTAATCTCCCTACCACTGACATGAGGCTCACCAGCTTGTAGTTACCCGACTTATCCCTGCTGCCCTTCTTAAATAAAGGAACAACATTAGCTATTCTCCAGTTTTCTGGCACATTAGCTGTGGCTAACGAAGATGCAAAAACCTCCATCAGGACCCTAGCTGTCTCCTCCCTTGCTTCCTACAGCAACCTGGGATAGATCTCATCCAGACCTGGGGATTTATCAACCCTTAAGCATTCCATAACATCCAACACCTGCTCCTTCTTAATACTGACCCGCTCCAGATTATCCATGTACCCCTCTCTGAACTCACTATCTTCCATAACCTTCTCTTGGTGAATACAGAAGTATTCATTTAGGACTTTGCCCACATTGCATAGATTACTCCTTTGGTCTCTAAGGGGATCTAGTCTTTCCCTGGTTACCCTCCTGCTCCTGATATCATGGGATTCTCCTTAATCTTACTTGCCAAGGATATTTCATGGCCCCTTTTTTCTGTATGTGGCCTGCTTCAGCCTGAAATTGATGTTGGGGAGGAAATTAATTAATTGCAGGGGAACTCAGTTTTCTGCATTCAAAAAACTGACAGCTTTTTGTTACTCAAAGATAATGGTCCATAAGTTGTTTAACTGGAGAAAATATTTGTTCATCCAAAACTGGATAACAGACAAGCAGTTGTTAACATAGGCAGTCAAAGAATCAAGACAGGCAATGGAGAGAAAAAGATAGATCTTGATAACGACCTGGCACCATTTGATGACAATGAGGGCCAGCATGTAAAAAAAAAGATGGGATCCAACAATGGGTCTTTGGGAAAGCATTGAAATAGTAATATGGAAGCAGGAAGCAGAGGTGTTGATGGAGGTATTCTAGCAATGGCCGAATAAGTAAGAATGAGAACAAATGATGCAGTCCCACTGAATTAAACAATTGGGGAGATATACTGGAGGAGGACGGTGTGATCAACCATGCCAAAGCCACAGAGTGGCTGGCAAGAATGAGGAGGAAATGTGCACTACAGGGCTAATCCCATGAGACAGTGTTTCTGGATGATTTGAAAGCATGTTAACATGACTATTTAATCACTGTATTTGCATTTCTTTCTGAAGGGTCAAAAGTAAAGAATGGAGATGTTTATAATTTACATTTCTTGACAGTTGGTCCTGTTCCTATCTGTCATTGCTTGGTGAAAGAACAAAAGAGTTTTGTTTTCTCAGTTCTCTGAGAAATTTTAAATGTTTGTGGAATACAACCTCAATCATTATATAGATTAGTTTTCTTTTGAAAAGCCCAGAACAAAACCATGTTTGTAACAGAATTCCTCTGAGTTCATGGTTTAGACCTCATTGGTATAAAAGGAGGTTGAGAAACAATTAAATGCGTCTACATTAGAAAACCAAGAAATTCAGAGGATGAACCTCCTTCTGGTTGTCACTTTTGCCTTCCGCTGACTGCTTGTCAGTAACATGAATCACGGATGCAACTTTGGGCAGTAAAAGCCCTAAAAGTTTTTTATTAGTTTCAATAAAATTTTCTTTATTAGCAGTTTATATTGTTCAATGTCCCCAACCAGTAGATAAAAGTTGTATAGAATGTTCTGAACGTAATCTGAAAGCTTTGTTTGTGCAGACAGTGACTGCATTGGAAAGAAAACAGACTCTGAGTCCAGGGTGATGAAATCACCTTGGCGCCACAGCTCACCTGACCTTAAGCACCGACAAGCCAATGCCCTTACGTTTGAAATAAGAACAAAAAAGTGGAAATGGTAGAAATTTGAAATAAAATTAGAAATGCTGAAAATACCTAGGAGCCAGTCAGATCCCGAAAGTAGAAAAGACAGTTTTGCAGTTTACCCTTCATTAGTTTCAGTCCTTAGTCTTTGAGAAAGAATCAGATAAAGGCCCTGCTTATCCATATTTAGGTTGGGTAGATATATAAACAACTTACAAGCTAGTTTGACTTTTATTTTCAGTGTGTGGAATTATTTATTATTAAACTTGTGGCTTTTTATCTTTTAACCTATTTAGGCTAGCATTTTGCTTTGCAACTACAGCATATACATCTATACACGTACAATATAACAGAAAATGCTGGAAATACTCGACAGGTCTTAGACCATAAGACCATAAGACATAGGAGCAGAATTAGGCCATTCGGCCCATTGAGTCCACTCCACCATTCGATCATGGTCGATTTATTTTTCCCTCTCAACCCCATTCTCCTGCCTTCTCCCCATAATCTCTGACGCCCTTACTAATCAAGAACTTATCAACCTCTGCTTGAAATATACCCAATGACTTGGCCTCCACAGCCGTCTGAGGCAATGAATTCCACAGATTCACCACCCTATGGCGAAAGAAATTCCCCCTCATCTCAGTTCTAAAGCAATGATCTTCTATTCTGAGTCTGTGCCCTCTGGTCCTTGACTCTCCCACTATTGGAAACATCCTCTCTATGTCCACTCTACCAGGCCTTTCAATATTCGGTAAATTTCAATGAGTTCCCCCCTCATCCTTTTAAGCTCCAGTGAGTACAGGCCCGGAGCCAACAAATGCTCCTCACGTGTTAACCCTTTCGTTCCCAGGATCATTCTCGTAAACTCCTCTGGACCCTCTCCAATGTCAGCACATCCTTCCTTAGATATGGGGCCCAAAACTGCTCACAATACTCCAAATGTAGTCTGACCAATGTCTTATAAAGCCACAACATTACATCCTTGCTTTTATATTCTAGTCCTCTTGAAATGAATGATAACATTGCATTTGCCTTTCTTACTACCAACTCAACGTGCAAGTTAATCTTTAGGGAATCCTGCACTAGAACTCCCAAGTCCCTTTGCACCTCTGTTTGTACTCAGTTGTTTTGCAGCAACTGTGATGAGAGCAAGATAATTCATGTCTCATATCTGTGATCTTTCATCAGGACAAACTACTGGGGCAGAAGGTTGGCTTTTGTGAATGTCATTCTGAAATTTACCTTCTTATAAAAGGATATTGTGTGTTGGTGAGTGCAGAAGCAGTATGAACACAATCAAAAGAACTTTAGCTGCTGATGAAGTTCACAATCAAAAGAAGATCAAAATCTATTTCTACATCATAAAATCATTGTGTTCCTTTCCCTGCAACTAAATTTAGTTTGGAATTGGAATTGGAATTGGTTTATTATTGTCACATGTACCGACATACAGTGAAAAATTTGTCTTGCATACTGTTCATATGGATCAATTCATTACACAGTGCATTGAGATAGTACAAGGTAGTACAATATAGAATGCAGAGTAAAGTGTCACAGCTACAGAGAAAATGCAGTGCAGGTAGACAATAAAGTGCAAGGCCATAACAAGGTAGATTGTGAGGTCAAGAATCCATCTTATTGTACTAGGGAACCATTCAATCGACTTATAACAGCGGGATAGAAGCTGTCCTTGAGCCTGGTGGTATGTGCTTTCAGGCTTTTGTATCTTCTGCCCGATGGGAGAGGGGAGAAGAGAGAATGTCCCGAGTGGATGGGTTCTTTGATTATGCTGGCTGCTTTACTGAGGCAGTGAGAAGCATAGACAGGGTCCATGGATGGGAGGCTGGTTTCCATGATGTGCTGAGCTGTGTCCACAACTCTCTGCAGTTTCTTGCAGTCCTGGGTAGACAGTTGCTGTACTAAGCCATGATGCATCCAGATAGGATGCTTTCTATGGTGCATCGATAAAAGTTGGTGAGTGTCAAGGGGGACGTGCCAAATTTCTTTAGCCTCCTGAGGAAGTAGAGGCGCTGGTGAGCTTTCTTGGCCGTGGCATCTACATGGTTGGACCAGGAGAAGCTATTGGTGATGTTCATTCCTAGGAACTTGAAGCTCTCAACCCTCTTGACGTCAGCACCATTGATGTAGACAGGTGCATGTGCACCGCCCCCCTTCCTGAAGTCAATGACCAGCTCTTTTGTTTTGCTGACATTGTGGGAAAGCTTGTTGTCATGACACCATGTCACTAAGGTCTCTATCTCCTTCCTGTATTCCGACTTATTGTTATTTGAGATACAGCCCACTACGGTGGTATCATCTGCGAACTTGTAGATGGCATTAGAGCAGAATCTGGCCACGCAGTTGTGAGTGTATACGGATTAGAGTAGGGGACTGAAGACACAGCCTTGTGGGGCACCAGTGTTGTGAATAATCTTGCAGGAGGTGTTGCTGCCTATCTTTACTGATTGCAGTCTGTTGGTCAGGGAGTCAAGGATCCATTTGCAGAGGGAGCTGTTGAGTCCCAGGTCTCAGAGCTCGGTGAGGAGTTTGCTTGGAATTATAGTATTGAAGGTGGAGCTGTAGTCAATAAACAATAGTTTAACATAGGTGTCTCTAGATGCTCCAGAGATGAGTGTAGGGCCAGGGAGATGGCATCTGCCGTAGACCTGTTTCTCTTTAATTCTGATTGGATTTATCTTAATTGCATAAATCACAAATTATAATGCTAAAGAATAAAATTTCAGAATATTATTAATTGCAGCATTTACCCCCATGGAGCCAGAAGTAACTAATTAATCTACAGGTGTAAAAACATTGGAAATGCTTGGCAATGTAGGCAACATGTGTGGAGAGAACAAGAAAGTTATCAATTCTGATCAAGATAACCTTCAAAAGAACAAGAGAAAATACAGACTGGATTTCAAAAGAAATGGAGCAAGGGCATCGAGAGAGAATACTGAGAGATGAAGTGGGAGGATCTGTGATTTGATTAAATGGAAAACAGAAAATGTTTAAATGGTTAAAGTAAGACAAAGGTTTCCATGCAAGTGAATTCATGAGTTCAACGCTATGTGAAACATTGACTGAAATTGAATAAGGTAATGTTACTTCTGCAGAATAACAGAATGAACTAAGCTCTGAGACTTTACAAAGTGGAGAGGGATAATATTTTCATCTTTTTTTATTACAAATGTTTCTGCATTTGTCATAGAGTCATAGAATAGTACAGTACAGAAATGGCCTCTTCAGCCCGCTATGTCCATGCCAACCCTTTTGCCAATCTACACTAATCCCATTTGCCTGCAATATGACCTTATCCTGCCATACTTCGCCTATTTAAGTTCCTGTCTAAATACTTCTTGAACATTTTAATTGTATTTGATTGCATCACCTCCCCTGGCAGCACTGTCCAGATGTCAACCACTCTCTATCTATAAAAACTTATCCCTCAGTTCCCCTTTAAAACTCCTTTATCTCACCTTAAAACCTCTTGTTTTTTGTACCCATATCATGAGATAAAGATTTGGACTACCTACCCTAATCTATTTCATAATCTTATGTATTTCTCTCAGGTCACCCATCAGCCTTATGCTCTCCAGGGAAAACAAGCTCATGTGATCCAATCTTTCCCCATAGCTAAAGTCCTCCCATCCAGGCAACGTCTCCTCTGCAATCTGTCCAGTGCCACCACATCCCTTCTGTAGTATAGTGACAAGAATTGCACACAATAGTCCAAGCATGGTCTAACCAGTATTTTGTAAAGTTGCAACATCCCACATTTAAATTCTATGCCCTGATAAGGCAAGCATGCCATATGCCTTCTTAACCACCCTATCTACCTGCGTTGCGACCTGTAAGGAACTATGGACTTGAATTCCTGGGTCCCTCTGTTCATCAACATTCCTTACTGCCCTACATTTACTGTACCTGTCCTACTCCTATTTTACTTCTCAAAATGCACCACTTTGCACTTGTCGGGATTAAATTCCATCTGCCAATGCTCCGCCCAACTTTCTATCTTGGATTCAATCCATTCGAAACAAAGGAAAACCAAATGTACAGACCCTCATTGCACATTGCTTTCTTACTCTGCATAAAGATCTCAAGAACATGAAAATTTATCGCATGTCCCATAGACCACACACAGTCTTCAATTTCCAGCCACATATTTAATCTCATCATGTAGAATTCAAAATTAATGCAAAGGCTTAGGGTTACTGTAGTTATCCTTCAACCTTGTTTTTGATGCACAGACTTCTCTGAAGTTTGTACTGTATGAGAAAGAGTAAATACTTCAATGAGAAGAGATGGTCAGACATTTCCACTCAAGAATACGAGCTCCAGATTTTTTAATTAGTAAGGGAACCTGAAGTGGTAACCTTTGATCTACTTCAGTCTGTCTAATTTGTTACTTAACTTGTACCATTTTGTGTGCCTAAGGACTGTAGTTCTTCTTTAAACACAGTAGGACATCCAAAGAAACAAGACTGAAGGAATTTCCTGTCAGGAAGGGTTGGAATTTGTGTAGGACGTGGAATGTTGTATCTACAAATCAATCTTGTTTTTTTAATTCCCCTGCAAGTACAAGCTTTACCTTTCCCATTACACACCCAGGTTGCCTTTAGGCTTCCTGTCATGACTGCCAAATAGTTTGGGTAAGGTGAACAGGCAGGGAAGACAACACAGTTCATTGTACCAGCATCTCTTCTTCCTGAAATATAACAGAAGGTAAATGCACAGTTCTAATATATATAACATATGTAAACAATTTATTCTGAACCTTTGTGTTATTATTCAGCATCCCTGTCTAAGTAGAACATTGTGGCTTCTTTGACACATATGTTTTGGTCCTGTCCTCTTTTGGAAAAATATTGGAAAGACATTTTTAACATTATTTCAAATGTATTGAAGATTGATTTACAACCTCACCCTATCACTGCAATTTTTGGATTACCAAAGATAGAGTCTGGCCATTTATCTGCTTCCGCGAACCATATGATTGCCTTTGTTACATTAATGGCCAAACAATCCATTTTGCTTAAATGGAAGGATCCAATACCCCCTACTACTTTTCAATGGTTCTCTCAAACTATATCATGTTTAAACTTGGAAAAAATTAGGAGTGGTACTGTTGCTCCTTCGCTTAAATTTGAAAATATTTGGAGTCCATTTATTCAATATTTTCACATGATATAGATCCCCTTTCAATAACTTTCCAATTTAGAGGAACGGAGTTGACGACATAATATTGCTCTGTTTCTACTGAGAAATTTCAGTCCAGTCTTTTTTCTTTTGTTTTTTTTTTGATATTTTTCTGTTTAGTTTAGTTCGGTTTGATATATTGTTTATAATTTTTCTTATTGATTTGGTTTTTTTTCTTTCTTTTCTTTTATATCCATAATAAATCTTTTTCTTTCCTTTCTTTTATATTATATTCATTTTTCAAAGCAGGTGAACTGGAGTTGGGTGACTTACAGGGGTGGAATTTGATGGTTTTAGATGGTTTGAGAGATTGCACAGACATGTGTTCACAAACTTATCTCAATGTCACCAAGACAACAGTTTTAAACAGCTGCCAGGGAAAGAGATAGTGACAATGTAGAGAATGGGAGTCTAGACACTGATGACAATTGCTTCAGATGGACCAATATTTAATCTGAAGTAATTTCTGCTCACTCAGTCCTGGATGGTAATTTGTGCTCCAGTGGAGGGGTCATGAAATATAGAGGCAAGTTGAGTCATGTCAGTGCATATATGAAACTTCATGCTTTTTTAGATGTATCTCTGAGGGGCAGCATACAGATGAAAAAAATATAGATGGGGAGCCAAGGATATGTTTTATAGTGAGGGTAACAATTTTTCCAACAAGAATCTATAAGGAGGAGGTCATAAAAAGGCAGGAACACCTTGTCTAAAATGGTGGATCTTGACCAATATAGAGAAAAACAAAGTGCTTATGAAATAAAAGGAAGAAGTTACTTGAAACAAGGCAAAAGAGACATCAGTGATTACTAGTTGAAGACATACTTAAACCATCAGCACAATGAAAAGTTGCTGGAAGAGTCTTGAAAATTAATTTAAATGAATAATAAATTGGGCGACTCCCTTGCAGGCAGGTAATTTTATCATATGTAATGTCCCCATGTATTCCAATAGCCCAGTGACAGGACAATGCAAATCTTTTGCACTGTTTAATACCAAACAGCTACAAGACTAGCCTGGATCTTGGAACCTGACTAACTTACAACAACCTTAAACACTTTTCTTGAATACCGATCATGGACAAGGAGCTATTAAGTCAGAGGCAACAGATTCCTCACAAGTAAACAGAGAGACCCAGGAAACTGCCAAGCTCATTTTGCACTAACTGAATACCAGAAACAAGCATCTAACTCATTACACAGGTACAAACATTATGAAATGCTGTTGTTCGCAGATTAGATTGTTAATCTTTTCCTAAGAAGCAGACTGGTTCATGTTAATATGAACTTTTAAATGTTTTCAAGAGTTCAGTGTGATTATGCAAGAGCACATGTAGCCCTTTCACCTACCTTTTAAGTGTACTTCTTGGTCCTCACACTGACTAAGCTTTGCTTTGTGCAGTAATGTACAACAGAATCACCAGAAACTTGATATATCACCAATGTTTGCCTTTGTTTATGGAAGGTCAATATACAGCTTGAAAGTTGGCAGTTGAAGTTGCCTTTCTGTTACTATGGCAACAAAGTGAAAAACTTAAATCGAAAATTTTAGTACTGTGAAAGGACTCATGGGAAGTTAACTTGGACAGCCCTGGGAAACAGGTACTACGATCACGAAATGTGGTTAACTTGCATTCATTTGATCCTGTACAGGAAACACACAAAGTGCGATTTCAGCTAACCTCTGGCTCTAACCATGCCATCACTGGTTTAAGCCCATAATCGCAGCATTCCAGTTCCTGAGTACCACCACACCTAGCAGGATGTCAACTGGAATGGAAAGTTTTAGCTTTACCAGGATGTTACCTGAAATGGAGGGCTTTATTTACAAGGAGAAATTGGGTAGGCAGCGTTTATTATCATTAGAGTGTAGGAAGATGAAGGATGAAGTTATCAAGGTTTATAAGATTATAAGGGCCATAGATGGGGTAGATAGAGTCATTTTCCCAGGTAGGGGTTGTCTAAAACTAGATGGCACAGACTTACGGTGAAGGGGGAGAAATTTAAAGGAGATCTGAGGGGCCAGTGTTTCACAAAGTGAATGGTGGTTATATGGAACAAGCTGCCAGAGGAAGTGGTAGAGGCAGATATGTACAATTACAATGTTTAAAAGGCATTTACACAGGTACTTGGATAGGAAAGGAGAAGAGGGGCACAGGCATAATGCGGGTAAATGGAATTAGCGTAATTACGTATCTTGGTTGGCATGGATAAGTTGGGCTAAGGGACCTGTTTCTGTGCTGAATAGCTCCAAAACCCTCTCTTACTCTCTGCCTCTGAGTTAGCACGTAGCGATGAAGGCCAGCCTTTGCCTCTTAAAGGGGGTAGTCACTTGTAGCTGCAACTAGTGATCATTCTACGAGTACTGTTGCAAAGCAGAACCAAACATAAATGAGACAGAGCGCCCAGATTTTCTGAATCAGTTGCCAAGAACTGGATGGATGGGCCAAGAGATCCCCTGTCCACAGGTGCTCAGAAAGCCCTCCAAGCAGATGTTGAAGTGACAGGGAGAAGAGGTGTTCACTTAGATAAGTCTCACTCATCAGATTAATACTCCATCTCTGTCAGTCGCTTCCAGTGTCCTTGCTATTGCCTGTTGATCAGTCAGCACATATTGCTGCCAGTCATGGCATGAGGGTGCAAATGAAGCCTGGCTTTCTAGGCCAACACCTCTCAAAGTCATGCTGTGGAGCCAGCTGTAGCTTCCTGCTTTGCATTCAGCAGCCACCCCCAAATAGATCCTGCTCAATGCTGCAGCTCCTGAGGAAGCATTCCACACAAGAGAACTAAGACAATGCATAAGGATGAATCATTATTGTTAGTATTGATTTTGTCTCATATGTTTTGGAATGATCATTTGAAGTGGTCTTTTATCCTGTAATTGTACTCACAGTGATCAGATGCATAAGGTGGATATGATGGGAAGCTTAATGAAGAAGAAAATTGGCATTTAGGTTAATGACATAGTGGTCCATTTTTTTATTCTCTGTTTGGCCAGAAAGGAGCCCCTGATTTTGCCTTCTCTTCTTCATCTTCCTCGTCATCCTCATCTACAGCTGCTGGTAAGGCCTAAGTCCAAAGTTTTGTCAGATTTCAGAGGATACAACTGATCTCTGGTGTGGGACAAATGCAGAGTTTGCTAGTTCAGAACAGTGATGGTCGGCTAAGTCAGGTTGTGGGAGCACCATGGCTCTTGCAATACAAGAGTTTTTCTTTTGTGTGGGCATTGAAATGGAAGCAGGTGCCAAGTGGTCCTTCTCTGCAAAAAGTTCACTCTTTGATCTATCATGATGGCTCAAAGATGAAAGATGAGGAGTACATTGTTGCAAGATGGAGAGTCATTAGTTCTCCCCTGGTATCAGACATTGGCCATCACGATCTTCTGAGTATGGTCACAGATCAGCTATGCATTCAGGAGTTGAAACGGTTTGTGACAGTCCTGGGATTCTCATATGAGGTTGGCCCATGTGCAGTCAGGAAGACTGTTATCCTGACACGTTCATGCAATCTTATGATGTGCCACTGTCTTTTGAAGAGGCAAATTTGGTTCCCAAAGAAGGCTTCCATGATCTTCTTATTGCAGCAGTGTACTAAAAATTATGAAGCATGACTGATGTCTCCTGTACCCACCTGGGTTGACCTGTTGGCATAGAAGTTGATAGCCATTGTCACCATCAGCCCTGCTCTGTTCCTGCTGCGTATTTCATCATTCTGTCAGTACTTCCTTGGGGAAGCAGTGCTGCCTCAAGCATTGCTCCTGACTGAACTGCACATAGGACAATGCAGGCCTGAACACCATCTGAGAATGAGCTCCCCTACTGAAAGCTCTCCTGTAGCTCCTCTTCCTCCTCTATCCTCCTTCAGCAAGTAGCCCTGCTCTATACACTCTCTCTTCAGTTTCCCCATTTGTGTTGAGGATTGTGAAGAACAACCTCAACCCCCTCTTCTGTAACAACAGAAGTTGGCTAATGCTCAGAGGTCAAGATACATTCCCAGCTTTTGACGTACCATCCCTTTACCTTCACATGTCATGACAACTGTCCTTCAAATCAATCAGCAAGAGATCTACAGGCATGACTGATTCCTTTAAATGGCACATGTGTGTAGGGTGGGGGGGGGAGATTGGGTTTCAGGAGACTATCTAGATGCACCACACCAGTTCTGAATGGAAAATGTGTTGGTAACTGCATGGATGATAGCCAGTTTGGATGTACTGGGTCCTAGCCCCCTCACCAATGTGGCTTTTGGCACAAAATGGACTAAACATCTGTGTCATAGTTTGCTCATGAACTCCAACCAGACTGGCATTCATAATACCCGTCGATCCAATTTCACAATGATGGAGTAGATTTTCAACTGACATGACAGGATTGTTGACTGTTCTACAAACTGTCTGATTTTATTTTCCATTGATTTGAATGGCATCAATTTATAAAACCAATTCAGGTCCAGGTGACATGTTATGAATCTTTTGGAATTCTTTTATTCTGAGAGGTAAAAGCAGAGAGCATGAGATGCATGTGTCATATTTATCATGAAGGTACATTGTTTGCATTTAACTCCATTTAACTTCTGAAGAAGAAAAACAGCTCAATCTGACAGGTGTCCAAAAAACAAAGCTGGGTTTGATCTTCATTTATTGTCTTTCCCATCCCATCAAAGAAGAGTTTATCTTTTAGATTTTAATGAATTGAGATAATTGGAAATTAATATGTTTGCTGAATTTATTTGGCTACAACCATTTTGAAACACCGAACATGAAGGAATTAGCACTGGACCACCTTATAATGTAAACTGTCACAAATATTTTATAGCATTAATTGAAGCACAGCCCATTCTGGTGTATGTCATGGAATTCAAAAGAATGCCGATGCTAGAAATCTGAAATAAAAACAGAAAATGATGGAAATATTTAGTAGGTAAGGCAGCATCTATGGAAAGATAATGTTTCAGCTTGAAGGTCCTTTGTCAGAACTAGCTTTTGTTATACTTAGTATGGGATGGTTCTGTTTTTACCTTATGTGGGAATGATGGAGTTAATACCATGGAGCAACACAGTAGCTTTGAAATTCCAGGCAGCTCAGAGACCAAGGCAATAACTAATGAACCTTTAGAGACAGTACGCAAGGATTTAACAAGGTCACCTTTGTGGTTCCTGCACTATGAATGGAGAAATTATTTTCCAGCATTGTAATATTGATTTATTCATTTTCATTTTGTGATATGTCTTTGCCCTTTTCTTAAAAACAGTGAAACTTTCATTTATATAGAACCTCCTGATCCTCAAGTTGTTCAAAATAATTCAGATTTTTTGAAGTGCGGTCTCTGTTGTTAAGTGGATCAGTGTTGCAACTAACAGGGGCAGATCAAACAGCATTGATATGATGATACTTAATCTGCTGTAATTTGGAAGGTAATTTTGGACAGTGTACCTGGAGAATTTCCCTGTTGTTCTTCAAACTGTGTCATAACATAACTCTCCTGAAAAGGCAGAAGGGGTGTTAGTTTAAAATCTCATCTAAAACACAGTACCATGAACAAGTCCTGCAGCAAATCTTACCGCACAGAGCTGAGAGTACAACAAATGAGTAATGAGATATTTAGGAAATCATTTTTTGCAGCAGTTCTCTCAAAGAACATGGAAAAGACTTTAAATTTTATTTTGCTTTTCTGGGTTTTCTGCTGTTCTCTCAAAGTTACAGCAACTGAGCGTGAAAATGTCTGTGGAAATTTACCTTCAGTGTTTCCCTGGTAGATTGGACTGATTTCAATGTGTCAATGTTTCAATTGGCCTCATTTTGACTGCCTTGTGAATGAGTAATCATTATGCAATCAGAGTAGCTCAAAATGGAAGGTGGAAAGGTTTATACAACTAGCCTCTTTTAAGTTGCAATGTGAGTTACTACAGGTTATCCAATCAGCATTGACAAAATTAGGGGGTGGAACAGCTGGTGTTTGTCCTTCAGACTGCTAGCCAAGTTCAAGTTCATGATCCTTTTGTATGGTACGATTTGTTTTGTTAAAGTATTCTGGCATTCTAATTACTTGCAATTGCCTGAATGAACAGCTGAGTATGTACAGAGCAATGTGATGAACTTTCTGCACAAAGGCATCAATATTTTGCCATAAATCACACACTACCTGTGTTTGAATCAAGCCTTCAAATTTGCCCTGTAATTTTGGTACACTTAAATACACCTTGTTATATGCTAATTTGCTATCAGTGGATCTGCAAACTGGCAAGGTTGGCCATATATTACTGGGAATGTCAGTAACTAAAAGAACTGAAAGGAGATAAGAAAATAGGTGCAGGAGCAGGGCACGTGGCCTTTCACACCTGTGCTGTCATTCAATATGATCTGCCCCAGGCCTCATCTCCTCTTCTGTGCCAGTTCCCCATAGTCCTCCATTCCCTGATCTTTGAAAATGTATCTACTTCCTCTAAGTATTCCCAATGATCTAGCCTCAACAAATCTTTGGGGAAGAGAATTTCAGAAATCATCTTCGTCTGTGAGGAAATACCTGCGCACCTCAGTTTTAAATGATCATCCCCTTATCTTGTAACTATGTCTCCTCTTTTGAGATTTTCCCACTAGTGGAAACACCTCAACATTTACCCTGTAATGCCTGCTAAGGATCTTGGATGTTTCACTAAGACCACCCCTCTTTCAACTAAACTCCAAAGAGTATGCATTTAATTTATTTAGCCTCTCATGCCAGGACAACTCTCTCAGTCCAGGAAGTAGCTGAGTGAATCTCTTGTGGACAGCCTCCATGCCAGTACGTCCTTTCAACACACTCCAGAGTCCTATCCTGTGGTGCCAGTGTGTTAACAGTGATTCTGCCTGAGGCTTCCTGGGAAACAGGCCCAAGTATCCATTTCTCCCTAATTAGGAAGGGACTTAATTATGTGGAGTGGGATAAGGCTGAGCCTTGAATGACAGCTGCAGTGCTTGGAAATCCTCCCAGTCTTGCTGGCTGCAAAAGTAAAAGAGCAGTGGCAATTTCTCCCCAGTACGAGTCAGGCCTGTGGGACTTGAGACATTTCTGATTTACAGTGATCATTAGGATGAAGGTTGCTGTGGAGACAAGGGAGAACCTCAGCAGGGAGAACCTCCCTCCCATCACCATCACCATAGTATGCTTGGTGGTTTGCAATGGGTACGTGGAAGAGGGCCTGAGTGGTATCTGCCTTTCTTTCTTATCTGTGGGAAGTCCATGCCCCTATCCCTCACCAATAACAGGGAATTATACTCTGAGCTGTTGTAGTGTTGCTTGTTAAAAATAACATTCACAGATGAGGAAAATCCCATCACTGTTTGTAGTATTGAACTTCATGTTCGTTTGGATACTGTTTTAATCCTCTGCCACTTCATTCCCACAGTTTGAAAATATTAAAAAATGTCATTCGATAGATTAATTAAATATATTTTCACCTGTATTATTTCTGAGTAGGGTGTCATCGATTCTTCTGAGATAGCTCTCTTACTTGGCTACAAAGTCATGGATTCAAGTCCCACTCTGGAGACCTGAGCATGTAATCTTGGTTAGCCCTACAATACAATTCTGTGGTTCATATAAAATGTTCCCAAAAGTACTCGATATTAAACTGGTTTATAGAAGTAAAATCCTTTGTGGTTCTCTGGGTCACTATTGCAAGAAAAACAAAGAAGTCATCCTTGTATGATACTTGGAAAGTTGCATGGATCTTATTTTGTCTCACAGGAACTATCCTTGACTTCACTATAAGAATTTGCACAAGAGATAGCTAGATACTTGCCTATCTGTATAAAATAAAACTGTTACAAGGTTTCAATAACAAACTAAATGGCAGTGATTCAAATCATATTCATTTCATTTCATAAAGTAGATAAGTAATGAACAAAAATATGTTTACATTTTATTTCAATTTACGTTGCATTAAAAATGGTATGTGGTTCATTTTGTTCAATTACAAATTACTTATCTTGACTTCTGATGATAAATTTTATTTTAAAACTATCCTGTATGTGGCCATGTGATTGGTGTTTCCAATAGCAATTAAGTCATCCATTTGTACTGCAGGGGCTGAATTTTGCAGTGAGGCCATTAGTACTCACCATTATTAGAGAATAAATAAACCGTTGAAAGCAGAAATCTTAAATTTGTTGCCTGAGTTTCTCTTCTTCAACAGTGTTTCACTGGATGTCTCAATAAGAAAGGGATGAATATGCCACACCTACATGATGAATAGGTTCTAAAAGCCCAGAAAAATAAAGTCTGTCCATGCCTACGTAAGTGAAAATTCGTATGTAAAATTTAACAGCATGAAGTCCACTTCTAAGTCCCTGAGCTTTTGAAGCAGTAAAGAGTAAACCACATTGATAGGTCTGGAGTTACATGGGAGATATCCTTCCCTGAAGGACATCAGAGAACCAGATGGCTTTCACAATAGTCTAGTACTTCCATAATTATCATTATTGATACCAGCTTTTTAGTTCCGAATTTATTTAATGTCTCGAACTTAAATGCCCAGCTGTTGTAGTGGGATTGAAACACGTGTCCCTGGTTCAATGGTCTAAGCCTCAAGATGCAGGCCAGTAACCTAATCACTGCACTACCACACATGATTTGGCATTAAATTAATTATTCTAAATAATGTTTCCTGGTTCAGATACAGTTGTCCTTTGTGAGGATTCTTCAATCTAACTAGTTAAAGGGATTCATGCCTCAGCTCCCCTGTAGTGGACACCATGACAAAATAGAGACATAAGAGACTGCAGATGCTAGAATCTGGAGCATAAAAACAATCTGCTGGAGGAACTCAGCAGGTTGAGCAGCATCTGAGGTATGAAAGACATTGTCGAAGTTTCGGGTCAAAACCCTGCATCAGGACTGAGAGTGGAGAGGGGAGATGGCCAATATAAGGAGGAGAGAGGGAGTGGATCAGGAGCTTGAGTTGATTGGTGGACTGAGGAGGGGTGAAAGATGACAGGCAGGTTGTGTCAGGTAGGGGAGGGAAGGGGGTAGAGTTGGGAGACAGTGGCAGGTGGATGATAATGACCGTGCCAAAATAGATTTCTAATCACCATTAGCTCCAGGGCAAAAAACCACAGAACATCTGTGGTAGGTTGCCAAACATAAATAATAACTCACATTGCGCATTCACCACTGATGGCAAAATCTGGACATTATGTAACACTACTGGCAAGTTCACAGATACCTCTGGACTGTCTCTCCCTGGAGTTCAAGGTCGAGTTCACTTTCAGCTTTCTAGCATCAGAAGCTTTCCAGGCTGCTTCAGCTTATCTCTATCCTATCTGACAGTTAGTTGCTCACTCTGCTCTAGGAAGGTCAGTCAAACTCTACACTCAAAGAGGGGAGACTTCATCTACTTTTCGATCAGCAACAGAGGCGGGCAGGGTGGGTATGGGTATTTGTCTATATTGTGGGCTTTCCAAAGTGCAGGCATTCATAGACTTGGCCAGAATTATGTATTTGGTACATTGGTACAGTATGTTGTTTGGTTCCAGAGCCTTTGATGGATCTAGTGTTCTCAGCCTTTTCTTGATCTCATGTGGAGTGAATCAATTTGACTGGAGACTCGATTCAATGGTGCTGGGGAAGCTGAGATAGATAACTTATTCAGCACTATTGGCTGAACATGGTTGTGAAAGCTTCAGCCTTGTTCTTAGTACTCATGTGCTAGGCACTGCTAGCATTGAGGGTAGGGATATTCAATGGTGGCTTCTCCTCCTCCCATTAGCTGTTTAATTGTCCATCACCATTCAATGCCGGCTATAGTTGGACTGCAGAACTTCAGTCCCATTTGTTGCTTGTGAGATGTTTTAGCTCTTCTATTGCATGCCGTTTTGCTGTTTTGCACATGTGAAGTCCTGTGTTGCAGCTTCACAAGGTTTGCACTTCTTTATTTTTCGACATGCCTGGTGCTGTCTCCGACATACCCTTCTGAACCCCTCTTTGAACAAGGGTTAATCCCGTTTTGATAGTAATGGTGGATTCAGGAATAAGCCACACCATAAAATTACAGATTGTGGTGATGTACATTTCTGTTGTTATTAATAATCCTCATGGAAGATCAGTTTTTGAGCTTCCAGATCTGTTTCAAGTCTATCCCATTTAGTATAATTGTGTCCTCAGTGTGAAGATCAGACTTTGTGTAATCACCTCTACTAAGGCTGGCATGGAGAGATGCATCTGCCACAGGAAGATTGGAGAGGGCAAAGCTGAGTAGGTTTATCTCTCTAATTGCTTCACTCACCACTAGCTGCAGATCCAGATTGGTAGCTAGGTCCTCCAGAGCTTGTCTAACTCAGCCTCTCGTTGCCATGAACATTAAAGTTCCCCATCCCGAGTATATTCTGTGCTCTTGCTGCTTTCAGTGCTTTGTCACCAAGTGCTGTTCAACAATGAGGGAGTTGAGGGAGGATAGTAACCAGGAGAAAGATTCCTTATGGATATTTGATACAATACTGTGAGACTTCATGGGTTGAGGACTCAAAGGGCAGCTCCTTTCCACTTGTATGCCACATTGTTGATAAGCTGTGATTCTGTGAGTAGAGTTGTGTCAGGTTGTCAGTTGACTAGTCTGTGAGACAGCTCTCTTAATTTAGACACGAGTCCCCAGATGTTTGTGAAAATATCTTTGCATGGTCATCTGGACTGGGAACCATCTCTGACTTTGGTGCTCAAGTTGATGTTGGGTATTTTTATTCTTTCTCTGTTGTGGTAATGGCACAACTGAGTGGCTGCCGGGTCATTTCAGAGGGTATTTATGTTTCAACCACATGAGTGGGTCTGGAGTCACATATAGGCCACACCAGGTAAAGACACCAGATTTCCTTTATACGTGAACCAGGTAACCAGCTGAACTTAAATTCCACAGCTGTCTTAAGGTCTAGGTTTCAAGATTCATGGTGGGCTACGGTTTACTGCAAGTCCCAATACAGAGAGCTCAGCCTTTGCCAGGAGCAACTGGAAAAGAGGGCAAGGAGGAGGAAAAGACAGTGATGAGGCAGCTAAGGCAGCCCATTTCTGTCTCACTGATTACGAACAACTTAACTGATTGTGCTGCCAATAATCAAGCAAATAAATCCAATTCCTCCTCACCACATCCTATCTTCCCTCTGCTGCTGTACCCCAGTGTCTCCATTAACCCCTAACAGAAAAAGAAAAGCTAAACTAAAACAAAAATTCAATAACTGCCAGCATTTCTGCTGATATCTACACACTGTCATTCATTCAGTGGTAAATGAATAATAGTCAACTTTACATTTTAACAATAATCCACATACATTAATATATATAAATTTCAAAACTATTAATGATAAGAGTGTTTAGTGATAAGGAATTGACATTTTATTGTTCAGCAGTGAGGATCAAATGTAAATAAATAGTTTACTAAATTAATGAGATATTATTTTTTAGAACTACAATGCAATACATGGGAAATGTTAACAGATTGGAAGTAGCTTTTACATTTGATTACAGTCTCAACAGTCACTAAAAATGGAAATCAAAACAATTTGGTTGCAAAATATTTGAAGAAACACATTTATTCTTTTAGTGACTAATGTACATGAAGAAGAGAGGATGTCATAATCCAAAACAATTTTTCAGAGATAGAAGGATTGTCAGCTTTACATAAACTCAGTTATATACTACTTACATAAAGAAATCAAATTGGATGCTTCAAGGAAACATTTGGAGCATGTAAACATGTGGCCTAGAAGCACATAGTGGTAATGCAATACAAGGCATTTTTACTTTCAATCTTGTATCCAGGACTAATCACAGCTTACATTAAACTATGTAGTTTCTATAAGCATTAAAAGAACCACTCTCAAAGTGGCTGGTGAACCACTAAGTTGTTTGCATGATGTTACAGTTTCTTTTTAAGAAATATTTTAAAAATAAATTACGCTCACAAGTTACTGATTTTTTTACAAAAATTGGAACTTGTTTGTGTTCTGAGGGTGCAAGTGGCAGAGAGTGGGAAAAAACAAATACCACCATTGAAGGCACACGATCAGGTTAATTCCTATGCATTCTGAATCCCATTCATCGCCTCACAAAGTTTAGAGATGCCTTTGGTCTCTCTCAAAGTAGCTGGAATTGATTTGGGAAAATAAAAGGTTTTAAAGCTTCATTAGAAGTGGTAACTCTTGACAACTCAGGAGTGCGGAGAAAGCTAATAGCAAAGATCAATTTGCCATCCACACACTTCACCATCATGCTTTTTGAACATGAATATATAAGCAAGGCAATGCCTGTATCTGCCACTAACCATCCTGGCAGAGTAGTTTTGTTACTTCTGTGATTCCCAACTGGTCAACATCACAGAAGTGGAGAATGATCCAAAAATGACAAAGGATGGACCCAGGAGAGAGAGAGGAATGAAATAATTCTACTCTTTATTTTCCTTCCATTGTCACAGAGCCCCACTCTGAGAAATCACAACAGAAATCTCATACTTGTGACCTGCATTGAGAGAGGCAATAAATGGCAGACATTGTTGTTTCAGAGAGCTTGTCACATATACAGTGCAGTAACCTTATGGTGAAAAGGGACCGGCAGAATGTGAGCAGAGCAGAAATACAAAGTGATCACTTCAGTGCAGCCAACTTTCTGTTTTAATACCTAGAAAGATAAAAATCGGTTTAAATCAAGAGTTATAAATTGCTGTAACTATTCATTTTGGTCATT
This sequence comes from Pristis pectinata, assembly GCF_009764475.1. Lineage (NCBI taxonomy): Eukaryota > Metazoa > Chordata > Chondrichthyes > Rhinopristiformes > Pristidae > Pristis > Pristis pectinata. The sequence goes on from NC_067410.1 coordinate 93,804,223, forward strand.
ATTTTTAATTTGCACACCAAACTATTGTTGGCGGTGTTGTAACTTAATAGGTCATTGTGACCTGAAAGTTCAAAACAGAAAAAAATCATAATGCAATAAGTTCAGAGTGTGACTTTTAACGTGTTAAATAAATCCACTGTACCTTGAATCATCTTTGTGGTAGTTTTCTTTTTCATTGCCTTCTTACTTGTCACTAGATTTTCAGTTTCCATGTTAGCCTATAAATTGAATGAGAATGATAATTACCCATTCACCAATGCCTATTCAGGGAGCAACAGGAAAGTTGCTTCAACTTTTTAAAGGCCAATTCATGACATTGCCTGTTAATCCAAACTAATAATATTGGAAGCAAACAATCTGCTGGAAGGAAAATCTGGAGCAACAAACAATCTGCTGGAGGATTTGTTCCGGATTCCAGCTTCTGCAGTCTCTTGTGTCTCTAATAATGTTGGCACCTACATATTGATAGACTATACTAATTTCTATAATCTGAAATGGAAGTCTGTGTCTCTGTGAACCCTAAAATTGATTTTTAAAAAGTTGTTTTTCTCTTTTGGCCTAAACATTTCTTTTCTCTTCTCCCAACATTTCTGGCCAATGGCTAAATGATGCTTCAGTATCTGGAGAAGCATGACAAACATCTCTCTCACATTCAAAAGCCACAAACAAGAAAGTCTTTCTCTGCAATCTCCATCTCTGTAATATTTTTGGTATATCATGTGTCTCTATGTCTTGCCTCTGAAGATACAGGAGCCTGAAGGCACGTACCACCAGACTTAAGGACAGCTTCTACCTCACTGTGATAAGACTATTGAACAGTTCGCTTATACAATGAGATGGACTATGACCTCACGATCTGCCTTGCGCTTTATTGCATTGCACTTTCTCTGTAGCTGTGACACTTTACTCTGTACTGTTATTGTTTTTACCTGTACTACATCAATGCACTTTGTACTGACTCAATGTAACTGCACTGTGTAATGAATTGACCAGTATGATTGGTTTGTAAGACAAGCTTTTCACCGTACCTCGGTACAAGTGACAATAATAAACCAATACCAATACCAATACCAATTTAGTTCATCGCTGTCATGTCTTTAGCTGTTAAGGTCCAAAGCTCTGGAATTCCTTTGCAAGATCTCTCAGCCCTTCCACCTCTCTTTCCTTCTTACAATCTGCCTATATGACAAAGATCTTAGTTGAGCTTGGACAACACCTTATCTGGCTTGATGTTAATTTCTTTTGCTTGATAAAGAAGCACCTTGGATAACTTTGCTAAATTTGAGTTGATACTTAAAGTTGTTTTTGTTTATCATCTCATGAATGATCTTGTTCTCTCCTTTAGATTTTTTTGGAATTTTATTTACATATTTTATCAATATTACACAAAAATGGTTTGAAACAGGAGCAAAGCTGATCAATGTGGTATTAAATTTGAAAGGATACATTTGCAGACATGAGCAACACACACAAAATGGTGGAGGAACAGCAGGTCAGGCAGCATCTATGAAGGAAAATGAACAGTAAATATTTCAGGCCGAGACTGTACATCAGGACAGATGAAAAGTCTCGGCCTGAAACGTCAACTGTTCATTTCCCACCATAGGTGCTTCCTGACCTCCTGAGTTCCTCCAACATTTTGCGTGTGTTGCTCCAGATTTCCAGCGTCTGCAGAATCTCTTGTGTCCCCAGTTGCAAATGTGGGTGTGTATATGAGAAGCACAACAATAGCAAGCCTGGCTTGATGGAGAAACAGTTAGCGTCAGCAAGTAATTAATCAATTGTCTAAAATTTCTATTCAACCAGTTTGCTTTCTCGCTCTTTGACAATTATATGATGCATTATACCTGTGTTTTTTTTTGTGAACGTGTTTGAATGTAATGTATAGAAATGTGGGTCCATATTAATTTTTCGGAATGACTGTATATGTTTTCACTAACTTGCTGTGAATCTCTCTTCCTTGAAATTCTTTTTGTTTCCAGTTTCTTGAGTGATCCAAGGTACCTGAAGGGTGAAAGCAAACAGGAACCAAGTAAATGGCAGCTTCCTGGACCGGATTACGGAACCTTCAGTGTGTTCTATAATGTTTTGTAATCTTTATAAATTGAAAATATACTGCTGAAATCCAGTTGCCTGTAAAATCTTGTCCCACTGGCTCTGCTTTTATAGTTTCAGCTCACATGTGGAAATTCTAAAACGATGGCCAAATGCAATCCAGACAATATTTGGGCATATGTTTGATCTCTATCTCAATATGCAGGATTGAATTAATATTTGGAGAAAGTTTATGGGATAAAAATGCAAACAAATAATCAACTATTCATTGGGCTGGATTTTGTGGAGAAATGCTGATAATTCAGCACAGAATCTCTGGTATTTTCTGGAAACACATAGCAGGGCAGGAAACATCCATAGAATGTAAACAACAGTTAATGTTTCAGACCAGAGAAACTGTTTCTTTTTCCACAGATGCTGCCTGACCTGCTGAGTGTTTCCAGCACTTTGTTTTTACTTCAGATTTTCAGCCACTGCAGTTTTTTTCATTCTTATTAATTTAGTCTTGGCACATGAAGTTCTTAAAGGAGAAGAATAGATACAAAGGATTAAGGCAAGTGTTGGAAATTAGTAAATTGGTTTATTATTATCACATGTACAAAGGTACAGTGAAAAACTTGTCTTGTATACCGTTCATACAGATCAATTCATTACAACAGTGCATTGAGGTAGTACAAGGGAAAACAATAACAGAATGCAGAATAAAGAGTTACAGTTACAGACAAAGTGCAGTGCAGGTAGACAATAAGGTGCAAGGTCATAACGAGGAAGATTGTGAGGTCAAGAGTGCATCTTATTGTACTAGGGAACCATTCAATAGTCTTACAACAGTGGGATAGAAGCTGTCCTTGAGCCTGGTGGTCTGTGCTTTCAGGCTTTTGTATCTTCTGCCTGATAGGAAGGGGAAGAAGAGAGAATGTCTGGAGCGGGTGGGGTCTTTGATTATGCCGGCTGCTTTACCAAGGTAGCGAAAAGTGTAGACAGAGTCCATGGAGGGGAGGCTGGTGTCCGTGATGTGCTGAGCTGTGTCCACAACTCTCTGCAGTTTCTTGCAGTCCTGAGCAGAGCAGTTGCCATACCAAGCCATGATGCATCTGGATAGGATGCTTTTGATGGTGCATTAATAAAAATTGGTGAGTGTCAAAGGGGACATGTCAAATTTCTTTAGCTTCCTGAGGAAGTAGAGGCGCTGGTGAGCTTTCTTGGCCGTGGCATCTACGTGGTTGGACTAGGACAGGCTATTAGCGATGTTCACTCCTAGGAGCTTGAAGTTCTCAACACTCTTGACCTCGGCACCATTGAGGAGCATGTGCACTTCCCCCCAATGACCAGCTCTTTTGTTTTGCTGATATTGAGGGGAAGGTTGTTGTCATGACACCATGTCATGAAGCTCTCTATCTCCTTCCTGTACTCTGGCTCATTGTTATTTGAGATACAGCCCACTATGGAGATATCATCTGCAAACTTGTAGATGGAGTTAGGGCAAAATCCGTCCACACAGTTGTGAGTGTATAGGGAGTAGAATAGGGCGCTGAGGATGCAGCTTTGTGGGGCACCAGGGTTGAGAATAATCATGCCGGAGGTGTTGCTGCCTATCCTTACTGATTGCGGTCTGTTGGTCACGAAGTCAAGGATCCAGTTGCAAAGGGAAGTGCTGAAGTCCAGACCTAAGAGTTTGGAGATGAGTTTGCTTGGAATTATAGTATTGAAGGCAGAGCTGTAGCAAATAAACAACAGTCTAATATAGGTGTCTTTACTGTCCAGATTTTCCATAGATGAGTGTAGGGCCAGGGAGATGGCTTTTGTCGTAGACCTGTTTCGGTGGTGGGCAAATTGCAGTGGGTCGAGGTTGTTTGGGAGGCTGGAGGTTCTTTAAGAGGCTGCCATGACCAGCCTCTTAAAGAACCTCATGATGGTGGATGTCAGAGCCATCAGTCGGTAGTCAGTAAGACAGGTTACCTTGTTTTTTTTAGGCACCGGGATGATGATGGTCTTCTTAAAGTAGGTGGGAACTTCAGATTGAAGTAGGGAGAGATTTAATATGTCTGCAAATACCCCCACCAGCTGATCTGACATGGCCATGGACACCATCCAGACCAGATGCTTTCTGCGAGTTCACTCTCCGGAAGTTTGATCTTATGTCATCAACAGTGACTATGTTCAGGTACATTGGAGGCTGTCAGGGTGGCTGGGGACATTCCAATCCTCTTCTGTTTAAAACGTGCATAGAATGCATTAAGCTCATGGGGAATGGTTGTGCTTTTGTTGGAAATACTGCCCGACTTCATTTTGTACCCTGTTACAGCATGTAAGCCCTGCCACAACTGATGGCTGGTCTGGGACTTGATTTTCGACTGGTATTGTCTCTTGGCATCCCTGATAGCTTTGCAGAGGTCGTATCTCGATTTCTTGTAAAGGTCAGGGTCACCTGCTTTGACTTCGTTAGGGAGAGGATCTCTCAGTTCATCCATGGCTTTGGATTTGGGATTATCCTCTTTGGTAAACAGTCCTCAACACTCTTGCTGATAAGGTCTGTGACAGTGATGACATACTCATCTAGGCCAACTGCTGAGTCTTTGGACGTGGACCAGTCTAGAGTTATAAAAAATTATCTGCATTTATTCTTATGTTCTAAGGTTGCCTGCCTGCTCCTGATAAACGGTTATCATTGCACTGATCCTGGATACAGCATTTTCTGAAGAATTTCAAGGTCAATCCCACTGCACTAGTGAAAGTAGAAACTTAGGGACACATTATAGAACCTAAGGAATACAATGCATCATTTTAAATTCATCTCAAATGCATCTGAAACCTGGGAGTTTGTACAATGGTGGGAAAGTGGTTTGAAACTTGCATCCCATGCTCCAAGCTTCTACTTAAAGGTTTCTTTCTTTATATAAATCACTGGAAAGCACCCAGACTACTTTGTCTCATGGACAATACTGAATCAACCATGTACTGCATTCTCTCCACAAATGGATAGTCCTAATCAGTTAAAGGTTTAACGTTGCTTTAATTATCATCAATGCTCCTTGGATGAAATAAACTCCTGATTGTTTTCTAGTGACTCCTGCTCAGATGTGCATTGTATGGTCATGAATTAAGAAGCACTGTTTATTGTGTTTGAATGCACCAGTGCAAGCATTTTCTAAATCCACACAGGAAGAATAGGATTTGAATGTAAAAGAGAGAGGGAGAGAGAGAGAGTGTGAGAGAGAGAGAGAGAGAAAGAGAGAGAGATCCAGTTCAAACAGGAAAAGGGTAGGCCTAAACATTTGACTAAAGATACCTTCTCTGGCTACTTTAATTAGTATGAAACCTTAGAATAGTAATGTTTAGTCCACTTCACAATCTGAATGTTGATTAATGTATTACTTTTCTGAAATTACAATGATTACTTGCAATTCCTACTTAAACAGAGTGGAAGGTTTCATCAGGTAAGTGCAATTGTGGCCAACGTTCTCACTTATGTTTAGAGCCAGTAACCAAACCATAAACAAAATCTTTCTGCAAAATATTTCTTGCATAGAAACAGGATGACATGATCTGGCATAGAAACAGAAAATGTAAAAGAAGTCAGCCATTCTTTAGCTTCCACCCACCTTGGCACAATGCGACCACAAAGTGCGATGAAGAAGTTTCTTTTCCAACCACGTGAGAAGGGGTTTGTTCTATCTTCTGCTTTGTTGTACTGTCAGAGAGGTGGGGGGGATGTCATTGTTCTATGAGTAGAATTCACTTACAATAAAAAGTTCCTGAAACCATTGGCTTGCTGGGTCACTGGTGTGCAGACATTTTCCAGTTTTCTTGGCCTTTGTCAACTGGGTTGTGGTGAGTGGTGGAGGTATGTGGAGGAGATATTGGCCCATTTGCCCTTAGCAAACCATCTTTCACTGGAAGTGATGCTTGTGGACACAGCAGCTATGCCAATCATCCAAGAAAGTATTCCACTAACAATCATCAATGCTAGAACAATTAAAATGCCTGTATCATTTATACAGATCCCAATAGGCAGAACAAAGTTAATATATAATTTATGGGAAACCATTATTGAATTGCAGGCAAAAGGACCCATAGATATTTATAGTACAGGAGTATCTGTTCTGATTTTAGTATCAGAGTACTGCAAAACTGCACTGTCCTACACTCCCCCTGTATTCTGTATCCATAAGAGAGTTTTACATTTTTCGTTCTTTCAAGTTTTTTTTCTAATTTTCCTTTAATTGAAACAATGGCTTCCACCATATCTGTTGCTTGTGGCAAAACATCTGTCAAAAAATTTTACTTTGGTGGTGGGGTATTTAGAATTGATTCCATTAGTTTAGCCTTTGAAGTCAAGGGAATGGAAGACTGAGAAATATTTACTGACCTGCTAGTTCACCCCAACTATTCTACAGTTCTACAATCTTCTACATAAACAAGTTTCTTCTAACCTTTCTCCCCATACTTAGTGGCAGTTTTAAATTGATGACTGCTCATTTTCTCAACATAAAACAATTACTCACTCCTGCTCATTTGATCAAAGTACTGTACTTAATAATTTAAAACTCTATTAGATTTTTTTCTTAGCCGTGTTGGATTTGACAGTTTTAATTAGCTTTTTAACATGTATAGTGTTTAATACACCTCAAGTGGCTGCACAAGGAATGGCCACTTACTAGCTTATTGGTTCGTCCATCAGGTGAATATGTGTTTTTTCATTGGTTGGTTTGGCCACAAGTATCTAATAGGTTTCCCGATTGGACTATTGTTAGCTAAAGCGTAGCTCTTATCTCAGGTATAAAAGGTGTTGCTTTTTGTTAATCTCTCTCTTGCTCTTCCTCCCCCCGGCCCGAGCTCATCTTTTGTTCCCTTTGTCTCGGCTCAACAAAGCTACTGCCATGTGCTCTGTGACTGTTTCTTTGTTTTAAACTTTTCCAATAAAACTTTGTGAAGCACCAAGTTATTTTCAACTCATTCCTGGACTCCTGAAAGAACCTGTGGATTCGAAAATAACCGGATATGACAGCCGTGACTAATGTAATGCAGTCTACAACATCAGCAATGTTTATGGTTGAAAGACAGATATCCAGCTTTTTGGAGGTAAAGACTACCTCCTCCATCAATGGCAGGTAGCCCCAGTTTAACACCATGTGGAGGGACATACCCAAGCTCAGTATTGCTCAGGCTTGGTACTAAGATAAGCAACAGGAGCGTCATGTGTTTAATTGTTTGTATACAGCCATGGTTTTGATGAATGATGGAGCAGGTTTGAAGGGCCAGGTGGCTTCTTCCTGATGTAACTAAGTCCCCACTTGCAACTCCTATAGTCCCCTATGTGGCACTGGCCTGGTTATAGGACATGGACTGTCAGCAAATTCCAGGCCCAAATAGGGCCCATTTTATGTAAATGAGTGTTTCAGAGGGAAGACTCATAACTAAATTAGGCCCAGTGCAGGATTTTGAACAAAAACCCAAGTGAATAAAGCAGAAAATCACTTTATGATCATCTGTTCATCACTTTTTTTTAGGAATTATTTTGTTTCCATCGACTCTGGAAGAATAAAAGCATTTTTATTTCATGTTTTACCTGTTCAGACATGGTTACTCCCAATGCAATGAATTCAGTATGAGCTCCAAACAGGAAAAGCACTGGGAAGAGGACAAAAGCAATCGGAACCAGAACAATATAGCTGAGAGTTAAGTTTAAGGAAAATATACAGCTGGACAAAACTTAGAGCTACATACATCTGATGTACTGAAGCATTGAGCAACATTAGTCTACCAGCCACTGTATACCTGAAATAGCATTCTGTGAAGTTAGTTCAGCTAGCACCAATAGTTCTCTTACTGTTTTGATACCGAGGCATTGGAATTTAGAAATTCTCCCAAACAAAATGTGACCATGTGCTAAATTTTTAATCCTCAGTCTCGGGGATGGGAGTGAGAGTGTGGATCAATCCTATCTGTTCAGTCAGAGATCTGGATGTCACTGGCAAAACTGACATTTATTATCCATCGCAAGTTGCTCTGGAACTGAAGAGAACAGTCAACCACATGGGTGGATCTGAAGTCACACATAGGTCAGGCTGGGTGAAGATGGTAGATTTCCCTCCCTGAAGGATGGGTTTTTAAAGTAATCTTGATATTCCATAACTACTATTACTGAGTTAAGGCTTACTTAATTTCAACATTTATTTAATTAATTGATGATCTTGATGAATAGTGAAGCCGGCTGAAAAGGCCAGATGGCCTCTTCCTGTTTCTAACTCTTAAACTCTTTTGTTTACTAAGTTCAGTGAAATCTTTGCAGTTTTTATAATGAGCAGCTGTGACTTTACATCCATTTTATGCTTAGCCAATGCATTAAAAATGCCCATTGTGTGACTCTGACAGGATTCCCTAACATGGCTTTTAGAATAAGCATTTGCGGATTTCTTCAGCAATGCTGATCTTCCAGCAGATGATGATACTGTGCAAGGGTAATCACAGGAGCTTTCCCCTTCATTTTACACCCACTAACAAACTGTGCCAGTCCCAGTTATGGGTCAGAATTAAAGGATACGTAGCACTCTTCTCCACCGTCATTGGCTCATGGTAGTTGATTATAAGGTACATGATACAGGACCCCAGAATAGTCAGCATGTAAACAGCAAGAAAGAAGACAAAGAAGAAAAAGAAGCGGTAATTCCTTCTCCCAACACAGTTATTCACCCATTTACAATGGTGGTCAAAATCCTGGAATAAGAAAAAGCATCTTTCAACTTTGATTACTGTACATTTCTTTATATGTCTTATTAAGGTAGAAAGATCCACCACTATCTATAATAATCTAGTCATCCAATCAGTGTTTGAAATACTTGGAAGGGACTTGGGGTATCTATTTTCGGATCTAAGCAGAATTAGCTCATTGCATTAGCCGTGATCTTGTAGAATGGTGGCACAGGCTCAAATGGACAGAGTTAGCTCATTGCATCTGGGGAAACTAAATGATACCTTAAAGTAGAGGGAGTGCTTCTGTCCAATGTTCCATGCTGAACATAGAACAGTACAGAACAAGAACAGGCCCTTTGGCCCACGATGTCTATGCCAACCATGATGCCAAATTAAACTAACCCCATCTGCCTGCACATGCTCTATATCCCTTTATTCCCTGCCTGTAGCTGTGCCTGTCTAAATACCTCTTAATTGTTGCTATCACACTGCTGATAAGATAAGATACCTTTATTAGTCACATGTACATCAAAACACACAGTGAAATGCATCCTTTTGCATAGAGTGTTCTGGAGGCAGCCCGCAAATGTCGCCACGCTTCTGGCGCCAACGTAGCATGCCTGCAACTTCCTAATGTGGGAGGAAACTGGTGCACCTGGAGGAAACCCACACAGACATGGGGAGAAGGTACAAACTCCTTACAGACAGCGGCCGGAATTGAACCCGAGTCACTAGTGCTGTAATAACGTTACGCTAACCGCTACACTACTGTGCCTGCCTTCCACCACCTCCCTGGCAGTGCGTTCCAGGCATCTACCACTCTCTGTGTAAAAAAACTTGCCTTGTAAATCTCCTTTAAATTTTTCCCCTCTCACTTTAAACCTGTGCCCACTGGTATTTGACATTTCCACCCTGGGAAAAAGACTATCTACCCTATCTATGTCATTCATAATTTTATGTATTTCTATCAAGCCGCCCCTGCCCCCAGCCTCTGATGCTCCAGAGAAAACAATCAAAGTTTGACCCAACCTCTCCTTATAGCTAACACTCTGTAATCAAGATAACAACCTCTCCAAAGCCTCCACATCCTTCCTCTAATGTGACAAGCAGAACTGCACACAAAACTCCAAATATAACCTAACCAAAGTTATGTACAGCTGCAACACGACTTCCCAACTTTTACACACAATATCCTTCTTTACCACCCTGTCTACTTAGGGACTTGCACCTCAAGATTCCTCTGTACGTAAATGCTTCTAAGGGTCCTGCCATTTACTGTATACTTTCCACTTATATTTGACCTGCCAAAGTGCAACACTTCATATTTGTCTGGATTAAACTGTGGGGCAGCATGGTAGTGTAACGGTTAGCGTAAAGCTATTACAGCACCAGTGATTGGGGTTCAATTCCCACTGCTGTCTGTAAGGAGTTTGTACGTTCTCCCTGTGACTGTGTGGGTTTCCTCCGGGTGCTCTGGTTTCCTCCCACATTCTAAAGACGTATGGGTTAGTAGGTTAATTGGGTGTAATTGGGCGGCACAGGCTCGTTGGGCTGGAAGGGCCTATTACCATGCTGTACAAATAAAATTTTAAACTCCCAGTGCCATTTTCTCTGCCCATATTTTCAACAGATCTATGTCAAGACGTTAAGTCGAGTTTATTGTCATATACAAAAGTACAGGAGATACAGGTACAATGAAAAACTCGCTTGCAGTGGCAGTAGAGACACACAAGATCATAAATTATATATAGGTCACACAAAACAGTAAAGGAAAAAATCCTGCTGCTTTGTTTGACAACCTTCTTCATTACTCACAACTCCACCAAGTTTTGTGTTGACTGCAGACTTTCTAATCAGCCCACCTACCTTTTTATCCAATTCATTTATATATATCACAAACAACAGAAGTCCCAGCACTGACCCCTGTGGAACACCACTGGTCACAGACCTCCTGTCAGAACAACCACCCTCCACCACTATCGTCTGTCTTCTATAGCCAAGCCAATTTTGAATCTGGTCTACCAAGTCACCATGGATCCCTTGCATCCTAATCTTCTTGTTCAGCCTACCATGAGGGACTTTGTCAAATGTCTTAGTGAAGTTCATGTAGACAACATCCATTGTCCTACCCTCATCAATCATCTTCACCACTTCCTCACGAAACTCAGTCATCCTTTGTAAGACATGAACTCCCCCACACAAAGGTATGCTGACTATCCCTAATAAGTACATGCTTTTCCAAATGTGTGTAAATCCTATCCCGAAAAGTGTACAACAGCTTTCGGGTGTTTTACACCCAGAAGGATGGTTTGAAGTCCAACCTGTGTGGTTCTTGATGAAACCAGGCTCAATTCAGTACAGCTGATGCAATTTTGCAGTACAGTGCTCAGCAAAATATCATCACCTCTTAAAGCCACAATCCCCATGGCAGCCAGATAACAGCAGAACACAAGCTGCCCTGAAGGAGAGGGAGCCTGTAAGGGAGAGGGCCTTCCCAAATATGTATTTAAAATTATAGAGAGACACAGCATGGAAACAGGCCCTTCAGCCTACTGAATCTACACCAACCATCAACCACCCATTTACACTAATCCTACGTTATTCCCAATTTTTTTCTCCCCATATTCTCATCAACTCCCCCGATATTCTACCACTCACCTACGCACCAAGGGCAATTCATTTTGGTGCTGACTGTGCACATTGGAATGTGTGTGAACAGTCTTAGTGAGTTACGGGGTTGCCTTATGAAGTGGCCCAATGGCAACAATTACTTTGTAAATGGCAACAAAATGAAGAAGCCCATTGTATTGTTTGTTTTTTTTCAACTGTTCAACAAGCATTGTCATCAGGACTTGGGAGTCACCAGGGACTGAAATGTGTGATGCACAATTGACATTCCTAGATGTTTGTCTGACATTGGGAAAATGTCAGACGTGCTGATATAGACCATGAACATAAGAACTCCTGCCCAATTTCGCGATGGACTCAATTTTTCCTGGATTTACTTACTATCATTTTACTTGACTAAAATCAAAATCGAGTCAGGTTGTGCATTTCTTTTCCCTGTTCTAACTTCTAGGCAAAAACGTCCATTGCCATACACCCCACTCTGCCAACCAATATAAGGAAGTTAGACCAAAACGTCTAGGTTTAAATACTGGATTTTTCACATATATTAAATCTTTCTATATCTCAAAAAGTGAACACTTCTGGATCATGGTGTCAATTTTAATAAATACAAACAACTGTGTTATACTATTATAACTCACTTGGGCTATAAACTTAGGGGATTGGATAGACTGACCTTGTAACAGACCACCCAATTTTGTTTTTTGTTAAAGAAAATAAAGGAGCTGCATGAGGTTTAAAACTGCCAAATTAATGTACTTTGCCTGTACCCCTATCATCGCTGAGACCCCATCTGCTCCAATTAATCAATGTTTGAACAGTTGTGCCATGGGAGGCATTTTCCTTGGGTGTTTACTCTGTTAATTAGTTTGACAAGTTTACACCTCATGCAGCTCATTCCTTTATTTTCTTTAAACGAAAAGCAAAATTGGGTAGTCTGTAACAAGGTCAGTCTACCGATTCCTTAAGTTAATTGTCCTATTGAGTTTGAACAATCTATCCCTGTTGTTTATAGAATATAACATCACATACAGAATAGTTGTCCTATTACTTTAAGAAGGATTGTAGCTTGTAAGTCTTGGGCATACAGCTGCTATCACACATGCCTCTATTTGTGCATGGATCAATGCCTACACCTGTACACCTGTAAGGGTGTCACCAGGGAAAAATCAGGGGTTGGAATTAGTCTCCATGATTATCACTATCATCATTGTTTTTAGCAGCTAAATTGCTCATACATTTTAGAGTTTCCGCTTCCAGCAGTGGGAACAGCTGTAATTTTTTTCTCCCTAACAACAGGATGAAAAAACTTAACAACATACATCAATCATTCATGACACCCATGGACACTGCAATTAATGTTTATCACAGGCAATGACCTGCTGTACTCGCAGTTACACTGGAAGATGAGAAAGAATAAGTCAAAAAATCCGTAGTTTTCCAGGAAACATAGTAAGATCGCCACACACACAACAAGAACTTAGGAAGTCAAGTGGAATGTGGGTCCCTTTTCATTTTGGGGATCTGTATACCACTGGCAAGGCCAGCATTTATTGCCCATCCGTAATGGCCCTTGTGAAGGTAGTGGTGAGCCATCTTCTTCAGCTGCTGTAGTTCTTCTGGTGAACGGGCTTGCATAATGCTGTTGAGAAGCAAGTTCCAGGATTTACAGCCAGCGAAGATGGGGACTGAGAATATATTTTCAAATCAGGATGGTGTGCAAGTAGGAGGGAAAATGGCAGATGGTTTTCCCTTGCACTTGCTGCTCACGTCCTTCTTGGTGATTATGGTAGTGGATTTGCGAGGTGCTGATGGATGAGCCTGCATGTGTATTTTGTTGATCGTACGCGCTGCAGCCTCTGTGCACTGGTGATGGAGGGAATGAATGTTTAGACGGTTGATGGGATGCTAGTTTAGCCAGGTGACCTGAATGATGTTGAGTTTCTTGAGAGTTGTCGAGAGCATTCCATCAGGCTTCTGACTTGTGCCTTGCAAATTGTCGAAAGGCCTTAGGGTGTCAAGAGGTGATTCCCTCACTGGAGGATGCCCAGCTTCTGACCTACCTCTGTTGCCACGGTATCAATGTGACTGATCCAGCTGAGTTTCTGGTGAATGGTGACCCCCCTCAGGATATTGATGATGGACAACTCAGCAACAATGATGTCATTGACTGTCAAGGGTATGTGGCTAGATTCTCTCTTTTGTTGGAAATGACACTGCATGACACTTTTGTGGCCTGTATGTTACTTGACACTTAACAGCCCATGCCTGAATATTGTCTAGGTCTTGTACAGAGACATGGAGTACCAAAGTAAGGAAGTCTTGATATAACTTAGCAAGACTTTGATGGGACCACATCTGGAGCACTGCATACAGTTTAGGTGTCCTTACTGAAGGAGGGATATACTGGCCATGCAGGGAGTGCAGAGGGCATTCATTAGAACCCTGGGATGAAGAAAGATTGAGCCTATATTCTAGACTTTGGATGAACCTCATCAAACATATATGATTCTAAAGGGGTTTGACAGGGTGGAATGCCGTGGTTTGCCTTAGTGGGGAACATAGTTTCACCATAAAAGGATGTTCACTCAAGACTGAGATAAGGGCATTTTTCTCCCCTCAGAAGGTTGTGAACTTCAGGGAGCTTCAGATGTTGTGCCATTAAGTACCTTCAGGCTGATACTGACAGGTTGCGGATTACAAGGGAGTCAAGAGTGATGGGGATCAGGTGGAAGAGTAGAGTTGAAGTCACCCGTCAGAGCACCATGATTTTATTGAGTGGCCAAACAGATCTGACGGACTGGTCTCTTATGTCTTTATGTCCATTCCCTGCCGTGACAGCACAGAAACCATTGACTCTCTCAAGGACATTCAATCGAGGTTCAGTTTCTTATCTGGAATAGTCAAGAACGATTATATATCTATAAAGTGAAAATTTCAGCTGATTTTTCAGTAAGGACAAAATATATTTTTTAAATAAAAGAAAGGAAAATTGAAAAACGAGTAACAAGGAGTTGAGCAAAAGAACAAATAAAACATGTTTTTCCGGGGCTCATTTTCAAACTGTCTGTCCCATACAGTTGATCTATTTTTCAGTTACTCACCTCTATGCAAACATTGCAGAATCTGCAGTGTGTACAGCGGGGTGGTCGGTAGAACTGACACACTTGGCACCATTTCAAATAAAATACCTTGCCGTTTACCTTCACAACCTTCGGATCAAGATTCCAGTGCATTGATACATCTGAGCCTACCATTAAAAAAAGCAAATGTTTAGAATGACACTGGTTTTGAAATTGGAACAGCAAGCAAACATTCAGAAGATATAGGTAGAGGCGGCGTAAAATGGGAGACTCCCAGTGAAATTCACAGACTGACCCATAGGTTCATATATGAGTTGTGCCTGGGTAGGTAAATTCCATTGGGGAGACAAGAAACTAAATGAGATGAAACAAACTGCTTTTAACTCAATAACCAGATTCACTGACCAGGGCTCCCACCTACATCCATCTCATACCACAGCCTAATAATTTTTCATCATAGCTCCTCAGAATGTGAAATCTTATTGGCAATGGAGGAGGAGATGAAAGTGTCCATGAAAGTGCACTGTGACTTGATCTAACCTTGACTTGGGACAGCACAGTTGTCCAGCTAGTGGAGTCACTGCCTCACAACATCAATGACCTAGATTCAATCCTGACCTCAGGTGCTCTCAACGAGGAGTTAGCATGTTCTCCCGGTGACTGCGTGGGTTTCCTTTGGGTGCTCCAGGTTCCTCCCTCATCCCAAAGACATGCTGGCTGGTGAGTTAATTGGCCATTGTAAATTTCCCCTGGTGAATAGGTGACTGGTAGAATCTAGGGAGAGTGAAGAGACTGTGCGGAAAATTAAAAGTTGTGGTTAATGTAGGATTATTGCAAATGGGTGGTTGATGGTTGGCATGGACTTGGTGGGCCAAAGGGCCTGTTACCGTGCTGTATCCCTCTATGATCCTGTTACTCTAACCTCACAGGCAACAGGTGCAAAATCCAACAGCATGCCGTGAGAGGTTCGATGCAGGTGGCACCTCATCGGGCACAAGTATACAGGAGGAGGGCAGGGGGATAGGATGCCACCAGTGCCAACATATTACCCAGCGAGATTGCACACTTTAGAGGACTCAGAAAAAATCATCGTTTTAGGATGCTACTGAAGGAGGTGATGGATGTTATCCAGGAAATGTTCAGTGTACTGGAAGTCCAGGAAGTACAGGAAGGAGATAGAGAGTCAACAACCTTTCCCTCAATGTCAGCAAAACACAAGAGCTGGTCATTGACATCAGGAAGGGAGACAGTGCACATGCTCCTGTCTACATCAACGGTGCTGAGGTCGAAATGGTTGAGTGCTTCAAGTTCCAAGGAGTGAGCATCACCAATAGTCTGTCCTGTTCCAACCACGTAGCCACCATGGCTAAGAAAGCTCACCAGTGCCTCTACTTCCTCAGGAGACTAAAGGAATTTGGCATGTCTTCTTTGACACTCGCCAATTTTTGTCAATGCACCATAGAAAACATCCTATATGGATGTATCACGGCTTGGTATGGCAACTACTCTGCCCATGACTGCAAGAAACCACAGAGAGTTGTGGACACAGCTGAGCATGTCACGGAAACCAGCCTCCCCTCCATGGACTCTGTCTATACTTGTCACTGCCTTGGTAAAGCAGCCAGCATTATGATGATGATTGAAGGCAAAGAGAATCAATTTGTTGCATTGTTGGTGAATGGGCAATATGAAATCTGACCTGGCTGAAGGGCTCCTCATTGAGCCTCCTTCTTACAACCTATTAGGTCTCATTAGTGGTCTTTTGGTTCAGGCCTAGCCTCCTGCTCTTGCTCCTCTTCTTGCCCTCCTCCAACTCTTCTCACTCCCCTTCCTGAATAAACAAGTTGACATTGTGGAAAGGGCAGCTCCTTCAAGATGGCGGGGCTGTAAAAGATGTTGCAGATAGCCACCTGGTGCAAACCAGAGACTTCCTCTGACACAGTGCTAGAACAGGGACTGCTGACAGAGAACCCCATTTGTTCTTTCTTTCATGAGCTTCTTCATGTAACCGTGCCTCTGTTGTTGGCCAGTGCAAAGTCAGGATACAGTTCTGAAAGGTATAGCCTTTGTCAACCAATTGCTAAACTATTCAACAGAAGGCAATACAGAAAAGCTCTGCTGCAGGGACATCAGGCATAAGACTGCATGATGTACTGCCTGTGGTTGCAAATCAATTCACTTTGAGGGAGGTTTAACCCTGTTTATAGCATTGTGCTCTTTGTTGAGTAAGAGGATGATTACGTTTTCACTTCAAAAAATGATTGGTTCACTTTAAATTTACAGTTAAGTTCTCCTAAGCTTTGTAGTTCTAAATTGCAGTGATAAACAAGAGGTAAACGAGTAGTTTTAGTCTCCCAGGTAATTGAGTAACCAGCTAGGGAAATGGTTAATAGGTCAGGTTACATAAAGGAATTAGCATTTGGGAATATAAAATTACTATCCCAACCTAAAGCACTGCATGTTTTTAGCACAGTGTCCATAGAGTCTGGACTTCCATGAGCAGGCGTAAAAGAATTAAATAAATTGATTGAATTAAATAAATATTCTGACTTAGGCATGGTGTAGAAGGTGAAGTGTTGTGGCTGCAGTATATGGGAGAAGATAGAAAACGTTGTTATCCATGACAACCACATCTGCAGGAAGTGTCTGCAGCTCAAGGAACTTTGGCTCAGAGTTAATGACCAGGATTCAGACACTGCAATGCATCAGTGAAGGGAAAGTTTCCTGTATACAGGAGGCAGTTATAACATTTGGATTAAGTACAGTAGAACTGATCAGTTAAAAAGGACAGAGAATGTGACTGTGAGTGATCACATTCCCAGTTATGGATCCAGAAGGCAGCTTTGCAGGACCCCCTTGTCCAACAGGTAGTGGGTTCCTGTGTGGATGAGAGCAGACTGCAGAGAAGATGAACAAAATGACCATTGTGCCATGGTAAAGGGATCATTTAAACTGGGAGAACAAAAAAGAATAGAGTGGTAATAAGGACAGCATAGTTTGGGATCTAGATACTGTTCTCTGCAATGATGAATGTGAGTCCCGATGATTATGTTGCCTGCCCAGGTCCAGGGTTAAGGACATCTCTCTGTGCAGGTGGAGAGGCAGTGGGAGGGGAATGATCCACTTGAGGTGGTCCATTTTGGAAAAATATCATTGATGGAGATAAGAAAGTTCTGCTGAAGGAATATGAGTAACTAGGGTCCAAGTTAAAAAGCAGAACCCCAAAGGTGATAATCTGTGGATTACTGCTCGAGCCATGTGCAGGTAGAGATGGGTCAATAAGATTGGAGAATTGAATGTACGGATCTAAGATTGGTGTGGCAGAAATGGGTTTCCATCCATAGAGCACTGGCACTAGTTCTGGGGAAAGAGAGAACTGTTCTTTTAGGGCAGGTTTCAGTGAACCTTATAATCAGAGCTCTAGGTAAAGTTTTAAACTAAATAGTAGGAGCAGAAATTAGAAAGTCAAAGAGAAAGGACAAAATGATAGCGCAGGGTTGCAAATTGGGAAGGATGACTACAAACTATCAGGAAGGGACAGTTCATGCATGCATACTGGTACACCCCCACTTACAGTCAGAGTGGGGATCACTGGTGGAAAGGCAAAACTAAAGGCTCTTTATCTGAATGCATGTAGCATTCATAACAAGGTAACTGAATTAATGGAATAGACATAAATAAATGGATACGATCTAATGAACGTTAGAGATGCGGCAGGCAATTAATTATTTCAGGACATTTGACATAAATAAAATGGAAAAAGAGGAAGAGTAGCCCTAATTTTAAAGAATGGGATAAGGGCAGTGAAGAAGGATCTTACCTCAGAAAAACAAGAAATTGAATCAGTTGGATAGAGCCAAGAAACATCAAGGGGTAGAAACATTGTTTGGAACTGTATGTTGGTTCTCCAATTGGTAATGGTAATTGAATAAACCAGGAAATTATACATGTATGTAAAAAGGGTAACACAAGAATCATGGAGACTTTAATCTGCATAAAAACTGGGCAAGTCAAATTAGCGGCAATATTGTGGAGGACTAACGTGTTAAAGAGGTGGGTTCTCTAGATCAGTAAATTGAGGAACCAGCAAGGGAACAGACTATTTTAGACCTAATATGGTGCAATGAGAAAGGAATAACTGAGGATTTGGTAGTTATGGGGAATTTAATGAAGAGTGGTAGAATATTATGACAAGATGGCGAATGATTTTAGTTGAAACTAAAACCAGGGTCTTGAATCTACCATAAAGGAAACTACAAAGGCATGAGTTGTGTGTTGATAGTAAGCTGGGAAACTGCATTAAAAGATATGCCAGCAAACAAGCACTGGTGCACTTCTAAAGAATTAATAGATAACGGCAAAAAGTGCACTAGAAAAATTGGTCCATTTATGGTTATTGGGAGAAGTTTGATAGTATTAGATCAAAACAAAAGGCTCAGAACATTGCCAAAGACAATAAGCTAGAGGACTGGGAAGATTTCAAACTTCAGCAAAGGTAGACTAATGCATTGATAAAGAAAGAAAAAGTAGAATAGAAGAGTAAAAACAGATTGCTAGAGCTTCTATTGACATGTAAAAACTAAAATTAACAATGATCTCCCAGAGATTGAGACAGGAGAAATTAAAATGAGGAAATATGAAATGGTGCATGGTGGTGCCTGCCTTGGTGCTCTCAATAAGGCCTTTATGCAACACAGCTTAAAATGTCACCATTTCTGCAGGCAATGTACCTAACAGGCAACCACTGAGAGCAAAGTGAGGCTGGCACACGTCTCGTTATGCTGAGAAAAAGGAGCCTGACAACTGACGGCCAAAGCCATAAAAAATAAGTGAATTTACAACTAGAATCAGAAACTAATCTTTACGTTCAGGACATTTAAATATTGCTGGAAAAAGGTCTTTCTTGCTTACGTCATCTGGTGCTGGGCAAGTTCAACATGTGGCCTCCCAAAGTATATGATGCACACAACAGACACCCCACATCTGAATAAATTATTTTTGACATTGAATATTGCTGGTATGTACTACCTCCTGTAACAGGGCGACTGAAGCTTTGCCTACAGTTGAAGTGTGTTATCTTGTGATCCTTGCATTTTGGATATTTGAGTGGCCATGTTGTGCCTGAAAAACATGGGCTATGGGAGCAGTTTTGAGACCATTTATTTTAATGACTTAAATTTACAACAGTAATCTCATTCCAAATGAGCAAGATTAGAGAGATTCATTCATGTTTGTGAAAAGATATGTTACCTTGTTGTAGGATTCCAGGATCCATGAAACTGGTGATAATGAAACTTGTAAAACAAAATATGAACAAGATTCCGGCCATGATTGGGAGCAGCAGGGAAACTTTAGCCGCCAAGAAAGCACAACTGGAAAAGATAAGATACGATATCTTTATTAGTCCTATCTTTAATAGTCATAGGACAGGCACGGTAGTGTAGCGGTTAGTGTAACACTTTACAGCGCCAACGACCCAGTACAAATCATGCCACTGTCTGTAAGGAGTTTGTACGTTCTCCCCATGTCTGCGTGTGTTTCCTCTGGGTGCTCCGGTTTCCTCCCACATTCCAAAGATATACAGGTTAGGAACTTGTGGGCATGCTATGTTGGCTCTGGAAGCGTGGCGACACTTGTGGGCTGCCCCCAGGACACTATGCAAAAAGATGTATTTCACTGTGTGTTTCAATGTACATATGACTAATAAAGATATCTTATATCTTATGTACATCAAAACACGCAGTGAAATACATCTTTTTGCGTGGAGTGTTCTGGGGGCAGCCCGCAAGTGTCACCATGCTTCCGGTGCCAACATAGCATGCCCACAATTTCCTAACCTGTATGCCTTTGGAATGTGGGAGGAAACCGGGGCACCCAGAGGAAACCCACGCAGTCATGGGGAGAACATACAGACTCCTTACTGACAGCAGCTGGAATTGAACCCCCGTCACTGGCGCTGCAATAGTGTTATGCTAACCGGTACGCTACAAGAGATGCAATCATTAGAAAAATGCACTTAAAAATCTGTAGTTGAAAAGACAATGTGTAAGTACAATGTACGTCTGAATAACAATTCAGTTATCTGCTGATCGATGTTGCTGTTTTATTGAAAAAATAATTTTCATTGGCAGTACTCAAAAACTAAGCAATCTTTCTCTTCTTGTAACTTCCACCCATAATCTCATTTTCTCTCCCACTTGGTTTCTGTTCAATTATCTTTGGACAGGTGTTGTGGATGATCTCACTTGGCCTCGCCCCAAGCTCAACAATGTGAGAGATACAAATTCAGTTCCCTTCATCTAAAGTAAGAAGTCACCAAGTGTAGTATCAACAGTGTGTAGCTTCAAGAATTATTACTACATCCTCTTAGTTACCAGTGAAAGGATATAAAGAGCCATTGATGGTACCATCAAGCAACACCTGTTCACCGGTGATCTTTCCAGTTCAATTTGAGTTCTGTCACAACCATTTCCTTCTGGTCTTGTCACACTGATTAGCAATGGATGTATGAGTAGAACAGTAGTTCAAAGAGGAGTCACTCTTGACAATATAGGAAGCATTTGACCAAGTAATGCATCAAGGATCTCTCATAAGATTAAAGTCAATGGGATGCTAATAGGAAAACCTACTGGCAGTTGATGTGATTCCTAACACAAAGGGGAATGTTCCAACTTATTAGAATCGAATCACCTCATGGTCAGGGCAATATTGTGAGGTCCCTCAATGAAGTGTCTTTGGCCAAATAGCTATAGCTTCTCCAACAATGACCTGCCCTCTAGCATAAAGTCAGCAGTAGGACCATTTACTAGCAGTGTTCACTTGTGATGATGATAATAATTAGGATCCAGATAATGAATGGACCTTCTTTAGTTTAAAATGATTATCTCCTACTAATCCTCAACTGGATCTCTTTATCCACACCATCAGCACCCTCTGGATCAAAATTGACCATTGGTTTAACTGGACCAATCATACCAACTAATAACTAAAATAGTATGGCACAAAATAGTGCCTGTTCTAAAATACTTAACTTTTGATCTCAGACAGAATACAAACTCCATCCCAACAAAAGCACTGCATTTAGGAACATGATGAAATTTTGAGCATTTACAAGGATGAGAGGAGTCACAGCATTACTCAAGAAGCATAACATCACTCACAACCTAGCCTGGAGTCATATCTATTTCTGGTGCACTATAGCGGCAGTATGAAGTATCTGCTGTAACTCACTGGTTAATTCATCAGCACCTCCCTCCCTTGTCTCCTCTGCAGTCAAGAAAGTCATCAGCAATAATGAAATGAGGATATCTCCAAGTCACACAATATTCAATGACCGATGCTTTGAAAGTACCCACAAAACCAGATCTCAACACTTTAATGTATATTATCATTCATATGCCTGACACCAGAGTCCTGAAACAGACACTCTATTCCAAGCTCTGTCATGGGAAGACATGATCAATCAGACAGATTGTGTTCAAGGATGTGTTCAAAGCCTCCTTGAAGAAATGCAACAACCTTCTGGGAACTTCTGACCCATGACTGTACAAAGTAGAGAAGGAGCATCAGGGGCGGTATTGAGAACCTTGAGCCCGTGCACTGAGATTACACAGAAGCCTAATATAAGTGAAGGAAGGAACACGCCACTCACAAACTATCCATCTGCCTGCCCAATCAGGCACCTCTTTTCCCATCCATGAAAGAGTCTGTGGTTCCCACATTGACCTCAGGTCACCTCAGAGTCCATAAAGTAGAAGCAAGTAATCCTTGATCCTGAGGGACTGCCTAAGAAAAAGAACAGATGGTATGTGCCCACATGTAGAGGATGCTAACTGTTAATGCCTGGCATGCTATAATTGCACATGATGCTTTCATTATTTGTAACCTGAGCATCCTCTAGCTCCAGGCATTTGTACACCATCTGGACATCCATTACAATTCCTTTAAAACAGATTAGTATATTAATATTGACCCATCACCAAAGTGGGAATTATTATCACCTCACAAACTGCAAAGAAAATGCCAATTACTGCCTTGTCAGGATGACCAGAGGTGGATGAGAACAGCAGGATTGCAATGTTAGTGTAGCCAGAGACCAATAAAAATCTCTGATCTATAAAGTTCCTGCACTTAATCAAAGTGCACACTTTAAATGGAAACCATACAGGCAAAAAAAAATCACACTGGATGACCAAAAGCTTGTTGAAAAACATCAAGTTTGAGAAAGTTTTGAGAAGCAAAAGTACTTCTGGAGACATTTAGGGAAGAAACTATAGCGAACAGGGCCACACAATCTTGTTATGAACTGTGGGATGAAAGAAGGGGGCTGTGTCAATGGCTGCAGTTAGGGACACATTGGGAGGAGATGACCATCTCAGACAAAGCACGGTCTAGTCATTACCTGCCACAATGAAGGCATCATGTCTTCCAACTATATATTGGGGAATTTCTGCTGCATATGATTGCACACCTTCTGTACATTGAGGGGTTGACTTCTGTGGGAACTTTAGATACAAAGTGGGTCTTATCGATTCAATCTTTGGGCAACCAAACTGTTCAGTAGAAGGAGATGTCCTGAGTTGATCTGACCCACTGCCCACACTTGCTCTCGTGCCAAACATGCGGTCTTGCTTACCCACTGCAACACCTATGGGATGGGCTGCCCTGAGGGCCTCTGCTCTGTGGCCCTTCCACAAGATGGAAGTGACAACCAGACCTCAGGCAGTAGAACTTGATGTCCCATTTCCAGCACTGCCCTGATAGCCTTTGACAGCACACAGCTCACAAAGACCTTTTCACTGTTCTTAAATGTCCTGGCAGCAAAGATTATGACTCAAACTCTCCACTCTCTTGTAATTTCAAAATTTTAATCTGATTCTGACAGTAACCAAATCTCAGACTAAGTTACTAAATTGCAAAGTGCAAGAGGTAAAATGTGGTTAAATTACTGCACCAGCAACCATAGTTCTGGACCATTGACCCAGAAGCATGAGTTCAAATCCCACCATGGCAGCTGGGGAATTTAAATTCAAGTAAGTAAGTAGACCAAGAATTAAACCTAGTCTCAGTAACATGAACCATGAAACTACTGGATTCTCATAAAAACCCATCTGGTTCACTAATATCCTTCAAGGAAGGAAATCTTCCATCCTTATCCAATCTGACCCATTGTGACCCTAAACCCACTACCGTAGTGACTCTAGCAGCTTGTTCAGTTTGGGGGAAAATTACTGATGGGCAATAAATGCTGGCATTACCAGTGGCATCCATATCCAGTGAATGAATAAAATTAGTATACAAAAGCAGGGAACTGGACCATCCTGTCAAATGAGGCAGAGGAGAATCCTTGTTCAGGAAAATGAAAGCATTCTGGAAACAGTAAACTGTTTGTTCTACAGGGTAGCCTTACTGATTGTCCCCAATCAGTAAGACTATCCTGTCCTTTCTATTGCAGAAACAGAAAGGGTAGGGTCTACTATAGAATAGAGAAGGTCTAATAATCTTCACTATGTCAGCCCGTGTCCCCTTTTCAGCCATAATCCTAGCCACTTCCCAACTTCATTTCAACCATTCTCCTTTCCTTTCTGTGTTTGCCTCTCATGCTAAAGGTTTTCTTCTGTGTTAAAGGTGACCCAGCAACAGTTTGCTGGTGAGGTACAATGCGGCCCTAAGAATAGCTGCTTGAAGATTTTGACCCTGATGCTTAAGGAGATGATGGAGAAGTCAAAAGGGGTCAATCACAGGTTTACTGCACCAGAAGGATTTTACTGTGAACTTTGAATCATGACTACATTACCTTATCACAAGAAGAACTGGGAAAGTTTCTTAAACAGTGATGCGTGAAGCTGAGAAACAGGATCATCCTCAATAAATCTTTTTGTCTGACATGAATGTGATGGGCTCAATGACTTCCTTCTATGTCATAAAATTCCATGACTGCCCTCTATAACACAGAACTTGATGACCGTTCCCAGCACTGCCCTGACAGCCTTTGACAGCACGCTGCCCTACCGCCATGGATTACAAACTTGACATATTTTTAAACTCAAATTTTATGCACCTGGTTAACATAGTTATAATAGGCTGTCAAGCCACTTTTGGATAAGTTCTACCCACATGGTATAATTCAATCTCAGAGTTTCTTACGGGAAAGTGAAAAACAAGCCACTACATCCCAGGATCATGCAGGTGGTAAAACAAGCCAGCAGGTTCCTGCGCAAAGAGATTCTCCACCATTTTTCATCATCCATTTTCCATTGCTACTAAATGGATTGGAGTTTGAGGGCATGGATTGGTAGGAACGCTATTTCTGTTCTTCCCCCATCAGTATTCAGATGAATTGAAGTGGCAGGGATTTGTACAACACATCAATACTGCATCACAATCACCATTACCAAAGAGACTATCAGAGACATCATTACTGCACAAGTGTGTCACAATCGCTCATTATCAAACAACTAGGTCATGGTGCCTCGTTTCCACTGAAATCTATCACTGAGCACATTCTCATTAATGACTTACATTAATTAACAACTTAAGTGTAGAAAATGAATCAAGGTCCTTGACAGAGCAGAAAACATACACCAGAGAGCAGTGGTGGGGTGGGGGGGGTCACTTAATGTGGGAGAAATCAATGTTCATGCCATTAGGCTGTAAGGTCCCAAGATGGAAAATGAGGTGCTGTTCCTCCAGTTTGCGTTTGGACTTCTCCTGGCAGTGGAGGAGGCCGAGGACTGACTTATCAGTGATGTAGTGGGAGGGGCAGTTGAAGCGACTGGCAACGGGAAGATGCAGATTGTGGTTATGGACAGAGCGCAGGTGTTCTACAAAACTGTCACCTAGTCTGCGTTTGGTTTCGCCAATATAGAGGAGGCCACACTTGGAGCACCGAATGCAGTAGATGATATTAGGGGCGGCGCAGGTAAATCTCAAATGATAGTGTAGTCTTAAGTTAAGAGGTCTTCTGGCAATAGAGGTTAAAATCATTCTGAAAACCAAACTCAATAAATGAACCAAGTCTAAAAAGATGTGTTGAAATAATGGTTACATAATTTACTTAAAGGTCATATCTTTCCGGATGCTGAAATCTAAAGGAACATGGTGGAGGGTGTGGGATTTCCAGAGAATCAGGACACATCAGGTGAACCATTTTCCTTTTGGTTTCTAACATTACTGTGGGTAAATAAGCCAACTAGTCACTAACATAACGCTTCTCAAAAACTACTCGGAGGTGTTATGCCAGAATCATCCAACAACATGATGTTGTACCAAGTCACGTAGCAACACGAATTTCTGTTGGTGGGCTGCTTATCTAATCACCCATGTGTTGTACTTGTTGCTGGCTATCATTATACATTGAATGAAAGTATATCAAAATAAATAATATTTTCACAGTTTGTACAGAACAGAACTTTTAATGGGAAGAAGCTGTGGCATTTCTGAAGCTGACTACAATGAGCGTGGCAGGGGTGGGAAATGGGGAATGGAATAGAAAGATAGCAAGGAGATCCCTTCAATTCAGGATACTAGTATTTTGGAATTTGTTTCTAATCTGTTTAAATTGGCCCTCCAAAAATGGTCAAATTTAAATTCTCCATGTGCCCCTGGTTGGTGCAGTTGGTGTGGGAGTACAGCAGGATTCTTTTTCCTAATTATCTTCTCTTTGTTCTCTTCTCCTAGAGGCAAAGATTTCACGTGTGGATGTGGTGACTGGGAACTTGCATTCTCCTGGATGTAATTTGATGGGTAATTTTAATCCTGGCTACTCACCTGTGGAAATGGTGTGATGCCAGCTTCCCAGTCTGAGTGAGTCCATAGGCTTCTCCAGGAAGCAGGCAAGGGAGACACCCACTGGGCACCTTTAGGCCTGGACACCAATAAGATAATCATGAGTCACCTTCTATTTTAGCTGTAAGAAATGGCTGAGGCTTTCTAGCTAGGTCCACTGCACATGAAGCAGGCTCAGGGGCAGAGAGGGCCAAAATGTTCTTTGTAGCTTTTCTTGTGGGACCAGGAGGAGGAACATCAACTTACCTGAGTGCTGGCACCGTTTGTGTGTTCCCAAGCAGTGATGCCATGCCACCTGAACATGGTGCTGCCCACAAGTACCCAGGCAGAGAGCTGCCCAGCCCATGCAGATAAAATCTGAGAGTTAAAAGCTCCTTCACCTCATGCTGTCAAAATCAGGACCATTCAGATCCTACCCTCTCAATTCTGACCCCAAGCTTTCTTGTGAAGTCAATCAGCATGAAGAACCATGAAGAAGGCACGCCAGCTTCTCTACTTTCTTAGAAGTTGAAGGAGATTCAGCATGTCATCGGAGACTCTAACAAACTTCTGCAGATGTACAGTGGAAAGCATTCTGACTGATTACATCACGGCCTGGTGTGGAAGCTCCAACGAACAGGATTGCAAAATTAAGATTAAGATATCTTTATTAGACACATGTACATCAAAATACACAGTGAAATACATCTTTCTGCGTAGTGTTCTGGGGGGCAGCCTGCAAGTGTCGCCACGCTTCTGGCGCCAATGAAGCATGCCCACAACTTCCTAACCTGTATGTCTTTGGAATGTGGGAGGAAACCGGAGCACCCAGAGGAAACCCACGCAGGCACAGGGAGAACGTACAAACTCCTTACAGACAGTGGCTGAATTTGAACCCGGGTTGCTGGCACTGTAAAACATTACACTAACCGCTACACTACCATGTCTGCCCTGAGAGGTGACAGAGAATGGTGGACTCAGCCGTTTCCATCACGGGTACAGCTGCCCCACTATTGAGGACATCTACAAGAGGCGATGTCTCAGGAAGGCAACATCACTTATTAAGGACCCCCACCATCTCGGCACCTCTTCTTGTTGCTGCCATCAGGCAGGAGGTACAGGAGCCTGAAGACTCACACCTCATGGTTCAACAACAGCTTCTTCCCCACTGCCAGCAGGTTCTTGAACTGACCTGAAAAAACCCCAATTCCACTTTGTGTTATATTTCCCTCAACTTGCACTAATGTCGTTATGTCTATTTTTGTTTATTTTGTTGTATAAGTTACATAAAATTTATGTTTATTTAAGTTTATATAATTTATGTACTGCGCTGCTGCTGCAAAAAGCAAACTTGCATGGGATTTATACCCTGGGTATGTATGCCCATGACAATAAACTTGAACTTGAGCTGTGGGGACTATTGGATGAACTGGATCTGCAAGGGTGAGCTTGATCCTCCCGTCATTGGACAGTAACACCTATGCCTCTTCCAGCAGAGGTCACTGGAATGGGGAATCTTACTGTTAAGGGGATGGACAGTCTAGCCTCACATCTGCCAACCACCAATTGGTTACTTATAGCCATGTTGCTTGATGTTCTTTGATGATTCTGCCAATCTCCCCACTGAGTGAAGCAGGGTGATCCCATAGCACACTCCACTTGGCATTCACTGGTGTGCAGAAGAGGTGAAATGACCAGCACTTACGTGCAGGCTGATGACATTACTTCCTTCCTTTCATAGGTCAGTGGCAATACAAACCCTCGGTGACCTCTCTCGGTTGTGTCCTATATTGAGGTGACCTCACTCCCGCTCCACCAGCTCCAAAAATGAAACAGCTGAGAAATGTCACCAGACTTTCCATGTTAATTATCTGGGAGGAAGCAGGAGTTTGAAAGATTTTAAAATATTTAAAATTTAAAGGAAAGTTAGGGCAGCTTCCATCTTCACTTAATTGTCACTGCTTTGTTGGCTGGTATTTTGGGCAAGCAATTATTTGGGCAACGTTAGCCAAATTCACTCTGTCCCCCCCACTCACACTATCCATGATGCTCCACCTCCATCCCAGAATGAGCAAGAGATTTTGGGAAAGGACAAAGTCTCACTCATCCAGAGGCTTCTCTCTGTCCAATTGTCCATTTGCACCGATAAAAACGGGATCGTCTTTGTCAAAGGCTGCCCGCTGGAGATTCCACTTCCCAGTAATGGATTGAGGTGCTGGCCTCACTGGAAAGCAGCTGCTCAGAAGGTGGATAGCTCAGCAATTGGCAAGTCACTCTGCTAATCTGGCCACCTTCCGGCAGGAAGCAAGCTCAGTCCTGGCACTTACCCTTGTAACCGCCAGTTCATGGGTCAGATGATCTGGCCCATTCTTTCACAACACTGTGATCCATGATTGCTGCTTGTGTGAAAACAAAGCCTGATAGGACTGCCCTTGTGAAAATTCCTGGGGTTGTTGCAACAACCTGAAGACCGGCCCTGAACCTTCCTGCAACCACCATCATTAGCACTGGCTCGGTAGCTGCTGTATAACTGAGACATCTGAGTTTCTACTCTGGGACCACATCACAGGTAGTACTGCTGTTGAGGCAGATTGCAAATCCTCTTGTCTGTATAGATAAGTGAAGGAATAGGCCTTTTAACCTCATTCACTGAGTATGACCAATCCTTCCTAGCACTCCAAGTGGGGAAATGTTCAGGCTGGGCACCATTTTAAATAACATCTGTATACTTATCTGATTACCTATCATACACAATAACAATTGACAAAGGTCATTATTAAAGCTTGAGCAATGAATATTGATGCTAGTTAAGAATAAATTGCTCTGTACATTGCTACATCCCTTTGGGAGAATCATTTTAATTCCCACTGCAGTGAGGAAGACTACTGCCATAGACAAACACAGAACAATACCTTTGACAACTTTTAAAAGACAGTTAGACAGGAATGTGGGTAGGAAAGGCTTAGGAGGATACAGGCCAAATGTGGGCAAATGAGACGAGCTTGGAAGGGCATCTTGGTTGGCATGGACCAGTTGGGCTGAAGGGCCTGTTTAGGTGCTGTATGACTCTATGACTATGACTTTGACTATGTGACAAGGTGAGGCACTATAAAATAGGTCACCGGGGAAATGAAGGCTGACTCAGATGTTTTGAGATTTTGGTCCAGGTTTTGCAATCAGCAGAAAAGGAATGGCACTTGTTGTTCACTTCATCGACATCTATCCTCTGAGTTACAGCAGAATTCGGAGCAGAGACTTCTTTTAATCCAACATCTTTTTTTTTCTCTCATTGCAGCAGATCCAGAGCCTATGTGACACTTGTGAGAACGGCTCTTTGACCTGTTAGAGTGAAGAATATCCTTACTGAACCCGGATCTGAATCAGGGATATAGGGAAGTAAAAACAATGAGATTGAAATGATGTATTCAAAAACAAATCAAAAATTGGAAAAAAACAGAAACAGTCATGGAAGAAAGATTAAAGAGATATGTGGGAAATGTCAAAACAATTACCTATATTTCAATATCTTTTTACACTTCTGACATGTTTTCTTTTGAGAAAATGAGACTGCATATTTGTAAAATTAATTTTTCATGGATAAAGAGATTGTTCAGTTGTAAAGGCAATTTTTATGCAGTTAAAAACTGAAAAGTCATTTGTATCCTAGAGCAATGGAGATTGGAGCAGGATTATTCCCTGGTCAACCATCCAGTAAGATCATAGCTCATAGAGTTATGCAGCACAGAAACAGGCTCTTTGGCCCAACTGGTCCATGGCAACCAAGATGCCCCATCCAAGCTAGTCCCATTTGCCAGCATTTGGCCCATAACCTTCTAAACCTTTCCAATCCATGTATCTGTCAAACTGTCTTTTAAAAGTTGTTACTGTACCTGCATCAACCCCACTTCCTCTGGCAGCTGATTCCACATAGCTACCACCCTTTGTGTAAAAATGTTGTCCCTTAACTTCCTCTTAAATCCTTCCCCTCTCACCTTAAACCTATGCCCGCCAATTCTTGATTCCGTAACTCTGGGAAGAAGACTGAGTGCATTCACCCTATGTATGCCCTGCATGATTTTATACACCTCTATAAGATCACCTCTCAGTCTCCTACAGTCTAAGAAATAAAGTCCTAGCCTGTCTAATCTCTCCCTATAACTTAGTCCCTCAAGTCCTGGCAGCATCCTTGTAAATATTTTCTGCACTCTTTCCAGTTTAATAACATTTTTACTATAGCAGGGTGACCAGAACTGAACACAATACTCCAAGTGCAGCCTTACTGGAGTCCTGTACAACCACACCATGACCTCCCCACTTTTATACTCAATGCCCTGACTTATGAAGGCCAGCTTGCCAAAAGCCTTCTTCACTACCCTGCCCCCCTGTAGCTCCACTTTCAGTGAACCATGTACTCGTACTCTAATGTCCTTCTGTTCTACAACACTCCCCAGCACCCTGCCGTTTACCCTGAAAGTCCTACCTGGATTTGACTTTCCAAAATCCAACACCTCACACTTATCCGAATTGAATTCCATTTACCATTCCTCGACCCACTGTCTCAGCCTATCCATATCCCCCTGCAATTTTTGATAACCTTCTTCATTGTTCACTATACCACCTATTTTAGTGTCATCTGCAAATTTACTAAACATGCAGTACACATTCTTATACAAATCATTAATATAGATGACAAACAACAATGGCCCAGCACTGACCACTGAGGCACACCACTAGTCATCAGCCTCCAGTCTGAGAAACAACCTTCCACCATCACCCTCTGCTTTCTACCATCAAGCCAATTGTGTTTCCAATTAGCCAGCTCTCCCTGGATTCCATGCGATCTCACCCTCCAGAGCAGCCTACCATGTGGAACCTTATCAAAGGCCTTACTGAAGTCCATATAAACCACATCTACCACCCTGTCCTCATCAACTTTCTTGGTCACATCATCAAAAAACTTAATCAAGCAATCTCATTGGCTCTCCACTCGGCTTTGGAGCACCTGGACAACAGCAAAACGTACATCAGGCTGCTGTTTATCGATTACAGCTCGGTGTTCAACACCATCATCCCCTCAGTACTAATCAACAAGCTTCAAAACCTGGGCCTCTGTACCTCCCTCTGCAACTGAATCCTCGACTTCTTTATCAGGAGACCATAGACAATAGACAATAGACAATAGGAGCAGAAGTAGACCATTCGGCCCTTCGAGTCTGCACCGCCATTTTGAGATCATGGCTGATCCTCAACAATCAATATCCTGTTCCTGCCTTGTCCCCATATCCCTTGATTCCCCTATCTATAAGAAACCTATCTAGCTCCTTCTTGAAAGTGCCCAGAGAATTGGCCTCTGCTGCCCTCTGAGGCAGTGCATTCCACAAATTCACAACCCCCTGGGAAAATAAGTTTTTCCTCCCCTCTGTCCTAAATGGCCTAGCCCTTATTCTTAAATCATGCCCCCTGGTCCTGGACTTCCCCAACATCTGGAACATATTTCCTGTCTCTATCCTGTCCAATCCTTTAATAATCCTGTATGTTTCAATCAGATCCCCTCTCAATCTTCTCAATTCCAGCATGTACAATCCCAGTCTCTCCAACCTCTCAGCATAAGACAGTCCCGACATCCCCGGAATTAACCTCGTAAACCTACGCTGCACGCCCTCTATAGCCAGGATATCCTTCCTTAATCCTGGAGACCAAAACTGTACACAATACTCCAGGAGTGGTCTCACCAGGGCCCTGTACAAATGCAAAAGAATCTTTTTGCTTTTGTACTCAATTCCTCTTGTAATACAGACCAACATTCCATTAGCCTTCATCACTGCCTGCTGCACTTGCTCATTCACTTTCAGTGACTGATGAACAAGGACTCCTAGATCCTTTCGTATTTCCCCCTTACCTAACTCCACACCATTCAGATAATAATCCGCCTTCCTGTTCCTGCTCCCAAAGTGGATAACCTCACACTTATCCACATTAAACCTCATCTGCCAAGTATCTGCCCACTTACCCAACCTATCCAAATCACCTTGAATTCTCCTAACTTCCTCTTCACATGTCGCACTGCCACCCAACTTTGTATCATCAGCAAACTTGCTAATGTTATTCACAATGCCTTCATCTAAATCATCAACATAGATCGTAAACAGCTGCGTAGACAGTGCAGATAGGTAGTAACATCTCCTCCTCGCTGACAATCAACACAGGCGCACCTCAAGGATGTGTGCTTAGCCCACTGCTCTACTATCTTTACACTCATGACTGTGTGGCTAGGCACAGCTCAAACGCCATCTATAAATTCACCAATGACACCACTGTTGTTAGCAGAATCTCAGATGGCGATGAAGAGACGTACAGAAGTGAGATAGATTGGCTGGTGGAGCGGTGTCGTAACAACAACCTCACACTCAACATCAGCAAGATCAAGGAATTGATTGTGGACTTCAGGAAGCGGAAGTCGGGAGAACACACACCAGTCCTCATTGAGGGGTCAGCGGTGGAAAGGGTGAGCAGCTTCAAGTTCCTGGGTGTCAACATCTCAGAGGATCTATCTTGGGCCCAACTCATTGATGCAATCATGAAGAAGGCATGCCAGTAGCTCTACTTCATTAAGAGTTTGAGGAGATTTAGTATGTCACCATTTCTACAGATGTCCGGTGGTGAACATTCTGACTGGTTGCATCATAGCCTGGTATGGAGGCTCCAATGCACAGGATCGAAGAAGGCTGCAAAGGGTTGTAGACTCAGCCAGCTCCATCACGGGCACAACCTTCCCCGCCATTGAGGACATCTTCAGGAGATAGTGCTTCAAGAAGGTAGAATCCATCATTAAGGACACTCACCATCTGGGACATGCCCTCTTCACATTACTACTATCTGGGAAGAGGTGCAGGAACCTGAAGACCACACTCAATGATTCAGGAACAGCTTCCTCCCCTCCACCATCAGATTTCTGAATGGTCCATAAACCCATGAACTCTACGTCGTTATTTCTCTTTTGCACTATTTATATGTTTTTGTAATTTATAGTAATTTGTATGTCTTGCACTGTACTGCTGCTGCAAATTAACAAATTTCATAACATATGTCAGTAATAATAAACTTGATTCTGATTCTGATTCTGGTAAGGCATTATCTTCCATGCACAAAGCCATGCTGACTACCCCTAATCAACCCTTATCTTTCCAGATGTATGCATATCTTATCCCTCAGAATCCTCTCCAGTAACTTACCTACCACAGATGTTAAGACTTACTGGTCTATAGTTCCCAGATTTTTCTTTGCTGCCCTTCTTAAATAAAGGCACGACATTCGCTACTCTCCAGTCTACCGGCACCTCATCAGTGGCTAATGATGATGCAAGTATCTCAGCAAGGGCTCCTGCAATTTCTTCTCTAGCCTCCCACAGTGTTCTTGGATATACCTGGTCAGGCCCTGGAGATTAGCTGACCTGATCTTGGCATCAACACCCTTTTCCTGCCCGTTTCCATAGCCCTTGACTGCCCAAAAATCCTTCTACCTCGGCCTTGAACGTACTGAATGACATTTGGGTAGAGAATTCCAAAGATCCAAAACACTCTCAAGGAAAGAAGATCTTCCTTGTCTCTGTTTGAAAGGGCATGCAGAGATTAGATTCCACCTTTCCCCATGAGACAACCTTTTCATCCCAGGAACAAGTGGGCAAATACCGTTTAACTAAACCAGTTTAACTAAATCTGCCTGCACTGACTGTGGCAGTCTATCCTGAGGAGGAGGAGGAGGGAACCTCTGACAGCAGCTTCTGCAGTTCCACACTTAACTGTACATGTGAGTTTGCTGTCAATTCTTCTCCAGTGTATGAGTGAGCATTGCCAGCCTCACCTTTATTCTTATTTGTAAAATCCTGCCCATTTGCAAAGTGAGGGGTGTAATTATGCCTGCTGTCATCTTCTTCATCACAAGATGGCACTATTGTGTTATAGATAAAAGCAGGGTTGGTTAAATGGTTCAATTCTATAAAACCACCAGGAAATCGAATACAGAGAACAGTAGCAAAAACATACTGACATTCGCACATCCTAATACGTTGCCATGTTGCTTTCATTGTTTAGTATATATATGACCAGCCCCATTTGTAACTTTACCAGGTTGGCACCAGGTATGCAAGCTGTTGTTTTACATGTTTCATTGCTTGGTCGTTCAGTCTGATGCTGATGGAGGAGTGAGGGGTGTGGCAGTCCAACAGGGCCCAGCCTGGTCCAGAACACGGTCCAGCTGCTGTAAATGACCTTCAGTATATTTGGATGCCTTCCTAATCTATCCCTTTGGCAGAGGTTGGCCAAGGTAAAGACAGGATAGGGATTGTGCAGTGGCCACTTCCACCTTTGTTGTTTCGTACATAAACTTGTGTTGGATAAGTTGACTAGACTGAGATCAAGTAAATTTTCTCTTTGTGTTGGGTTTCTTTCCATCAACCTGAAACATTAACTGGTTTCTCTTTCAAATGCTGCTTGCCTGGCTGAGTTCTTCCAGCATTTCTCTTTCCATCTGTTGCTAGCCCAGTCCAACAGCCATGTCCTTCAAGCCTTGGCCAGCTTGATAGGTGATAGTGCTGCAAAGCCACACTGTGATGGATATTGTTTCTGCATCTTCATACTCTCTGTGCTTCCTCCAATTGTTCTTTAACATGGAAGAGAACTATTAGCTGAGGGATGATGGCAAGAGATGGTTTCCATCCCCAAGTTTGAGGTCTTATGGGATCTAGAGCCAGTTTTGTGGTGTTGCTTCCTTGTGACTGTATACCACTGTGCTGTCACCTCCGATAGCTTTCTAATGCCAGTGGGGCAGGATTTACCCAGAGATGGTGATGGGCAAGCTTGGGACAGATTCTATTGTCATGACTGTTGTTTGACTGTTCTATGGGACAGCTGTTAGCTTTGGCACATCCCCAGATGTTGCTGGGGAGGATTTTGCAGAGCTGTTTGGACTGGTGAAGCTGTGCAGAATGTCCCACATCATCCTTAAAACCGATGGTGGGAATCTCTATTTATTTCAATGGGTATTTACTTCTCCACACCTGGCCTGATTCATGTGGGTGAGACAGCTTACCATGGAAACTTGTGCATTCTATCTAGATTTCAGCAGTGAGGCAACAGGCAAGTAAATACACTTGGTTCCTACCTCTTCATATACTTTACATCTAGCTGGAGATCATCACTGCCACTCCAAGTGAATTATAGCTTTTTTCTTAAGTTTAGTAGGAAATCAAACAGTAAGCAAACATTTGCTGGGCAACCAGACTCAACTTTTGTTTGTCCAGAGTCGTGAGCAAATGTTAAAATGGAAAATAAGTGGCAGTATCAGGCAAGGCTTCTTCATTAGTGTCTAAGCGTGAAGGAAATGGATTAAGATTTAACAATAACTGTCTCTGGGAATATTTAGGGTACAAATGGCAGATATTGATACCAATTGTTCTGTAGCCCTGTTTTTCCTGTGGGTAGATTTTCATGGTTTATTTTAGCTGAAATGTGTCTAATTTCTTTCATCTCTTGCACACTCTTCCACGGTCAATAGATCTGGGTGCTGATTCCTGTGTTTTACTTCACCTTCCAGAATGCAAGGGAGATATGGAGGCGAACTTCATTACTTTGCTCTGTATAACTAAATACAAATGCTCAGTCACAAACCTTATGGCTTTATTGAGAAAGGAAGAGTAAAGAAAGATTATCCACTGATAGATAATTACGTTATATGGAATATCATGAATATAATCACCCACATGTTCCAATGATATATGAACATTGGTACATGTTAATTATTGTTTATAATTTTTTGGGGGGTGCAAGTTCTGAATTTTTTTGGAGGGTGGGGTGTTGTATTGTTTGATTTATTTACAAGAATCATTATTCACATGGAATTTTTTTTTACATTCACAAAGAAGCCCCATTCTGAAAATAAAAGCAGAATAATGAATGGTTGCCTTGGTCATGCCATGTTGCATCTATCCATACTGTAGATCAAAGCAGGGTTTTGACCCAAAACGTCAACATTTCCTTCCCCCCACAGATGCTGCTCGATCTGTTGAGTTCATCCAGCAGATTGGTTGTTGTATTGATGTACTGGTTATTGTAGCATATAAAGTTACCAGTCAGGAAGTTTTATGAAGTGTGTGTAATAATAATGTTACGGACATCAACTCCAACAGATTGTGTTAGGGTATGTTTAGTATGTTCATAATATGAGTGGTGCTTATATTGTTGGGTAAACCAGTAATCTGAATATTTGGGTTTATAATTTTGAACTTAAATAATTTATCCTTTTTATTC
Source organism: Pristis pectinata (assembly GCF_009764475.1). Lineage (NCBI taxonomy): Eukaryota > Metazoa > Chordata > Chondrichthyes > Rhinopristiformes > Pristidae > Pristis > Pristis pectinata. The sequence goes on from NC_067410.1 coordinate 93,840,752, forward strand.
CTTCCTCAACTTTGGAGAAATGGTGTCAATAATTACTTTCAGTTTTCAAGAGATTTTGCCTGATCACTGTGAGTGATCAGAAGAAACTTATCGATGGTTTGAAAGGCCTTTTAAAGCAATATGGAGTAAGTCTAATAACATTGTCATTCAGGAACAGAATAATTGTAAATTTCTATCTATTTTTCTTGTGTACCCAGTTTTAGATAATTGCTTAGAGGCACGGTAGAAGAAAATCAGCCTCTGATAACTCATTGACAAAGAATGCAACATCACTGTCAGGATGTTAATAGGAGTGCTTCAATTAGCTTTCGTATTCTGCAAACCAAAAAATGTTCCTCTGGCTCATTGTTATTAAATGACTCCTCCCGGAAATTCCACAGGGTGGATAAGGTTTGGATTTGGCCCTGATTATGCAAGCAGTCAGAAAGCTTTCTTGGAGCCAACCATACAACGTCATTTAGATTATTGATGCAGACAACCTGAGCTCACATTGGAGAGCAGCCTCTGAACGGGTGTACTGGAAGTTGCTGGTGTTTCAGGACACCAGTGGGGGTTGGTACAATGAGTGGAGGGAAGTGGAAGGGATAGGGGTAGTTGAGGGCAGAGGAGCGGTGTAAATTTTTGCAGAACAAACAAGTTGAAGGGATTAGATTGGAAAAGAAATAATAACATATCGATTTTGGGGATATTTAGGGAAATGGATGAGTCTTTTTCACAATCCAAGCCTGAAAGTGCTCTTCTCTAACCAGCTTGGGAAAAAAACTCACATAAACTATGGAAGGCAGTCAACCCTTGATTAGCCAAAGGTTACCATTAACGCTCCCTCCCATATTTAGCTGAATGCAGGTGTAGCAACAGCTCTCTTCCAGAGATATCTGATAAAATTCATCAATATCTACGATGCTGAGAGTTAATCCATAAAGTGCTAGATTAGTTGTACCAAGAATGGATGTAACATTCCACATTCCAGTCCATTTACTATAGGTGCAATATGGAGATCTCTGAGGGTGCAACACTTCAACCAAATATCACAGGTATGGTGGACTGTAGAAATCAGGGCCTCAGGGCTTGTAGCAGAGGCTTTCAATTCTCATCTGAACCCAAGATAGAAAACTTGCTTCCCACCAATAAAACAACCACCCTAAAAAAATACTCTCCTTCCACCTATCAGTAACAGTGGCCAAGCTTCACTAGAAGAGCCAATCAAGTCACCTTATGAGGATGCAACGAGAGGAGTTCAGCAGAAACACGTGCAAAAGTATCTCTTTCTAACTAATGTGGGAATCTTAGTGACGAAGTATCAAATACAAAGAAAATAGTAGTTGACAAGGTTAATAAAGATAATTTCTATTTTGTTTTTGATAGTGATTTATAGTTGCCCAAGTTAAATGTTATCACCCATTTCGTGAAAACAAACCTGTACATACGGATGTAATTCATACATGTATCAGCTACCTACTTTAACTGCATCCAGCCAGAGAATACACAATCCTTCTGATACTGGGTGCATTATTGTCTGGTATGGCTGAATTTCACTTTCTTTCACTCAGTGAAGTGAATTGAGACACAAACTATACAAAACTTGCCATATTCATTGATTCTGGTTGAAGTATTCTCCAGTAACTATGCTTACAAGAGAGAATGAGATACGCTAAGAGATATTATAGCTGGAAAGCATGAAAAGGCTTCAGTAAATGTACAACAGGTAAGATTTGTTGGACAGACAGGATTATTCCAACATAAAACCTGTTAACTAGCAGAGGGCTGTAAAAGCATACTGAATGTATTGCACAGAATCACAGTGAATTTATTTATATTCATACTGGCTGTCTCCCACTTTAGTCTATCATCCCATCCCATCAGGTGAGTCACTTTTTGACTTCCCAACAAAGGCAATCTGACATCTTCCCCAATTTGTGGAGGCTTTAAGGATTGTGAAGTGGAGGGTTCTTGGATTTTGACCCAGTGATGATATAGGATTGCTAGTATTTTTCCAAACAATTATGATTGGTGATTCAGAGGGGAACTTGCAGCCAGTGGTGTTCCCTTGTTCCTGCTGCCCTTATTCGTCTAGACAGTGGAAGTTGTAGCTTGGGGAGATGCTGTTGAAGTAGCTTGTTGATGATTATGTACAGGGTGTGGCGCTGGTGGGGGCAATAAATATTTGGGAGTTACAGATGTGTTGCTTTGTTGTGGAAGGAGCTGAGCTTTTTGAGTGTAATAGGAACTGGACTCATCCAGGCAAAGGAGTGTTTGTACTGACATGTACCATGTGGATAGAATTTGACTCACTCACCCGGTTCTGACTTGCTCTTGTAGCTACTGCTTTTATGTGAATGATCCAGTTGAATTTCTTATCAGTGGTTAGTCCCCAGAAGGTTGATCGGACCTTGGTGACGGTCATACAACTGAATGCCAAAGATTGGTAGTTAGACTCTCTTTTGTTGGAAATATTCATTTCCTGGCATCTGTGTGACACAAAGATCACTCACTGCTTACTATGCTAAACCAGAATGTAGACCATTTCTTGCTGCAAGCGGGCATTGTTTGTTTCATTTTCTCAGGAGTTACAAATAGATCCAAATACTGGGTACTCAGCTCTCCATGGTGTTAGTGCCTCAGTAAATCTGTCAATCAGAAACACAGTTATGGCAGTGGTATTAACATTTACACTGCCCAGTGCAATTGCAATTGTCAGGAGCTGCATCAAAATTGTTTTATGACTGGTAGTAGAAATAATTCTGGGATCGTACCAAAGAAACTGACAGGTTTGTTTAAGACATATTTGCTAGTATTGGGGCAGCAGGAGACAGCATCAATCTCCGCCAAGGATCAGAAAATCCAGCCATACGCCCAAAGATCAGACGGGCAGTATTTTGTTTTATTTTATTCATTAGTTTGTTAGGTATTTTTCTCCTGTTGCTTTTCTTGACTTTCTCCAACCAATGGCATCATACAATATCCTCCACATGTTGGACAAGAGGTCAGACACCTACAGGCCATCAAGCATATTTGGAATCCAGTGTCTGTGGATGATATTGTAAATGGGCAGGAATAGATCCTCATGTAACTCCAGAGACAGTGGGACAGGGTGGGAAGAAGATCTTTTGCTACATATGTTCCAGCTAAGGACAGAAAGAATGGGGATAGTTGTATGTTTGGAGGAGGGTTTTAGAGGCAGATGGTATACTCAATCAAAGGAGACATTGAGATTTATGTGATGGAGGGATAATGCACCACAGTTGGTTCCCATAATGGAGGATGTCACTTGTACTCCTGTTATGCTCATTCTGATGCTGCACCAGCAGTAGGATCCTGTTTGGAGGCATCCAAAAGGAATTGTTGGAAGCAATGAGCAGAGACAATCAAAGCAGCAATATGTTCAAGACTCTTAGAGGAAAGAGACGGAAAGGAGGCAGTGGTTAGCAAAATAGAGGGGTCAAAATTGTGTTCTGACAGTGGTGATGACAGGGCAGTTTTGACATTTAATATAAGTTGATGCAGTCAACACATTCTTTCCAAGGATATCAAAATAATGCTTCAGATCTTGATCAAAAGCAAAGCTTGTAATCCACAATAAAGATGCCCAACTTAAGGACATTTCACATTACTCCACCTCCAGCTTGAAATCTATGTGGTTATGTTCACCTGACTGTATCTACTTTGGAATGTATGAAATAGTTTTATATGTATCTTGTAGAAGACTGAAATATTACAACATAACTTTGAATCACATTAACAATTAAATCTTGTCTGAACACATGTCTCTGGCACGGTGCTGGCAGTGAAATTATTCCTTTGCTTTGAAGGTCTACAAAAGAAATGTACAGTTTATTCTGAAGGAGAAAATATTTTCATTTTGGAACTGGAGTCCTGTGGAAGATAAATTGCTTCCGATTTATGAAATAGAGGAGACAAATGCAAGTAGGTAGTTTTTTCACTGATTTACTCAACTTAGTTTGAAGTGACTTGCTGCTATTGTTTGGTTAGCGTAAACTGGGAGCTTCAACAGCTTTATAATTGATTAGAGGTTTGGAATTACTCAAGGGAAAATCTTGAACAAACAGAAAGAACATCTTTCTGGATGTGGGCTGCTTGGAATGTGAATTCTGTTTTGTGCTGAGAAGTCATAATGAAAACGAAATAGGGAGGTAGGAGAGGAGCACATTATGTTACTGCATTGGGCAGAGAGCTGGGCTAATGATCAGATGTCAAGAGGGATTTACATTTATATGTGTGTATAATATATGTGCATGTGTGTGTATCCAGAATGAAATGGTAGTATCACCATTATATGTAAAAACCCATCTGGTTCGCAAATCTCTTTTCAGGAAGGAATATTGCCATCTTTGCCATATACTTTATATGGCAAATATGTTTCTTTAAAATCATACATTGTTAGTTAATGTCTCTTAACCATTCCAGCAAGCTGCTCAGTTCAAGAACAGATTGGCAATAAATGCTGGCCTTGCCCCTGTCGCCCACACTCAATAAAAATGTTCCTTTAATAAGATTTCAGATATCAATGAGTCATGGAGATATCCATCTGTTCTCAGTTGCAATGTTAATACTTTGTTGCTAAAGGACAACTGCTGTGCCAATGGCCCTGATTGGAAGACATCAGAAGGTCCTTGGTTCAAACCCAGGTCTGTGCCAAAGTGTTGGGGGGGGGGGGGCTTAGGAGGAATGATAATGTATTCAGGACTTTCATTCCTGATCAATATTCCTTGACTCCTGCAGCCTCACTGTCGCTGCACACACTTCCTTTGGCTAAATGGAAAGATGCGAAAATAACTGGGTTATTATAATGGGAGACTTCAACTTTCCAAATATTGATTGGCACCTACTTAGTGCCAAAGGTTTAGACGGGGCGCAGTTTGTTAAGTGTGTCCAGGACGGATTCCTGACACAGTATGTTGACAAGCCGACTAGAGGGAATGCCATATTAGATCTAGTTTTAGGTAATGAACCGGGACAGGTGACAGATCTATCAGTGGGTGAGCATTTGGGGGACAGTGACCATTTCTCCATAACCTTTAGAATTGTCATGGACAGGGATAGGAGCAAAGAGGACGGGAAGATATTTAATTGGGGAAAGGCAAATTATGAGGCTATAAGGCAAGAACTTGGGAGTGTAAATTGGGATGACATTTTTGAAGGGAAATGTACTATGGGGATGTGGTCGATGTTCGGGGATCTTTTGCAGGATGTTAGGGATAAATTTGTCCCGGTGAGGCAGAGAAGGAATGGCAGGGTGAAGGAATCGTGGGTGATGAGAGAAGTGGAACAACTAGTTAGGAAGAAGAAGGCAGCATACATAAGTTGTAAGCAGCAAGGATCAGACAGGGCTCATGAGGAAGATAGAGTAGCAAGGAAGGAACTTAAGAAAGGGCTGAGGAGAGCGAGAAGGGGACATGAAAAGGCTTTGGCGAATAGGGTTAAGGAGAATCCCAAGGCTTTTTTCTCGTACGTGACGAGCAGAAGGATGGCTAGACTAAAGACAAAGGTGGGAGGATGTGCCTGGAAGCTGTGGAAGTGGGTGAGGTTCTCAATGTATTCACCAAGGAGAGGGGTCTTGATGATGCTGAGGACAGTGTTGGTAAGGGTAATGTTCTAGAGTATGCAGATATCGAGAGAGGATGTATTGGAGTTGTTAGAAAATATTAAGACAGATAAGTCCCCGGGGCCTGACGGAATATTCCTCAGGCTGCTTCATGAGGCAATGGAGGAGATTGCTGAACCATTGGTTAGGATCTTTGAGTCCTCGTTAGCCACTGGGATGGTATCAGAGGATTGGAGGGTGGCGAATGTTGTCCCCTTATTCAAAAAAGGTAGTAGGGATAGTCCAGGGAATTACAGACCGGTGAGGCTTACGTCTGTGGTGGGTAAGCTGTTAGAAAGGATTCTAAGAGATAGGATCTATCAGCATTTAGAGAATCATGGACTGATTGGGGATAGCCAGCATAGCTTTGTGAAGGGAAGATCTTGCCTCACAAGCCTGATAGGGTTCTTTGAGGAGGTGACCAGGAAGATTGATGAGGGTGGTGCAGTGGATGTGGTCTACATGGATTTTAGTAAGGCGTTTGACAAGGTTCCGCATGGTAGGCTTCTTCAGAAGGTCAGAGGCCAAGGGATCCAGGGAGGCTTGGCAGTGTGGATTCAGAATTGGCTTGCCTGTAGAAAGCAGAGGGTTGTGGTGGAGGGAGTGTATTCGGATTGGAGGGCTGTGACTAGTGGTGTCCCACAGGGATCGGTTCTGGGACCTCTACTTTTTGTGATAGGATGCAGAGCTGGGCTGAGAAGTGGCAGATGGAGTTCAATCCAGAGAAGTGTGAGGTGGTACACTTTGGAAGGAAAAACTCCAAGGCAGAGTACAAGGTAAATGGCAGGATTTTGGGCAGTGTAGAGGAGCGGAGGGATCTGGGGGTTCATATCCACAGATCACTGAAAGTCGCCTCACAGGTAGATAGGGTAGTTAAAAAAGCTTATGGGATGTTAGCTTTCATAAGTCGTGGGATCGAGTTTAAGAGCCGTGAAGTAAAGATGCAGCTTTACAAAACTCTGGTTAGGCCACACTTAGAGTACTGTGTCCAGTTCTGTTTGCCTCATTATAGGATGGATGTGGAGGCGTTGGAAAGGGTGCAGAGGAGATTTACCAGGATGCTGCCTGGATTAGAGAGTATGGATTATGAGGAGAGACTAAAGGAGCTAGGGCTGTTCTCATTGGAGAGGAGGAGGATGAGGGGAGACATGATAGAGGTATGCAAGATATTGAGAGGAATAGATAGAGTGGACAGCCAGTGCCTCTTTCCCAGGGCACCAATGCTCAAAACAAGAGGACATGGCTTTAAAGTAATGGGTGGGAAGTTCAAGGGAGATGTCAGAGGGAGGTTTTTTACCCAGAGAGTGGTTGGTGCATGGAATGCGCTGCCTGGGGTGGTGGTGGAGACTGATACGTTGGTCAAGTTCAAGAGATTGTTAGATAAGCATATGGAGGAATTTAAGATAGAGGGATATGTGGGAGGAAGGGGTTAGATAGTCTTAGGTGTGGTTTGAAGGTCGGCATAACATGGTGGGCCGAAGGGCCTGTATTGTGCTGTATTGTTCTGTGGTTCTATAGTTCTATGGTAAAATGCTGGGTCCCCTTTTGCTGGATTCCAGACTGTAAGGTTGATAAACTGAAGAATTTTCAGCAGACACATCTCTACATTTGAGGGAATACAACACTACTCTTTGAACAGAAGGTGCTGGAAACATTCAGCAGGTCAAGCAGTATCTGTAAAAAGAGAAACAGAATTAACTTTTCAAAGATTCTTTGTCAGAACCATGAAAGAGAGAAAACAAGTTAGTTTTAAATTGTAGAGAGATTTGGGAGGGCTGGATAGGACAATGGAAATCTCAGTGTCTCTTCTTCCACAGATGCTGCTTGATCTGCTGAGTGCTTCCAATATTTTCTATTTTTATTCAACGTTTCAGATCAGCAGTTTTTTTCACTTTTCACTGCTCCTTTGTAACTACTTCTCAAACTTTAATCCAGTAAACTGATAAACAGTGTTCTTGCCCCTGCTTTGGGGCTGGCTTGAGAATCTCCCCAATGAACATCCATGCATGTTCCTTTCTCACTGGATCCAGACAAGAACATCGATCTCATTTTTTCAGTTCAGCATCTCTCTGTCCAGCCTTCTCCCGGCCTGGCTGGCATTATCTAACTCAACACAGACTACTCTGAATTATAGACTCAAAATAGGTGCAATCAGTGAATCTTTTGCATGTTGTTTGACTGTGGAAGAAAATTCCCAACATCTTTGGGTTTGCTTCTACATCATTAAAGCCTGAGTCATGACTGTGGAATGTCGAGCCTTAAGATAAACATGCACTTCCTCAAACCCGGCTTGACTTGTTTGTTGTTTAGTTCACCACTGGATTTTACAGTTATGGGATATCTCAACTAGTGCTCAGGTACGTCTTTGCTTTGCTCACCTCAACTGGAAGTTTACTCCCCTGCCTTTTCAGGAGAATGGTGTCAAACTTAGATGAGGGGTTAAGTGGAATAAAATGCTTGCTGGAGTACCCTCCTTCTCCTTAGATAGCCCTGTAGGATTGAGGATGACTCGCTGCCACTGCAGTTCTGTGGGCTTTGAGATGACAGACGAGGTCAGTCTGTGAAGTAGACTCATCCACTGATGGGGCAGGAGGTAACTGATGGGGTGGGTGGATAGTTTGTGAGGTGATGTACTCCTTCTGTTGTGCTTTTGGGTGAGTTGGTGGTGTACTCTTTCTGCTGGGCTTTTGTGTCAGGGTCTGAGGTCTTGAACTTCAAACACCCTTTTCCTCAGTTAACCAAAGGCTGTATTGGCACACGGTAGGAAATCGTGAAATTCATTGTCAACATCTGACTGGATATCTGCAATGTGGTGTACCACAGGGATCAGTGCTAGGGCCTTTGTAATATATATAATTGACTTGGATGAGAACGTAGGGGGTATAATTAGCAAGTTTGCAGATAACACGAAAATTGGTGGAGTCGCAGATAGTGAAGAATGTTGTTTATAGTTACAGCAGGACATAGATCACCTGGAAAGATGGGCAGAGTGGTGGCAGATGGAGCTTAATCCAGACAAGTGCAAGGTTATGTGCTTTGGGGAGTCAACTTCTGGGAGGGTATATAGATGACAGGGATCTTAGGAGTGTTGGTGCAAGACCTTGGGGTGCAAGTCCATTGCTCCTTGAAAGTGGTGACACAGGTCAATAGGGTAATAGAAAAGATATGTGCTATACTTACCTTCTTAGGACAAGGCATTGAGTATAAGATTTAGAATGTCACGTTGCAGTCATACAAAACTCCGACTCGGCCATGCTTGGAGTATTATGTACAGTTCTGTCGCCACACCACAGGAAGGCTGTGGTAGCATTAGAAAGAGTGCAGTAGAGATTCATCAGGACATTGCCTGGAATGGAGGGCTGTAGTTTCTGGGAGAGATTGGATAGGTTGGATTTATTCTCACTGGAACGTAGGAGGCTGAGGGGTGGTGACCTTATCGAGGTTTACAAAATAATGATGGGCATAGATGGGATAGATAGCCAGAATCTTTCCCAGGGCAGGGGATTCTAGAACCAGAGGGCACAGGTTTAAGATGAGAGGGGAGAAATTTAAAGGAGATCTGAGGGATAAGTTTTTCACACAGAGTGTGGTGGTTATATGGAACGAGCTGCCAGAGTAGGTAGTGGAGGCAAATACAATTACATAATTTAAAGAGCATTTGGACAGGTGCTTGGAAAGGAAAGGAGGAGAGGGATGTGGGACTAATGTGGCAAATGGGATTTGCACGGCCAGGCACCATGGTTGGCACGGACGAGGTGGGCTGTAAGGGCCTGTTTCTGTGCTGTACGTTTCTATGATTCTATGAACATCTGCCTACACCAAAAGCTCACTCTCAAGATAAGTCTTCCACATTTTCCAGGGTCTTAGCCTTTCCACCCCTATTTATAGTAGGAGATAGAATGTTATTTTAATACTTTGGCAGTTCACCCAGGACAAAATTCTGTCATCTTATTCATTGTATTTTCTGAGATATTATTTCAGATTTATCTTTCCTTCCTAAATTGCTTTGAAAAAAAGGCTTCCAATTTCCTTTTTAACAATGCTCTGAGGCAAAGGATCAACCCTGCAGCAGTGTGTTCTGCACTGCCTCCAGGAAATAAATTCTGATTCTGAGTGGACACAGTATTCATAGCTTCTCTCAGAGCACTCCGCAACAATAGCAGACTTCCATTTAATTTTGCTCCACTATTTATGCTATATATCCAATATTCCACCTGAGAATGAAAGGCCTGAATTTCCATATAAGTCACAACTACTTCAGGACATCTCAAATCACTTTACCACCAATGAAGTATATTTTTGGTGTACTCACTGTTGTAATGTTTGTTTTCTTGAACAGAGCAGTGACCATACTTCAAGAAGCATTTTGTTGTAAAGCATATTAGCATCTCCTGAGGTTGTGAAAGCTGCTATATAAATGCAAGTCATTTTAAATTATTTTTGTGGGGCTATTGGACCTCAGATAACAACCTCAGAGTACATATCTGCAAATTGTGCTTGACATTTGGGGAGGGAACAATTCTATGAACTATTTCCGGCAGCAGAAGCTTCAGTAAACAGAGGGCAAGGATTTTGAAGTGGAGGGTTGGATTGGAGGGTGGGTATTGTAGAAGAAGGGGGATGATGGGTAGAAATTGAGGAGAATTTTGTTTGACTGTTAGTTGTTATGATCTGAAAGAACAGCATTAGCAGATGCAGTGATATTATTCAGAGAATTAGGTGTGTACTTGTCAAAGAAATGTGGAAAAAGATCACTAACTGGATACCTTTTCCATATAACCAACATAACACAGTGGGCTGCTGGACCTTCTGTGCTGTATAACTCTATGCTCCAAATTCCTCCATGGGCAGTACTTACTGCTTCTATGCTCACCTGCCCATAATTCTGGATGCTGGAAAGCTCCAACCACTTTGCGTCATTTGTTCCTCTTCCTTGGATTCAACTGAGTCTCTTAATTTGCAGCTGTTCCATGGATGTATCCATTTTGCTTTGAGTTGTTGATACAAAGATGTTAATTTAACTTGTAAATAGCAGGGTGTTCACTCTTGAATCCACCTTAAGTGCTTCAATAACCTATGTTGCTCCATAACCAATCCGCAATTTCTTTTCCACATCCAGGTTTTATCCTGAAGGCAAACTGACCTCAGCTAATGCTGCTATTTGATTTGTAATGCTTCATTAAATATTTGTTCTCTGCACTGAGATAAATTTGGATCCTTTTTGCTAGAAATGAATTCTGTGAATGCGAATCACTGGTGTGTGGCCCATCAAAGTGAAAGATGATTGATTCTCAGGCTCAAGTTCAAAAGCTTTGGACAGCCAAGGATAATTTAACCAATAGTAAACGTCACCTTGCAACCATCATTGGCAGTGAATCAGTGCTCTCATTCACTAAAGAATGTCAAGAACTTGAGACTATAATTTGTGAGCCATATTATCACTCATGCAAGATGACTGTAGCTTGGATCATCCTATCCACAGTAATGTATAAAGGATACCAGAGACATTATCCGACATTGTTACTGTCACAATGAAATATTGATGATGCAATAATAGCTGACAACATTGATAGCTAATGGATAGGCCATTATGTTTTCACAACTTAAGGAAGTGTCATGTAATTGTTATAGAACTCAAGTAATCAGAGAGAATTAGCCAAGCACGTCACATTGTCATGATATCAGGCACTAATGATATAAAATCAGTGCAGTAAATTCAGACCTCAGAATATTCATTTAAATCTGCTAAATTCCTTTTATCATCATGTCAATGCAGAAAACTGTTTAATTGGTGAACACTGCATTGCATTGTGTTCCTTGATCCAAGTGCTTGCCTTTACTTGTCTGAGATATATTGTTGCATTCCAATCTCAAACTTAACTGGCTAGATTTATCAGGTAGCTTTTGCTGATACAAAACAATTCACTCCTCCAGGTATAAATTGCGGGCTAAATTAGTTGCATCAACTCCTGATAAATGATGGGAGTCCAACTGAAGAAATCATATGACTTTGGTTTCTGACAACTATACACCACAAAGCAAAGCAATAATCATTCTAGGTGCTCAGTTTAACAATCTGAAGATTTTTCGGAAACATCATTTTAAACTGTTTAATGTTACTGAGGTATATTCTAACCTACTACTTCTTGGCTAACATCAAATTCAATTTGTTTATTGACATTAAAGAGTGAATTCATGCCCAGGGATCTGATTGGCTTGGTCAAAGTACAATGCACAGGCAATTTATCACCAATGACATGGAATATTTCCAATATTTTCTGTTCGAATATCCTTCAGAAGTTAAGGGAGAAGTATCCAAATATCAGTTGTGGTAGAACAAGCACTGTATCATTAGGATGGAGCGTAATACTTTAACAAGTAATAGCAATAACAATTCCACAATATAAACGTTGGTGAAAGTGAATGTCATCCTTGATTTGTTGATTATCTTGGATAAATAGAGAGACTTTTACAGCAAAAAATAAACCTACCAAGTTCCTCCTGCAGTTTGTTTTTTGCTACAGATTCTGGCATCTGCAGTCTTTTATGTCTCTGAGACTTTTGAAGCACCTTCCATTACTTCAGGTCAATACACAAGATGCTGGAGGAACGCAGCAGGGCAGGTGGCATCTATGGAGGGAAATGGACAGTTGATGTTTTAGGTCATGACGCTTCATCTGGACTGGGCAGAAGTATAATAGTTACTTCAGGGCAGCCCAGGCTCACATAAACTGCAATGTGATAATGACCAGATAATCTGCTTTCACAGTGTGGACTGTGGGATAAATATTGGTCGGAATACCAGAGGATAACCTGTGGGAAGAGAGCAGAAGTGTGGGAAATGGAGGACATGTGGAGTGAGGGCTCCATCAAGCAGTGGGGGAAGCCATGTTTCCTGAAAAAGGAGGATACCTCAGATGTCCTGGAGTTCAAAGATTCAACTTGAGAACAAATACAGCAGAGACGGAGAGACTGAGAGGAAGGAATGGCATCCTTACTAGAGACTGTGTGAGTGGAGACATAGTCTAGGTAGCTGTGGGAGTCAGTGAGTTTGTAGTAAATAACAGTGGGGATAGTTTGTCTCCTGAGATGGAGACAGAAAGATCAAGAAAGCAGAGAGAGATTTTGGAAATGGTCTAAGTGAATTTGAGAGCAGGGTGGAAGTTAATAGCGAAGCTGATGAAATTAGTGAGTTTTACACACGTGCAGGACACAGCACCAGTGCAGTGGTCAATGTAATGGAGTCACTGGGGAGAGGTGCCAGAGTAGTTTTGGAATGGAGACTGATCCACGTGGCCAGCGAAAAGGGAAATGTAACTAAGGCCCACATGAATGGCCATGACGACACCTTTGATTTATAGAAGAATCAAAAAAGTTGTTCAGGGTAAGGACAAGTTCTGCCAGGCAGAAAAGAATGGAACGAAAAACAACTGTTGGCCCAATATAACAATCACATCACAAAATAGTTTGGATGTTAGAAAATTGCCCAAGGTGGGCATTGAGGTCAAGCTAAAGAAGACGTTAAAAAGACAACAAAAGTTTGTTACTATTTTCTTGCGTCAAACAATTATTTTTGTTTTAATCATGGCAGCATATGGCAAAGTATGATTAATGTATGACTCCTTACTTCATTGCATTAGGATACTGCTTCGTACAACAGGTCACTGGTAAGATGCTGATCTTAACCAGAAGGGAGGGAGAGCTGGACTTTGGTCACACAGAAGGAGAACTAGGGGTTTTAGTCAACAGAGGAAGTGCTCAGGCACACCTGTCAACTTGTCTTGAGCAGCTTTGGGCTTAAGGACAATGGGTATTCCATACAGCTTCTTTCTGGGCAATGGAATCAATGAATGAACCAAGAGTTAATGAGAATGAGACATGATTATTTGGATACAATTAAGAGATGGCAGAAAATGGTGCTTCCCAGCCTAAGGCTGGACATTTATACAGTGTGGAGACCTGATGCACCAAGGACAGTAGAAAGCAGATAGAATATCTAGTGGCAGTTGCAGTTATATTTGCATTGCACATTTAAGGCTGTGACTGCTCCTTATACAAAGACCCTCACTGTAAACTAACTGGAAAACCTTTCCACAGATGCTGCCTGAGCTGCTTAGTTTTTTCTACCATTTTTTGTTTTTGCTTAAAATAACATTGCTGTACTTTAAAGGTATCTTACATTTTCTATAATTGCTGGCACCTTCTTTTGAATACCAGCTCCTGTGGAGCTCCCAGTATATGTGATGTGTCAGGGATATCCCAAAATTATTTAATTAAGTTGCTCTTGCATTTAACTCACCACAGTGCAAACCATCCTGCATTTTTCAAATTATTACTCAATGTCTCAACTACAACAATATTTCACATGTAATGATTCATTATTCCACCATGTAGCCCCTTAAATATGTAGAACTGGTTACCTCAAAATTGGAGGATCAGTATCTAACCTTCCAGGTAAAGGGATTCTATCAATGTCTACAGACTGAATAAAGTATAGTTTCACTCAACCCTCTGCCAACAAAACCAGTTTCAACCAGAATCTAATGCTGGTATTGAGAGACAGGTCTGAGCCAAAGTAAAGAATAATTAATTCATAAATTACAGTAAAAGCAAAATCACTCACACACTGACAGGTTTATCATACATGACCATTTACAATTACACTATGCTCTATGTCTATGCAAAGAGCAGGATTCTCTGCATGTTATTCTCAAGATTAAACAGAATTATTAGTGTATTTATACAGATGTGGAATTGTAAATCTCAAGGATTCACTTGCACCACATTCAAATCATTTTTAAATATACCTGTGCAAATTCTGAGATATGAGGGACATAATATGAGGGAAAACATTTTAAACCGTTCTCTTTGGAAGTATTTATGTGGAGGTCACATATTATGGCTAGAATAGTTACCCCTGCCCAGAAGATCATATTGTGAGATGCTGTTTAGTTGGAAGGTATTGTGATTTGACACTGAACCAATCAAGCTTCAATCAGCTCAGGTTGCTTCACATTATTTCTAGGAGCTGTGAATAATTTTAAAGTCTGCAGTTTTGGACTCCTGAAGCTGCCAAAAATCAAAACCATTAATTAAAATCTTGATAAATTTGACATTCTTTTCATGGAAGGTGAGACCAGACAAACAGCTATCGCATATGCTGTTCTATTACATTTCAATAGAATCACGCTTCCCAGTGCATGCTATATAACTCTTGCTTTCCCTTCTCCTTGATTTTTGGGCTCAGTTCCTTCTTTCATTTCTCTGTTTCCAATGCAAAGGAATCGAAATTAAAGGTAAGCATGCATAATTGCTGCTAAGAAACAGGTCCAATATACTGTATGTCAAAAACAGCCCCTTTTAGTAGCTTGCCAAGTTATCACCAAATTTCAAAAGATTACTTTCCCTACACAAAAATTGCAATGCCAAACTCAAAGCTCTTAATATAATAGTATTATAACATAAACTGCTATATATTTATCAGTGATTTTGAAAAAATGGAAAGGTAATTTAGTGCTCACCTTTAATATGCACCATACTGAGCTGCTTGTGATAAAAGGCTGATTTCAGTGAGCCATGGAAATCTATACATCTTGACATCAAAAGATATTTGCAGCGTGGGTTACCTTCATGATGAATGATTGGGCAATATGCTGTAGGACTGCTCTGCATAAAAAAACGTACTTTATCCTCAGCCTTGGGAAACCTTGCAAAAAAGGCTTGTGTCCAATCTCATTATTAAGTGTAATGGTCAGGCTGTTTTCGGTCACTGTAATAAACCTAACTAAGGACAGCATAGGAGAGTGAAGGGTTACATCTAATTCCTAACATTATATTGGGAACTTAATATTGAACATTAAATTTGGAATGCAATTCTTGATTGCCCCTCCCATTTTTCTAATGTCAATCTTACAAAGCTGTACACATCCTTGTTAGTTCATACCTATGAAGCTGGTCTCTGCACCTCAGCAGTCTAACCCATTTCTCATAAATGAAGTTTATTTAGCATCATTGAGCTATCTTTTACTCTTCTTAAAACATTGTTTATATAGACATGCCCAGCAAAATTGAATGCACCATTCAATTAAAAACAAGAAAGAGGAAATTGTTACCAAAATATAACTCTACAAAGTAAACTGATGAGATTTTGCATGATACCTGAGAGAACTTATTTGATTAAAATCCCTACCTAGTTATTTACTTGATAGATTCTCACATACTTTTAATATCCCAATATTTTTAAACCCAAAAATATTGGAGAATTTATAATTATAAGTACCATAGATCATATATTCCCATGAAAAATAGCATTCTGATTCAGAAAGAAATATCTGTGCAATAAAATCATTTAAGCTCTTTGACTTTTAGGATGTAAAAAACTCTTGTTGTGTTAATCATTAATGTTTTAGGTAAAAGCACCCACATGCTCCAAATTGTAGCTGTGGTTGTTATGATTTACTTATTGACCTGGCGATAAATGAGGACTGAAACACAACTAATTTCAGATGTGCAGTTATTGTGAGGGGCAGAAAATTTAGCCAACGAGACTGGAAGTCGTTCTGTGTTAGACATCCAGATCTGAATTCTCCACCAATAACTCATTGCAACTTGGCAGGATTACAGCAGAAAATTAGGTTGACACACAAGTGGTAAGAATACTTGGGCCAAATGAGAATTTTATGCTCCAAGGGAGTGCTAGTTGCAGGTCACTGTATCAAAATAAAGGTGGCAGACATGGATCAAGCAGAGGCAGTAAAAAAAAGTACAAAAGTTAGCAGGAGATATCCTAGATAGTAGGAGCTCACTTCAGCCAGAACCTCCAAGAGCACCACTGACGGTGGCTGGAGACACAGCCAATATCACTACCAAATGTGGAGACAATGCAACTGAAGACATTAGGTAACCCCCAGGGGAGAACTTGAGTGGAGTGACTAATGGATACAGCTCAGAAAATGAAAGGAGAAATATTATCACCTTATCATCTAATAAACTGGGTGAAGTACTTATTACTTAGAAACACCAAGCACTTGTTCACAAGGACATTGCCAACAATGAATGCATTCAGAATTTGACCTTCTCAGGCACAGGACTAAATAAAATGGAATTATCCTTTCAAATAATTAAAACAAGAACTAATTTGTTGAGTAGTGGCTCCAAGTAATTTCCATAACCATTTGCTTCAACTATAGAAGTGTGAAATTAATTTTTATCATCAGAATATAAAAAGCCAAAACCTTGTCCTTAAGTTAGAGTTTCTCTGACAATTGGTTCCCTCATATCTGGATTAGCAGGTCTTTGTAAAGTTCTGCCCTTTATTTGGAGAGAGAAGGGCAACACATTGTTGCCATAGGAACTGTGATGAAAAGCAAAACTCAGGATCTACCATTAACAAAATTGATTGCTCTGTAATAGGTTAATCAAATGCTGAATTCATAACTAAAATTCTACTTGATCTCTTTAAACTCAAACTTCACACTAAAATTCCACACATGCCTCATCCAGATGTGGTTGCCTAGTGCAACTACACAATTGCAGGTCCAAAATGTTTCAGGTGGTAAAATATAATCACAAGACTGTCATAAAGCCTTTACAGATCAGTATATATTAGTATGATTAATGTTTGACAAATAGAGTCATATCTCAGACCTGGACATCTAACACAGTAGTATTGCATAAGGCAACTTTGAACTAACAAAATTCTTAAGAGGGAGGAACATTTACAATGGCTTTTCCTCAATTCTTTCAGGGATGGACCTTAAGAGAAGTATTATATTTGAAGTATTATGTGCATTTCTGGTCACCTAGCTATAGGAAGGATGCCATTAACCGGGAAAAGGTGCAGAAAAGATAGGTTAACTGAGTGGGCATGGGTCTGGCAGATGGAGTACGATGTTGGTAAATGCAAGGTCATCCATTTCGGAAGGAAAAATAGAAGATCAGATTATTATTTAAATGGTGATAGATTGCAGCATGCTGTTGTGCAGAGGGACTTGGGAATGCTTGTGCATGAATCGCAGAAGGTTGGTTTGCAGGTGCAACACATTATCAAGAAGGCAAATGGAATGTTGGCCTTCATTGCTAGAGGAATTGAATTTAAGAGCAGGGACATTATGCTGCAACTGTACAGGGTACTGGTAAAGTCACACCTGGAGAACTGCAGGCAGTTCTGGTCTCCTTATTTGATAAAAGATATACTGACTTTGGAGGCAGTGTAGAGGAGGTTCACCAGGTTGATTCCAGAGATGAGGGGGTTAGTCTATGAAGAGAGATTGAGTCACCTGTGACTGTACTCATTGGAATTCAGAAGAATGAGAGGGGATCTTATAAAAACATATATAATTATGAAACAGATAGATAAGATAGAGGCAGGTAAGTTGTTTGTACTGTTAGGTGAGACTAGAATTAGGGGACATAGCCTCAAGATCCGGGGGAGTAGATTTAGGACAGGGATGAGGAGGAACTGCTTTTCGCAGAGATTAGTGAATCTGTGGAATTCTCTGCCCAGGGAAGCAGAAGAGGCTACCTCATTAAGTATATTTAAGTCATCGTTAGATAGATTTTTGTATAGTAGGGGAACTAAGGGTTACGGGGAAAAAGCAGGTAGGTGGAGCTGAGTCCACAGCCATGATCTTAATGAATGGTGGAGCAGGCTTGACTGACCAGATGGCTGACTCCTACTCCTATTTCTTGTGTTCAAGGATATTACTGGGATTGGAGGGCTTGAGTTATAAGGAGAGACTGGATAGGTTGGGGGATTTTCCCTGGAGTGTAAGAGGCTGAGGGGTGACCTTATAGAGTTATATAAAATCATGAGGGGCATAGATTAGGTGAATGGTCAGCCTTTCTCCCAGGGTATTGGTATTGGTTTATTATTGTCACATGTACTGAGGTACAGTGAAAAGCTTGTCTTACAAACCGATCGTACAGGTCAATTCATTACAAAGTGCAGTTACATTGAGTTGGTACAGAGTGCATTGATGTAGTACAGGTAAAAAACAATAACAGTATAGAGTAAAGTGTCACAGCTACAGAGAAAGTGCAGTGCAATAAGGTGCAAGGTCACAACAAAGTAGATTGTGAGGTCCATCGCGTTATATAAGGGAACCGTTCAATAGTCTTATCACAGTGGGGTAGAAGCTGTCCTTAAGCTTGGTGGTACGTGTCTTCAGGCTCCTGTATATTCTACCCGATGGAAGAGGAGAGAAGAGAGAATGTCCCAGGTGGGTGGGGTCTTTGATTATGCTGGCTGCTACACCAAGACAACGAGAGGTAAAGACAGAGTCCAAGGAGGGGAGGCTGGTGTCCGTGACGTGCTGGGCTGTGTCCACAACTCTCTGCAGCTTCTTGCGGTCCTGGGCAGAGCAGTTGCCATACCAAGCCGTGATACATCCAGATAGGATGCTTTCTATGGTGCATCGGTAAAAGTTGGTGAGTGTCAAAGGGGATAAACCAAATTTCTTTAGCCTCCTGAGGAAGTAGGGGCACTGGTGAGCTTTCTTGGCCGTGGCATCTATGTGATTTGACCAGGACAGGTTGTTGGTGATGTTCACTCCCAGGAACTTGAAGCTGTCAACCCTCTCGACCTCAGCACCATTGATGTAGACAGGTACATGTACACCGCCCCCTTTCCTGAAGTCAATGACCAGCTCTTTAGTTTTGTTGACATTGAGGGAAAGGTTGTTGTCATGACACCAGTCCACGAAGCTCTCTATCTCCTTCCTGTACTCAGACTCATCGCTGTTTGAGATATGGCCTACAACGGGGGTATCATCTGCAAACTTGTAGATGGAGTTAGAGCAGAATCTGGCTACACAGTCGTGAGTGTATAGGGAGTAGAGTAGAGGGCTGAGGACGCAGCCTTGTGGGGCACCAGTGTTGAGAATCATCGTGCTGGAGGTATTGCTGCCTATCCTCACTGATTGCGGTCTGTTTGTTAGAAAGTCAAGGATCCAGTTACAGAGGGAGGTGTTGAGTCCTAGGTCTCAGAGTTTGGTGACAAGCTTGCTTGGAATTATTGTATTGAAGGCAGAGCTGTAGTCAATAAACAATAGTCTAACATATGTGTCTTTACTGTCCAGATGTTCTAGAGCTGAGTGTAGGGCCAGGGAGATGGCATCTGCTGTAGACCTGTTTCGCCGATAGGTGAATTGCATTGGGTCCAGGTTGTCTGATAGGCTGAAGTTGATGTGTGCCATGACCAACCTCTCAAAGCACTTCATGATGGTGGATGTCAGAGCCACTGGTCGGTAGTCATTGAGGCATGAGGCATTGAGGGTCAGTAGGGGAGTCCAAAGCTAGAGGGCATAAATTTAAAGCGAGAGGGGAAAGATTTAAAGGGGAACTGAGGGGCAAGTTTTATAGCTGTCAGATGGAGTGCTAGAAGTAGGTACAATTACAATATTTAAAACAAGTTTAGAAAGGTACACAGATAGGAAAGGGATATAGGCTAAATGCAGGCAAATGGGACCAGCCCAGATAGGCACCTTGGTCAGCAGAGACGAGTTGGGTATTTATCAATACACATAAAGGGCTTATTTCCAAGCTCCTGTATAAAAGCATAAAAGGAGTTGAGGCCAAGCTCAGAGCAGCCAAGATCTTAATGAATGGCAAAGTTGACTCAAGGAGCTGCATGTGCTACTCATGAATCCATTTCTTATGATTTTACATCTGCCCTTAAATAAAAAAAACTGTTAAAAATAAAAGTACGGAGGCATATTTCAACAGTACAAATAGCACATCTAGAGTACTAATGGGTTATTACTTGATTCATTGCATTTTCACAGAGTGTCATTATTTTAAAATCTGTTTCTAGTGAAGACATGCCTTTAGATATGGGAAATTTTAGTTTGGCTTCAGGATGTCACAATTATTCACCAAGTCCTTTCTTTTCCCTTCTCTGTAAACACCAAGGTTATGTTCACATGAGGCTAGTCCTTATTTTTCCCTCAGGCAGCACCAAACTACTTTACCCATTGTCTTGCAGCTGTAGGATATGCAGCTGAATATCAGTATTCTGCTCTCAACATACTAACAGCACACTAACTGCAATGGCAGTAATCAACAGGATAGCTGACTATTATCCTTTCCCTGAACTTCTAAAATCGTCTACGCTTATATTAAAAAATAGAAAAGGTCGCTCTGAGTTAGGACATTATCATTTTGTCTCCATAAAATGAAGTATATTCTATCAAAAAATCTTTCTGACAAAACAGAGTTGACTGTAAGAAAGTTAAAGAAAGAAAGAAAGCAAGAGAGAGGCTTAATGTGTTGCCAAACAAGAGTAATATCACTGAGTTGGGAATACTTCAGAACTCAGCAAAGAATACCGAAATATTGAAAAGGGAAAGGGAAAGTAGTGAAGAATAGCAAAAGGTAATTTGAGTTCCTTACAGATTAGAACTGGAAAAATTACATTGGGGAATAAGGAAAAGGCAGGGAAATTAAAGAGATATTTTGTTTCTGTTTCACGGAAGAAGACAAACAAAAACCTCTCAGAAACAGTGGAGAATGACAGGCCTAGGACGATTGAGGAACTGAAAAAAATAGCATCAGTTAAAAAGGTATTGGAGAAATTAATAGGAATGAAAGGCAATAAGTCCCCAGGATCCAATGATCTGCATAAAAATGTTTTGAAAGAGGTAGCTATGGAGATAAAGGATGGACTGTTTATCATCTTCCAAAATTCCATGGAAAAGGCTGGGAAGTAATGATGGGATTGGGCAGATTTGTGAGAAGAAAATCACGTTTCACAAATCTGTTAGTGCTTTTTGAAGTTGAAAATAGCAGAACAGATAAAGGGGAACCAGTGAAAATGGTGCATTTGACATCCAAGAGGTGACACCCATAAGGTTTTTAAACAAAATTAGAGATGTAGGATTGGGGTTAATATAGCAGTATGCTTAGAGGATTGGTTAAACAGAGTGCAGGGATAAATCAGTCATTTACGATTTGGGAGGTAGTGGGTATGGCAGATATTTTGCTAGAGCACCAACTGTTTGCAAACCATATTCAGTTCATACATTATATATTCTCAAATGACACAAAGAAAGGCCATTTGGCCCATCAAGTCTATGCTGCCTCTCAGAGCAATCCCATTAATCTCATTCCCCCAATTACTTTCCCTGTAACCTATTCCTTTACACATGCCTATTAACACTGCCTTGATTGCCAAACCTATACTTGGAGTAATTTACATGGGCCAATTAACATATTGACCAGCATATCTTTAGGATGTGGGAGGAAACCAGAGCAGTCACAGGTAGCACCAGATGTCTGAATTGAACTACTGAAGCTGTGAGTCCACTGCATTTCCTGCAGCACCACTGGGATGACCCAGTATGTTTTTATCTCTTTGGGGAAGATTTGGATGAAGGGAACAAGTATAATATATCCAAGCTCTACGCAAAGCTTGGGGCAATGTGAATTGTGAAGAGGATGCAGTGAGGCTTCAAAGGGATTATTGATGGGCTAAGCAAAAGGTGAAGAGATGGCAGATTTAATATAATGTGGAAAAACATGAAATTATTTACTTTGGTAGAAAAAAGTAGATAACTGGGGTATTTTTTGAAGTGTCAGATGATTGAAAAGTGCTGTTGTTTGGAGGAATCTGGGTGTCCTTGTAACAAATCATTGAAAGTTAACATGCAAGTTCAGCAGGAAATTGAATAAGCAAATCGTGTTTATAAGAATTCAAGTGCAAGAGTAAAGTTGTCTAAGTACAATTATTTGGGGCTCAGATAGGACCACACCTGAGACCACAGTCTTGTCTCTCTACCCAAGGAAGCAAATATTTGCAAAAGGGAGAATTCACAAGAGGTTTCCCAGGTTGATTCCTAGATTAGGGGAAGCTGTCCTAGGAGGGAAGATTAGGAAGAGTTTGGAAGAATGGGGGTGAGCTCACTGAAACATACAAAATTCTTACTGAACTTGACAGGGCAAATGTAGGGATGATGTTTTTCCTGGCTAAGGTGTCTGGAACCAGGATCACAGTTTCAAAATAACAGATCAGCCATTCTGGACTGAGACAGGAAGAAATGTCTTCACCGAGAAAGGAGTGAACCTTTAGAATGCTCTACCCAAGAGGGCTGTTAAGATTCAGCTGCTGAGTATATCTAGCATGGAGACTGATAGATTTTTGGATATCAAAAGAATCAAAGGACATGAGATTAGTGCAGGTAAGTGACATTGAGATAAAAGAACAGTAATAATTTTATTAAATTTCTTACATTCATAGCACAAAATCTAATCATAATGAAGTAGTTTCTCTCCAGAACAAGGTAAAACTGCCTATTTTATAGGATGTGCAAGTATTGCACCCACATAATGAAATAGACAGAGTTTACAATCAAAGCACGTTGGCAAGAGTTGTATGGAGTTCTAATGTGCATCAAATCTGCACTCTCTTGACACAGGGTTCAGGGAAAAGAAATCCTTACCATGCTGCAGATTTGAAGTACCTATCTTGAAATTAGGAAATCTCTGTTTGAGATATGTCTGCCAAGAAAGTGTCATGGTAGACACAGTACATTGCCAAAAATATAAACAAAATGTAGGCCTGCATAGAAAAAAAGGATAAGTGTTTCTCCAAATGCTGAAGGCTAATAACTACCATTGCTGTGCATCCAATTCAAATTATAAATTCTAATTTGCATTTAATTAGTTCTGGAACCAAATAAGAATGTCAGAATTGTCAACTAAACTTTATTATGTAAGTGGCTTCTTAAAATGTGAATTAATCTGCTACCATCTTACAACAAAGAACACATGGCTCAAATCAGTTTTATAAATATTCAACTTATAACAATTCATTTGTGCAGTGCTTCTAGTTCTTTAACTATAAGTAAGCAGTTAGTCTTCATTATAGTCTAGAAGGCATGGCCTGCCTGCTTAGGGACAGTCAGCATGGCTTTGTGTGGGGCAGGTCATGTCTTACAAACTTGATTGAGGTTTTTGAGGAGGGGACAAAAATGCTTGATGAGGGTACTGCAATGGACGTTATCTACATGGACTTTAGTAAGGTACTTGATAGGGTCCCTCATGGTAGGTTGATCCAGAAGAAAAAGATGCATAGGATCCAGAGTGAAATGCAAGTTTGAATTCAGAACTTGCCTGCCACTAGAAGACAGAGAGTTGGGGTGGAATACTGTTATTCTGGCTGGAGGATGGTGACCAGTGGTGTTGTGCAAGGATCAATGCTGGGACTTCTGTTTGTGATATATACATCAATGACTTGGATGAAAATGTAGATGAGTGGATTAACATATCTGTGGATGACACCAAGATTTGTGGAGTTGTGGACAGTGTAAAGGACTATCACAGTTAATGGTAGGCACCTTAATAACATTGAGTTACAGGGGAATCTGGGGGTCCAGGTCCATAGTTCACTGAAAGTGGCTACACAAGTGGATATGGCGGTAAAGAAAGTGTATGGAACTCTTGCCTTCGTTGGTAGGGGTGTTGAGTATAAGAGGAAGGAAGTCATGCTGCAGCTATAGAAAACTTTAGTCAGACCGCATTTAGAGTATTGTGTGCAGTTCTGGTCACCCCATTATAGGAAGGATGTGGAGACTGTGGAAAGGATGCAGAAGAGGTTTACCAGGATGCTGTCTGGATTAGAGGGTATGAGCTATAGGGAAAGGTTGGACAAACTTGGGTTGTTCTCCCTAGAGCGTCGGAGGCTGAGGGGAGACCTGATAGAGGTTTGTAAAATTATGAGAGGCATAGATAGGGTAGACGGTCAAAATCTTTTCCCCAGGTTAGAAATGTCAAACACCAGAGGACATATTTTTAAGGTTAGAGGGGGGAAATTTAAAAACGACGTGAGGGGCAAGTTTTTTTACGCAGAGAGTGGTAGGTGCCAGGAATGGATTACTGAGGGTCGTAGTGGAATCAGGCAGTTGGGAGGTGTTTTAGAGGCTTTTAGATAGACACATGAACATGAAGGGAATGGAGGGATATGGATGATACACAGCAGGAGGACATTTAATGTAAATTGGCATCAAGATCGCCACATCATGGGCCAAATGGCCTGTCCAGTGTGGTACTGTTCTATGTAATATAGTACACAATAAGAACTTCAGTTGATATGAATGTTGCACTAGTTTTCTTGGAATTGAACTGTTTTTAAAAATTTATGACAATCCTTTTTCAAATTAATTTACTTTGGTATTTGTACATATTTTACATGTACTTCTAATTTGTGCTGACACTGTGGTTAATAATTTCTGCAAGTTATACGCTGATGGCAACTGTTTGAAACAGAACCAGTGTGCAACTTTGTTGTAATTTTGACCCTGAGTTGAGTTTTGGACCTTAATTTTGTGCTATCTCTAATGCCTCTTTTCCAACTCTATAACACCTCCTGGCATTATTTCAGCTCATTCTTGACTTTGTTACCTTCAGGCTTGGCCACTCTAATGGACTCCCAGCAGCCCTCCCCGGAGTGGCATGGACAGGATACGATGCATGGCCTCCCCCTAAGGTGCTCTGTATTATGATGACATCCAAAACCCAGTTGTCTAGTTACTAATGTTCCAAATTACATTCATTCATCGCCCTTTTGCTTGCTGACCTAAAATGGTTCATGGTAAACCAAGGTCTGCATTTTAAACAACCCATCCTTGTTTTCAAATCCTTCCATGGCCTTTCCTCTCCTTGTCATTATACGTCCCAGTGTAGAACCTTCTGTAGTATCTGTGCTCCTCTAATTCTGGCTTCTTCTTCATCACAATTGGTCATTTATTGGTGATCATGCCTAAGCCTTGGAGTTGCCTTCCAAACCTCTCCACCTCTTTACTTCTCTTTCTTCCTTAAAAACAGACCTTAAAATCCGCTTCTTCAACCAAGCCTTTGATCATCTCTCCTAATATTTCCTTGCATGGCTTGGGGTCAAATTCTTTTAATTGATAACATTCCTTTGAAGCACCTTGGAGACTTTGCTATGTTATAACGTTTATATAAGTGCAAGTTGTTGTTAAGAAGCCAAAGCAAACAGGGCCTCTGAGGTTGCATTAGCAGGGATATTCTCTATGAAGCCAAGAACTCCATTGCTCGACTTTAGGTCAAGTTTAGAATATTGCTTCCAACTTTGGTCCAGTCGTTGAACTAGAGATAATGGAAAAAGTTCAGAGGATCAGAGGATGATTCTGTACTTAAACAATTGTTGTGCTTTATATTCTTAAAAGGCCGGGTAGTTTTATATGCAGAGGTTGGATAGGAAATTTGCAAAGCTTGTTTTTCTGAAGGTTCCTAATGCTTTGCCTCTGTCAGGTGATGATTTGACAGTTGTTGCATAAGAGTTCTTTATTTATATGCTTGGGACATTGTGATTGTCTGGATTAAGCTTGGTGAACTGTGACTAGTGAAAATGATGTTGCAGGGATTTAAGGAAGGATGCTATCAGCATGATGAAGACATCCTTGTCTGCTCAGGGAGTCACTGGAACTGAATCCGGGAGGCAGCCTGCAACACACCCCTGTGTCTCCAGTGAGCATGTGACAGAGCACACATTTTCATAGCAAGGTCTCTTTGCAAGTGCACATCTCAGACAAGATCTTGGGTACCTGTAGCTTGTCAGTCTTGTGTGAATGCAAACCCAAGGCAGAATACTGAGAAGACCTAGGAACTACCAGTTTAGTCAGAAGTCATTAGGACATGAAGAAACATTCTTGCCTCACCATTCAAGTAAAACACTGTACAAAGGGCAGCTTAGGCAGCATCTGTGGAATGAGAAACAGACTTAACAACCTGAAGCATTAAGTCCAGACATTTCTGCTTGATCTGCTGAGTGTTTCCACCCTTTCTGTTTTGATCCAGGCCTTCTTGCATTGGAGCTACCCAAGGTCAGTCTTCTTGACCATTTGCAGTGATCTCCAGTGCAAGCCACTCGAGGCACACAATAGAAAGGGGAATTGGATTGGATGTGTCCATCAAAAGAGGGCTGCTGGCATTGGCAGTTACTGGCAAAACATGGTTTTCTGGCTGCACTTTATGCTGTAGTATACAGTAGATCATCCCCAGCACCTCCTTATTGAAGCAAATGATAGGTTCCCCCATGTAAAAAACACATGCTCTGAGTTATTTGGATCAGCACAGCCTAATTTAGCAACACTGGCTTCAAAAGAGGTGGTTGAAGGATGACCAACCATCTCTGCTGAGTACCTTCAGCATCAATGATTGACAGATGCTTCTGCTCCAATCATTTTGCTGGAGGGTGGAGGTCTCACTAAAATATGTGCTCTCCTGATTTGTACAAGAAATTGGAAGCAAATTGGAACCCATCATCCCGTAACAACAGGCTTCATGGAGCCATATGTCAGTTACAGTATATGCCTTGCCTTATTGCTGTGTTCATGGTAATTGGCTAAGAGAGGTTATCGTACCTCATCTGGGGGAAGTACAAATGGGAGCTGTTAGTGTTTACAAAGTTAGCCAATGTTTTTAAGGAAATATTGCATGGCACATTCTCAACCAAAGGATTTTAATATATTAAAAGCCTGTAGTAGTGTTAGTGAAATTTATATGACAAAATATCATAATCAATTTTCATACCTATATGGGAACCTGCCAGAACGTCTTTAAACTGCCAGTGATATTATGTCACTGTATTGATTGTTTTCAAGTATTATAAGATCAACCCAAAATTTCCAGTCAGTGACAAAGTGACAGTAGTCATCACTGACATTTAAGAAAGATACCCACTCAGGTCTCTGGGGCATGGATTTCCCATTCGTGATGTTAATTACATTCTGGCATCAACAGTGATATCATCAAGCAGGCTGGGCAGCCAATCAAATTGCAGAATTCTTACAGATAGGAAATCCTGAAGTAAAAAAGCTTCAAGTTTTAACTGACTTTTGAAACACTTTACAGAGAGTAGAATAAAGATTGAGAAAGAAAAATATTCTGAAGGAAAAAGACTGCACAAATATTAGCTCTATAAAACTAGGGAATCCTTTCAGCAGTAACTATGGCTTTGTACAACTTGGTTACACCTCATTCAATAAGGTTGAACTTTCTCAAGGGTCTTTAACATAGGAATAGTGGGTAATACATTGAAATAAGCTTCAATTCCGTGATTTCAAAATTATTTTCCTTGGAGGAGTATATATATTATCGGCTGAATGTTCTGGGCTTCCATACTTGTACTTTCCAGATATTGCTGTCAGTTCCAAAGTGTAATGATCGTAACATTTTCCTGTCATTACAATCAGAAATCTGGGCCTCTTAAAAACATTCTGCCACGCAACAAGTTAGAAATGTTGCTTCTTATAAAATTTTAAAAATGTAAATATGTTGCAAATAATTTGGCTATGTGACATGGACAAAGAAATAAATACTATCCATGGAGGTTAAGCTGGGGAATGTTAATGTGATAGGGTGTAAATGAAATCCTATGGTCCTGCATTCCTCACCTTTTCATGTTCTTTTGTCTGTATTTTCATGATCTATCTGTCTTCATATAGGTCCATCTAATTTCTTTTTCTATCTAACTGCCCCATTAATCAGAAGGCATCTACAACTTATCCCCACAGCAATCCTGACCTCACCCTTTCTGTATATTCACTTAGTCCTATCTCTCCCTAACCCACATTCCCTGCATCTTAAAAATATGCTATTTTCTCTCTTTCCCAGTCCGATGAAGGATCTTCGACCTTTGTTAATTTTGTTTCTCTTTCAACAGCTGCAGCCTGACCTGCTGAGGGTTTCCAGCATTTTCTGCTTTTATTTCAGATTTCCAGCATCTGCGGTGTTTGATTTTATTTGCTGTAAATGAGATCATCCACTCAATGAGTTAATAGGGACATTGAGAAAGAGAGACAACATGTCACTTGATGGAATTAAAGCCAAATGCTCATTGCTACTGATCTGAGCTGAACCTTATCTTTTTCCAATGTTTGCCACTCCTGGGTTTTGATACAAGATAGGAAATGAGAGTTTGGCAAAAGGTGGTGGCAACCAAGAATGCCACTGGGGGAATACTGAGAGGAAGGGGCTGGACAGAGGGTACCAATGCATATCAGAAGTGACTGTTTTAGCAGGGGAGGGGAGTCATCGACAGCACGATGATGTTATGCTGAGGTCAGGTAAGATCAGAACCATAAGGGACCAGTGGCCAGTTAAAGTACAGTTGTGGTGGGGGTGTGGGGGGACGGTAAGAGTTGGAGGAATTGGAATATTTGATTCATTGAATGAGGAGACAGGCATATTATATAAACAGTGGTGGAGCTGCTACCCCACAGCTCCTCTGATCGGACTTTAATCCTGACCTCCAGTGCTTAGGTGTAGAGTTTGCATGTTCTTGCTGTGACTGTGTGGGTTTCCTTGGGGTGCTCCAGTTTCCTCCATGTGTGGGTTGGGAGGTTAACTGACCACTGTAAATTACCCTAGTGTGTAGGTGAGTGAAAAAATCCAGAGGAATGTGAGGAGAATAAGATTGGATTGGAGTTGGATTAGTACAAATGGGTGCTGGGTTGTCAGCATGGGCACAGTGGACTGAAGGGTCTATTTCCCTGCTCGATGACTGTGGTTTCTGGGAAGATGTAACTTTGACCAGTGAAGCCTATGCCATTGGCCAGGGCAGAAGTTCAATTGGCAGAGGACACAACAGGATGATTGAAAGAGGGGAGATGTGATTGAATCCCTTGAGAGAAAAGGAAGATTTGAAAAGTAGCAGGAGTTGGAAAATTTTGGTGAGGATTTCTGAGTCTTTTATTCTGGGGAATTTAACAACCCCCGAGCAGGGACATTGACGTTTATTTTACAGCCAGACAGATTTTGCTCTCAGGTAGTCAGTCCAGACCATCCTGCTCCCAGGTGTTGATGCAGTTTGCAAAGTGCTGGGCGGGAGCTGCAAGTTGATGGAGTTGGCAGATTGCAGTTAGCAGGAACCGCAGGCAAAGTTGGGTCATTGGATGGGGAGTGATGGGGGATGGGGGGGCGCGGTGGGTGAGGCGGTCGGCGAGTTGGTGGTGGGAGTTTCGGGAGCAGCTGCACAGATGGATTCTCTATGGGGGGGGGCAAGTGGAAGAAGAGTGGGAAGGCAGATTGGGGAGCTGGGTTGGTGGGAAGGTGAAGAATGGGGGAGGGGGGCGGTGTTGCAGTGGGGATGGCCTGGCTGTGTGACACAACCGAAAGCCCTTTATTTGTGTTGGCTCTCTGTGGAAAGGCATAGGGCTGTTGCTTTAAGGCTAGCTGTATCAAGTCTGTCTCCCACTCTGAGTGCGGATCCAAAGAGAGAGAGAGACCCAGCTCTCTGCCGCCAGAATCCTGGGAAACGTCCTTGAAATGGGCACAGAGCGCTAGCGAATGTGCGTGATTGGGGTTGTGATCCAGAGGCAGGGCGGCGGATGCAGCCGATAGCAATAGGAGCAGCATCCTGCACACTCACCGCTAACGGCAACTCTTCAAAAGGCGGTAATAGTGGAGGCGTTTAACAGTCAGGTAAACCTCAACCCTCGGACACGCTGGGACATCTCTGCAGTCGGTTGCAGAGATGATCGGTTATTTGTGTAACTTTTCTCGTTAAAGCATTCCAAGTGGAAAAGAGCAACGGTAATAATCGGGGTGCTTTGAGTCGGAGCATAGAATGGAATGAATATTTACTGCTTAACTGATGTGATGTTTCTCCCCCGACAGCCAGTATTCGCAAATAATGTTAAACAAAACATTCTCTAATTGAAGGACAATGTATTAGGAATTGTTATTTTTGATAAAGAATCATTCTGGTGACAGCGTCTCCGAAGCTCAACCCCTCCAGTCGCTTCAACACCAGCTTTCGTTTTTTTTAAATCACCTCCTTTATTTGAGATGTTCGACACTTTAAAGTATGTTTTATTTATTAGCCCCGGTTCTCTCTGCTAAAGATGTAGGATGTGTTTCTTTTTAATAGCTCTAGACAAATAAAACATTTATGAGCCCCTTTCAGCTGCGGATTTTTTTTAAAAAATGATTCACACAATGCCTGTGTACAACCCCACAATGTTTCCATTCGATATTCCAGCCGTTTCGGAGTCTGGAGTCATAACTCGTGACAATCCCCAGCTCTCAGTTCAGCTCCCAACCGTCATTTGTTTCCCTTTGCAATAAATAACTTTTACATCTGTCGCACTTTTCTAAAGAGAAACAACTTGTTGATCAGATATTTTCACGAGAAATACTTCCAATGAATATACCTGAGAAAGGGCGACCTTTATTCCACAATAAAGGCGACTTTCCAATTGTTAGCTGAATCTTTCAGAGTGTTAAGTAAATTGATACCCTGACCTTTGCCGGATATGTAATTTTCTTAAACTCAGAACACACTCTAACTCATTTATATAATGGGTTAGCTTCCAAACGAATGCTTTGTTTCTGACGACCAATATCATACTATCATCAATGCAGAGAGGAACAGTGAAAACGATTTATTCCTCTATCCGGAAAAAGCGATGATAATTTGACCGTTTAGCTAAAATGAGGCAATTTAGTTTGGAACATAAGATCATTAAACTCTTCTATTTGCATGCAGAGTGGCTGCATTTCTGAATCCAAAATTAAGGATCACGACTCCTGTTACTGCCAGCTCTCTCCCTCCCATTCCCTGAAGTCTCTTCTGAAGTAGATGTTGTTTTACGGGCATCGGATGCTCCTTGGTATCTCAATGACTATTCTTCATCTCTGAGCCCAGATAGTGAATCATCCCAGCACTTGCTGCTGGCACCTTCCGACTATTAATCTGCACATTTTTGCTTCTCTTTCCAAATTCCTTGTAAAATTGATTACAGACCAGAACAGCCCCCCCCCACTCATTCAACATTCCCATTGCCTCTCCATCAGTTCTCTTCCTTCATGATCATCTTTCCTTCCACCCCCACCTCTAAAGTTGTCTTTCAGCAGTGGTACAATTCTTAACCTCCTGGTACTCTTACCCGAGTGGTTGTTCTCCATTTATCAGCCTAGAGTATCCTATCAGGCACTTCCTGGTCTCTCTGAGGAAGAGTCTGCAGTTCCCACATTGCCCTCATCAGTCACTTCAGACCCACACAACCAAAGAGGAAGTAGGTCATCCTTGGTCCCAAGGGACTGGCTGAGAAGAAGATCCTGTTTTATAAGGACATTTACCTTTAGGCCAATTTACCTTACATCTGTAGTAGATAGCTTGTCATTAATGACACATCACTACAGCACAATCTTCTGAGTAGGAATATTCAGCTTATTACAACCAGGTGAAGATCTGCCAAGAAATCATAAATTAAAGACAGTAAAAGGATCTGAAATCGCCATATATAAGTCAGTTCAAACTTCCCAAATACTGCAGCTTAAGGCAGAAGTTGAAAAAAAAGATTTGCATACTGAAAATGTCAACGCTTTTTTCTATTCTACAGATGTGGCTCAACTTTCTGAGTGTATCCAGTATTTTCCAGTTGTATTTTACATTCCAATATCTACAGTATTTTAATATTTATATTTAATTTGATACCTAAGGATCTTAAGAAATACTGTATCTCTGTCTTTATTATTGTTACATTAGCCTACAAATCTTCTTGAATTTTTGTGTTGTCAATGAATAGAACTCTTTTCCATAGCCTGAGTTGGGTTTGCCATGTTTGAGTCCAGAGCCTTACAATAGCATCTCCTACTTAATCAATACAAATGTTAGCAGTGCCCTTGCTTTCTTTAGAAATTTATATTATAGTTAATATTTGCCAAAAAGTGCATTTATATCCATATAGTGAATTACGAGGACATTACTGGCAAGGCCTTCATTTATTTCCTTCCCTAATTGTCCTTCCCTAATTGCCCTTGAAAAGGTGATGGGGAGTGGTCTTCTTGAGCCAGTGCTGTCCTGTGAGGGTACTTTCAATGTGTTGGTACTGAGGGAGTTCCAGGATTTAGATCCAGTGACAACAAAGGAAAATGGATTCACTTCCAAGTCAGTTTGGTGTTTGATTAGAACTTGTAGATGATGGTGTTTCTTTGTTCTTGCTACTCTTGCAGGTTGCAGGCTTTATAAAGCTCCTGCTATCCATGTTTCCTTGAGTTTAAATATTAAGTGATTGCAAAATTGTTAGTGAGTCAATTTAAGAAAAGAATCTGGGAAAGGAAGGTTGGTTTAAATTCACCAGCTGGTATGAACCTTAACTTATGATCTAAATAGGTTCTTACAGATCCTCGTAAGGCCAGAGATTAAAGCCTGATCATACCCAGTGTTAAATCTAAAAACTCACAATTTTTATTAAGCAGTTCCTTTCAAAGAGTAAGTAAAATGTTTCAAAGTAAGCATATGCTAAAAATCTAAATGTATCTTTTAGTAAAGTAATATAACACAACTATATTGAGAGGTACACTACTGTGTTGTAAAAAACATAAGTGAACATTTCAGGCATTTGGCATCAATGTTCCAGATTAGAAAGTGAACTCTCTTCACTCTACCCAACTTCAGAAGACCATTTCCATGAGCCTGGGTGATTTTTTTTCCCCATGTTAGCCCATTTTCCATTATCTCTAAGTGCCTGCTAATTTATCAATAAATTAGAAGATGTTTTGAGCTCAGGTCTTAGAAGAAGTGACCTGTCAATATTGGAAATAAGTAAGAGCAGACAAAGAAACTCTTCTTGCCATTGCTATAAGTGGATCTGAACCCACATTTGAGAGATGAAAGACCGTTGAGGTACCGTCAAGTTCTCAAAACATATTTACTCTTTATACTTGACTTAACATTAGTATAACAGATGAAAATAGTAATTTATAAATCCTTGTGTAGCCCCCATAATTATTCATGCTGCAACTTAACCAGTGCAATGCATTTTACCATATTTAACCTTCAAAATGTGCTCATGGTGGAATTCGACTGATGTTTTTGGTCG
The DNA here is from genome assembly GCF_009764475.1 of Pristis pectinata. NCBI lineage: Eukaryota > Metazoa > Chordata > Chondrichthyes > Rhinopristiformes > Pristidae > Pristis > Pristis pectinata. The sequence continues at coordinate 93,874,199 of NC_067410.1, forward strand.
TCATTAAGACAGCAAAGAGGGCAATGCTTCAGTGAAATTAGGCAGTGGTTAAGAGCCTTGCCTAGGTAAAGCATTGGTGAAATTTGACTGTCATTAAAACTCTGAAGTAAATAAACCTTTAGTAAAATTTGGAAATCGTTGACCTCTGCGAAGGCCAAACTTTTGGTGTAATTTGCCAGTTCTTAAGACCCTGAGAGGCCTGCACCCTGAGCATAGACCAGTTGGGCCTGGAGATATGACCTGGTCCAGTTTGAGGTACTGATGATTTTCTGGTGGCTTGAAATTTGAGTGTGTGTGCACTGATTTGTCCATCTGCTTTCCTGCTTTCTGTGCCTTTTCACTGGGATTTGAGTTTTTCAATTTGGTTTGAACAGGGAAAACTGAGTATGTGTAACAAAATTGACTCCATGGTATACCTTTCCTGTTTGCATTTTCTAATTATTAAAGAGAAGGTTATGTTGGCACTGAAGAGAATTTTAAGGTTTGCTTATCCTTGAACACGTTTATGTCCATCTTTCTATACCAGAATTAGTGTTTGCAATGCATTTGTAATGTTCTGACTCAAAGGCTGTTAAAATGAGCACTGTTTATGCCAAATCTTTACTGTCACTTCAAAGAGCACCATCCTATTTAAAAGAACTGGAAGGTTAAAGTGAAACAAATTTTAAAAATGTCTTTTAAAAAGAGTTTTCACTTTAGTTTAACAAACGGATACCATCTTTATGGTTTACTTTGCTTATGGTTTTAAATTGATTGCATTAGAAATTCAGTTGGGTCAGCTGTATGTCCACAACTATTACTCATCTTTTAAAGATGAAGGCAGGAAAGAAAAGAGATTAACAGTGCCTGGTGCACTGATGCTACGTACTATCCTCAGGGCTAAGCAACTAACTGAATGGTAATCATGGATAACCTTTCATATAACTTCAATTATGCACAATGGCAGGTTTGAATTAGCTATGGTTTACTTAGCCTGACAGAGATATCAGGTGTTTGTACTTTATCCAGTCTGATAAAAGAGAAAACTCATGATCAGGCAACAGATGGTGGATGTAAATCAACCTTTTAGTGGAATATATGAAATCTGGTATGAGGTGCACACACTAACAGGAAGTCAGTATCTAATAGAAGTGTGTACAGTTGTACCTTTTTTTTAATCACCAATGGACCTAACAAACTGATGTTGTTGAAAAGAACTGCAGATATTGAAAATTTGAAATAAAAGCAAAGAATGCTGGAAATACTCAGCAGATTAGGGAACACCTGTGGAGAGAGAAACAGAGTTAATGTTTCAGGTTGATGACTTTTTCAATCAGAACTTATCTGAATTTGTTGCTGTCACTCAGTGAAGTTAAAACCTATTTCACATTTTTCTGCAGGCTGCTGGTAAAACCTGCAGGCTCTTACCCCACGCCACTTTTCTTGCTGTGTATTCAATATAAATTCAAATTAGTTTCTGAAAATGTCGTTGAGGTTTTTCTGAAGTACTAAAGAAATGCCATCATAAACTTAGTTGCAAAAAATTAAATTATTATCATACTGTGGGAGAAATCTCCTACAGGTTCCAATGTGTTTCCAGGGCAAGCCAGTTTTGTGTTAGGAATATTGGACAGTGGTTATTTTGAGCTGTTTACTTCCCATAAATTAATTTTCCCTGTGTTATTTTTTAACCTTCATTTCATCTAGGCTCACATATGGTTTTATGCAGTCTTCTTATTTCTCAGGCAGCCCCTCGGGTTGAAGATGACTTGCTCCCACTCCAGTTCTGTTGGTTCTGAGGTGAATGATGAGGCCAATGTAGGAAGCACTGATTCTGCCACAGGTGGAGCAGGAAGCAGTATATGGGGTGGACTGGTGGGTGGTTTGTGAGATTGTGCGTTCCTTTCTCCATTTGTATTGGGCTTTGCTGTGCTCCTGTCAAATGGGATTAAGGTACTTAATGTCAGCCTGAATGCATCTTCTTCACTTTGAGTATTCATGGGCCAGGATTTCCAAGGATGGAATGCTACATCTCTTCAAGGAGGCTTTGAGAGCATTTTATCATCTGCCTTCTTGATAATCTCTTCCATTGGCAGAGCACTGAATAGAGTATCTGTTTGGGGAATTTGATGTCAGGCATGCAAATGTTATGGCCTAGGGAACCCATAGAGTGTAATCAGGGTCTCACGGCTGGGGATGTTGTTTGGTTGGGGTGCTGACACTGGCTGCAGGTAAACTTGGAAGATTTTACAGAGGCAATATCATTGGTATGTTTCCAGTGCCTGTTGTAAGAAGCATACAGATGAGCAGTGATGATTGCTACCCAGTACACCATGGACTGTTGGTGGACTACTTCGAACAAGCTACTTTTGCCCAAGAAAAAATTGAACAAACGTGACTGTTGGGGAATTTAAATTCATATAATTAAATAAATTTAAAGTTTAAAAAAATTTAGTCTCAGTTATGAAACCATCAATTTATGCAATCCAGATTGTTCACAAATGGCCGTTGGGGAAGGAAGTTCTCTGGCCTTACAGTGCCTGGCCTACACATGACTTAGACCCACCAATGTGATTGACTCTAAGCTGCCTCCTCAACTCAGACAGTTAGGGATGAAGAATAAATGCTGGGATTGCTGGTGACACCCACATCTTGTGACTGAATAAATATAACAAACATAAAAAAAGTGAAATATTGAGAAAGACCAATAGATTGGAACTGATTGGAGTGTTTCTTCAAAGAGTCCTCACAGAAGTTGTTCTTGTACTTCATGCAAGTCTCTGCAACTGTATTGTTATGGGACTGAAGGTACAGCAGCCTACACCAGGTAGAAACACCTTGTTTTGATCCCTCAAGGATATGCTGGTTGGATTTTGAATGCCCACTGGACAGCATCTGGGCCATTTTTTTACTGATATTAGGTGTTGTTTATTTACAGATTTTTAAAAACTCAGTGCAAATTCTCGAACTGTGTGGAACTTAAAGCATGTTCTATTATTAGTCCAAGCCTCTGGATTGAAAGTCTAGTAACATGATCATTATAATACGGTCTTTGAAGAAGTAATAGGAACCGAGAATAAAAGTTAACTGGTGGATTTTCCAATTTTAGTTTTCCAGGAGGTATTTGATAAGGTGCCACAACAAAGGTTGTTGCAGAAAATAAAGCTCATGGTGTAAGAGGTAACATATTGATGTGGATAGAAGATTGTCTGGCTAAACAGGAAACTGAGTAGGCATAAACAGGTCTTTTTCTGGTGAGTAAGGTGTAATGAGTGGTGTGCCACAGGGATCGGTGCTGGGACTTCAACTTTTTATGATATATATAAATAATGGATGAAGGTTACTTTGCTAATTGGACATCCACCATCATGAAGTGCTTTGAGAGGCTGGTCATGGCACGCATCAACTCCAGCCTTGCAGACAACCTCGACCCACTGCGAAACAGGTCCACGGTGGACGCCATCTCCCTGGCCCTACGCTCATCTCTGGAGTATCTGGACAGCATTGACACCCATGTTGACTATTGTTTATTGACTACAGGTCCACCTTCAATACTATAATTCCAAGCAAACTCATCACCAAACTCCGATACCTGGGACTCAAAACCTCCCTTTGTAACTGGATCCTTGACTTTCTGACCAACAGACCGCAATCAGTGAGGATAGGCAGCAACACCTCCAGCACGATTATTCTCAACACTGGTGCCCCACAAGGCTGTGTCCTCAGCCCTGTACTCTACTCCCTATATACTTATGACTGCATGGCCAGATTCTGCTCTAACTTCATCTACAAGTTTGCAGATGATACCACCATAGTGGGCTGTATCTCAAATAACAATGAATTGGAGTACAGGAAGGAGATAGAGAGCTTAGTAACATGGTGTCATGAAAATAACTTTTCTGTCAATGTCAGCAAAACAGAAGAGCTGGTGATTGACTTCAGGAAGGGGGATGGTGCACATGCTCCTGTCTACATTAACGGTGCTGAGGCTGAGAAAGTTGAGAGCTTCAAGTTCCGAGGAGTGAATATAACCAATAGCCTGTCCTTGTCCAACCATGTAGATACTACGGCCAAGAAAACTCACCAGCGCCTTTACTTCCTCAGGAGGCTAAAGAAATTTGGCATGTCCTTGTTGACCCTCACTAATTTTTATCAATGCACCATAGAAATCATCCTATCTGGATGCATCACAGCTTGTTATGGCAGCTACTCTGCCCAGGACCACAAGAAACTGCAGAGAGTTGTGGACATAGCTCAGTACATCACAGAAACCAGCCTCCCCTCCATGGGCCCTGTCTATACTTCTTGCTTACTCAGTAAAGCAGCCAGCATAATCAAAGACCCCACCCACCCCGGACATCCTCTCTTCTCTCCCTTCCCATCAGGCAGAAGATACGACAGCCTGAATGCATGTACCACCAGGCTCAAGGACAGCTTCTATCCCGCTGTTATAAGACTATTGAACGGTTCCCAGGTACAATAAGATGGTCTCTTGACCTCACAATCTACCTTGTTATGACCTTGCACCTTATTGTCTACCTGCATTGCACTTTCTCTGTAGCTGTTACACTTTGTTCTGCATTCTGTTATTGTTTTACCCTGTACTACCTCAATGGACTGTGTAATGAATTGATCTTTGTGAACGGTATGCAAGACAGGTTTTTCACTCTACCTCGGTACATGTGACAATAATAAACCAATACCAATTCCAAGGATAAATAGGAAAGTAAGATAAGATAAGGTAGATAAGATATCTTTATTAGTCACATGTACATTGAAACACACAGTGAAATGCATCTTTTGCATAGTGTTCTGGGGGCAGCCCGCAAGTGTCGCCACATTTCTGGCACCAACATAGCATGCCCGCAACTTCCTAACCCATATGTGTTTGGAATGTAGGAGGAAACTGGAGCACCCGGAGGAAACCCACACAGACACATAGGGAGAACATACAAACAGCAGCCGGAATTGAACCCAGGTCACTGGCACTGTAATAGCGTTACACTAACTGCTAGACTACTGTGCCGTGAAGAGGACACAAGAGACTATAGAGGGATTATATATACTGTAGTTTAAGTGAGTGGACAAAGACCTGGCAAATAGAGGATAATTTTGAATATCGTAAAATTGTCCCTTTGGCTGGAAAAGTAAAAAAAAAGGAAGCGTATTATCTAAAATAGAGAGAGATGCAGTGGGATCTGGGGTTTCTAATGCATGATTCATAAAAGGTCAGTATATGGTACAGCAAGTAATTAGGAAATTTATAAGAATGTTGTGATTTATTACCAGGAGATTGAATACAAAAATAGAGAGGTTATGGTTCAGTGACACAGTGCAATGGTGAGAGCACATCTGGAGCATTGTGTACAGCATCGGTTTCTTTATTTAAGGAAGAATGTTAATACATTAGAAGCAGTTTAGCAGTATCACACCTGGAATGGGTTTGGTCATTTAATGAGAACAGATTGGACAGGCTAGGCTTGTAACCAGTAGAGTTCAGAAAAGTAAGAATGCCCAATTGAAATATTTAAGAACCTAAGGGGTCTTGGCAAGGTGGATGTTGAGAGGAGTTTTTCTCTTGTGGGAAAATTTAGATCTTGGGGCCACTGTTTAAAAAGAAGGGGTTGTTATAGATGAGGTAAAGTATTTTGTCGTGAGTCTTTGGATCCCTCTTCCTTAAAGGATGGTGGATGCACTGTCTCTGAATATTTTTAAGACAGAGGTAAATAGATCCTTGATAAGCAAGGTGTTGAAAAGTTAAGATGGACAGATGGGAATGAAGAGATGAGGTGACAATCAGAACAGCCATGATGTTATTAAATGGTGGAGACAGGCTTGAGGAATAAAGGGCCTATTCCTGCTCCTAATTTGTCTGCCTGTATATTTGTACAGTTGAAATTAATAGAGGAAATTTTTTTATTTTTTCCCATGGGTTTATGCTACCTGAGATATGCAGAGCCAAATTTAATGTCAGTGGAGATATGTTTCTATTTTACCGTTTCGTGCCTTTCTGAGCATTTCTCTATTTCTTGTCTCTCTCGATCCCCATAACACAAACATCCCTTTGTAATATATATCACCAAAATAAAGTTCAGTTCTCACAGAATCTGCATAAAGCTCCAGCTGAAATAGAGGGTATTCCTTATAGAAACTGACCAACCCAGATTCCATTTTTAAAAGACATAAATAGATTGTTCAACTGGGCTAGCCTAGATCCCTTTCAGTTCAATAGCCAACAGGAATTGATAGCTTTTGAAGGTTGCGAGGGTAAGATTGACCCAGGGGTGTGGGAGCTGAAAAATATTTGAGCATATTACTTTCCATTCATTCAGTCTGAATAAGAGATCTTTAACCCAATCACCAGCAAAGTGAGGGAGAAGACCTTCACACCCTTCTCCTTTATACCTGACCTCCCAGCTAAGAATACAGAGGATTCAGCTAAGAATATGCCGCCTAGGTTAAGTTCAAAACTGAAATATGTTTAGAAAAGAAACAAAACAAGAATACATAGTAATCATTGTGCAGATTTATCTGTCAAATGAAATTAAATGTTGGTACTATTGTTAATTATTGACAGACATGTAAACAATGCAGTTCCTCTCCAGATGTTATTCTGTGATTGAGATTTGGAAACATCTCTATTTATTATGTAGATTTACACTATAACCTCAATTTGAAATGGCTGATGCTCTGAAGTGTCATATTTCAAAACTAAAGGTTAATGGAGAAACAATTCAAAATTTCATAGCACATTCAAAACTAGAAGTGTCTGTGGGAAGCACTGCAGTACAATATTACATAAGTGATTGTAAAAGAATGGTCCTCATGATACAAAATAGTAACTAATACAATGCAGTGTAACTTTAAGGCAATTATGTTTTCCTCTTATTCAAGAAACCATTCTTGAATCTCAAACATTTTCTCCAATGTTTAAATTTGAAGTTCAGTTTATCTATTCTGTTTTAATGTACAATTAGCCACCTGAACACTGGTCGGTGTTCACTGTACTATCACAATAAGGACTTCTTGCTACGATGACAATATTTTGTGTGACAGAGATTCTATGATGCAATTAGTACATATGGCATGTTTGAGAATTTCATATCTGGACCAAGCAATGACTTACAATTTGTAATATTTGACATTTATCAGTAGGATGCCTAGAAATAATCCAAAAGCTCATTTATTTAACAGCAAAATTTGATTATTAAATGCCAAAGTCCAATTGAACTTTTGTTTTTAAATGTCCTTCTACAGATATTTCGGACTTTATGTTATGATCAGAGTGTGCTGAACGATACGTTTTAGACTTGCTGTCAGAAAGGGCTCAAGGCTCAGCTGAACACAATGCCAGGACTGTTAAACCAATCAACATGGGCACCTCTCCCTTTGAATGCATCCTGTATCAGAGCCTGCACTAATGGTTACTCCCTCAGGATATCCACGAGCCTCACCTATACCAACCCAGAAAGTGAACCGGTGGAAGGTATGCAACTGAATATCTAATGCAAATGGCACAATAAACAAATAATATAAATTCAAAGTTTATTTGGCATTAGGGAATGTAAGAGTATCTAAGATATCAGGGACTAGAGTTTCCTTCTGGTTTGGGTGGTTTGTTTGTTATAATTTATCTGGAATCAGCCAAATCAGTGCAAATAATAGCATGGTTTTAAATGCCAGTTATGTTTAGTGTAAACTTCACTGCAAATATTTCACACTAGTTAAGAAATATTATACTACAATTTGTCTTACTCCTAAAGATGGCACCTCTCAGCTAAAATTAATTACCTTCGACAGTATTCACACCATCATAAAGCTCTACAAATTAAATGTTTTTATCTGTATCATCAATTGGCACACTTCAAAAACTTTTGAATATTATTCTTTTCAATTTACAAAAAACTGCTGAACACCAATTCAAGCAGCAAATGGTTGCCTTTAAAGCCATTTTCATTCATTTAAAATCACTATATTCATGGTAGACTAGACAATCTGATCAAAATGCTTACTTTTTTGGGATAAGCTATTTTTCCTAATAGCATTAATTAAGGACTAAATTACTGTTCTTGAATATATCAAAATATTTCATGCAACAAAATATCTCTTTTGTATTGCATTACAGAAGATTGATTGGTTGCATTGGTTCATGGCAGTGGGCACATTTGTTGTTGTGCAAATGAGTTTCAGGGATGCAAGGGGATTCTTGCCCTTCTGAAAATAAGATAAGATATCTTTATTAGTCACGTACATCGAAACACACAGTGAAATGCACCTTTTGTGTGGAGTGTTCTGGGGGCAGCCCGCAAGTGTTGTCATGCTTCCGGCGCCAACATAGCACGCCCACAACTTCCTAACCTATACATCTTTTGGAATGTGGGAGGAAACCGGAGCACCCGGAGGAAATCCACACCCTGTTACCCATAACTGACTGTGCAAACATAGAGGGGGATGGGACTGATAATGAAAATCCAGCTATTTACAACAATTTGAAGAATTTTTTGCTAAGGGAGACATATTTTTCCACATCTTCTGAGAGTGAATTATGTTGTTCTTAGGAGCAAGAATATCCATTCTCCTGTTGCTGTGCTTCCCAGCATTGCTCAAACAAACACAGGGCAAAGTATTATTGAGACAGCTGTTGACAAGAATTAGCAAAACATTGGTTGCATATGGAATTAATAAACAACAGGAGATATCAATTCCTTCATTAATAAACTAATTTAGTTAGACTAGGATTAAATCACCCATATCCTTTTCATCTGTGACTTTAGTTCTCATGTCCATCAGAGTGCACCAGAATTTGACTTAGATTTTAATAGTTCACCATGACTACCAAGTAAAGCTGATTGCAAATGTTGGTGCCTGCATTGACATGGTTAAATGTGAAAGTTTTGAAGTTGCTGTCACTGATAATCTACTCCTTCATGTGCCCTGCTGTTAGTCTTTACAGATGGAACCATTTAGAAATCACTGATTTTGCTTTTAATTCTGGCTCTGCTGTCCGTGAAAGTTCCTGGGTCTGATTGGATGAACAACCTACCTACTAAACCTATTGTAGGACACATTAAAATACCCAAATTACAACTGAGATTGAAAAAGAGGAAGTTCACAGAAGGGAACCTCCTAAATTTTGGTGGTAGTTTTGTTTTTACTTTGCTGCTGGTCCGCATTATCTGAAGTGCTATTAGAATTAATTTGTTAACATCTATCTACTCAAAAGCATTATTATTACTGTATAAAATAAAATTCTTTTTAGAAAGCCTTGATTCTTTTTCTAGGTGTATTTGTTTACCTGTTGGAGGAGTCAGAGGTGGTGGTTGCCTTTGAAGCCTTGACAGCAGGAAGACTAGTAACAATCCAGGTAAAGAACCGGGGGAGAGCTGAAGATTGCTGTTTTGATTGTTACAGGCGCTCCAACCTGGCACTTCAATGTAACAAAGGTAGGTGCAGGCTGCAGAATACTCTCCACTCATGCTCTATTCTGATAGTTTCTATAAAGTAATGTTTCTGGAGTCACTAAGTTATCCAAAAGGTAGTTTAATGCAGTGCAAATTTTTGTACTTCGACAATTGAATTGGATTGTGTTTTATTTTGCCTTCTCAACAACAGCAAGGGTTTACTGCCTAAGAAGTACTTCAAGACAAAACCAATAAGTATCTTGTATGGGATTACTTTCTTAATAGGAGGTTTACAGAGCTAAGGACAACACTCCTGTTATTGACTTAGTCTTCTTCGGTAAATATTTTAAAAGATGTGTATAAAATTACTTTATCTATCTCAAAGATTGATTTGCATCAAGTTAAAGTTTAAGATTCGCCACTAAAAATGTTGGAGCTATAGCTTGGGAGTTATGAAAATCCCTTGCTCAATTAATTTTGCATATACATGATTATTGCTTAAAGCATTTGCATGTGCTGATCTAGTAATGGGTCAGTTGCAGAAATGGCAATAAATCAGCAATGGAAAGGAAATACACTGCTCCAATATAAAATACATAATTAATCAGTGCTTTAGTTGTACAGTGCTGGTCTGAGGAAATAGATGAGCTTCTACGTGACTGCTTTGAGTCAGTGGACTAGTCCATATTCAAAGACTCAGCTGCCAGGCAAGATGAGTATGTCACCACCATCATTCACTTTACCAGCAAGTGTTTTGAGGATTGTGTACCAAATCCGGGTGTTCCCAAACCGGAAACCATGGATTAACCGGGAGATCCACTCCTTACTGAAGTTGAGGACTGTAGCATTCAAATCAGGTAACCCTGACCTACACAAGAAATTGAGATACGACCTATGTAAAGCTATCAGAGATGCTAAGAGACAATACCAGTTCAAAATTGAGTCCCAGACCTGCAGTCAGTTGCGGCAAGGCTTACATGCTATAATGGGCTACAAAATGAAGTCAGGCAGCATCACTGACAACAGTGCATCCCTTTCCGATGAGCTTAAAACATTCTATACACCTTTTGAACGGAAGGGGATTGGGTTGTCACCACCCACCCTAACGGCCTCCAATGCACCTGAATCCATGTAAAATCAGTCTTCTGGAGAGTGAACCCGCGGAAGGCATCTGGCCAGATGGTGTCCCTGGCCGTGTCCTCAGATCTTGTGCTGATCAGCTGGTGGAGGTATTTGCAGACATTTTTAACCTCTTCCTGCTTCAATCTGATGTTCCCACCTGCTTTTAGAAGACCACTATCATTCCGGTACCCAAGAAAAACAAGGTAACATGCCTTAATGACATGCATCGTCACTTACAACATAAGAAATAGGAGCAGGAGTAGGCCATCTGGCCCGTCGAGCCTGTTCCGCCATTCAATAAGATGATGGTTGATCTGGCCATGGACTAAGGTCCACCTACCTGCCTTTCTCCATTAACCCTTAATTCCCCTTCCTGTTCTCCGACTCATCGTTATTTGAGATAGGACCCACTACAGTGGTATCATCTGCAAACCTGTAGATGGAGTTAGAGCGGAATCTGGCCACGCAGTCATGAGTATGTAGGGAGTAGAGTAGAGGGCTGAGGATGCAGACTTGTGGGCACCAGTGTTGAGAATAACAGTGCCGGAGGTGTTGCTGCCTGTTCTTACTGATTGCCGTCTGTTAGTCAGGAAGTCAAGGATCCAGTTACAGAGGGTGTTGTTGAGTCCCCTAGTTACTCTCAATCAGGTGTACTTTCTGCAGCTTTGGAAATGAAAATATTTGAGCACCCTTAACTTGAGTCTTCACTGTATTGGTGCACAGGTCACCTGATATTGGATGAAGATATGGAAAGAACGACTTTCATTGTTAGCACTGGGTTGATTGGTTCTCTGGAAACCATGACGATATTCTTGAGCACTACACTGGAGCTTCAGACACAGCAGAATGGCACGGTGCAGGTGCTGTTTCCTCTTGTATTTATGCCTCTGGTACACAACAATGAGGGGAAGGTTGAGTCTACAAGAAGTGATGAAGAACGGTGAGTGCCGATGGGGTATGACTTCATATGGAGCTATTCACATTACCACAGCAACATCAAATTTTTGCATTATACGGAGCCTTTCATGTAACAAAATGACCAAGGGCGTCAGGGGAATGTTATCAAACAAACTTTGACATCGACTCACATAAGGAGATATTGGGGAAAATGACCATAAGCTTGATCTATAGGTTTGAGCACAAAATAATTCATTAAACAACTTAACTAGGTTTTAAATGGTTATGAGGTAAAGATAATATATTTATTGTAATATACTCCTGAAGTATTAATTGAGATGTTATTCCACATACTTTGAAAGGGTTAAGTATTGATTTATAACTTTTGTTTTAATGTTTCTTTCACTAATTAAAAAAGACAATAAAAATATAAATTTATAAAAAGTATACATGTGGCGGTCACTTTCCTTCATACAATATAATAACAAATAGGGAAAGAGTGGCAATTGTAGTAATTGGGGCTTGGGGGTGTATTGCAAGAGTTTAGTAGATGGGGAAAGGAGAGTCTAAGGCAGTAGAGACCAGGAACTATCTTCTAATTAATCTTAGATTGCCTTGTTGCTTTTGCCATGTTGAAAATGGCATCCTGCTCGGGAGTGGATTAAAACTTGGAAGTGTATGTTTATCTGGTAGGTGCTTATATTAGTATCACTGAAAAGGAGGATCAGGAGGAAATGGGGGCCCTCCATTTAAGCCACTCATTTCACACCAACTAGACAGAGTTAAAATTTCTACCAACAGCCACATGATATCCCAATGAGCCGCTTCACCCATTCATACCCTGGATTTGCAGTGTTTGCAGTTGGACTTTAATTTGCATTCCAGGAGGCAAACTAACTGAAACAGGTGGATGGTTCAGTCATCCTCCTAATCCAAGATGGTGATGGTCAAAGGGCTCCCAGTTTGGGTGATAAGTAACCCCAAACAATATGTGACTGGTACTATTTGAAGCATGACTAACCTGTTTTCATCAAGTGGAGGTTTTCAAATTGGACTCCTGAACATGCAAACAATCTATTCACTGGAATGCTTAGTTTTTTTACTATTGGTTATCATCCTTTCAAAATGTATGGGCTAACGCCTTAACTAATACAGCTGAGAAAGAATGGCATATGAATGTGTTTAGGCTTCTGTACACCAATGTTGGACAAAGTAATTGTAGTCCATGGGAGGCAGAGAACCATATCCATTTTTTTATTGTTCTGGTTATAAAAAATATTTAGGTATCAGAAGATCCTGAGGAGTATACTCTTCACCACAATGAAATAAAAAGACCGTTCAGATCGCTAATCCTGGAGTCAAGACTCAGGCATCCAGGTGTGGCCATTATGAGGCTGAAATTCAAACCTGTGTGTCTGTGTAAATTCTGCCAGGCAGTAGGGTTGATATGCATATTTAAACCTGAGTACAACTTAACCTGGGCCACTACTGGTTACTTTGAAGACACAGCAGTCAGTAGTAATCCTGATCTTTCATAACCGGGAACCTTAAACATCAATAGCAACCGTGTTTCTGAGACTGGTGCTTTGAGGTCGCCGGGGTTGTTTGCTAATTATTTTTACTTTGTTATACTCTTTAAGTTATAATTGTACCTGAATTTTCATATTCCTTTTCTTCCCCTTAACTATAGTTTTAGTTCTACCAATTGCTTTGGAGCAGGGAGTATGAAAGTGGAGAAATCCAATGAACACCGCAGCCTACCAGAGATCTTATCGGAACAAGTATTCAACCCAGTACCGTATGAATTTAGCTTTGAGATGCTAGTGCGTGGCCCCTGTCTCCTAGCAGGTAAGAAATGTCACTATTTGGAAGCTTATCAATGTCTACCATTCCTCCCTGAAGGAGTGCATCTTTTAATTGAGCACTGACTGGATTAGAGACTTGAGATTGCAGATGCTGAAATCTGGATGAATTTCAGTTCCACATGAAAAGCTATTATAAAGCAGAGAAATAGTTTTTGAGTTGGATTGTTCAAATTGTCGCTGCCTTCTGACTGCATTTCTTATCCACCATCAATCCCCCACTGATGCCTGGCTATCCATACGAATCCTCAAGCCCCTCCAGACCTGATCCACAATCTAGCTGATTTCCTCCATACACTCTGCAATGGCCATTCCTAGTGTAGTGCACAACGTTGTTCCTTCCTTGCAACTGAATTCTGCTGTGGCAATTCCTAGAGCAAAGTGTTCTTTTAATGTACCTACAGTGTGTTTACGGGGAGGAAGCAGTGAGGTTGGGATAGGGGTTGGGAGAGATGGTGTTCAGAAGAACAGAGGACTGTAGTATTGTGGAGCAGAGTGGTGTTCAGTGGGTTGACATCATGTCTGAAGTGAGAGAATGTTTTTGATAGAGGGAAAGAAAATGCCCATGGAGAAGATGGATTGTTCAGGAGAGAAGGTGCGGGGAGCTTGTGCTTTCAGGGGTCCAAGAGTGAGGAGTGGTGAGTGGATTATGGGAATATATTGGTGAGTTGTCAATCATGGAACTGGATGTAAGAGAACTGTGAGAAACACACCTGCTCTTTCTGAAGAGGAAGAACCACTGACATTCACATTATGTCTTTCACTACCTCGGCAGCTATCAAAGCAGTTTGCAACCATTTGTGATCTTGGCTCAGCAGCAGTCCTGCAAACACACTTAGCCAGACCTTTTCACCTCTTTTTACCTGGTAGGCATTTCTCAGGTTCAGTAAAATGGTTTAAAAAGCCAATGTGAAGATAACCTCCTTGATACGCACCAGCTAAAACTGGATTTTCGTTACCCTCCTCTCACCCTTTCTTTTATTTATTCCTTTCACAGGATGTTGGCATTGTTGGCAGGGTCATTTTTATTACCTTTCTCTAACTGCCTACTGGAAAACTTGTTAGGCCATTTCGGAGGTCATTTAAGAATCAACCACAGTGCTGCGAATCTGAATCACATAAGAGTCTGGCCTGGTGAGGATTTCCTTCCATGAGAGGCAATAGTCCAGCAGCTTTATGATCATCACGGCCAAGACTAGCTGTTTGTTTTTAAATTCCAGATTATTATTAAGTGTACTTATATTCCATGGCTGCCATTGTAGGATTTGAACTCGTGTCTCTTCATTCAAACTATTTGGTTGTTAGGCAGTAACTTAACCATTGTGCCATCACTGAACCCTACCTTAACCAAGGCCGGAAAAAGATAGGTTAGGCAATTTTCAACCCTCCTATTACATTAGGTTAAAATTACCCCTATTTTCTCTTGCCATCTCCATCCCTGAGAATATTTGATAATGTTATCAGCTTTGAGCCCATGCAGTTTGCTGCAATGAGATTGCTTTATTTCACTTATTATCCTTGTTGAGTGCAGTTTTTTCCAGAAAGTGGTTTGGTTTTCCTGAAAGTGGTTTGGTTTTTCCAGAGGTGGAATGGTTGGATTATGTACATTTTAAATGTTTTAAGATAACTCTGGTAATTACTGCATTGATAGACAAATGAGGCAGAAGCAAAGGCTCACATATTTTTCCTTCCAGTTTTTGTCCCTGATCCAAATATTTTAGAACCTTAATTAAAACCTTGTGGGACAGAGAGGAACTTAAATAGTTAAAGGCCTTCCTCCACAAAACGTGGCAAGAAATTAAATTTAGCTGGAAGGTATCCCTTTTTTTCCAGGATATATAATTATTCACCATCTTTATAAAATATTCAGGACAGGCAGATAGAGGTAGAAATAATCAATAGTTTAAGTCAATCCAACAGATTGATTCCTGCAGTTTCTGTGCTAAACACAATTACTTCTGACAGGAGGAATCTGACGAGTTTCCATACAATCCAAGCACTAATGCAGTAAATCACTCCGAGTGTAAGCACAGCACAGTGAGGTTCTGAATAATAATGAGGGTAACATTATTTTTTGTCGATAAATTTAAGTATTGGGTTGTAAGAAAGCAGTTCTAATTGAATATAGAAGACATTGCTTTTACAGTGAAATGCAATTACTTTAATGGGGATGGGGGTGGGGGAATTGGGAGGGGGAGGTGCAGCATGGGGAAGAGACACTAAACTGGACCAGTTTGAATACATTGAACAGTGTTATTAATTTGCAGGGGGGATGAATGAAGACTAGCAAGGTGGCTTTTGGAAGTGTGGCTTGGCTTTTGTGAGATTTTTTTTAGTTCTTTCTCTTGCACTTTGGAGCAGCATGGATTATTGACACTGAGCTGAATTTCCTTTTCTGTCTTTTGTACTTGTACCAGTTGTGTGCTGACATAGTCACGGTAACTACAGTCTGTGCCATTGATCCTTGCACAGTTTCATGGATTGAATTAGAATGGTGGGATTTTTTTTTTGCTAGAATTGACATTCCAGGAGGAGAAAGAAGTATATTTCTCTCACAACTAATATGTGCAAATTCATTAATATGTTGCTAGCTCCAGACAAACAAAGAAACAAGACATTTGAAGAGTTGGGTAAGTTAATTGAACACAATAAGTGCCTCATGCCCCACTCCCTATAGTTCAATGGTATGTTTAATCAGCATCCAGATGAAACTTTGATGGGTGTGGTCACAGATTTGAGATGGATTGCCGCACTCTAGGGTACAAGTTCATAGGAGATCTTGCTGGATCACCTAGTCTGTAGAATCCAAAATGTATGTGCTTGAAGGAGTTGCTCAGTGAGGAGGAACTGAATTTCAAGCAGGCACTTTACATTGCCCAAGCAATGGAGGCAACTATCAAGCAAACACAGGATAGGGCCTAGCTCTCTGGCATCTTCAGGAAAAGGGAGGAACCTCCTGAGAGGAAGATGTTATAACTGTGGCAGCCTGTGACATTGAGCTGTGGAATGCAGACACAAGGTGGATGATACTCTCAGGCTGAAGGAAAGATTGCAGTGGGAACAGGCTTTTGCAAAGTATCTTTAAATACCTATTCCAGCAGGTAGGAAGCCCTGGAACCTCCTGAAACCTTAATTTCTTTAATTTTAATTCCTCTTGCTTTACAGGTGTGGAGAGTCCCACACATGCACTACGAGCTGGTGCAGACCCCATTGCCAGGTCTGCTTCCACTCTGTACATCACACTGGCTGAGAAACACCAGTATGACAGGAACCTCCAAATTATATTACATCCAAGTGGTAAGCCTTTTCTCTTACCTTATGAAATTGAGAATATTTAGCTAACATAACTCTAATGTGCCGAAACCGAGACTGAGTGGATAATTTTAGGCTAAACCACCTGATGGGATTAAGGTGGGTTTTGGTAGAACCCTTGTTTTACATCCATCTTGCCTTTATGTGCCAGTGATTTTACTCATCTACTTACTACTTCATAGAAGGAGACTATTTGACCCTGGGATACAAAGCAGACCGATCTGTTGAGTCCCATTCCTCTTATTTCCCTGCAGCCCTGCAACTTATTTGCTCTCACTTGCTCATCAATTTTCCCTTCAATTCTGTTGCCACTGATCTTCACCAAGGGGTAATTTACAGTAGCCAAAGAACCTGATTTTGGGATGAAGGAGGAAACTGGATTGCCAGACAAAAACCTCGTGGTCCTTGGGAAAAGGTTCAAACTCCACATGAACACCTGAGGTCAGGATCAACCCCTGGTGTCTGGAGCTGTAGCAGCAGCAGTTCCTACTGCACCACCATACCACCCAACGTGAAACACCGTCGGAGAGAGTGTAAAACAGCAGTCCGACTCAAACATTGAATGCACTCAGGTGGGGTTGACTCTTGCTCAATATCACAATCCTGCCAGTTTGTCTCAAATATAGGATTCTTTGTGGGTTAAGCTCCCAGCAGTGGAAGAACTTTCGCTGCTCTGGTAACCCAATCGGAACCAGAGGGGCATCAGCCCATGTGTCCGTGCTGTGAAATTTGCATGTCCGGTTCCTACTGACTTGTTCACTCGGGAAAAGTCGTCGTTTTCTCCGTTTCTGGGCTCCTTGTGGAATCCAACAATGGAACCCAGTTTTATCCTGGGAATCCACCTCTTGGACTCTGAGATACCAATGATGCCAATGTGAGTTGTACTACAAAGATTTAGGAGGCAAAGCAGAGGTAATTTACCTTTAAAACTTATTTTACCCTTCTTTGATTGTTAAATTGTTTCTATATATCTTTTGTTTAAAAAAAATGATAATTTACTTACATTTTGATTGTGTTTAAATGTCTCTGAATGCAAAATTGTAAAATCAGTGACAGCTCTGACAGAAGGCAAAGCTATGGCCACAGGTTTGCTTTTAATCAGGGGCTGTCAAGGGCATTTCAGGATGGGGCATCGAACCACACTGTTGAAGACCCAATTGGCATCCAAACACCATTGGACTCCATCCTGGAGGGAAGCCAATGATAAGCTTCCGGCCCTCAGCCCAGGGACTGGCTTTGGGGTGAACATGGGTAGTGATTCCAGAAAATGGGACAGTGCCAGCTGGATCCATCCCAACATTCCTTGACAGATCTCTCTCTGGGAATTTGTTCTTTGTCAGTTGTTGCCTGCTGCTTAGATAAACCTCTGTTTTATTGTGATAATTTGATACTTTTTCAACAGACTGCAATCTTTTCAAAGATTTCGCATAAATATCTCTATCCAAGGCTCTTTTGAAATTTCATGTAAATGTCGGCTTTTGGATTATCCTCAACCACGAGCCTAGAACATAGAACAGTGCAGTGCAGCACAGGAACAGGCCCTTCAGCACACAATGTCTTTGGCAAACAATACCAAATTAAACCAAATCTCTTCTGCCTGCACATGATCTACATTCCTCCATTCTCTGCATATTCATGTGTATATCTAAAAGCCTCTTTAATGCCACTATTGTATATGTTTCCACCACTACCCCTGGCAGCCCGTTCCAGGCACCCACCACTCTCTGTATGTGTAAAAAAAAAAGTGCCCGGCACATCTCCTTTAAACGTTCCTCATCTCACTTTAAATGCAAGTCCTCTTGTATTTGACTTTCTACTCTGGGTAAAAGATTCTGACTGTCTACCCTATCTATGCCTCCCATAAATTTATAAACTTCTATCAGGATTTTATAAACTTCTATTGTCTTTTTTCTGCTTTTTTTTTGTTGGAAGCTGAGGGACAACCTGATTAGAAGCCGATGTAGTGACACAAACAAGTCCAGCGGCATGGTCTTATACCTCTGAAGCCTGAGCTCTGAAGAGTTTCATAACCTCATTGGCTTTTCTCTTTTGTTCATTAAAAAAGTTTGCCACAAAGTCAGGAACCCCATGCAAATTAAACTGGAAAATAGTAATGCTGACATGGAAAAAAAAATTATGAGGCTTATTTTTACCAAGGCTAATTGTTGGGGCCAATTGTAATACGCCGTGCACTGCCTCAACTACCACAACCAATTCTGTCCCAATCTGGGTGTGTTGTCACAGCAGATGGAGCATTTGTGTTCTGAGTCTTCAGAAGAGCCATTTGTTCCTGCTAATTTATTATTATTATACTTTCATGTGTAAACCTGTGATTGAAAGGGTGCAAGGAATGAAGGGTTGGGGGTAGTGGTGGGAATTAGTTAAAATATTAATTCAATATTAGGGCTTCATATGGACCAAAACAACTTTAGTTAATTTTTCTAATGCTACCGTACCATGCCTTGCATACCTTGCTCTCTAAATTAACGAGGCATGTCACTGGAGAGGCTCTTGTATTAAATGCTTTGATGGTAGTTGAAATAGTTCCAATTTTTTTGGGCGTAACTATGTAACAAAAAGTATTTTTGGAATAATCATTCAGCATCCACACTTAATATAGATGCAGCAGGTAACTCTGAACTTTGCAGCAAGAGTGATGTTTCAGAATTTGGCTCTGTAGAATGGAGGATGAAACACACATTCTTGTAAATGAAAGATGCCTGAGAGACTTTTGTTATTGGAAGCACTGTAAAGTTACACATATTGACCTTTTCTATTCCACAAGAGCCCCATATTCCACACATACTGCTGGAGAAAGGCAGCATGAGTTTTGAGGAGTACGAACGACACGTTAAAAGTAGACGGGATTTCACTCGAGTGATGAAGAAAAACTCTAATACGGACAAAAGGGTAAGAACTGGTGTTTCAAAATAACACATGGAAAAAAACTAATAAGAGCACTTTGCAGTTAAATCAAAAATGTAATTGCTGCAGGCTAGTTGTCAGGAATCCATAAAGAGAAGTCGTCTTGAAAAACTTGCTTACTTTATTACAACTGTAGCAATTTTGCAAAGTACCAGACCTTGTATCGACCCTATTAATGCTTTGGAAAAAGAACCATTAGCCTTTGACAGATAAAAATGAAGCAAGCGTGACCAGAAATCCAGCGATAGCTTAATGCTGCCAGTTGTATTGTCTACATCTTCCCCCTACACACTTTAGTTCCTAGCTACTGGATTAAACAATGAAATGCAACATCAGAATAAAATCCCCTAATGCCTGGATCATCACCATTTGTCCAACCTGTCAAATGTAATGAAACATTAATATGAAATGGTTCAAATGATATGGTGTGATATCAATAATTTCTTGCCTGTGATCAGTATGCAAGGAGGCAAAAAATTACAGCTAGCGGATTGACACCATTTTGGAATTCTTAGCTAATGTTTGGGGCAATGGAGGATGGGAGGAAACTTAACTGAGGTCTACAAAATTATGAGAGTGTAGATTAAATATGAAGGACCTATTTCCCGTAGCAGAGAGGTCAAAAAGCAAGGGATGTGGACTTAATGTAATTGGTAGAAGGGTTAGAGGGGAGATGGAGAAAACATTTTCGCCTGGAGGGTGGTAAGGATCTGGACATCACTGTCTAAAAGGTGGTAGAGGCAGAAACACTCATTCCATTAAAAAAAAATTCTTGGATGTGGATATGTGTACTTGAGAAGCTGGTGGAAGGCAAGGTTAGATTGGGTAGCTTGTTTTTTTTTTACCAGCACAGATGGGTGGAATTGTCCTTTAAAGATATATCAAATTAATATTTTGTTAATCTTCCTTAAAATTGCATGTGCTGCATTCTAATATTTGAGTTGATTGTTAACTTTATTAAGTACATAACACAATGTGTATTTTAGGACATTCTGAGGCCAATATCAAAGTCACAGGCAAAGGCTTAGTGCACTGAGAGTCGCTGAGCTTCTGTTTTACATGGTGGGAAAAGGAGAAAACTGATTCAATGCAGAAAGATGTTTGGAGACTTGAGAGCCTGCAGGTGTTGGGATCCAGAGCAAAATAACTAAATGGCTGGAGAAACTTGGTGGGTCAGGCAGCATCTGTGGAGGCAAAGGGATAGTCGACGTTTGGGTCGAGATACTGCATCAGGACAGAGATAACTGGAGAATTCAATGTTCATGCCATTGGATTGTAGACTACCCAGGCAGAACATGAGGTGCTGTTCCTCTAGTTTGCATTTGGCTCACCCTGAAAGGTCGGTGTGGGAATAGCAAGGGAAGGCAAAAAAAAACACATCCAAGATGTTTCACAAATAAATATAGGATTACAAATGGGGAGAGTTTTGGAAGGAAGAAATAGTCTGAGTGGCAGTGAGGTGCAGTTTTACATAGTGTAGAACAGAGTAGGACAGGAGGTAATGGGGTGAGGCAGGGGGCTGGTGTTACAGTTGCTTCTGCTGACAGGGATATAAAAGTTAAATGCTACCCAAATGGTGCCTTTTTTAAAAAAGCTTTGCGGCAGAGTGAAGGCAGTTCTTTTTCTTAAACTGTCCCTTGGAATCAAGGATAATTTGCTTCCACTTTAGTGTTGTGGGTTCTTAGGTGGCTGATGAGACCAACGTGGGACTTGCAAACTCTTCCACAGATGGGACAGGAGGTGAAACACTCCATCCACCGCCTGCACTGGGCTTTTGTGTGCTGCCAGTGCATGTACCTGAGGTTTTTCAATACTATCCTGAATGTTCCTTCTCTACCTTGAATGTTCGTGGGTCAAGGTTCCCAGGAATCAGTGCAGATGTTGCATTTCTTCAAGGAAGCTTTCAGCACATCCTTCACTCTTTTCCTTAGTTTGCCCAGTAATCCCCTCCCACAATGGAGCTCATAATAAAGCATCTGGGTTGGGGGTCTGGGGTCAGGCACGTGGATGACGTGGTCTGCCCCATGTAGCTGAATGAGTGAGACTAGGGGCCCCAGTGGTCCTGATGTTGGCCAGTGTGAGGATGCTGACATGGACTTGCTTATCCTTTGGAGGATTTTGTGGAGGCTGCGTTGGTGGTATCTTTCTGGTGCTTTGCAGAGCCCATTGTAAGTACTCTCAGGGTTCAGAAACACATAGGTTCATTGTTGGCTAGTAGATCATGTGGCAGTGGGTTTCACCATCAATGTCTGCCTTCGATGAGCATCCCACTGTGAATCTGTATTGTGAGAGGGCAATGTGGTGCAGTGTGGGCAGGTTGTTATTGGACCTTTCTCTGACAATGTTGTGTGTAAAGCTCATTGTGACCAATGCTTCTTTGAACAAATTAACAATGGTTTAGAGTATGGCCTCTGAGAGCACACAAATGCAAGCTTCATTTGCATACTGCGGCTCGACGACTGAGGTTTGGGTGACCTGGGCTCTGGAGTATAGTTGGTGTAGCTTGAACAGTTCCTCATTAGTTCTGAAGATTAGCTGCAATTTCGGATAAGTTTTTTGAGGAGAGATGCAGCATTGCAGCAAGAAAGTATGAGGAAACTATCTGGGCAATGACACAGATTTGTTTGACACTGTGTTCACTGAGGTTGGCTCTGGCTGGTATTATTGGCTTGCATGTCATCATGAAGCAATGTAAAATGGAGACAAAATGGGCTGTGGAATCTAAGGAGTATGCTCCGCAGTCTCTTGTGGTTAATGGATTCAAGGGCTTTAATAAGGTCGATAAAGACTGGTGTATAGTGGCTGGTGCTGCTTCCTGTATTTTTCTTGGAGTCATAGCATGGTAAGGATCATGTCTACCAGCAGACTGCCTCCTCTACTGGCAGTCCAGGCAGTGACGATGTGAGTCAGTGCTCCTAGACTGCTGAAGGTCAAGGGGCATACCTGTGCCTTTGGCCAGGAGCAGGAAAGGCCTGAATGTGTCCAAGCCACAGCCTGCAGCCTCTCCTGGTCTGATCAGAGCATACAGTTGGGTTTGTGTATGTGTGTTGACTGGCTTATTTCTTACCAGAGGCAGAATTTAGAAAGTTGTCTTTTTTTAAAGTTCTCCCATGCAATCCATTCACAGCAGCCCCTACTCCCAATGTACCCGGTTTTACTCGTGCATCTAACTGCTTTGACAGCTGATGAGCCTGGGGGCAGAACTTTACTGGCTCTCAGGGACTTGTCATTGAACCACAGAGTCAAACAGCGAGGAAACAGACCATTCGGCCCACCATGCTTTCTCTGACCACCAAGTTGCAGGCATTTGTGCCTGTTAAGGGACTCTGGCAAATATCACCCTGAGTTCATTCAGCTAGGTTGGGCCTGGGACTTGTTCTTTGTCGGTCGGTTCAGGAAACTTATGAGAACTACTGACTTTGTAGCCAATCTTCCATTCAAGAACATAGTGTCTCTTGTGACATGGGATTACTAGCAATTCTAAAATGGCTGGAGAAGAACATAGAAGTAGATAGAGGCAAGATCATGGAAGGTTTAATGGATAAAGGCAAAGATTTAAACATAATGAGGTAGTAGGTGAATATTCAACCAACACTGTCAAAGTATAACTGATCATTTATCTGACTGAGAGGTTGTTGGTATAAATTGTGTTTCAACATAGTAATGTTACACTTTCATTGTAGTTTGTTGTTTAATATGAGTAGGGAAGTGCTGTTACTAAATTTCTGCATTCCTGTCATGTAATATCAGGTAAGGAGGTTATTGGAACTGTCTAAAACCAGTCACAGTGAGTATCTTCTCATTGCAGGTTGATTTTGTGCGGAAGCGTTTTCATAAAGACATCAGATTCAATCCTGTGCTGATGCTGAACTTCTGCCCCGATCTCCATAGCATCCCAACAGATTTTGGAAACGTGACCAGAGAAATTATATTCCTTATCGACAAAAGTGGCAGCATGAGTGGCATTAATGTGGGGAAAATAAAAGTGGGTTTCTTACTCATGTATCTGAATTTTGAATGTCAAGAAACATTTGGTACTGTAAGCCACTAGTAAGTTAATGAAAATATCAAAGTGGAGGGTTAAGAATCAAATAAGTCTAGGATTAGAGTCTATTATAGGCCAGGATTAAACTTTATATATCCATCAAAAAAAACAATAACAGCACCATGAATGGAACCTTTTCTGACTTTATTTTACACCCTTTGTCACTGTTGGCTTAGTTCAGCTTCAGAATAACTTAAACCTAGTTTTAGATGGGGAAACTCAGCTACGCCAATGCATGGCATCCACATTTTCTCATTTTTTCATGTTTCTCATGACATGGAAGGAAGTCACTTGGCCAATATGAATCCCATTCCCCCACTTACTTCCTGAAACCCAGGAACTCTACCCTGATTTTCCTACCACTCACCTACATTAGGGGTAATTTACAGTGGCCAATTAACCTCCTACCAGCACATCTTTGGAATGTTAGAGACCGGAGCACCTGGAGGAAACCCACACAGTCACAGAGAAAACATGAAAACTCCACACAGACAGCATCGGGGGGGGGGGGGGGTCAGGAATGAATCTGGTTTGCTGGAGCTGTGAGCCAGCGGGACTACCAGCTGCAGCATATTGATGCCCTATTCACATCCAGCCATTTATACAGCCTTTCTTAAAATATGAGCCAGGTTGAAGGTAATTCAAGTTGAAGATATGCTACCTTGGTAGTAGATTTAAAGAGCCAAATCTTTCTTAGCTGAACCAAATTTGAACTCAGTTGCAGGGTTAGAAGAACAGTTTTGTTAACAAAATACTTTGCTAATTTCTCTACTGCAGCAAATATTAAAACTGATAAACAGTATAAACGAACTGCACAATGAGTGAAGCATGATGGATTTTTATTAGCTCGCATTCCAAGCAAGAAATTACAATGGACATTATTATGGGTCTCACATAATGTTGATGTCAGACACATTCCCAATTAGATTATTTATGCATGATGTATAAAAATCAGAAATTTTGATTTTCAATGGTATTAAAGGTAGTACATATAAAGATGTAAGGAAGGAGAGCAGGAGTAGGGCATAAGGCCCCTTGAGCCTGCACTTGTCGTTCAATAATGTCATGGCTTAACCAATCATGGCCTCAGTTTCACTTTCCTTCCTGTTCCCCATAACATTGACTTCCCTAAAATTCCTGACTGGGGACCAACAAAGTGGGTGAAGCAGATTTGCACCAGGATAAACTTTTAATTGCTAAAGGAAAATAACATGTTTGCAATGACAATTCATGACAGGAGGTGCATCCTAGTGTATATTCAATATATCCCAGCCTTTCACCCACATATTTTCAGACCTTTTTGTGAAAGTTGTGAAGAAATTCGATCATATTGTTAATGAAATTTTCCATAATTCCATGTCTTTTCCAAGTGGAAGCAAGTCTTTTGGAGTTTACCCCAAATTAAACACTGAGAACAAGCATATTACTGAGGTGGAGAAAAATAGTGGAAATAAGTGGGTGAAGAGGGGGAGTTGGGTTTAGTCTGTAAAACTGTTCTGATAGATGAATAATCTGCAGTCAAATTACAGATTTGTTCAATACCTTAGCTTGTGTACAGAAAACCCAAAGAGGTTGACTTTAACTGCAAGTGGATGTCAGGAAAAAATAAGTGATAGATAGCACAAAATGAACTTGTTGGCCAAGGTGTTAGGGCATAACATATTCACTGCCAGGCTACGATCCCTGTTGGAAGGGAGTGGAGAGCCCTACTGGTAGGGGAAGGTGGGGGAGTTCTTGGCCACCCTGTTGGAAGTGAAAGGTTACAATGAGAGAGGAAATGAAGGGTACTTTTCTGATGTCATGTAATATGCATAAAAGAAATAATAGTTTCAATCTGCTGCTTTACTTTCCAGGAAGCCATGATAGTTGCTATTAAAAGTTTACCACCTGGAACATTACTGAATATCATTGGTTTAGGCTCGAATGTGAAGACTCTCTTCTCTTCCAGTCGATTGTGTAGTGATGTAAGTTCTCTCAGTTGAAACATAACTCAATTCATCTGAATGTTTACAGTTTAAGTTGGAATAGCATAACTATTTATTTTAAATGTTCTCTTTTTGAATGCCATTTTGTCATTTTTTGTGCAACTACTTGAGATGAGGTGGAATCTGGCTTTCCCATGCTTCTTCAGAAGCACACTGGCTGGTGAAGGGCACTCATAATTTTTGATATGAAGGACTAAGCCTGCCACCCATAGATGAGGTGGAATCTGGCTTTCCCATGCTTCTTCAGAAGCACACTGGCTGGTGAAGGGCACTCATAATTTTTGATATGAAGGACTAAGCCTGCCACCCATAGAACAACTAATCGTCATCTGTTGCCTGCCAGAGTCTTTGAGACTTTCTAACTGAATCACCAAATAAGACTAAAAGAGCAACATCCATGACCTCTGACTTGAAATCAAACCTTTGAGCATTTAAATTATGGGCCATGCGATTATATTATTATTTCATCCTAAGCTGATCTGCATTCTACACAGTCTTGAGTTAAGTTTTTTGTTTGTTTAAAGGAGACCCTATCCTTGGCATGTGAGTATATTCAGAGAATGGGAGCTGACATGGGCAGCACCAATATTCTCAGTGCTTTATCCTGGATTTACAAACAACCAGTCCATTGTGGGTATCCTCGACAGCTCTTTATTTTGACTGATGCTTCAATGAGCCATGCTGGGAAAATCATAGAGCTGGTACGAAAAAATGCAAGCTCAGCAAGGTATTTCTCTTATATTTCTTTTGTATTTACGTTCCATTAGATAAATGTTATACAGCTGATCGATTGTTATTTTTATCTCAAAAGGGATCTGTACAATCCATTTCTGTTTAATTTCTTCTCCATTTCTATTTCACTGCTTTTATCTGCATGCTGTCTGCCCTTGAAGACATCATCTGAAACACAAGGGCATTTTCCACATGAATGTTAATGAGGTCTAACTCTTCCTCCCCACCACCTCTCTTCACTGATCCATTGTCCCCGAATTGTCAGAACCTCTCAAAGGATCATAGAAATGTGCAGCACAGAAATGGGCCCATAACTTTGACTTCCCTAAAATTCCTGATTGGGGACCAACAAAATGGGTGAAGCATGATGCCTATCCACACTAATCCCATTTGCCAGCATTAGGCCTGTGTCCCTCTATACCTTACCTATCCAAGTTCCTGTCCAAACACCTCTTACACGCAATAATTGTATCTGCCTCAACCATCTCCTCTGGCAGCTTGTTCCAAACATATGGTCACCCCCTCAGTCTCCTACATTCCAGAGAGAATAAACCCAGCCTCTCCAGTCTCTCCTTATAACTACAGCCCTCTATTCCAGGCAACATCCTGGTGAATCTCTTCTATCCATTACTGTATGAAGAGAAATTTCCTCTGACCAAACATTGGAAAGGCTGAAGCCAATAGGCAAGATCATTCTGGACCTGCTGCATACCTCACAGTTCCTTGCAGCCTTGTTGGTCCCAATGCACTGCTGGCATCACTGTTGTGTTCATTCCACGAGGTGCAGTGAGCTGTGAATGGCGACCAGTTTGCTTTGTCCATGGACCACCTGATGGCCTTCTGACAGCTTGTGTTATCCAAGGCCTTTTCCACTATTGCTAAACATCTCTGATGATCAGCAACAGATGAAAAGTATTTAAGATATCTTTATTAGTCACATGTACATCGAAACACACAGTGAAATGCATCTTTTGCGTAGAGTGTTCTGGGGGAAGCCCGGAAGTGTCACCACACTTCCGGTGCCAACATAGCATTCCCACAACTTCCTAACCTGTATGTCTTTGGAAGGTGGGAGGAAACCGGAGCACCTGGAGGAAACCCATGCAGACACGGGGAGAACATACAAACTCCTTACAGACAGTGGCCAGAATTGAACCTGTGTCGCTGGCACTGTAATAGCGTTACGCTAAGCACTACACTACCGTGCCTTAAAGAATTAAAGATAATAGTTATTCTTTTAAAAATAATAAACTCACTTAAAACACATTTAACATGTAGATTAATTATAAATATGAATATTAACTTAAAATAAAAGCAAACAAATTACTTACAAGTGAATGAATGAGGTCATGTCGGCAAGTAGCTGGGGAGGGGAGGGGGCAGTTATTAAGTGAATCCAATTCCTCAGCTCAGTATGTTTGTGAAGTGCAAGGCCAGATGCTCCTCTCCACAGGTAACCTGTGGTCTGTATGGAACCAGTGGCAATCAATCCATCAGCATATTCCTGCCCATTGCCTGACACAAACTTCATGCCAAAACTACCAGCTCCATTTCTCTTTCTGGAAACTGTTTAAGGGCGAACCTCTTTGCTACATTGATGTGATGTTTAACTTGACATGAATTATAGATTACATCACTCCACCGCCAACACTACCTTTTTACACATTCCCTCTCGGTTTAGGAAAACACGTCCAGGTTTTTGTTGCCTTTAGGCTTGACTATTCCAACGGGCTTCTTATGAATTCTCAGTAACCTTGATTTTTAATTTTCAACCTGCATCACAACTAGTTCACCCATCACCCAGGTGAAGCATGGCCTCAATTTTAAAATTCTCATCCTTGTTTAGAAATTGGAGGTTCACACAAAAATAATTCAATATCTATCACTTGGCTATTTAACATGATTGGAAGGTCATGTTTTTAAGCAAATTACTATTCATGATTGTATCAGCACAGTGAAAAGAAGAATCAGGCATGTTAAAAATACTTTTATATTTAAAGAGGAAAAAAATCTTTGTTTTGGGGTTACCAAGCATTCATTTAAGACCTAAACAACTTTAATTTGCCTTCTCTTTCTTGGCATTGGCCCAAGTGAACCAGTTTGATTCACAAATTCTATATCCAATTTGTTTTCCGTAATAATAGTTGACATAGATACTTACGTTATTTGGTTAAAAGGAAGGAAAGTGTTGAGAAGATCAAAGTAGCTCACCAAATGCCTATAACAATAAGGCAAATAAAAGCTTGCCATTAGGATATTTATTAGGTTGGTGTCCAGTCATCCACTTAGCTGCTGATTCCGAGGAAAATGCCATTAGCAAAATTGGCACTATGACTGTACTTGTTTTAAAATGATGGCAGTGTTTAGGGTCACCGCCATTACCCCTGCTGGGATTAAGTAAACATTTCATGTGGCTTATGATTAATATTCTTAACTAGTTTCATTGTCATAGTTTTAATGAGAAGTTACAGGAAAAAATATATATTTCTATTGCCACAATTTTAACTCAAGATTTCAATAGATGTTTCAGTTACGGGCTGGGTCCTAATGCCTGCAAGCGATTACTACGCAGGATTGCAAAGCTCACAGGGGGAACATTTGAATCTTTCAGTGAAGGTGAACAACTACAACCAAAGGTACGTGGCCAATGAGATTGAGTCATAACTTGGGGTCACTTTGACTTTGGGGAATAATGTTAAGCAGGCAATATGTATCTGGCTGATTAACAATTGTAGTTCTTTTTCTTCAATTTTGATTTATAAACTCTATCATATTAATCTTTTAGAAACCAATCACTTGTTCTAATTATCTCTATCAGCTTTAGACCAATGCATTCTAATTAACATGTCTTGTACTATCAAAATAATAGGCCGTGTACAATAATCTGTGTAACTGATGTTAAATTTGTAAAGGAAATATCAAACAGCTGGTTACTTTGCTTTAGATCTAATTCAGTGTATGTGAAATTCTACAGAACTAATATCATCTAAAAATAGATTATATTTTTAGATTTTTAGTGATGATGAAGATGGCATCTCACCATTTAGGGCTGGATTGTCTAAAAATTGTTCATTATAAATGTTCCATTTTCTTGCTGGTTCAGATTAAACAGCACATACCTATCCATGTCGCAGTCTGATTTAATGTTACCACCAAAATGAAAATTCTTGCTGTTAGCTGAATGGCTTGAATTCTAACTGAAATTGCAAATTCTTCATAAAAGTGAATTAAATTAAATTGAATTGAAGATGATAATTCAGAAAATTAGCATATGTATGAGACATCTAATGCCTTGTCCTCAGGATAAAGATCTGGTTGCCTTTCATATGTGCCTTGGACAGTTGGGTCTCCTGGTTCAATTTCTTTTCAAAGAATAGGATCCATGTAATAATTTGAACACAATTTCCCTACAATAGTTGAAAACAAAATAGAAGAAAATAGATGTTCATTCAGTAACTGTCATTATATTGAACAACTTGTGGCTCTTCAATAACATCAAAATATTGCTGCAGTTTTGGTTCCAGCTTATATTCACAACAGAGCAAACTATAATGAAGATATTTTACATGTTTTTTGCTGAATTGTTCTCACTTTAAGAACAGGGATTATAATGGTCATTGCTATTAATGTGTACTCTAATAATATCCAAGAGCAAGGGAAAAATTGTGACTCGTTTTTAAACATGTCTGCTTTTAAACCAAAGGTTTAACAGACTAAAGCTCTCCATGGAATGAAACACTAATGAACTTAAATGATCTCTCATCTGGTGGACACAGTGAGCCAGATTGCCCATTATGTTATCACTAAAGATCATAGAACGGTACATGAATATTAATGTATTTTTTCTTTCAATCAGTTAATTAAATCTTTAAAGAAAGCAATTGAGCCAGTCATGAGTGACATCACCATTGAATGGTATCTCCCAGATACTTTAGAAGTTCTTCTTACTCCAATCGAAATTGGACCTTTGTACCCAGGGGATCATCTCAACAGCTATGGAGTCATTTATGATCTTTCTGGATTCCAAAAGAAGAAGAATGCTGTAAGTCTAGTCTATTCTAAGTCTGAATCTTCTCATTACATTCAGACCAGAAGGGAGCATGAGCACCAGTATTCAGGATAGTGAGCAAGCAGGAAGGGCAAATAATAAGGAAGGTAAGTTCAGTTCATTTAGATATTGACAGATGAGACAGGGGAAAACCAGCTAGTGGCTGAGGAGTGTTGGGGATTGTGAAGGTGGGAGCAGGTGTTGATGGTGGTGAAAGGGAAATATACTCACTGAAGAAAGTGGCGAGCAGGGCTGTGAGTGGTAATTTTATGGGCATGTGAAATTGGAATGATTGCTGCCTGCTGTATTTGGATGGAAAGGTTGGAGATGAAAGACATGGAGAGGAATGCACATCCAGAAAAGCCTCCTGGCTGTGAAAAGTGGAGGATGAGGGCAGATTCACCTTGTGAATGGATTTTAGTCAAATCACAACTGTCAGAATATCAGGAGGTCTTGATACTCCCATGAACCTTGCATTAACTGGACCAGCTTCTTGGTTGGTTATTGTTTCTCTGAAAAGTTTGTTACGATAAGTCCCTGGAAGAAAAGGTAAAAAGTAAAATCAATCTGAAATGCTGGATGAGTTTAATGGAGTGGAACTGCTGGAGAACTCTGTGAATTAGATCTGCCTCCTACCAGTTCACAACCTGCCTTTTGTGTGAGTTGGCACTTTGTGTCAGTGCTGAGGGCACAGGAACTCTGCTCAATTACGGGTATCTGCTGATTTGAAAGAAATGTTTTAATGGAAATCTGATTTACTTTATTGAGTCAATGGAATTAATTACAGAAGTAGAGTACAACATATTCACATGACTAGACAATGTGTTCAGCAATAGTGACCTCGGATGAATTTCTATGCAGCTATTTCTGTTTTAATTCTTTGATAAACAGATTTAATTTAAACAGTTGAATACAGATATATTGATAATGAATTAGAAGGAATATGGATGCTCCCATATGGGAGCAATGATTCTCTAATTTTCATTACAGTGACTAATTTCATGGGAAACTTATTCATAGTTATGAATGTTTATATTTAATAATTATTCAGTTATGAAAAATTACAGTTAAAAGCCTAGATATATTCCTTCTATTGTAGATAAAGCAGCATGTTTCTAAAACACTTAAAAGAGTCAGCCAACTCTGTATTCCAGGCTCAAGATGAATCTTCTACACCAGCCTTGACTGAGAGAATCAACCTTTCTTTCCCTGCTGAAAAGAATGACATTGAGGAGGCATTAAAGGAGAGATTTCAAGAGATTTCTACAGAGTTTTCAGGTGTTAATGCTGAGGAAAATGACAAATCTAAGGGTAAGATACGTGAAATTCTAACAATTTTTTGACTCGCTTTCAATCTTTATTTTCCTTGACTAATCTTTATGCAGAGGCTTCTCGATCTTGACCTCAAGGACAGAATGGCCTGGGCCTTTTTCTGATCTGTCACCATTTTGCTTAACATGATGTTGGTTGACCTCCCATGACAGAGAAGCTTCAATGATTAAAATTTGTTTTTGTTTTGTTTATGAGTGCTTCTTATTCACACACATTGTTATAACCTATTCACCATATGAGCAGTGGAATATTTCTAATACTGTTTCAATAATAAGTTAATGTAAGATCATTGTTAATACTAAGGGTTTACTTCAACAATGTTGATGGCATTTTAATTATACTTTCACAAGCTGAGTTTCTGACATCCATGGGAACCCATTGTTTAATTCTCAGAGCCAAATCACTGAGGGGATCTTTGGATGTGAAACATGTTTGCCCATACAATGTGCATATTTTCTCTCCGATGGCATAAGAGCTACTCTATTAGTCCAAATAACTTAGGTCAACTTTGGGTAAACTAAAGCTGTGGAATCTATAAGTGTGTTGTGGAGTACAACTGATCAACTAAAGAAGTGCAGCTTTCTGATACCAAATACTGTCAAGCTTTTCATTGCACAGTAACATTCATCCTCCCTGAGTACAGGGTATTTCAGAGCAAAGCGTAAGAATCTGAGTCTCTGCTGTCAGGCAGATGAAGTCAAGCTATCTGCTGATTAGTTCTGCAGTACCTCAGATCTGCTGTGTTCAGGTATCAATTCAATTTCTAGCAATCTTGACAATTGATTATTCTAAAGATGCCTTAGAGCCATTTGGATGCCATAGAAACCTTTCCTTCCAATTTCACTTTGGGAGGAACAGACACAAAATGCTGGAGGAACTCAGCAGGTCAGGCAGCATCTATGGAGGGAAATAAACAGTCGACGTTTCAGGTTGAGACACTTCGTCAGGACTGGAAAGGAAGAGGGCAGAAGCCAGAATAAGAAGGTTGGGGGGGGGGGAGCACGGGCTGGCAGTTGATAGGTGAGTCCAGGTGAGAGGGGGAAGGTAGGAGGGGGGAGATGTAAGAAGCTGAGAGGTGATAGGTAGAAGAGGCAAAGGAAGGGCGAAGTGCTGCCTCACCTAAAAGGACTGTCTAGGGCCCTGAATAGTGGTGAGGGAGGAGGTGTAGGGACAAATGTAGCACTTAGTGCGGTTGCAGGGATAAGTGCAGGGAGGGTCACCTGCAGGGAGGGTTGAGTGGGCATGGGAGTCGAGGAGAGAGTGATCCCTGCGGAAAATGGAGTGGGGGGAAGGGGAAGATGTGCCTAGTGGTGGGATCCCATTGGAGGTGGCAGAAGTTGCGGAGAATGATGTGTTGGATGCGGAGGCTCGTGGGGTGGTAGGTGAGGACAAGGGGAACCCTGTCCCTGTTATGCTGGTGGGGGGAAAAGGGTGAGGATAGACGTGCAAGAAATGGAGGAGATGCGAGTGAGGGCAACATTGATGGTAGTGGAAGGGAAATCTTGTTACTGAAAAAGGAGAACATCTCAGATGTCCTGGAGTGGAAAGCCTCATCATGGGATCGATATCCATATCCATGGCCTCCTCTACTGCTATGTTGAAGCCAGACGTAGGTTGGGGGAACAACATCTCATATTCCGCTTTGGTAGTCTCCAACCTGACGGCCTCAACGTTGATTTCTCTAACTTCTGGTAACCTCTCCCCTCTTCTTTCCCTTTTTTTTTCTCCCCCTCCTTTGTTTTCCCTCATTCCTGTGGCCCCCTCCCCCTTCTCTTTCCCCTTCTCCCACCCTCATGACCTGCCCATCTGTTCCCCACCTCCTTCCCTTTATTCCATGGTCCACTGCCCTCTCCTACAGGATTCCTTCTTCTTCAGCCCTTTGCCTCTCAGCTTCTTGCATCTCCCCCTCCCCCACCCTCCTACCTTCCCCCACTCACCTGAATTCATCTATCACCTGCCTGTATGAACTCCTTCCCCCTCCCCTGACCTTCTTATTCTGGCTTCTGCCCTCTTCCTTTCCAATCCCGATGAAGGGTCTCGACCCAAAACGTTGACCGTTTGTTTCTCTCCATTGATGCTGCCTGACCTGCTGAGTTCCTCCAGCAATTTGTGTCTGTTTCTCCAGGTTCCAGCATGTGCAGAATCTCACTTTGGGAGGATGGTTACTGGATACTTTGGCTGCGAGAACACTTTTCAAGTTCAGCTGATTAAAAGGGAATAAAAAAAACAGTAATGAACACAAATGAAAATGGCTGGCATGGATAGCTGGACATAATAGTCATGGTCTAATGAACTTTCTAAAAAAAGTGCAATATTTTTACAACTGATAGTCAGCATCATGCTTAAATGGGTTTTTTTTTGCATTTTCTTTTTGAATTTCAGACTCCGAGACAGATTCATTCAATGACTTGCGAAAGCGCATCTCCCTTGCCTCGTATATCCAGGAGCAGTATACGTTGACACATTGTTCCATCAGCAATCTTAAGGGAATTAGAGATCGAAGCATGTCGACCTGTGGCTCAAATAGTAGTGACTCTACGGAACCTCCAGATTTTAGCAGGGAAATAGCATCCTTCCCACATGGTTTGGAAAATATTGCACAACAGGGACAGAAAAGTTTGGTGCGTTGGGAATCATCAAAAAAAACATTGTCTAATTTTGAATCCCTCAGTGGCAAAGTAAGTACATTGCCTAGTACATTAAATAATAAGACATAGGTAAGGGCAGTCTCTTTTATTCTGTCTTAATAATATAGAAAAAGGTTTATAAATGAGAAATGTGATGAAGGCTGAATCTTTGAAATCCACCCAGTGCTCAGTTTGCTAAATCAATACAATCAACCCTTCCATTCCCTATGGACTCCACTATGAGTTTACCCAGGTTAAAAATAATAAGAACTTTGAGGCCGATATTCCTGGTTGATCTTAATATGAAGAAATGTGCAATGATCAGCACATGGAAGCACTGGACTGTACATGGCATTGAAGAATAAGGATGAAGCCGGAACAAAGTTAAAGATTGCAGAAAGAAGGTGAAGGTGAACTTGTCGGGTGAGGGAATCAGCCCCTAATTTGAGGCACAATTAATTGAGTCAAAAAATAAAGTTTCCTCCCTATTGTTGACTGAATCAAGTCAACTTACTCGTTCCCACAGGCAGAAATTTAAAGTCACACCAACTTGACAAGGTAAACTGGGTGTCCTAGAGCTTGTAAAAAAAAAACAAGTTGCAGACCTTCTGGTAAGATTTATCTTTTGACTATTTCTGTAACTGTGGAGATGAGAGTTTATTTTCCAAAGAAATCCATTGAGGAGGGAACTTGAAGTATTACATTCATCAACATATTTTCAAATATAGTAGATCTTCAAATCTTACAGCCATGATTGAATAATCAGAGTGTAAGAAAATATGGGATGAGAAAAGGCTATTCAGATCTTTCCATAGATCATATATAAACTGCCATAATGTGACAGCTACCCAACCCATTTGGTTGAAAAAAACAAGTCGCTGGAGGAACTCAGCAGGTCAGGCAGCATCTGTGGAGGTGAAGGGTTAGTCAATGTTCTAGGTTGAAATATCTCGAGCCGAAGCGTCCACTGTCCCTTCATCTCCACAGCTGCTGCGTGACTCAGAGTTCCTCCAGCAGCTTGTTCTTTGCTTCAGATACCAGCATCTGCAGCCTCTTGTGTCACCAACCCATAGTTCCTGATAAATGTTTATGGCAGTCTGTTCAAACATACGAGGTCGACTAGGGTATCTATCTAACTCTGATAGGAATGGTACAGTAAAATAATCATGGGAAAATTGCAACTAGTTTATTTACATTTTATGCTGGGTTGAGAAACCATGTTAATGTTTTAATTATCCTAGTCAACTGACCCAGTGGGGGGAAAAAAAAAGTTCTCATTCATTTTCAGGGCTTCCTTGGAAATGACCCTGCTTCAGATGAGGCAAGAAGAAAGAGAAAACTAATAGCGCAAGCAGCCCTATCTGGTCGGAGTTTCTCTTCACCAAATGGCCAATTGGATATGCATTACCTGCGCAAGGCATTGGAGAAAGTATCCACAGCAAAGTCGCACAATTGGTCCATTGGAGGAAGAATGAACGATATTGAACATGAATCACAACAATTTCAAGCTGACAGTAGTTCTAGCAAGAGCCTCACTGATTCCAGTAAGTTTTCATAGGTAAACAATGATTCTAAGAAGCTGAGATGCTTGTTTGGCGGTTTCACAGTTGTTCTTGATTTAACAAACTTTTCTCAAAATCATCAGAAATAATCTCATTGGTGACTTCCTGAAATAGTTAGCAAGAAATGTTAATATGCACGATATGTCCATATTATTTTGATTTTGAGGTTTGTGTTGTATATGACCTGGTCATGTAGTTCTGCATTAAATTCCTGAATGATCTTGAATGCACTTGGGATCTAAGTTTGGATAGAGCTTCTGCTCTTGTTCAATATCCAATGATCCTCGTAATTATGTATATGAGCAGATATTTTCATTGAGAATAACGTTAGACTCAATTGGAATAATTTCCATTCTCTAAACCCGGTCACAATCTAACATGACTGATGGCAGATTGCAAAGCACCTTTACAATGCATTCAGTAACCTTTACTTCAAGTACGTCTTTGGTATGGAGGACTGCAATAGAATTTACCTAATCAGAGGACAAGTGATTTATTTTTGGTAGCAAAATAAATCACATAAAACTGAGCATTACTCGATAGCATTTCTAGCCCACTTGCTTTTACAAAACAAGGGACAGTCAGTGTCTTTGCAACTGCATTCTAACTAATTCACATTGGGCTAAATGGCTGCTCTAGGGTCAGTCAAGCTGCTCGCTTGACATTTAGTTCCATTGACTACATTAGCTGATTATATGGCATCCATTAAGAGCTCCTAATAAAGATGGATTTCTATTCCACAGAGAAGATAAAGCAAAAGCTTAAACAGCAGATAAAGAAGTAAGCAAGAAAACACGTTAAGCATAGAAGCAAACAATAACACACTACAATCGACTGATCTGGCAACAAGTATGCCTATTGGTTGTTACAACATCAGTCACTACGTTCAGGGAGGACCAAACCATATAACTCACATTTCCATAGCAATTTTCACAACCCTAGCTTTATATTCCTTTTCAGGTGTGATCACTTTTCTATTGCAGGAATCATGGCCATCAATTTGCACAGAGCAAACTATTGTGATAGTGATCAATCTATGTTTATTGAGATATTTGTTGTGTGATGTATTGACCAGGACACTAGATTTCACCCCTGATATTCCTCTGTATTGTACCACAGGACCTTTTATGCCCACCTGAGAGAGTGAACAGGATTTCAGTTTGAGGACTAAAGCTAAAAGAGAGCACTTCCAACATTGCACCACTTCTCCAGTGCTGCACTGCATTGTCAACTTAGATTTTAGTGCTAACATGTAACTTGATTCAGATAAACCGGGATTCTTATTTCTGAGTTTGTGTTCATATTTTCCCCCTGTAGACACTCTTCTGTTCCAGGTGGGGACTCCAGAGTGGGACACATTTTTCGATCCTGAGAATCTCTTCTTTCCGGTGACCTCGGATGAGTCGGGCTTGACAGAAGTGAATGGCACACACACGATGCAGTGCAAATCAGTGATTCATGGTTTGATCAGTGGGAAGTCAGTCACATGGGAGGCAACAGCCAATCTCTCCTCCCTCTACCATGCATCTGTTCAACAGGAACCAACATGCACCACTGAAAGTCCATGGGAAGGGATCCTCCATCAGTTGACTGTGCATTCAGTCATCAGAGACTTTGAGAACATGGCGGAGAAAACAAGTGAAATTGAATATGGTAAATGTATTTCTAGCACCTTCATATTTAAAACTGATCAGGCTGGAAATTCTATTGCAATGTATTTTTATTTGCTAACTAGTAGTTTTGTAATCAAAGATCAATAGACACTTGGTATATTCCATCATTGATGTCTTTGGAAGTGCCTGTCTAGATTAGCACCTGTTTCTCATGCATGTCTCAGCCATAAATGTGATTTATCAGGTTAAATTATAGATTCTGGATGGAACTGTACCCATCTGGAATCCCACCTTTGCACATTTGATGGTTTTCCAATGTCAGTTATGCACCAGGTGACATAATAAGTTTTGCATCACGTGCTTCCTTTATTTCTGGCAGAAAAATAAGGCTTTTGGATGCAGTCTGTGGCCTAAAATAAAACGGTTATCACATTTGGACTGAGGTTGGCAATGAGAAGGTCAATGAAAGTGTCTCCATTCTGGCATTGATGTATTCCCACAGCATCTGCCAGCCTCCCTTTGCAACACTCAGGATATTTGGAAACTCATCACAAGTTGTCCCACAGCCTCTTTATTCCATGCACATGTAGATCAAACAGGTAGAGAGGCTTTGGGGAAGGAGAAGCAGAATACAGGCTATAAAAGTAGTAAGGTAGATGGACTGAAGTGTGTTTACTTAAATGCAAGAAGTGTCAGGAATAAGGGGGATGAACTGAGGGCTTGGATAAGTATGGGGGACTATGATATCGTGGCTATTACTGAGACGTGGCTGACGTCAGGAGAGGAGTGGATATTGAATATTCCTGGTTTTCGGTGTTTTAAGAGGGATAGGGAAGGGGGGAGAAGAGGAGGAGGGGTGGCGATACTGGTCAGGGACACTGTTACGGCTGTGGAAAAGATGGATGTTGTAGAAGGATCATCTCTAGAGTCTGTATGGGTGGAATTAAGGAACAAGAAAGGAGCAGTTACTCTACTAGGAGTATT
This sequence comes from Pristis pectinata, assembly GCF_009764475.1. Taxonomy (NCBI): domain Eukaryota; kingdom Metazoa; phylum Chordata; class Chondrichthyes; order Rhinopristiformes; family Pristidae; genus Pristis; species Pristis pectinata. Next base: position 93,912,625 of record NC_067410.1, read on the forward strand.
CTATAGGCCCCCTGGTAGCAGTAGAGATATAGAGGAGCAGATTGGCAGGCAGTGTTTGGAGAGAAGCAAAAATAACAGGGTTGTTATAATGGGAGACTTCAACTTCCCAAATATAGACTGGAACCTGCTTAGTGCCAAAGGTTTAGATGGGACGGAATTTGTTAAATGTGTCCAGGAGGGATTCCTGATGCAGTATGGTGACAGGCCAACTAGAGGGAATGCCATGTTAGATCTAGTTTTAGGAAATGAACCGGGACAGGTGAAGGATCTATTGGTGGGTGAGCATTTGGGGGACAGTGACCATTGCTCCATAACCTTTAAAATTGTCATGGACAGGGACAGGTGCAGAGAGGACAAGAGGATTTTCAACTGGGGAAGGGCGAACTATGAGGCTATAAGGAGAGAACTTGGGAGTATAAATTGGGATGTCCTTTTTGAAGGAAAATGTACCATGGAGATGTGGTCGATGTTCAGGGATCTTATGCAGGATGTTAGGGATAAATATGTCCCGGTGAGGCAGAGAAGGAATGGCAGGGTGAAGGAACCGTGGGTGGCGAGAGAGGTGGAACGACTTGTCAGGGAGAAGAAGGTAGCGTACGTGAGGTATAAGTATAAGGTTCAGACAGGGCCCGTGAGGAATATAGGGTAGTGAGGAAGGAACTTAAGAAAGGGCTGAGGAGAGCTAGAAGGGGACATGAAAAGGCTTTGGCTAGTAGGGTTAAGGAAAATCCCAAGGCCTTTTTCAAGTACGTGAAAGGTAGGAGGATGGCTAGGGTGAAGGTAGGTCTGATTAAGGACAAAGGTGGGAGAATTTGCCTGGAGGCGGCGGAAGTGGGAGAAGTTCTCAATGACTACTTCTCTTTGGTATTCACCAGGGAGAGGGGTCTTGATGATGCGGAAGGGAGTGCTGGTAGGGGTAATGTTCTCGAGGTTGTAGATATCAAGAGAGAGGATGTGTTGAAGTTGTTAAATAATATTAAGACAGATAAATCTCCGGGGCCTGACGGGATTTTCCCCAGGCTGCTTCGAGAGGCTAGGGAGGAGATTGTTGAACCGCTGGTAAGGATCTTTGAGTCCTCGTTGTCCACGGGGATGGTGCCGGAGGATTGGAGGGTTGCGAATGTTGTCCCCTTGTTCAAAAAAGGTAATAGGGATAGGCCAGGGAATTATAGACCGGTGAGTCTCACGTCTGTGGTGGGTAAGCTGTTAGAAAGGATTCTAAGGGATAGGATTTATGAACACCTTGAGAATCATGGACTGATTAGGGATAGCCAGCATAGCTTTGTGAAGGGAAGATCTTGCCTCACAAGCCTGATAGAGTTCTTTGAGGAGGTGACCAGGAAAATTGATGAGGGCAGTGCGGTGGATGTGGTTTACATGGATTTTAGTAAGGCGTTTGATAAGGTTCCTCATGGTAGGCTTCTTCAGAAGGTCAGAGGCCGAGGGATCCAAGGAAGCTTGGCTGTGTGGATTAGGAATTGACTTGCATGTAGAAAGCAGAGGGTTGTGGTGGAAGGAGTGCCCTTGGATTGGAGGGCAGTGACTAGTGGTGTCCTGCAGGGATCGGTTCTGGGACCTCTACTTTTTGTGATATTTATAGATGACTTAGATGAGGGGGTGGAGGGCTGGGTTAGTAAGTTTGCGGACGACACTAAGATAGGCGGTGTTGTGGATAGTGTGGAGGGCTGTCGGAGCTTACAGAGGGATATTGATAGGATGCAGAGCTGGGCTGACAAGTGGCAGATGGAGTTCAATCTGGAGAAGTGTGAGGTAGTACACTTTGGAAGGACAAACTCCAGGGCAGAGTACTGGGTGAATGGCAAGGTACTTGGCAGTGTGGAGGAGCAGAGGGATCTGGGGGTTCATATTCACAGTTCATTGAAAGTTGCCTCACAGGTGGAAAGAGCAGTTAAGAAGGCCAATGGGATGTTGGCTTTCATAAGTCGCGGGATTGAGTTTAAGAGCCGTGAGGTGATGATGCAGCTTTACAAAACTCTACTTAGGCCACACTTAGAGTACTGTGTTCAGTTCTGGTCGCCTCATTATAGGAAGGATGTGGAGGCATTGGAGAGGGTGCAGAGGAGATTTACCAGGATGCTGCCTGGATTAGAGAGTATTGAATATGAGGAGAGGCTTAAGGTGCTAGGACTTTATTCACTGGAAAGGAAGAGGATGAGAGGAGACATGATAGAGGTATATAAAATACTGGGAGGAATAGATAGAGTAGACAGTCAGCGCCTCCTTCCCAGGGCACTAATGCTCAAGACGAAAGGGCACGGCTTCAAGGTTATGGGTGGGAGGTTCAGGGGAGATGTCAGGGGGAGGTTTTTCACCCAGAGAGTGGTTGGTGCATGGAATGCACTGCCTGGGGTGGTGGTGGAGGCAGATACATTGGACAGGTTCAAGAGCTTGTTGGATAGGCATATGGAGGAGTGTGGGATGGGGGGATATGCGGGAGGAAGGGGTTAGGTAGTGTGAGGGTGGTTTGGTGGACGGCACAACATGGTGGGCCAAAGGGCCTGTTTTGTGCTGTATGGTTCTATGGTTCACATCGAACTCTGCTCAATGGAGACAGAATAGACTGCAGATGCTGGAATCTGGAGCAACATACAAGATGCTGGAGGGACTCAGTGGGCCAGCCAGCATCTATGGAGGGATTTGGACAGTCAGTGTTTCATCTGGACTAAAAGATGGAGGGGAGATAGCCAGTATAAAAAGATGAAGGGAAGGGGTGGAGCAAGAGGTAGCAAGTAATAGGTGGATCCAGGTGAGAAGGGGTGATAGGCAGGTGGAGGAGGGGAGAATTGAAATAGCAACAGAAACTGAGAGGTGGAGGTGAAAGAGGCTGAACATGGTGAGTTCTGATTGGAGAGGAAGGATGGAGTCAAGTGAGGGAGGTGGGGAGGGCAGATGGGAACAAGGGGGGAGGGGAACCAGTGGGAAGAGTGTGTGAGTGATGGGCAGATTGGATGGGTGGAGGAACTGGCTAGATCAGGAGGAGAGATAAAAGGACCAGAGGGCAGGCAGTTTACTTGAAGTTGGAGAATTCAATGTTTATGCCATCTCTGCTCTATTTATCTCATTGACCACACTGCTGTTTGCAGTGGCTCAGGGTTACTTGTGGCTCATGACTCAATCAAGGAGCTTTCTATACACACAAGATCATTGATCCCCCTCACTGCCTTGGTTGCCACAGGGTAAAGTTCCCATGAAGTCCGATGCCATTCCCAATGATCAATACGGCAAAGATGTGGCAGGTAGGAGCTTGTCCTCCTCCGAACTGCGCAGGTCCTGTTTTAGAACATGATCCTGGGGGTAAACTGCCACAATGCTGTTTTAACATTTTTTTTCCAACTAAACAATACTTTGAGAACTTTTTTTGGGCTTTGGCATCATATTGAGCACACCAAAGAAAGATGAAATCTAATTCCTCGGCAGATATGCACAAAGTCCGTCAAATCCACAACAATAATGTGTGGATGGATGACACTGTTGCTGCAATATTGCAGCATGCACATGCACCTTACTCATATGTTAGGCCTTGAATGCAGGAGCAGGAGTTGACAGGAGGGCTATTTAAAGGGCCCACCATATGCAAGCTGTTATTGGGGAATTTGCTAATGGTTAAACGTCTTGGAATACTCATGGAGGCCGGATGCTTGAATCCAGAGATGTCCACCTTCTTGTATGGTGGTGAAGGTAAAAACTAACCAAAGTGATCAGTGCCCCTGGTGCCCACCTCTGATGTACCATCTCCCACGGCTTGTTGGGTACACACATTGTCTATAGCCATCATCCATCTGTGGGGGGAATATTGGGCAGGACAGTTGGGGAGGGGATCAATGGGGAGGTCTGTGAGAGGACTATTGGGCAGACTTTGTTATCACTCCTTGATTATTCTCTTAACAAAATGTTGAAAAACAAAAGAGAAAAGACTGCCCAACATTGTTCACTGAAAATGTCAGGTTATGTATAGCTTTAAGCTATTCAAATGCTCCAGCACTTTGAACTTAACATCATAAATACAAAAATGTTGGTGCTTAATCATTTAATTAACTAAGTATGTTGAATTAAGGAATTTGATGTTTATACTTGTGAATCTAAATCTCCCAAAAATTCTAGTTTACTAATTAGCTGAACGGTATAGCAGGAGAAGTTGAATCAAGGCTGAACTAAATATTCTGTTGTCTCATTTTCTGGAGGACCTTCTGGAAGATATCGCCTGAAAGCTATTCAGACCAGCAGAGCAAGTAACAGCATGTCCATTTACACAACCGTTGTCCCAGTGAATGCAGCCACACAGGAATCATTATCCTCCTACGTGGAAGTCCGAAACACAGGTAGTATAAATGTCCTGAGCTTTTTTCCTTCTCTTGGACCTGCAGTGTTGGCTAATCATGAATGAAAATAACTTCCAGTGAACTGCATTACCAGGCAACGGTTCAAATGAAGTTGTCATTTATCATTTCCTCCAATGGTTTTGTCACAGGATCTGAGGTGGTCAGGGACATGCTCAGCTGTACACTCACTTCATTGTGCTTCTCTCTGATTTGCTAGTCCCTGACCTTGCATATCTAGGCATTGGAACGGAAAGAACTTATCAATGAACATAAAATGGTCTTGAGCGTAATTTTGAGCTTTTCCATCAATAGAACACAAAAACTGCTCCTTGATCCCAGGCATTCATCATTCAACAATTTGTGGAGAATTTCCCCAGTCTTAGTTATGTTATATGACTTTTGTGATTTCAGATTCTAGCAAGAAGGCTTCAAAGTTCTGAAGCAAACCTCTGTGTCCACTTCAACAGGACTCCCTGTCAAGGACTGAGAAGCCTCCTTCCTTCATTCAATTGAAAATCATAAAATTGCAGATGCAAAAAATATGAAATAAAAACAAAAATTCTGGAAATACTCTGAAAAAAGAGAAACAGAGATAAAGTTTCAGGCTGCTGATGTTTAAGGAAGGATCATCGACCTGGAATGTTAACTTTCACTTTCCACAGATGCTGCCTGATCTGCTGAGTGTTTCCAGCATTTTCTGTTTTTGTTCCTGCATTCAAATAGCTGTGACTGCCATCCAGAGGGCATTTCTATGACAGCAGGAGTTTTGACCTGCTAAAGTTACACCCCAACTAAAAATGGCCAAAAACTCCTGGCCTCTGGTTCCACTAGCTAGGAAAGTTTTCACAAATGAAGAATTCTCTTCAAATAAAGCATTTTTTTTGGTAGACCTCTTTGTTTGAAGAAATAAACACATGTTTTCTACCACTATGAAAACTGAAATCTGTCCTGGTGTTTCGTGTGCTGATAAAGCCTTTCTTGGCTGGAATAAGAATGTTTATTTCCTGAAGGTACTGTTCCTGCAAACACATTTAATCCATGGGAAAAGGGAAGAATGAAGTTCTTGAGCTTAATGTAAATGATTATTAATTGAATAACGAAAGTGGCCTTATGAGTTTACACCGAGCCATGGGTTACTTTTGGAAGACCTGGTCCAATAACCTGCTATTTGGAAAATCAATAAAACAGTAGATGCTGGAAATCTGAAGTAAAATCAGAAAATGCTGGAAACACTCAACAGGTCAGTCAGCTTCTGTAGAAAGAGAAACAATTAACGTTTCAAGTCTGAGACTCTTCATCCAAGCTGAAACGTTAACTGTTTCCTTTTCCACAGATGCTACCTAACAAGACACTTTATATGTTGACATCCTCTGTTAAGAACTAAAACATACTGATGTAAATTTGGAAATGCACTTGCCCGGAAACTCACCTACATTGTTAGCATTAAACATGGTATGTAATAGACTTCAACAGAGTACCATTTGTTGTCACTGCTCTATACTGCACTCAGCATCTCCAACCAGGAATGAAATTCTGGACATCTCTTCTTAATAAGTTTGGATTTCAATTTGTATATCAAAAGAAGTTGTTTTTCACAATTTTGTATAAAGTATTTTATAGCTAATTTTACACTGTTAAATTGTAATCAGTGTTGTAATATAGGAATCATAATAACCAATTAGCATACAGAAAGGCCCCACAAACAACAATGACCATACGAGTTTCTTTTGTTACGTTAGTTGGGGTGGTGGAAGGGTGGTAAATGTTATCTAGAACACGAGAGCCAATCTAATACCTCAGAGACATTTCAAAAAGGAAACTATCCTCAGACACTTCACACTTCAGAATGGATGCTGATTTTTTTTTTAGAAAGGCTTAGGAAGACCAAAGAAAAATGCAGAAACATATGCGAAGCATTTACAATTAACAGTTACTTTTATTACTTAATAAAATTATTTGACTGAAAAAGTTTTCTTTGGCTAATTATAAACAGCATAATGCAGGTATGGATTTGACCATTCTCAGATCTAACTGAGTAAACTCCTTTCGCTTTCTCAAGCTGCAATCCGAAACCCAAAGGCAAAGTGTTGCCCTTCCTGGGTCATTTCCAAACTCTTGTCATCTCAAACTATGCTCACCAAGACACAGTTATCTAAATGCAGATGGGCGGAAATAGCTGCAGGCAACTACAGGTGTGCCTTTGTCTGGACAATGCTGCCTTGGACAGCCCAGTGATTTTCAGTGGTCAGCAGTAGTAAACGTATGAAACCATTGGCATTTTTATGGTATTTTAATTACTGGTACAGTATATCAATGGATCTAACAATTTCTGTAACTGACAAATATAATTCACATCAAAAACAGCATATCACAGACTTCCCCTTCTATTTGCTGTGACCCTCCCTCTGTTCTCTACAGTTTCCTTTCTAACTTTTCTCTGCTCTGATGGAAGGTCATTGACCTGAAATATTGGTTCTGTTTTTCTCTCTCCACAATGCTGCCTGACTTGCTGAGTATTTCCAGTGCTACTTGATTTGTTTCAGATTTCTAACATCTGCAGTATTTTATTTTTCAATTTTATATCCTCTTCATTAATGTAATGTTTTGTGTTTTCACAGTAGTTTATACATAATAACTAATAACATCACTAGTCTTACTGCTTGGGTTTCTTGGAAATCTCTTTTGGTTTGTTCAAGGAGTCAAAATAAACCAGACACGAGGGTCACATTCAGGGAGCAAGAGGCGGAGAAGTTATTCTACCAGTTTGGGCCGAATGCACTCCAGCCATGATTTTGAGGACTTGGATGATATGTTTGGTTCAACAGGTAATGGTTAAGCTGTCCTTTTGATTCCTCTTTTCCCAGGTCTTTGTCCTTGGCCCTCTGTATCCAAGGGAACTCTCGTGCAGAATTTAGAAGTTGTTTCACATTGTTTTCTTTTCACTTTCCATTTGATCGTGTTAATCCATCATGGGTCATTTTGTTTAGAGTTCTCCTACTGGTCCTGGCATGTTTTAATTCAGCAGGCAGTCCAGGTGGTGGACACCTAGTCTTCATTCTGAAAGTTGACTGTCCTTGCCCAAACTAATGTTGACCTAAAGTTGTATCAGTCTGTTAGTGAGGTTGGAAATGATTCCATGTTACTCACCATTCATAAAAAGTCAGAAGTTCTCTTGGTCTCCTAGTCAACAATTAGCTTTCCAATCACTTTAGTGTCTGAGCCATTTTTGATCATAATTTCCAATGGCTGGCTCCTGGGAGAAAGGGGTGGTCTAGCGATACATTCCTGGGTTGGGGAATTACATTTGTTGGGAAGTCCTGGGGGGGAAGGTGTCAGTTCAAGCCTGGGGTGGGGACTGGAGGAGAGCAGGTCAGCAACCCTTCAGACCTGGGATCTGCCTGAACAGGGCCCATTTAAGTTGGTGTTTCCATGACTGCCTATTGTTGAGAGTATCAAAAACAACATGAACTAATTCCTTTCTTGCATGTTGGTAGGTTTCGGAAAATTGCAAAGGAATCTCTAACTAATGACATTTATTCTTTTCTTTCCTTAAATCAACCTGGATATCTTTCAGATGTACAGGGTAGTCCATAATCAACAAATTTTGAGAAAATTTAAAATGTGGGTGTAATTACTTAATGCTGAAGTGGTTCTTACTGGCAGGCCTGGGAGCTTCCTTCCTGAAATGGCTTAGCAATCAGTGTATTGATGATTCTACTTTGGATGCAGTAAATGCTCCTATTAAAGGACAACAGAGCATTATTACTGTTTGTATCAGCAACGCAAATGAGGAACAAAATCATTTTGTGTTTCTTTGATTATAAATATTAGCTTGATCCAAAGTAGATTAATCCTGTTATTTGCAAGTAAAATCTTTTCATGATTCGTACCACACTGAACTTTTATCTTTGCTGATGTGGAAATAAATGTGCATCACATAGGTGTGCATGTATGCATCATATGTGTGTGAGTTGTGTGCATGCATTTATGTGTGTCTGTAATCTGTGTGTGTGTGTATACACCAAGTGCATGAATTTGTGTGTGTCTGTGTGTGTGGATGGGTACAAAGATGCGTGGCTTGCCTGCATGCATGTGATTTGTGTGTGTTTGTATTATATGTGTTCTTGCATGTTTGTATCTGTGGATATGAACACAATCCATGTGTTCACTTGGTGTGTGTATACTCAATGTATATGCATGCATATTCTGTGTGCACTGTGTGAATGTCCAATGTATGTATGCACTGTGTGTATGTGTGTCTGTGTAGATATGTGTGTGTTTTGTGTGTATGGGTTGTGTAGGACCAAGTCTTCTCCACCATTTAATAAGTTCAGTGCTGATCTGATTGTAACCTCAGCTCTGAATTCTTGTCTACTTATAGTAATCTTTCAACCCTTTGCTTACTAAAAATCTACCTACCTCTGTCTTAAAAGTATTCAAAGATTCTGCTTTCACTACCTTTTGAGGAAGAGAATGCAAAGACTCGTTACCCATGAGAAAAAAAAGTTTACTTCATCTCCGTCTTAAATGGATTGACTCCTTATTTTTAGGCAGTCACCCAGAGTGCTAGGTTCTCTCATAAGAGGAAACGTCATCTCCACATCTACCCTGTTAAAATTCCTCAGGACCTTGCATGTTTCATTCTAATCCCTTCTCACTCTTCTAAACTCCAGTGGATTCAAGCCCAGACTGGCCAGTCCTGGAAGACAACCTGCCCATTCCACATATTATTTTATTAAAACTTATCTGAAATGCTTCTAACACATTTACATTCTTCTTTAAATAAGAAGATGCTGTACACAGTCCTCCAGAAGTAGTCTTAATATTGAAATAAAAATAGAAAATGCTGGAAACAACCAGCAGACCAGACGGCCACTGTGGAAGGAGAAACAGAGATGCTCCCTTTGTCCTTTCTATCACTGCCCTCTTTACAACTTAAAACTAACCTGTTTTCTCTCTCCTCCAGTTCTAATAAAGGGTCTTTGATCTAAACATGTTTCACGTCAAACTGGAAAAGTGAGAAAACAAGTTACTTTTAAGTGTCACGAACCAGCAACAAAAGAAATACACTGAGCATGATTCAGTGTTAAAAACTATTTTATTAATCACTACTTATGATAATACGTAAAATAAAAGTAAAAATGTTAGTATGTTAGAATTCAAAAATGTTAAAACCTTGAACGTTAACCCCAAAAACTAAACTCTTTGTGTGTGTGTCTGTGTGTGTGTGTGTGTGTGTGTGTGTGTGAGACAAAGTCCCAAACTCCAAGTTCCGGAATGGTTCTTAAAGTTCAGTTCCGCAAGCCATAAGGTGAAACATGAGCAAGGGCTTCTTCAATAACCACCGTTGTCTGAAGGTAAGACATAGACGTAGAGAAACATAGAGAGAGTAAATACGAAATCCAAATGTTCCACGATGGAACCCAAACGACACTTCAGGGTTTACTCGGTAGTGACTTCCTCACCCCGAAAAGCATCCGAATCGTGGTCGTCCACACACACAAATACCTGTTTCCTTCTACAGGTCAGCAACAAAGTGAACTCCACCGGATTACTTCCAACTTCCATACATGGATTTCAGTGGCAGACACAGTTATTGTTTCTCATCCATCGATAGAGAAAACTAGCAGGCTGGTGTCTCTCTCCCTTCTCTCTCTCTCTCCTTCTTCTTCTTCTTCTAACTTCTTCAACAACGTCATTACGTCCTTTATCTTCTATTGACGTAAGCACGCCCCACACACACAAACACACACACTCTCTATCTTAAAGGGATTTTCACTGAGTCCGTAACATAAGTTGGAGAGATGGATGAATAGCTTAGAAGGAATATGTCTACTTGTATAAAGTCAATGTTTGCCAAGATGATCCCCCTGTTTATTTCAGAATTTTGGCATCTGTAGTTTATTGATTTTGTTAGTCTCACCAAAGCTCTATACAACTGCAGTATAACCTTATTACTTCATATTTAATTTTCACATCAATAAACTATAACATCCTATTAGCCGTCCTAATCACTTGCTTTACCTGCATACTAAACCTTTGCAAATCAAGCACCAGGATACCCAGATCCCTCTAGATCTCCCGCCATTGAGCTTAATATATTTTTTATTTTTCTTGCAAAAATGGGCAATTATACTATACTCCACATAATAACATTTGCCAACTTTTTGTTCACTCACTTAACCTATCTATATCCCTTTGAAGTTTCCTTATGTCCTCTTCACAACTTAGTTTCCTACCTGCTTTTATATCAGCAAAATTAGAACTATTCTTTCAGTGCCTTGATCCAAGTCATTAATATATATTGTAAAAAGCTGTGGCCCCATCCCCAATCCTTGGGGAACACCGCTCATTACATCTTGGCAAACAGAAAAACACCCATTTATGGCTCCTCCATGTTTCCTTATAGAATCATAGAAACATACGGCACAAAATATCCCTTACGGCCCATCTTGACAATGATGACCATGATACCTATCTACACTGATCCCATTTTCCCACATTAGGCCTGTATCCCTCAACTCATTTCCGATCTAAGTACTTATTCAAATGCCTTTTAAATGTTATAATAGGATCTACCTCCTCTGGCAGCTCACTCCAATTATTCTCCACCCTCTGTGTGAAAATCTTACCCTGCCGATCGCCTTTAAATTTCTCCCCTCTCACTTTAAACTTGTGCCCTCTCTTTTGAGACTCCCCTGCCCTGGAAAAAAAATTCTGACTATCCACCCTACATATACCCCTCATAATTTTGTAGACCTCTATAACGTCACCCCTCAGCTTCCTATGTTCCAGTGAGAATAAATCCAGCCTTTCCAATCTATCTTTATAACTACAGCTCTCCATTCCAGGCAATATCCCAGTGAATCTCTTCTGCACTTGTTACCACATCCTTCCTGTAGTGTGGCAACCAGAACTGTTCACAGTAAATGCAGTCCAACCAATGTTTTGTACAACTGTAACATGACATCCCAACTCTTATATTCAATGCTTGGCCTGTGAGGGCAAACATAGCAAGTGCCTCTATTACCCTATCCACCTGCGTCACCACTGTCAGGGAGCTGAGGACTTGCATCCCAAGTCTCTGTGTCCATCAAAGCTCCTAATGTCCCTGCCACTTACTCAATATTTTTTAACTGAATTTGATGTGCCAAAGTTCATGACCTTACATTTGTCTGGATTAAATTCTATCTGCCACCACTCTGCCCATCTTTCTAGCTGACCTATGTCCCGCTGTATCTTTAAACAACCTTTTTCGCTATCTCCAACTCCACCATTCTTTGAGTCATCTGAAAACTTACTAATCATACCCTCTACAATCTCATCCAAGTCATTTATATATAATTATAAACAACAAAGATTTCAGCACCGGTACACCACTTGTTACAGATTTCCTGTCCGAAGAACACCCATCCCCCACTACCCTCTGCCTCCTATCACCCAGCCTATTTTGGATCCAGTCACCAATACAGTTCAGATCTCTTTTGCCTTAACCTTCATGTAGGACCTTGTCAAAAGCCTTTAGTAAATCTATATAGACAACATTTTCCTGTTTCTTGTAACCCGGCCAATATTCTATCCATACCAATATGTTCCCTCCTAAACACCTAGATGAAGTCCTTCAGGATCTAGTGAGCCCACAGCTCCAATTATCTGCTCAGAACCAGTGCCCTGGTGATGGTAAGTTTTCAGAGGTTCTCTTTCCCTTCCAGTTCTGAGTTGCAACCATTTCTGGGATATTACTTGGAAGCTCTACCGTGCAGACTGATGTAAAATATCTGTTTAATTCTTATACTATCTCCTATTTTTCCATGATTAATTCCCCAGAGTTATCTTCTATAGGACTTTTAAACAAAATATCTACACAAACTCTTAATATTGGCTTTTACGCTTCTGGCTATCTATTTATTCCTTCCTTACTCTGTCCAATGTTTTAGCCTGTGTTCTCTCTGTTTGTGTGTTATTTACACAGGCACTATATGTGTACACGTGTGTGTTCACTCATGTACATTGCATATACACTGCATTGTGTGTGTATGTGTATGGGTGCAGTGTGTGTATCTGTGTGTACATGTGTGGTGTGTGGGTGGGTGCAGTGTGTGACATTTTATGACAGGTGCTTATACAATGTACTCAGTCTTCTCCCATGGCCTGAAGTCAGACAAATATCAAGGTTGGCAGCTGTGTAATGGATCAGTCTAAAATATAATTGGGGCAGGATGGTGACCCAGCTAGTAGAGCTACTGCCTCATAACTCCAGCCACCCAGATTTGATCCTAAGCTCTGGTGCTGTCTTTGCGGAGTTTGCATGTTCTCCCCGTGACTGCATGGGTTTCTCCTGGGTGCTCCAGTTTCCTCCCACATGTGCAGGTTGGTAGGTTAATCAGCCATTGTAAATTACCTGTAGGTTATAGCTGTGTGGTAGTGGTAGAATTGGTCAGGTCTGTGTGTGTGAGTGAGTGTGGGGCAAGGTGGGGGGATGTTTATGTGAACGTGGGGAGAATATAATTTGTTAGAGTAGGATGGGTGTAAATGGGTACTTGATGGTTCATTCAGTCTTGGTGGACTGAAGGGCTTGATTTTGTGTTGTGTGACCCTATGACTGTAACGGTAAGGTGTACTTCTGCTCTTTACAGGAATGGATGAAATTCCAACTACACCAACCAGTGTGGGATCTTCATCATCCTCTGGGTGGGAAAGACAGAGTATCCCAGATGGTAACTAATCTTCTTCTGTTCAATGACTGCTTTGGCACAATTCACATCTTTCCCTTTTGATCTTTACAAAGTTATTAGTGATTGAGCCACATGTTAAGCAGATATGTGGCAGTGTTACAGATATGATGGAATTAATTGGACACACTGGAAAATGATTTGTTATTTTGATTGCTGTAGATATACATTTAATATTTTTAAGTTTTTATTCTTTGTGTCATTGTGGTAAAACATAATTGACCAGGCACACCTCACGTTTACTTCTCTTGGGATGTCTGTGGTCATACTTACCTTCTGCAGCTGTCTTACCAGCTATGCTTCTGCTGCCATTCCATGCGCTGGAGCAGTGCACAGGCGTTGACTGGGCTGCAGGCTACAGAAACTATGCAGAAAGCCCATTGAACTGCCGTAATGGGCATATGACACCTCATGGTCTCCAAAGCCTTT